>NC_045629.1:63265521-63890521 GCF_009829155.1 Mustela erminea
CTCATCTGGGATTGGAGTGAGAAACAACTTAGTTGAATCACCAGTGCCTTTTACAGGTTGCCTGGCTTATTCTGGGTTCTACTCTGCTCTTACCATTGGTTGCATTCTGCTGGAGGATGTGTCAGATGTCCCCTATGTTAGCTAAAGGTATCAAGGACTGGGCTACTAGCCTCATTCAGTCCTCCCTAACATATCCTTACAAGGAGCTGGTAGAATTAAGCCCTTAATACCAGGCTCTTAACAAAGGATGGAACCCAGCTTTCTTGAGTTCTTTCTCCTTTAATCTCCCATCCTGGTCAAGAGGTAAGACATGCCTAACTATCTTCCTTCTCTTGGAATGAAAGTAGCTGGTGATGACTATGTCTAGGACTCCTCTTAGATCATGGCTTGACAACTTCAAGACCCCCAACTGCAGCAGCTTACTTTAAAACAAAATTAAAGGAGTTGAGATTGGGTTTGAATCTTCAACCAGATAAGATGAATGTGTCCCCATTCTTACCAATCTGGTCTAAAGATAATTTTCTTCTAGGCTATTTCTCTCCCATTGCTCCTTGATGGCCCATATTCCTCAAAGTTGTTGCATCAGACGTAGGAACTTATATTATTTTGGCTTATACACTTTTGAGGTTTGGTTATTGATAGTGGGAGGGACTACTTTCATTTGCCCAACTGTTTTGTCCTATTGAAATACTTAAAGTAACATTAGAGAGTAAAACTCTCTTGATTGCAGGATTTATTGTTAGAAAAATGGACCTATGTGGCACGTAGGTGGCTCAGTTGAGCATCTGAGTCTTGATTTTGCTTAGGTCTTGACCACAGGGCCGTGAGTTCAAGCTCTGTGATGAGCTCCATCCTGAGCACAGAGCCTGCTTTAAAAAAAAAAAAAGAAAGAAAGAAAGAAAGAAAGAAAGGAAAATGTGCTTATTTTTTGTTAGAATGGTACTTGCTTGATATAAACAAACTTGGCATTCGTTTTTGCTTTCCTCATCTCCCAAACTGAGTTAATTGCAAAATGCACTTAAAAACAACATTTTACAAATGATGTCCCAGGGGAGAGTAAGACAGTCAAAACCTGTCAATAAGCTTTTCCAAAATTCTATTGCTTCATTCATTCATTTAGTCACATATTCAATATTTATTGGGGGCTTGCTGCTTGCTGGGAAGTAGGGTGTATACTGGATTTGATGATGCAAAACAGAGTTTCAGTCTTCATGGAGCTCAGCTCATTGTCCAGTGGGAGGCATGTGAGATTTCCAACTGATCATAAATTTAAGTAATTACAAGATGTGCCTAGTACTACAAAGTAAATGTATAAAAGCCTGCAACGTCATAGAACAGGATGTCAGGAGAAGATTGGTCAGGGAAATTTCTCCTAAGGGTGTGATGAGCTAAAATGCTGAGCTGTTCTAGAGATAGCAACAGCTTTCAACTCTTCCTTTGCATATTTTTGGGTTCATTTTTCCATCATTTCATTTTCTTAGAACAGTTTGTATGGTTGGGGTTGTGGCCAAGGATTCTGGAAAGGAGAAAGTGCAGTGTTCATATTGTAGACTCTCTTCTGTACTGATGGGGTTTGAATTTTGCCTTTTGCAGAGGCATGGCTAGGAGGAAATTGCCTTCCCCTCAAAAGTGTTGGGGGTTTCATGAATACATTAGGAGACCACTGCCTTCTCCCTGTCTGTGGCTGGTATTGCTACATCAATAGAGGCACTTCTTTTTGAGCCTAGATGAATAATTCTTACAAAACATCCAGTTGTTGCTTCCAAATGATTAGAGTTGCACTGAGGAATGTTGTACTTGCTATCCCACATCCTGTACTTTTGCCTTAGTTGTTAAGTGGAAGACAGTTGGTTCTGTCTAGGCCTGGGGCTACTGGATGCTTCTAATGCCAATGGCCTGCCCCTGACTTCTGATTCACCTAACCTTCAAGACAAGGAAATGTCTTCTTCCAGGTTTCTGCAAACCACACTTGACACACTTCCAGCCTCCAGAGAGCACATGCATGAGTTATTAAATTAATAGTATAAATTTATTAGAATAGTATTTGGCACCTAGTATTTGAAAAATAGATATATATAACTACTAAGTAACAAGCAATAAATAAATATCAGTTTAAACTCTGATCATCATTAGTACCATTATTATAAGAGAAAGGGCATTATTACTCTCAGGGAGCAGTGAGACTGGGGACTAAAGACAGAAAAGTAGCCAAGTGGGGGATGGCGTATTGTCCCATGAGCACAGGCAAGTTTTTCCTAGCAGTATTTTAACCTTGCATTCTGCTTGTCCTTGAAGCCCAGATCTCTCCCCACTTCCAGTCCACACACAAAACCATGGGGTCCTGGATCACGTGGCTTCTTTGCTTTCCTAGTGCCACCAGGAGTTGCGGATACTAAGAAAAATTAGCATGGCCTCTGTCTTTAAGGAACTCGTGTCCTAGTGGAGAGGCAGAGAAGTAAAGAAGGTAAGTGAATAAAGCAGACCTCATTCTTTCCTTCACGGAACTTGCAGTCTGGAAGAGGAACCAGTGTTAAATAACTAAGCACATGATGAAAATTTTACATAAATCCTATGAAGGTAAGTAGCAAGGTTCAAGAGAGTGAAATACAGGGACACCTAACTTAAAATCGGAGCATCTGGTTAATGAAGACTTCTCTGAGAAAGTAGAATTTAAGCTGAAGATGGTCTCATTTTTTCCATGAATACATGCTTTGAGGGATGAAGTTTTCTCTATGTATTTCAATGGTTTTATCACACATAAAGTCATAAATATGCGTCATGACCAACCAGGACAAGTCAGCAGACCTACCTCTCTTTGTCCTGGTCCTGGTGCAACGATAGAAATGTTAAAAATGCTCAAAATCTCCAACAAAGTATGAACATTTCTGTCCTACTTTAACCTTTGTCTTCATATGGAGTCCTGTTCTTGAGAAAGAACATGGCTTCTCCCTTGCCCCAAAGCTATGTCAGGTAAACTGCTACTGAATGTACGAGATGGACACTGAATGCTCAGCAATGCTCTTGTGGGGAAGGGTGGATGGAATATTGTAATCAAAGAAGGGAAGATGTGGATATTCAATTATATTTGAGATGTAATTTTGCTTTCATGTCAGAAATATATGGGTTATTTTTTGGCATAGATGTATGTTGCAGTATAGACTTCTGTTGGGAATCTACTCAAATCTCCTTCTCTTAATGAAGGTCTTGTGACCCCCCCCTCTTGATCTTGTCAGTGTCTGGACATAACAGATTCTCAACTAACGTTAGTTTGCTTCTTCTATCCTCTATCTTTAATTCTTCCTTGTATTCTATCTGCACATTCCTTTCCCCTGGATACAACTTATTACTTACAGACCCAGAGAGTGGAAAGGCACCTACAGAGTCATCTAGTCCAAGGGCCTGTAAATTGTATTCTGAGGGTTCCCAGGGTTCCATGGAGGACTGTCAAGGGTGTGAGCAGGTAGCTGGACTGAGAAGACCCAACTCCAGATTCCAGCATTGCCATTTTCGTTCCCTGAGTGCAACCAGAATTACATATAAACGTGCTTTTACAAAAATTTCCAGTGCTGAAACAATGTTTAGAAACCACTAATAGTTCTAGTCTTTGTTTTATAAAAGACGAAATAGCCCCAGAGAGGGGAAATGGCTGGCTCAGGGCCACCTAGGATGTAGAGTGAGACCCCGCTCAAACCTAGGCCTCCAGGCTCATGAGTCAAGGCATTTGGGGCTCTGTTCTCAAATGTTCTGCCTTTGGCCTCCTCCCTATCTCGGGTTTTCTAATGGAGTTTTGCCTTGGGAACATCACAGTTAAGAATTTCTGATTTTATTCACTTAGGATTAAGTGCTCACAGTTGGCTGGATTCCTCAAGATTCTGCTGAATACAGAAATAATTGAGAAATGCCTCCAGACATAAAATAGCAGAAAGTATGGGCAGAATTGAAGTTGAGATGCAATTCAAAAAAGGGCAACACCACCTGGGGAGACGATGTCTGAAACAGACAGTAAGTGAGCAAGACAAATACTAGAAAGCCGGCTGCAAGTATGGCATGGCAATAATGGGTGGAAAAGCATATTTATGTTTGTAATGGGATTCAGTAACAGAAAATAAACAGACTGTTTGGGGTGGGGCACACACACAAAACAACACCAAGCCACAGCATACTGGGGACATTGTCTCTATGGTCTTTGGTAACACTGTTCTTAAAAAAAGGACTGTTCCGTTTTGTTAGCACCACAGCAAAGGAAAGAGATGCCTTGGAGGAAGTTCTGAGAAGAGCAAGGAATGGGAAGGATAATTGGCTTTTGGGGTAAAAGGTAAAAATGTATAATGCTTCTGAGGGACTGTCATAATAGTCTTCCATTACACTGTTAGAAACCGAAGACACCACGTGGGGAATGAAATTACTTGGGTACACAGAGTTTTGGTGGAAAATGACTGTATATGGTCGGAAATACCAAAATAGGTTATACTTGGGGATAAAGTTCTAGTAAAGAGAATCAATTTATCAGCAAACTGAGTCGCCATGCTAGAGGTAGGAACAGCTTCTACTTACAAAGTATAAGATATATACTTATAAAGTATAGGATATATATCTTTCCTCATAACTTTTAGGCGTGGTATGCCTCCAGCCAAACCATTTTTGTTTTCTTCTTGAACATCTTTGTACTCTCGGGAGGGTCTTTGCACCTGCTGATTCTTTTGTCTAGATCAGTAGTTGCCGACTCTTCTCTCACTCCACAGAGATCAGAGTGACTGGGTCTTACTTCCTGTTCAAGTCTCAGCTAAAATGTCATATTCTCTTCTTTGAAAATGAAGTGAGGAGTGGTTAAGTAACATGACAAGTATCACAGTGTCCCACTCCAAACCCTACCTTCCATTTCAATACCGTTTTATTCAATAAGAAATATATATTTCAAAGCAAAATGAGTGTGTTGATATCACAAGAGAGAGAAAAGTAAGAGCCTCTGATCTTAAGTCTAGGAAAACTCAATAAAAAAAGAAGAGTACCTGGTGACCACAAGTCATCATTTGGGATATTTTGAAAAAGGCTTTATGGTAAAAAATGAATGGGACCTTGTGAGAGCCACCAGTTTATACAGAATGTCAAATGGAGAGGCTTTCTATAAATTTTACCAAAATAATTATAAACCAGATCCCCAAGGTCTAATATCATTAGTCTCTGATATAGATTTTGATACTAGGGAGTGGGTTAGGTATTAATAATCATATATATGAATATATATTTATGCATGTTTTATTTTAAAAAACAAGTTCATACAATTGTGGCAGCTGGCAAATCTGAAATCTATAGGGCAGGAAACTGAAGAAAGATTTCTATGTCACAGTTTTTTTTTTTTTTTAAGATTTTATTTATTTATTTGACAGAGAGAGATACAGCGAGAGAGGGAACACAAGCAGGGGGAGTGGAAGAGGGAGAAGCGGCTTCCCAAAGAGCAGGGAGCCTGATGTAGGGCTCGATCCCAGGACCCTGCGATCATGACCTGAGCTAAAGGCAGACGCTTAATGACTGAACTACCCAGGAACCCGAATTTTTTTTTAAGATTAATTTATTTTAGAGAGAGAGAGAGAGAGCAAGTGGGGGAGGAGCAGAGGGAGAGAATCTTTAAGCAGATTACCTACTGAGTGTGGAGCCCAACTCAAGTCTCCATATCCTACAACCCTGAGATCATGACCTGAGATGAAATTGAGAGTTGATGCACAACAGACTGAACCACCCAGGCCCCCCCACCCCATGTTGCAGTTTTATTATTTTTTTCCATTTTTTATTATGTTATGCTAGTCGCCATACAGTACATCATTAGATTTTGATGTAGTGTTTCATGACTCATTGTTGCATCTAAGGCAAAACTTCTTCTCTGGATTTAACTCTAAAGGCCTTTCAACTGATTGCATAAGGACCATCCATATTATTTACTGAGTGTAATCTCCTTTACTTAACAAGAGCCGATTGTAGATGCTAATGGCATTTACAAAATATCCTCATGGCAACACCCAGATTAGTGTTTGATGGAATAACTGGATCCTACAGGCCAGCCGAACTGATGCAGGAAACCTACCATTACCGATGCCTGTCTCGTTTATTTTCCATTTCCGGCTTACATTTCAAATTACAAATGCATGGCAGTTCAGGTGCGATGTCAAGAATGTGAGAACAGGGGCGCCTGGGTGGCTCAGGGGGTTAAGCCGCTGCCTTCGGCTCAGGTCATGATCTCAGGGTCCTGGGATGGAGGCCTGCATCGGGCTCTCTGCTCAGCAGGGAGCCTGCTTCTCTCTCTCTCTCTCTGCCTGCCTCTCTGCCTACTTGTGATCTCTCTCTGTCAAATAAATAAATAAAAATCTTTTAAAAAAAAAGAATGTGAGAACAGGAGTGGGGCTTCTTTTACTTTCAGTGCACATCAACATTTTTGGATACTTTTTTAGTGATCACTCTGTTAGGTTGGTGCTGTATTTGGCTTTATTCAGCTCTCATTGTTGGCCAACCTTTTACGGATGAGGATACAGAGATCAAATGAGTTTCTAAAGGTTAGAGCTTGTTAGCAACAGTGCAGGACCCAGAACTTGAATCAGCTCTCAGTCCACTGTTCATTCTCTTAGTCTATACTACCTCTAATTAGACCATTTGATTTCCCCTTGGAATCTCCAGCCCATTTAGACACCAAATAACAAATACCTATAAAAATGGAACTCAACCATGCATATGGTTCTAGAATGATTACATCTTGCCTGCACCATGGCAGAATGATCTGGCATTTTCTCTTTTGGAAGCCAGTTGGCTTGTGATACACCTGTCACCTCTGCAGTGATGCCAATGGGATGTTCTCTCCAGTCATGCATGACCCCCATATGCTGTACTGAAGAACACCATTTTATCTGTATTAACACTTAGTCATCAGCATTTTCTTCAGAGGAAAATGCAACTTGGCCCACATGATCCTACTTTCAATACCGTATCTTCTTTGATAAATCTCTAGGTGACAGAAATGGGGTGACCAGAGCATCCCAAGACTTTTTTCATATGGCCCCTGATTGACTTTCTTGTATTATGAGTCTTTCTTTGTTCATTTCCACTGTGTAAAATAAACAGATTTATAGACAGTGTATCTCTGCCAGGGCATCGCTCTTGTTAAAATGAGCTTGATAACATTTTGTGTTATTACCAAAGCAGGATGCCATATTGACTCTGTATTTAATTTAATATCAAAATATAAAATATAGGCCATGAGGACTCAGAGGAAAGCTTGCCTTTGCTCTTTAAAAAATAAAGTAAATTTTAAAAATAATGGCAATCAGTTATGGCATGAATGAACCTGTGTCTTGTTATGTGCATTGGATTTGAGGAGCAGATGGAAAGTGTCTCTGAGATGAGAAAGATTGAATAATATAATTTTAAACATGGTTTGCCAACAACCGATTTTCTGTCACAGTGATCAATTATTGAAGATGAAATTCTTATACCAGCTAGAAACGAGGATTGTTATTTAAGGGAAGGAGACGATACCATCTCTTAGTGCAGAGTTTTGTTATTTGGGGCCAGACGACCACTATCTGTGATTGACACAACGATCCAAGTTCCATCATTCCTATGAGAGGAGAGTCATCCATCCATTGCTATCAGAGAACCAAATTTAGATTGGATATTTGAGCCATAAATGCAACTTCTCCAAATCTGCTCAGCTAAAAAACAGCAGTAACTAACATCGAAAAATCTACAGGATAAGTCATTACAAAATCAACTACAATTCAAAGACAGTGGTTTGGGGTTGGGATTGTAACTTTTATTTTGCTTTTTGAGAAAGTTTCAAAAGTTATAGTAAGTGCGGCAAAACCAAGTTCATTCCAATGATCTCTCCTTCACTCTCATCATCTTACCATTCTGGTATTAATTGGCTTGCTCTGAAATATATGATTAGGGATATAAATTTTTACAGAAAGAAGATCTAGGGAAATTTATTGTTTAATATTTATCAGCATCACTTCATATTGTATAATTTTTTTTTAAATTTTGATGAGTAAAACTATGTTTCTTCCTTAATCAGTCTTGGGGCATTAGTGGGACAATTAAAACATTCAAAACTATCAGCAGCAGTATGAATAAAATATCAGCCACCTCCTAGCAACATTTCATGTTTAAAACTTTCATTAAAGTTAACAGGAGTTTTGCCTGGATGGGAAATCCATGCAGGAAGCCAATTTTTAAATGGGCAAATTAAAATCATATGCTCCCAGATGACAAGAATAAGCAGAATGGTGTTTACAGTGATATGTAACAATGGCCACAGAAGGTCTGATATGCTACATTCAGACTTTTCCATTTTTATTTGTACAAAAACTCGCTCCATAAATGGCTCCAAAGGGTGAATTGTCAGTGTTACTTTAGCCAGGGAGTGGACTGTGCTCAGAGGACACCCTCTCAGTGCCCAACCTGAACAGAATAATGGAGCATGATCTCTCCCTCATGGTGCCATTAGATAATCACAACCATCCTAAAAAAATGTTCAGAGAACCACCATTACCCAACTTTCACAGATGATGAAGCCAGGGTGAAGATCGTGTATGCAGCCGTGTCCACACACAGCTTCTTCATGACAGAAAGAGGATTCCAGAAGTTGCTGAGATTCCTTGAAGCTAAATGGATGGGTGTGGAGCTTTGGCCTCAGTCCTGTTGGCTCGCCTCTACAAGCTGAACAACACCATATCTAAAACGTCCTTATCTACTCTAACAAATTGCTACTGAGCATCTATTGTGATCCTGTCTTGGAGCTGTTGGCTATTTGGGGATTTAACAAACTTACATTCCTGGATTCAGTGTCAACCACTTGTTTAATGATTTTCTTTCTTCTGTGTCAGTTTTGCTCTCTGGCAGGCCCTCTCCATGAGGTGGCATTCCATGGCTCTAGCTTTCCTTCTCCTAAACTGTGTATCCCATAGAATGAGGATGGTCTTGACTGATGGTTCCAGCAAAAGTCCTGAGGTTGAGTTTTACTGGATTGTTCTGCATCAGGTGCTTCTACCTGAACCAATGATAGTGGCCAGAGGGATTGAAAACTGATTGGCCAGGCCTTTGTCATACAACTGACCTTGGAAGAAGGGTGTGTGGGGACAGCCTCATGTAAATTTCATTAGTGTGGGGAACAGAAAATTCTCCAAAGAAAATTAAGGTAAGAGGTAAGTTAAAGTGCTGTTCATTCTCTAAATGGGAAGATTGAGTCTCAGAGAAATTAAGTAGCTTGACTAGGGAAAAGATGGTGATGGACTATAGGGACAAATTTCTTCACTTCTAGCTCCTGAGAAAATCCTCCCGTGCATCCATCACATATCATGATCACTTAGGTCAGGAAGAAGTGTTCCATTCATCTTTGAAATCCATCCACTACAAATGGGAGAGAACAAGAGAAGCTACTAACCAGATTTTATAAACACCCAAGAGCCCTGAGTGTATTTTGGCTGGGAAGTTGTTTGCTCACTTGTGTTTAATGAATGGCCCCTTATCTGACAATGCTGAAACACCCATTTAAACTACAACATCTGTATTTATGTTTGCTGAAGACACACTGTTATTAAGCTGAAAAATTGCTATCTCAACAGTCTCATGTGCTTTCAACTTTGTCTACCAAGGTAAAAAGTCTTTAACAAAAAGCCTTAGTGCTGTTAAGGATAAATACTGAGAATTCAAGGAAGACATTCTATTGAGGGGATGATCTAAGAGGAATTGTCACCCTGGGTACCAGTCAGGAAAATGCTTCACAGAAGAGACAGTTCAGCAATTATAGTGATTAAGATGTTCAGAATTACCCTTTCTTTATTGACTTTTTGAAGCCCTCTCTGTTGTGAAACACTAAACTCTAGTACCAAGCATTTCTGAGTCTTAAAATCCCCATTATACCTTATAAGGTAGGTATACAGGGCAAGATTATTAGAATAAAAATATGTTGATTTAAAAAAAAAAAAACCCTCTCTAAGAAGGAAGACAGAAGATGTGACTCCTCTGGATGTTTAGGGTGGCCCCAGAGTGAAATGCTGAGACTTGTCCAGATTTTTTTCCACTTCCCTGAATTTTATAGGAGTTCAGCAACATTAGCTTAATAAAAAAGCCATCAAATAGGTGGAAATTGAAGTCTGACACTGTGCATTCTGTTGCTTCCTCATTCTGAATGACAGAGCTGAGGATATCTTTCCAGTCCTGTGGGTGTAAATGGCAAGAAAGATAAAATGAGCAGGAGGAATGACATAAGGTTGCCATATGTCACGGTGTACTGCATGGGGATGGTGACCCAGGGAAAGGCAAGATGTCCTCCCAGGAGTGGCCATCAGACTTGCAGAGCAGCGGTGTGAAAAGCTGAAAGTAAAGAACCTGCAGGAGGTGGCCGGACACCAGGTCACACACTGGGCATACAATGAAGCTTCACCTCTTGGGGGTGATAAAATACATGGAGTCCCATATGGTCTGAGAGGATCAGGGAACTGGCTGAAAAGGCTATGTGTTCTGGGGGGAGCCAGAAGTGAGTGACTATGGGAACTGGGTGATGTGTGTGTTTCTATATCCAAATCTATATCTGTATCTGCAATTTTGCTTAATTACATAAGAAATAATCATAATCATAATGCTACATGTACATCACCTCATCTAATCCTCACAACAGCCCCGAGAAATGACATAGGCAGATCAGGGCCAGTATCCTCTTTCTCATTTTACAGACGAGGATACTAAGGTCTGAAGATATCAAGTGATCTGCCATAAGACGGGCAAGCATTAATGGTAGACAAGTCCATGAAAATGTAGGGAGGACAGAGTACAGTGATTAATTGCTTAGACTCTGAAATCAAACAGAACTTTTTATCCTGGTCCCCTCATATTTGCCATGTTACCTTGGGAAAACTCCTTAACTCTGTGCCCCAGCTGTCTCAATTAAACACAGAGTTAAGATAAAACAAATCCTTATAGTTGTTTGGATGATAAAATCAGACACATAATGCATTTAGCACAAATTCTGGACTAGAGTAAGTATTTGATAAATATTCCTAGCTATTATTATTGTTATTTTCAGGCAGGCTACCAAGACAAGATCCAAATATAAAGAAAGTTTGGGAGCCAGTTATCAGAAATGATGTTCAAGCTAGGGACTGGGTTTTTGAACCAAGAAGAGACCTAATTATCAGAATTCAGACAGAATAAAAGATCACACATAATATCAGACCTCTCTTGCTGGCATACTCATCATCCCTTCCTTCTTTTTTTAGTAACAGTTCCTCCAGTTTCCTTTGGGGAGCTACTTCTCCAAAACTCCAGCCCAAGAATACATCTCTGGTGATGGTGATTGGTTTATTTAGCCTTGGGCAAGCGGACTAAGCTCACTAAATTGAAGTGAATCCTGTGAACTGCTAGCCAAGGAGGCATTTTCTTTCCAGTAGGGCTGCTGAGAAGTAGGCGGCCATCTTGCCACCCCAAGAGGACACCTTCCTGATAGTGAAGTCAACATGGAGGAACACAAAGCTGAGAGATGGAGGAGAACCTGAGTCCCAATTACATGATTTCAGGCAGCTGCACAGCAAAGTATCTCTGCTTCTGGTGGAGGATTTTTGTTTTATTTTGTTTTTAGTTTTCTCTTTATAATTGAGGAGTTTGGGGTTCTCAAATCCAAAAATGTCTTTCTTGCTCAACATCTGGAAATGTCTTAGATAATGGGGCTAATCTGTGCACTGGGGAGAGCCCAGTGGTCCCATGTTGGTAAGAGTAAGGCTGCAGAGATTAGGATATAAGCAGTAGCATATGTCCTACATCCCTCTATGAAGAGCAGGCCATCCCATTCCTCTGAAGGGCAGGCCATCCCATTCCTCTCTCTTCTAATTATTGTCCCCACAAAACTCCACTTCCTGAAAAATGTCCTGTTCCTAGGAGTTTGTGGAGGTAACACCATTCATAGGCGGTTATACATGACAAGTGTTTTCATGCTTTCCTGAGATAGATTCAAAGTGTCAGAGTGTCTTGTGCCCCAGACTTCAGAATGGGATTTCTAGAAAATGGCTTAATGTATATTATATTGTTCTAGCTCACCAACTGTTCAGAGAATTCTAATTAAGTTCTGTCATATTCATCTCTTATTCATAATAGAACCCATTATTTCATAACTCAGTTCAGAACAGTTAAATATTTCATTTGAAGTATAAAACCCTGTTCACCACACAGGAACTCTGTGTAGGTAAGGAAGTGGCATATATGAAAAACCCCTTCAGAATCAGCTGAGTGACAAGATCTGGGCTCTAATTTTAGCTCTGATGGAAAGACTGGGACAACTCAGATTTCTTTCCCCAGGGCGAAAATGAGAATGTGGAAATTGTTATACTTTGTTGAATCTTGGCCGAAGTATGAGGGAGACAATGTCTTCAAAGCACAAAAAGCACCTGGAAAAAGTCATCATATTATGTATAGGGTCAAGAACATATTCTGATGGATGAAAATATATAAGTAAACTGAGTTGTTATGGCCTCAAGAGTTAGCACAGGGCAAACACTGAGGTGTATTCCAAGGATGCTCCTTCTCTGAAAGTCTTTTGTTTTACCATCAAGTGATCACATGGAGTTATTCACAGTCAACACTTTCTTTGTTTCATTGCATTGGCTGCTCAGTTAATTCTTTAATTCACTACTTATTTCCTGAGTATTTTACTATTTGCTCAACACTGGTGATACCAAAAGTTGGTCAAGCATGGTTGGTGATTCATTATTTCCCTGTCAATAAATACTTGTTGAGTACCTACTATGTGTCAAGCAGTGGAGATATAAAGACAGGATAGCATGGTCACTGCCCAGTGGAACCTCTCCACTCAAATTGTGGTCTGGAGACCAGCATACTCAGCATCCCTTAGAAGTTTATTAGAAATCCAAAATTTCAGGTGTTGCTTCAGACATACTGAATCAGAATTTGTGTATTACCAAGATTCTCAGGCAATCTGTATGCACACGAAAGTATGAAAAGGACAGCATTAGGAAGCTATATGTCATAGTGCAGGTTAGTGGGAAAAGAATGAACTGGTAGTCTAGAAACTTAGGTGCTAAGGGTTGCCAGATTTCTGCTCTGATGCTTGTTATGCAATGAAAGCAGTTCACTATCTAGGCTATGACTCAATGCATTACCTTCAAAATGAAGAGAATAATATCTGCCCTTCCTCTCTTGTGTGCTATTGGGAAAAAAGTTACACAGTGTTAGTGCCATCCAAAAGACGGCATTGCTATTAAGACATTTAAGGTTTAGAGAGGTCTCTGTAATATTGAGCCTAGCTGCCCAGGAACTGGGGTTTGATTCTGATTGAACAAGTTCCTGCATTATGATTCTATGCTAAAGCACTCTTATCTCTAGGACTCAGAGATGTGAATAACAGTTTTGTTAACATGCCAGCACGCAGAGAGGTTCTAGTGCTTTTTTAGCTATATACATACAGAAATGGCTATAGCAGACATTTTATCCATTCAATTCATTTCAATAAAACTTATTGAGGGCTTGACTCCTGGGAAAAACCATGAGATATGGCAGGTTTGGTTCCCACCCTCACAGAGTATTTATTTTAGGATGATGATGTAATATGCAAAATAATTATAACTCATGATACAATAGGTAGGTCCTCTGAAAGAGGTTCTGACAATAAGCATGGGTATATTTGGAAAACAAAAGAGATTTGTAAACTAAGAACATGAAAGATTATTTAGAGATTGCATTTTTATCACCTGTTCCTTTAGCAAACTCTCAGGCCATTGGGTTATGAGATATCTACAAGTGTTGTAGAAAACTGTTAATAGATCACTAGAAAGTGATGACCTAGCTCCAGGTGGGAACAAACACCTTGTTTTATTATCCATCAAAGTAGAGAATTCAGACACATACCACTTAGGAATCTGAGCTCTTTTTTTTTTTTTCCTCCTTTTATGCTGTGTTTTGGAAAGTTTCTCCTGGAAAATGCCAACATACTGCTTATCTACAGTTTGAAATAATTATTAGAGGAAATCAGACAAGGATTTGGATGAAAGAACCAATGTTTAAGAACCATCACTGAAGCCCTACATTCCTATTTCATACCTCCTCCCATCTTGCTCTCTGAATTCCTTGCTTTTGAACAGCAAGGGAGTATACTCAGTGGAGTAGCAAGGATTTGATGATGATGGAAAGTGGAAAATCAATCTGAAGGAATTAAGTTTTATTACTGAACACTTAAGCGGTGGGGTAATCGCTTAGAGTGAATTCCCCCATCAAAGGCTAAGCTGACCCCTGCCATCTATAAATCCCTAGCCTTCCCATTACACAGCGCATCATTTTAAAAAAAGTGAATTAACTGGCTGTTCGGTGAGCCAGAGGTTTGAAGTTCCCACTTCCCCTCATTCAGCAGATTCTCAGCCTTAAGAGACATATAGACTGGAGATATATCCCATAGCTGTATGAAAATGACTAAGTCAGCTCTCTGGAATGACTGCCAGGGAGGCCTGGAGCAGTCTCAGGAATGAGAATAAGGAGGTCTCAAGTCTATTTTAGGCTCTCCAAGATAATCACCTTCTTCATTTCTCTAAATGGAAAGCCAGCAAGAACTGCTACAGTTAGCATGTGATGGGGCAAACTCGTGCTCAAGGTTATCTTTGCCAGGTATCATCACTGTCTACCATTCTGCCTGCCCTGTCTTCTCCCATCAGTCTTCTGTTCCAACTCTCTTTGTCCTTTTTGGGTAATTACTTCTTGCCCGTGCACCTTCCCCCGGATCCCTTTGGTTTGCATTGGTTTTTAGTAGCAGTAAGTATTCATGTTAGATTATTCTTCCATAATCACAAGTTTACTTCACTCCACAAATAGGCATCAAGCACCTACTATGTGCCAGGCAAAAGACAAACAAAGTCCTTTCTTTCCCCAAGATTCCTTTTGGACAAGGGATGCAGATACCATCCAAACAAACAGGTGAAATAGGTTCACTTCAGTTAGCCGTTAAGTGGAAGACAGTTCAAAAGTTACGTGATGGGGGGGGGGGGATGGCATGAGCGGGGAGCCACATTCTACAGAGTCATTCTACACATTCTACAAGCATTGAGTAAATGCTCAGTGAGGCAGTGGGAGATAAACCAAGACCTCAGTGATGAGAAAGGGCCAGATCTGAGAGGATCATTCTGGACAGAGGCATCACAGGTGCAAAGCCATTGGTGGTGCCAGATTTTTAATCCAGGAGGTGCTTGGGTGTAAGCTGATAGGAAAGAAGGATTAAGGATTTATCTGGAAGTTGCATTTGCAGAGCAAGCATATTCTTCTTGCTTATATAGTGTGTTGAAAGACTATACTTTCAGGGATCATTTCTATAGTTTGTTACTTATATAGTGTGTTGAATGTGTGCTTTTATTGTGAATGGCTTGGGGAAAGTTCGTAGAGATTTTACAGAGGGGAGAAGAGCTCCTTTGTTAATGGCATAAGGGACATCCTGCTCATGAGGTCTATGGCTTAGACATAATACAGGGTAGACTACGGGAAATTCCCAGTGTCCTAGACACACATCCACTCTTTTTAGTGCTCCAGAAACATATCAGAATGCAAGAGTGGAATAATTACAGGTATTACTTTCAAGTCTGCTTGATTTTCATACGAAGAATTAGAATTAGAATTATTAATTACACATTATTCCCAGCATACCTCACGCACTGTTGAGTAGCCTGTCATCTAGGTCACTCTTTTTCTTCTTGCCATCATCAAAATTTCTCCTCATGTAGGTATTACAGTGAAATTGGAAAAGTCTGATGACTCAGTTTTTACCCAGTTGTCCTTAGGAAATAGTGACCTAATATGTCTATTCTCCAAGTATGTGTCTTAGAATAGGGGCAATAATTTCATCAGTAGAAAGTACTCAGATGTGGGTGAGTGAGTTCAAGCCTAAGTCAGGGATATAGGAGACCAATATTCAGTTAGGAGCCCTTCAGAACTCTTGATACTGCCACGTAGCTCTTCTCCACGCATAAAGTGTTGCCTACGATCCTGATATTTTAGAATACGGCTGCGGTTTTTAGGCTTTTGAAAATTAATGGTGTGACACTCCCAGAAATGCCTAAAACTCAGCAAACAATGAAAAGAACTTGTTGCTACCATTGTTTTTGTCCTCCTAGAAGGCCCTCTCTTGCAAAGAATTTATTTCTGTGAAGTATAAGGCTTCTTCAGAATAACAACACAAAACCAATAACAATTATAATAGTAGCCAACATAGGTGGTGGTCTCTGTGTACCAAGGTTTGTGCTGACTCATGCTGACTCAATCCTTGCAAAAACACTGTGTAGTGGGCACTGTTGCCCATCTCAATTTTAAGTACAAGAAAATGGAGGCACTTATGCTAAATTCACACACTTGTAAATGGGTAAATGATTCAGGAACTGAATATGTAACAACACCTCTATAAGAGTTTCCACCATGGAGTCACATCCCAGAGGATAGAACTTATTAATCAATAAACTCATCTGTCAGAATATGCCAACGGCTTCCACTGTTTGGGATGAGGGTGCCTTATCAAGAAAATTTATTCTTGTTAGAGAGTGCTATAAAGCTACAGAGAGGTTTTCAACTTTTAATTATTAAACAGTGAAATAGAATTTCAGATGAATCCCTCAGATGTGATTTATATTCTAATGTTTTGAATTGCTTTATGTACAGATGTCAGGAAAGATGACTCTAAATGAATTTTATAGGATTAAGGGAGGGCTCATGGTCTCAGCTCGAGAGATGAAGGCCTGAAAGAAATCTTCACTGAAGCCTGAAAATGTCAGAGGTAAAAGGCCTTTCAGACTAAGTATTTGGCTTCCAAGGTAAAACTGCAAGTTAAGGCTAACAGCAGGGTCTGTCTCATCTTTTCTCTTTTTATTATATTTGCCTTTTTCTTATGAACATGACCAAGAATTCATTGCCTAGAGGTCATCAAAATTATGTAACTGCTCTTAACCTAATTTTTCAAAGACTTTCACCCTTGCAAATTTAACTCAGAAATAGTCTGGGTTATTTTTCTAGTTGATACTATACCATTTCTCTCTCTCTCTCAAAAAAAAAAAAAAAAAAAAGAAAGAAAAGCCTTTCAAAACAACAGTTGCTCACAAATAAAATACAAGCAACTGCCCATCTGTCATTATTAGTCTTTTAAAACGAAGAGTTGTCTTTCTAATTTCTCTTCAACTTTTGACATACAACTCAAAACACCTTTTCACTGACAGGCTATGTGGTTATTTCAAATACTGTCTAAAAACTCTATAAAGAGATTTGATTAAAATGGAAGCACAGATGACTGATACTCTTAAAATAATTGCTGTCTTAGTGATTCAACATGAGCCCTGCCATTTATTACACTTTTAAGTGAAATAATCTAAATTAAAATCTTCTAAGATCAATAGCTCATTTTTTTTCTTTTTTTTTTTTTTTTTAAGCCACAGCACATTCTTAATGCATTACCAGACCGGATAAGTCATATTTTCAGAACCTGAAAGTCTATAGCAGCTCAAAACGAATGTAGATATAGAGAAATATTTTACAGTGGGCCCCTTTTATTTATTTATTTTTTTTGCACAAATATATTAAAAAAGATCAGCCATCCAAAGTGTAAAATTTCTCTAAACATATCTAGTTTCTTCTCTCCCTGTACCTCCTCACTTGAAAGATAGAGTTTTTTTTTTTTTTTTTTTTTTTTTTTTTTTTTTTTAAATGTGTGAAACCACTCATCAGTCTGGTCTTTTATCATCTGAACAACAATTTGAAGACATTCACCTTTGCATTACTGTCAGGTGATAGTAAAACTTTGGTGAACATACAGAAAGAAAATCATGCAAACAATTCACTAAACGTTGACACTCACTCAAAGATGTGGTATTGGGAAAATGCAAAGGGCTCTGAGCCTCTGAGAGAGGCCTAATGTCCTTGGGGAGTCGGAATTGATAAAAATCAAATATGGCGTCCCCTTTTGTGCAGCTTCCATGCCATGGAACAAAGAAGCCCTGATTTGGAATGGACAGATCCAAGTTTTCATTACCTCTATCAGTAAGAGGGCTCTGGAATGGGTTCGAGGCAGGCTCTGCTGACAGGCTAAGAGAAACCTGGACGTGGAGCTGGTAAACGGGGGACCAGCACTGGCGGGTTGAGGTCTAATTAACCATCACAGAGTTGTGTTCTGCTCACGAAGCAATTCACAGCTTTTGCTGTTGTCTCTACCACCTGTAGATCATCCGCTTAGTGTTTGGGAGACATCTGAGAGCGACGCTGGGCTAGAGTGCATTGGAAGCATTGCCTCTTACTGTCTTTTTAGCTCAGACGGAGTTTGTAAAGGAGAAAGAAAAGGAGGTGCCTGGCCAATGCCAGGGTTCTGCTTGCTAAAGTCTCCCAATCCATTTGCCACGCCCACTTCAGTCAAAGAGGAAGCTAAGGAGAGTGTGAGAAGAACACATTCTCTTTAGAGGGACCCTACTCTCTGACCATGCATTCAGCCATCCATCCTTCCTCTGTACAGCAACCCTCTCTGCTCCCCATTTTTGCATCACCTCCTTGGGTCACAAATGTGCTCACTGAGCCCAAGTTCCATTCTGCATGGTTAATACCATGTACAGTCCCTGTCTAGAATGTTCTTGTGAAGCCTAGCATCTTGAGAGGTGATGCAAGTTGTGGTGCTGGGGCAGGCGCGATATTATATTAGTATCGAATATGAAGTGCTCCTACAATGTTGTCTCTGGTATGTGGACTTCTACAGAAATAGAAACCAGGGTATTAGAGGGCTCAATTACATCTAACACTGCATTAGTGGGTGTTTATACTCCAGCTAATTACTTCCCAGTAACTAAGTTTTAGAAGCAGTAGTAAGGCTGGCTTTTGCATGGCCTGTAGACTCATTCTCCTTGGTTTATGGTTGGATCCTCCATGGGAAAGTGAGATTAAAAGACACATTTACAGCTGTGGAGTTTAGGCCCTTGTATCCTTTAATAACAGGTAACGTGTCTTGAGTTTTTTTTTTTTTTTTTTTAAGATTTTATTTATTTATTTGACAGAGAGAGATCACAAGTAGGCAGAGAGGCAGGAAGAGAGAGAGAGGAGGAAGCAGGCTCCCCACTGAGCAGAGAGCCCGATGCGGGACTCGATCCCAGGACCGTGAGATCATGACCTGAGCCGAAGGCAGCGGCTTAACCCACTGAGCCACCCAGGCGCCCCAACATGTCTTGAGTTTGAGGAAAGATAGGTGGTCTTCCAAGTGCTGTTCATACTTCATCTCTTTTAATCATCACAGCGATCCGGTAATTTAGATACCGTTCTGATCATTGACCTTTTACAGATAAGAAAACTAATTAAACTACAGGCCCAGTTGCCTAGCTCCTAAGTGGCAGAACTGAGATTCAAACCCAGGTTTCTTGCTCCCAGGGTCCCCTCAACCACTGCCCTACAGCCTCTTCTCAATGTACTCCTTATAGTTTCTAACAGCTGAGCTCACTGTCTATAAGAACTCTTCATTGAGGACAGATGTTCACGGTTGGCCTCGGATGAACCCATAGTGGAGGCGGGCAATTTTAAACATTCTCATATTCTCATTTAATAAGACTCAGTATTATCTTCCACACCATATTCTAGCTCTGGGTGTCCACTGCAAACTCCTGAGATGCCTGACCCCTCACTGAAGCTCGAGTCGCCTTTCCCACAAGTGGAGGACCACAGAGCCTTGCAGTGTCCTCGGCAGCCCTGTTGATGACAATACTCTGCCTTTGTTCCACAGAGGACCCCAGTCCCCATTCGCCTTCATGGGCTCTGACATTGCATTGGGCATCCCTCTCGACCCTTAGGATGTACACTCCTTTGGAGAGTGACCTGTTAGACTCAGCGACCATTGCAGCATCAGTGCAGGGCACACTGCTTGGCATGGGGTAGGCGCACACCACACACTTATTTGCTGAATGAATTAATATGAAGTTTCCCCATTTTCTTTTCTTTTTTTTTTTTTTAGGGATATATAATTTTTTTTTAATTTTATTTATTTATTTATTTATTTATTTTTTATTTCCAGCATAACAGTATTCATTATTTTTGCACCACACCATATTATGCCTCCATCAGAAAGGATGAATACCCAACTTTTGTAGCAACATGGACGGGACTGGAAGAGATTATGCTGAGTGAAGTTTCCCCATTTTCTGTCTCACCTTAAGGTGTGTACCTCAGGCCAGTTTCCATCTCCTCCACCTTCACTCTTTGCTTCTTAGCACTGGGAATGAAACTTCCTCTCTTGGACCTAAGTTTTAATGCATGACAATTGATAGAATGTGCCAACACTTGAACCTTCCCCTTTACTCAGATGACACAGACTAAAGGTCTACTCCCCTGACCAGATGCCTTCATGTTTTAAATATGTGATCTACCTGATTTTATGCAATGCATTAACAGACATCAGAATGACACTAACGATGGCATTTACATAAACAGGCTATCCATATTAAACTAACACAATGGAACCTTTAAATGTAACATTAATTGGAAACCTGAACTAATTCTGTTATTAGCCATTAATACCCTGAGGACATCAACATACTTCCTGAAATGCTGAAATGGAAGTTTGTGGTACTTTTTTCATGTGCAGAGTAATATGAAAATCTTGCAACATAAGTCAATAGTTGACTTTTGAATTTATGCTTTACTTAAAGCAATCACCTTTTTCACTGGATTCATTTTGAATGGCATTTTAAGGTATTATTTACCTAACATAAAATTCACTTGTTTTATGTGTGCACCTCAAGGAGTTTTAGTACATTTACAGTTGCGAAATTTCATCCCATGCTAATTGCAGAACACATGTCATTCTTAGTGTACTTCACACACAGTAGTTGCTTATTTTGGTTTCTCAATTCATTTTCAGATGTGGCGGTACGAACCACAAAAAGACACTGAAGATAGTGTAAACTATTGATGAAGTTGAACAAAGAAACAGCACAATGTATTAGCTAGTCTAACCAATATACTGACTTGCTATAGGGAAACCTTCCTTCTGTCATCTTTTTGTTTGCAATTGGGAAGCAAGTGCTTGGTTAGTGTCATTTATTAGGACCTTGATTGACAATGTCCAAGCAGAGGCAAAGCTGGGGAGGGGAATGGGTGGGCAAATTCTTCAAAAATGATCCCTTTTCAGGCTTGGCGTCTTGGCAAAGGGTAGAACCTATTTTATGTGGTCATACCCTGACAGTAAAACCTACCTAAGGGAATGTAATCTTTTACCATAGGGAGCAAAGGGTTATGCCAGACCTTTGTGATAAGATTAGTGTGTTGGACAGAAGAAGTTAGATTATGCTACAGAAACAAACAAGCCATAGGTCTCCACTGTTTACAGCAACAAAGCAGCACATTTCTCCTCAGATTACAAATCTAATTACCAGAAAGCAATTTATATGACTTTCCCCCTTAACCCACTGGTAATTAGCAATATGACCACATGCCATTTCAAGAGGGCAGAGAAGTCTTCCTCCATGTCCAGAAAGAGAGGACAATTGAAAATCAATGGATGGCAGGAAAGATTGTCACGTACATAGTACTATTTCATAAAATGAGGGGAAGAAGGTCTAGAGACCAAAGCTGTAGCATCAGAATTCCTTTTAGTGAGAGAACGCTTCTCATTTGGGAAAATATCTTGATAAATGTTTTAATGTAAGGAGAGAGGGCTACATAATGGCAACAGAAGATTATCCTTGGGTTACTCTGAAGGTGATAGGTTTAAGTATTTGCTCTGATTCTAAGAGGAAGAAGAGAAAAGAACAGAAAAAGAATGAAGTACCAGAACTCAGCAAGATGGACAGACGGAGGCAGAGTGAGTGAAAGGTGAAAAATCTTTAAACCCATTAGTACAGGGACGGAAGTATCTTTTTGGAATACGGATGCTTACGGTCCCATTACATAATTTCACCTGGCTGCAGTTTAACTTCCTCCTTCTCCTCTGGCCTCCATTTTCACTAACTCCTCTATGTTCCTTAGTGTGCTGGGTGCATAGATTCTTTTCTGTGAAAAAATGGAGGAGAGTCTTTTTTGGTTTAATATGTTGCTAAGAGAAGATAGTTTACGTGGAAGAAGAACCTGGCATCAGACGCCTTCCTACTCCTTCCATTCCTTTCTATCCCTCAAGAAAACTGCCAAAATAAAGGGAAGTACTTGGATTTCCATAGGCCCTGGACTGTAGGGTTCAAGGCAAATATCTCAGAGGCCAGAAGACCCGCCGGTTGGTTATATCAGCATATATCCAGGATTTTTAGCAGATAAGAAATCTGGGTGTTTTAAGAAAGTTCTTTGTTGCATTTACTGAGATTATTTAAATCTAGTCCTCAAAATTGGAAATGTATATTGTCTTATGGGCTTTAGGTTTTTTTTTTTTTAAATTTCTTTATTTTTCCATTCTCTTATACTTTCTGCATTGTTCCTTCCTCATTGCACATGCAGGGACACCAGCTCAGTTTGCGTGTGTCCAGTGTGGTTCGTGGAGGAAGCAGGAGTTTATGCCACCAATTTTCATTCCTATTCCTGGAGTCTTAGGACTCTTTAGGAATTTCTTTTTGACTCAAGGAAAAAATTCACCAAATGTTGGTATGGATGGAGATATACATGAGAAACTGGTCACATTACTGGGGGGCATTGTGGAGAGTGGGGGGGGGAACCTCTCTGCGTGGCTCTTAAGGCTTAGGAAACCAACATGGGTGGGATGCGCAGAAATGCAAAAAACTTGCCAGGTGGTTGTGCCCTCTTCTCATCTCAGCTGCAATTATAAGGCTGATAAAATGGAAAAATAAATATTTGTGCAATGACTGGGAAAAGCCAATTAGTTTTGCACCAATGAGAAATAATGCAGAGCTCCTCGTGTCCTATAATAAATTGGCTTTCTCTGCATATATTTTTAAATGTATACTGTTCAAATGTACTTAGAAGCTTACATAGCACTAGAATAAAGTACATTCTTGAAAGTTTAGTAGGAGAAATAAACAATAAAGTTTCTATATTTTAAGAAGGTAAAATAATTAAAATAGCATCTAGTTATGTTACATTTTAGCTAGTCAATGTCATGGTTGTCTCTTTTGCTTCCATGTGTCAGTTTGCATGATCTTCTCTCTTGCTGTCTTTCTTTCCCCTTCAAGGAAGCATAGATAAAGCTAGGACATGCCAGTTAGCAATACAATTTCAAGCTTAATACCCCTGCCAACTCCAAGTTTTTTTAAAGGACAAAAAGTCCTGTCTCTTATAGTTTTTCTTCTTATAAGTTGACTTGACAACTAGATCTAAAATTACTTTCTGATTTTTGTTTTTATATTCGATCAGGCAGAATTGCCTATCTGATTACAGGCTGGCTTTACCTATGAAGTATTAACATGAAGACCCTTTACTTATTAAGCAGTTACTACTAAGTTTATATGTGAAATGGTGCTGTGAATTGTGTAAGACTGATGATTCACAGACCTGTACCCCTGAAACAAATAATACATTATTTAATAAAAAACTTTATATGTAAAATGAATCTTACATAAACTACTGCAGTTAATCTTCACAACTACAAGAAAAATCTAATTATTCTTATTTTATAGGAAAGAAAGCAAAAGGTTCAGAAAGGCTCCCCACTAGCAAGTAGAGTGATACCCAATTCTCCATGACTTCATGGTTTACCCTAAATCACTATGAAATATTTCTCACCAGTATTTTCCATCTGTCCATCCATCCATTCATTCCTTCATTCATTGATTTAAAAAATGTATATTTTTAACCCATGGCATACCACACACTCTCTACCCAGAACTGAGGACAGAACAGTGTGAAACAGCAGAACTCATTCCCACCAAGAACTTATATCTCATAGGAGAGGATGAGACCAGAAACAAAGCCAAACTGTGGAAAGAACCAAGATGCCCTTCAATGGACGAATGGATAAAGAAGATGTGGTCCACATACACTATGGAGTATTATGCCTCCATCAGAAAGGATGAATACCCAACTTTTGTAGCAACATGGATGGGACTGGAAGAGATTATGCTGAGTGAAATAAGTCAAGCAGAGAGAGTCAATTATCATAGGGTTTCACTTATTTGTGGAGCATAACAAATATCATGGAGGACAAGGGGTGTTAGAGAGGAGAAGGGAGTTGGGGTAAATTGGAAGGGGAAGTGAATCATGAGAGACTATGGACTCTGAAAAACAATCTGAGGGGTTTGAAGTGGCGGGGGGGGTGGGAGGTCGGGGTACCAGGTGGTGGGTATTATAGAGGGCACGGATTGCATGGAGCACTGGGTGTGGTGCAAAAATAATGAATACTGTTTTTCTGAAAATAAATCAATTTAATAAAAAAAAGAAAAAAAAAGGAAACCCTTGTTTAAAAAAAAAAAAAAAAAAAAAAAAAAAAAGATAACTGGTTCAGTGGAAACTGTCTACCATTGATTATACACATGCTGATCTCTAGAAGAGAGGCTGCCGGACCTGCCCTCTGGATTTTTGTTGATTACATTAAGGCCACTATGACATGTTCAGGTGTTCAGTTTAGATAAACAACTCTAAAATCTGTTTATCATCTGTACCACATGTATTTTTGAAACTTAGGAGAAAGTCTCGTGTGGGGGTTCTTAGGGACACGGATGGGCAAGTCACACTTCTAAGTAGTCTTTTCACATTACTTAATGTCTTAGTTAAATTACTTTTTGGGGGGAGCCTTCCCATTTCCTCTCATCTACTGAATAATAAGTTGCTGAGTGTTTGTAAACATTATGCTGAAGACGAGGAACTGAAATTCTCTGTAAAAGAGATGTGCAGTGTAGAGCGAGGAGGATAATTTTGCCCTTAGGGTGTTGGGAAGAGATATTATTTCTCGGGCACTGTCATTACTTTCACAATTAGACGAAGCCAGAAAAGAATCACCTTCCTGTGACATTTCCCTGAAAGACGGGAAAATATTTGGATTCATGTGACAAAGTGAATGTTTCATTTTAAGTTGTCTAACTGTTCAGAACAATGTTAAAAAGCTTCAGTGTCTGTAATTTTAGGCCCTGGAGAGTGAGATTTTCTCTTTTAAGGCCGTGAGAAACTGTAAGATAATATATAATGTGTAATGTTGTTTTTGATTGACGGAGCCAGATCTAGGAACCCAAGGGTCTAAGACAGGAGTTTCTAATTTCTAGTGTTGGCATTTGAAGGTAACTGGGCTGGTGATAGTCACTTTTATCCTCGCTCTTTGCTCAGGTTTTGTGAATGAATGTTATGTTCTTTAAGTATAAATATGTTGGCAGTACTGTGACATGTTTGCTAGCTTGTGATTACTATGATATGTCACCCAGTGCCAAACGGATTGCTTTTTCAAAGGCAGTTCTCCTTTAGATTATAAATTCCCAGACAGCAGGAATTATGTCTGTTTAAATCACTGGAGCTTAGCATAAACTTATAGCTTAGCTATCAGGAGTGGGAATTTTATCAAGGCTTGGGAGGAAGAGGAGGATGGGTTGATGCACCAATTGTTGGGTTGGACAATGGAACTGAGTTCTCTCTTACGGCTTCTTGCTTTCTTCTTCTCTTCTTTCCCAGTGAAAGCAACTTCTGTGAATTTTAGCCTGTTCAATTTTCTAGTAAACAAGTCAGGAGGAGGGTGTGGAAATGCATTGCTACAGAGTCATGGGGGAGTTATGGACCAGCCGCCACAACTATCAGATCTTCTTGCTCCAGTAGGTAGAGGACAGGCCTGGGAGTCTCCCAGCAAAGGCAAAAGGAAAGGAAATAGCTTCATTATTGATGCTTACTTTAACATTCACTCAACAGCAGCCTCATAAAAACTGGACAAACTTGGCTTAAGAAAGTGTGTGTGTATAAATTTTAGGGCAGGACGTTGTAATGGTAGATGCATATCATTATACACTTATCCAAACTATGGACTGTACAGAGCCAAGAGGCAAGCCTAACATAAACCATGCACTCTGGATGACAACGATGAAAATGATGGGTCCATGTTGGTGGGCCAGTTGTAACATATGCCATCTGGTGCAGGATGTTAGTGACTGAGGAGGCTGTGCATGGGAGGGGACATGGGGTATGTGAGAAAACTCTGTACCTTCAACTTAATTTTTCTGTAAACCTAAACTACTGTAGAAAACACAGTCTATTAATAGTTAAAAATAACATGGAAGTAATTAACTGTTGACAGGCCCATAAGATAGTCCTAAAATATGCATTGAATTGAACTGTACAAGAAAAAAAAGTGTGTGTGTGTGTGTGTGTGTGTGTGTGTGTGTGTGTGTGTGTGTGTATGTATCCATAAACACACAAAGAAGTCCATGAAGATATTCAGGATATTCTGAAAACTGATTTATTTCCTGGATCTTAGCCTAGGATCTTTGGTGGAGGACACATCACCTATTGTCTATCTTTTTGAATTTTCAACATGTTTGACTGTGTATATATCTTACTTTTTAAACTAAAAATACGTTTACAATCTTATTTATGTGGTATTTATCTCGTGCTACATTTTATCTCTTTTATCTACAAATGCCTTCTCAAATTTTAATGTATTTAACAATATTAAATGTTTGGAAATAGTTTTGTTACTTTTGAAGGATGACGGGGATTATTTTTACTCACAAGTCTTCTGAGGTGGCTCAGTACTGTCATTCAAAATTTTCTGCAAACTTATCTACTGATTGACATGCTGAAAATCAGCAAAAGACTTAGATCTTATAGCCCCCAAATTTACTAACTGGGTGCTTTCAGAAGATAGCATAGTCAATTTGGCAGTATTTTCAGTTAAAATGGGTGGTTGGGCTGGATTCAGGTGTCCAATATGATAGTTCTGAGGAGAAATATCCTCAGAAAAGAATTTAATATGTGGAAGTATACCATATTGTCTAATAAGCCATTGGGTAGAAATTAAATAATCACATCTACCCGACAAAGACTTTGAATTAGTAGCTGATGATCACAGAGGGTAGAGTGGAATGTTCAAAGGCCTATAATCTGGTCAGTCAACAGTGGAAAGGATATATACAAACAGACAATGAATCCAATGTGTTCCTCTTAGGATTAATCAGCATACTTCTCTTCAGTTAGGGGGTTGGTCTTTATTAATAAGTTAAGGTAGAAATGGCTGTGTTGTATATAGCAGATTAAAAAGAACAATTCTTCATTTGCTGACAGCAACATCCATAATAATGATGATTCTAAGAAGTAATGAAGAATTAGTATTCATTGGGACATTACATTAATCATAGAATCGATTTCTCCTTCTGTTTCCTTCAGGAGAAAATGGCCAAGGGGCATCTGACATTACTTATTCACCAGCTTTCTTGGAAACTAACTTGTGACTAGGAAATGCAAGTTATGCCAAATCCCACTCTAACCAACTTCTATCAAACACTGTTCATACTGCTTTGTCATATTGATTTTTGTGGCATAAATAATATTTAAAATATGAGGACACTGTCACTGTGCCTTGGATATTATTTTTGTGGCGGTTTAATCCGGGCATTTATAATGTTTAAAATGAAATTTTTATCTGTGAATGATGAATTATCACAATTCTGTGGAAGACTGAGAGAAAAATCTTAGTTTTAAATTCTGAAGGGTAAGGGGGAATGTTACCCTAAGTATTTAAAGCTTTAAGTAATCTCTTATGAAATGTAATACTCTCAATAATACATTACATATTTGTCCATGACAACTAAATACGTATTTTTGTTCTCTTTTGGAGTAACTGCCTCTGAAGGAAATGCAAGCTCCCATGCTCTGCCCCTGACCAATGCCTGAGTGACTGAGTAGGGAATTTAGGATTGCAACAGGTAACATGATACCTCACTCATGGGTGCTGGATGCAAATTCCAAGAACGCATTCCCTGATGGTGGCAGAGAGACTCATACAGTTGGATTGGCGACATTTTATTTTTATTTTAAAGATTTTATTTATTTATTTGACAGAGACAGAGATCACAAGCAGGCAGAGAGGCAGGCAAAGAGAGAGCAGGAAGCAGACTCCCCACTGAGCAGAGAGCCCGACGGGGGACTCGATCCTTCGGACCCTGAGATCATGACCTGAGCCGAAGGCAGCAGCTTAACCCACTGAGTCACCCAGGTGCCCGGATTGGCGATATTTTAAAATGTAGGCTCACCAGATGGAAATCTGTTAATACCCAAAGAAGAGATGAATTAGCTAGCAGTGCCTTGTGGTTGTGCTTCCAAGCAGAAAACCCACCTGACGTCCCGTGATGCATTTTGGGTTTGATGTGAAAGCAACGCCTCCGTCTTTCAGGGGAAAGCTTCCAGGAGGCTTTTGTCTTGTCTTCTGGATGCTCTCCTGAGAGGCAGTCTTGTCAGCCTCGAGTCAAATAAATCCAGACTTGGAGATTCAGAGGAGAAGATGAGCTATGTCTTTGCTCTCTTGGCATTCATCTGGGGACTTGCTGTGAAAATCGTTCTCTGAAGACGAAAGGCCCCGCAAGGCCTTCACTAAAGTAAACTGTACTCATAAAAATTAAATGGTAGCATTCCAGATAATGACAAGGGGCTCTCTCTAATTCAGGAATTCAATGTTTTAGTTTTCAGTGAGGTTTTTTGCATATTTAGATCAAGGAGCTGGAACACTAGAAAGTATGTTTTTGTCTACCTTTTTTTTTTTCCTTCAAAAGGCTCAAATAGGGAAGTAATTTTCCAGATAGACCAATACGAGTGTTTGTCAGCTACAATAAAAATGCTCAGATAATAATATCAAGCATCCAACAAATGTCCAAAACAGTAACAACAGAAATAAAGTTCCCGTGATTCGACAAAGCAAACCAATGGGATTGTTGTCTTAAAGCCAAAACCAGAATAAAACCCAGTTTGATTGAAGTTTTCTGTGTGAACTGAGAGGCAGACTGACGTTCTAAAGTGGAGTGTCAGAGACAAATACTCATTAGCCACCCTGAGGAGCCGTTCTCCGTAGGCTCCTTCCTTGACAATTCGACACTGTAGTCCCAAGCTCTGTGCCTTCCCTTCTAACAGAGTAGAGACAGGAGCAGGGAGAACAAAACGCAGATGGGTAAGAGGTAATCATGAAGTCTCCTAAAATCCTTCAGCAAAATTTAGCCTCCTAGACATGAGAGCAGCAGGCTGGATGGGCAGACACACCCTCTAGGGGACAGTTTGTGTCTCCACTAAGTGCCAGAAGCAATCAGCAAGGGAAAGAAAAACTAATTGGATGAAATGGACCAGCTGAAAAGACAGAAAGTGACCCTTCTGGAAACGAAGGTCATAGCCAGCCATGCTCCAGGATCCTCCTCTCAACGCAGAGCTCTTAAGGACCAGCATCCTCAAGATCCTGCAAGCTCCGCACCTTGGGGCAGCCTCCCCTGGTAGCCTTGAGTACTGTCCTTCGTGTCCCTTCCACTGGGATTAGAGCTGTTAGTCTCAGTCTCCCTACCGGCGGAACAGTTTGTTATAGTGAATTGTTGATCCGTAATCATTTTAGGGAAGAGACTGTTGGGGATCATTAATTCCATCAGGGGTTGGCACAGAGCCTATCTAAATGAATTCACACCCACACACCCACACACCCACACACACACACACTTCCCTGAGACTGTGCCTTTTATCTTCTGTTCCCTCGGGCTTAGCGAGATGCCTGGCACATAGTAGTCACTTAATACCTTCTAAATAAAATCAAGCTATGAATCGTGCTAAAGCTCTAATTTGATTTATTTGTTTATTTAAAATTTATTTTTATCTCCTGCAAAAGGCAAATGATGTGTTTTTTCCCTCTGCTAGCCCCAAAAGAATGTAATAATCTTCTGCCTCACAGAAGTTTGAAATTATAATGTTTTTGCTCAAGTATTTCAATTACATTTTTTTTTCTTTCTGGGTATTTTTTTTTTTTTCTGGTTAACTTTCTGTCATCCAACGATGATAACTTCAAGGTGACTGAATAAGGATATTTACCTTTTTTGCCATTAACATGCCAAATTATCTTTAATTCATCTGCAATCTACCCTGACCACCTGAAATGGTATCTCTAGATGGTACATGTAGGCCAAAGTGATTGCTAATGTCATTGTTTTTTCATTGCCATTTTTCAAAAGAAATTACATTTTTTGGTAGTTTCCAAGAAACCAGGTGATAACAATTTGAAGGAATATTTAAGGGTCCTTTCTTTTTAAAAAGTTTAAAAATTTATTTAAACTAAAAAATAAACATAATTTATCCATTTTTCTCACCTTTGGTAACCCCCTATTTGTCCTCTATCAACTTAGATTTTTGTATATTTATAAATTTATATATATACAAAAATCTAAGTTGATAGAGTTGATATTTTATATTCCACATGAGATGAACATATTGTATTTGTCTTTCTCTGTTTGACTTATTTCACTCAGCATAATGTTGTTACAAATGGCAAGATTCCCTTCTTTCTTACGGCTAAATAAGATTTCATTGTATACACATACCACCATTTCTTTATCCATTCACTCATTGATGGACACTTGTGTTGTTTTCATGTCTTGGCTAGTGTAAGCAATGCTACATGGAATATGGAGGTGCATATATCTTTTTGAATTAATATTCCTGTTTTCTTTGCATAAATATCCAAAAGCGGAATTGCTGGATCTTATCGTAGCTCTATTTTAAATTTCTCGAGGAACCTCCATACTTTTTCTCATGGTGGCTGCACCAGTTTGCGCTCCCACTCATAGTACACAAGAGTCCCCTGTACTCTATGTTCTTGCCAATACTTGATATTTTTAATCTTTTTGATAATAACCATCTTAATAGGTGTGAGGTGATACTTCACTGTGCCTTTGATTTGCATTTTCCTTATGATTAATGATGTAGAACATTGTTGGCCATCTCTATGTCTTCTATGGAAAAATGCCATTCAGATCTTCTGCCCATTTTTTAATGATTATTACTGTTTTTTTTTGTTTTTTTTTTTTTTTGCTATTGAGTTGCATGATATCTTTTTTTTTTAATTTTATTTATTTGACAGAGAGAGATCACAAGTAGACAGAGAGGCAGGCAGAGAGAGAGAGAGGAGGAAGCAGGCTCCCTGCTGAGCAGAGAGCCCGATGCGGGACTCGATCTCAGGACCCCGAGATCACGACCTGAGCCGAAGGCAGCGGCTTAACCCACTGAGCCACCCAGGCGCCCGAGTTGCATGATTTCTTTATTCCCTAATCAGGTACATGATTTGCAAATATCTTCTCCCATTCAGTAGGTTGCTGTATCATTTTGTTGATGGTTTCTTTTGCTGTGCAGTAGGTTTTAAGTTTGTTGTAGTCTCACTTGTTTATTTTTTCTTTTGTTACTTTTTGGTTTTCGGTGTCAGATTCAAAAAATTGCCTCCAAGTACTATGTCAAGGAGCTTACTGGCTCTGGGTTTTTCTAGGAGTTCTTTTGTGCAAGTTTGTAATCTATTTTGAGTTAATTTTGTATATTGTGTCAGATAGTGGTCCAGTTTCATTCTTTTGCACGTGGCTGTCTGTTTTTCTTGGCACCATTTATTGAAGACACTGTCCTTCTCCACTGTATATTCTTGGGTCCTTTGTTGTAAATTAATTGACCATGTATGTGTGGGTTTAATTCTGGACTCCCTATTCTGTTCATCTATATGTCTGTTTTTACGCCAATACCACAGTTTTAATTACTACAGATTTATAATGCAGTTTGAAATCTGTATTAGATAGAATCTAATCTCTATTAGATAAATGTGATGCCTCCAGCTTTGTTCTTCTTCTTTTTTTAAGGTTTTATTTACTTATTTGACAGAGAGATCACAAGTAGGCAGAGCAGCAGGCAGAGAGAGAGGGGGAAGGAGGCTTCCTGCCAAGCAGAGAGTTCGATGTGGGACTCAATCCCAGGACCCTGAGATCATGGCCTGAGCCGAAGGCAGAAGCTTAACCCACTGAGACACCCAGGCGTCCTTTTGTTCTTCTTTCTTAAGATCGCTTTGGCTACCTGGGCTCTTTTGTGGTTCCATACAAATTTTAGGATTTTTTTTCCCATTTCTGTGAAAATGCCATTGGAATTTTGAGAGGGATTGTGTTGAATAAATCGCAGTGGGTAGTATGGACATTACAGCAATATTCTTGCAATCCATAAGCACCGAATATTTTTTCATTTGTTTCTTCTTCAATTTCTTTGATTAATGTTTTATAGTTTTCAATATACTGGTCTTCCACCTCCTTGGTTAAATTTACTTCTAGGTATTTTGTTCTTGTTGATGTGATTGTAAATGGGGTATTTAAAAAGTTTATTTTTCTGATAGTTCATTTTTGATATATAGGAATATAGGAGATTTTTGTGTAGTGATTCTGTATTCTACAACTTTACTGGATTTGTTTATTGGTTCCAACAGGATTTTTTTTTTTTTAAGATTACTTATTTATTTGAGAGAGAGTGGACAGAAGGAGAGTGAGAGGGAGAAGCAGACTCCCCACTGAGCAGGGAGCCCGAGGCAGGGCTTGATCTCAGGACCCTAAGATCATGACCTGAGCTGAAGGCAGATGCTTAACTGACTGAGCCACCCAGACGTCCCAGTTTTAATAGTTTTTTGATGGAGTCTTGAGGATTTTCTGTATATAATATCATATCCTCTGTAAATAGTGAAAGTTTTACTTCCTCTTTTACAATTTAAATGCCTTTTGTTTCTTTCCTTGCCTGATTGCTTTGGTGAGGACTTCCAATACTATGCTGAATTAAAGTGGCAATGTGAGCATTCTTGTCTTGCTAATCTTAGAGGAATTGCTTTCAGCTTTTCACCACTAATGGGGTTAATATATATGGTCTTTATTATGTTGAGATACAGTTCCTCTATGTCCACGTGTTTGAGAGATTTTAATCATAAACAGATGTTGTATTCTGTCAAATGCTTTTTCTGAATCTGTTGAAATAATCATGATTTTTCTTTTCTTATTCTTTCTTATATCTTTCTTATTCTAATGCCATAAGTCATGGCTTAGGTCCTTAGAATCCTCTCTTGCTTGTTAAAGTAAACAAAATAAAAAAGAGAAACTCAGGGGCGCTGGGTGACTCAGTGCATTAAGCCTCTTCCTTCAGCTCAGGTCATGATCTCAGGGTCCTGCGATTGAGCCCCACATCAGGCTCTCTGCTCAACGGGGAGCCTGCTTCCCCCCTCTCTCTGCCTGCCTCTCTGCCTACTTGTGATCGATCTCTCGCTCTCTCTGTCACATGAATAAATCAAATCTTAAAAAGAGAGAGAGAGAGAGAGAGAAACATAAATAGTTGTGAGAATGTGAAGCCAGCAGATAACTACTTCAGAATTTGCAAGATGAAGTCAATCAAATCTATCCTGGAGAGTGCATTTAGGGGTTAATTAAGTTTGCAGAGTGCTTGTAAAAGGAATTGTGGGACAAGGAGGCTCATCAATAAGACATACACTTCATAAACATCTTAACCACCTAGTCCCAATATTCTCCCCTACCAAAAACTGCTAGTTTATTTTTGTATTATTTATTTGCATCAATCAAGCTTGATAAAAATATTTCCTGTTTTAGCATCAATATTTTATCAAGTTTTTTTCAACAAATACAAATTACATTTGCACTGAAACATTTCTATAGCTCAATCTTTTAAAAAATAAAAGTGGCAAAAGAAAGAGTTATATAGTCCAATTTATCAAGGAGAAAATAAAACTCAGATGGCTCAGTCCATTCTCACATAAAGTATGAAATATCAGGAAATGGTTTGTGTTCTATACATGTTTACATTAGATTAAAATGAAGTTTCCACAACGTTCTTTAAAATACAATCCAATTAAATTTTCAGTGTCTTTATTTTCACATTCCTGGATGCAACTTGTGAAAAACTCACACTGTAGTAATAACCATAAAATCACCTTGCTAAGGAAATGCCACTGAGCTTAGAAATAATACCTGTATAGTCTTTGTGGGAATACAGAAGTCCAGAATCTTAAGCAGGTGATTACACTGATTGAGTTCTTATTTCCTTCCTTGTTTTGTCCTCCTTATGTAGGACACATTCTGAATTGCACTTGACTGTTAAGCAGGTAGAACGAGGCAGGCACACATTCATTTCAGAAATCACAAATCACACATTATTTGAACACATTGGGCCTAGAGAGCTTGAGGGATTGACTTGAAGTCATAGCGGCTGGTACGTTCAAGTCCCCCAGTCTTCTTTATAATAACTTCTACTTCCTTGGTGGATTCTTCCACTCATGGGTAATTCTTAGCCTCATGCTAAGACTGGGGTCAATTTCTCTGAGACAGTCAGGACATTTTACTTAGACATGGCTGAATCCATAGCAACTCACTTCTACACAACACTGAATACATGCCAGATGCTAGGCTAAGAGCTTTTATGCACATTATCTCTTTTACTCTTCACAAGCACTCTGTAGACAGGGACTCCATTAATCTACCATTTTACAGATGAGAAACTGAAAACCACAGAAGCCAGGTGATTTGTTCAAGGTCACACATGTAAGGAAATGGTCAAACTGGAAACTGATATTAAGTGTATCTGATTTGAAAGCCCATGCATTAAGTCACTTTACTATACTGCCTCTCCACACAAGAAAAAGCGAAACAGAATGAAAACCCACATGATGATTTTAAAACAAGCTCACTTTCCTGTCTCTTTTTAAAAGATAGCTACATGCAAACAACAGCAATATGAAGTGTTTCTGAAGTATGGGTTTAAATTTTGGGAATGCAAATCTTGAGAATTCAGTACTTGAGTGTCTAGGGAGGATCACGGTGGTTTTCCGTAAACACACCCTTTCTGCGAGTGAAATATCAAAATGATGTGTGAGACACCTGTGTAAATTATTTTTGCACAAGTATTAGTTACTGTTTGTAAAATCCTATAAAGAAATTGTTGCCAACGACAGCTAGGGCTGGGGAGCTGAACCAGTTTTTTGGTCATGTCAGGGATGTTCTTGTGGCTGACAGGATATTTATTCCCAGAAGTAACTGTTATAAATTGCATTTTGCCCCTTCAGTTGCTACAAGCTTGTGATGGTGAGTGGGCGGAGAGGACAACCTGTAATTCAGGATGGTTTAGAAGCTGGTTGCCTTGGAAACTGGAAAAAAAAAAACCAGCATAATGCCCACCAAAGCTGACTGTCAAAAAGAGAAAGGATTTTCTTTTCTTTGATCCATGTTGCTTTCTGAGTACATATTTTGTGAATTTTAAAAAAAATTTTCCAATTTATTTATTTTCAGAAAAACAGTATTCATTATTTTTGCACCACACCCAGTGCTCCATGCAATCCGTGCCCTCTATAATACCCACCACCTGGTACCCCAACCTCCCACCTCCCGCCCCTTCAAACCCCTCAGATTGTTTTTCAGAGTCCATAGTCTCTCATGATTCACCTCCCCTTCCAATTTACCCCAACTCCCTTCTCCTCTCTAACACCCCATGTCCTCCATGATATTTGTTATGCTCCAGAAATAAGTGAAACCATATGATAATTGACTCTCTCTACTTGACTTATTTCACTCAGCATAATCTCTTCCAGTCCCATCCATGTTGCTGCAAAAGTTGGGTATTCATCCTTTCTGATGGATTTTGCCAGTCTGATTAGGGCCATTGGTCCTTAGTGGGTGGCACGTGCCAGAGCAGGGCAAAGGTTAGTCAGAGAGGATGGGAAATTCTTCATAAACATTGTCCCAACAGAATACTGAGGGGAAGGGGCTGATGGTGTAGTTAGAATGAGTTTGTAAGATTTACAAACAAATTTACCAACAGGTGAACGTTTCACACAATGTGACATGCAGGCAATTCTTAATCATAATTTATCTACATTTAAATTTGTAGCAGGAAAACTTACTTTTTTTAAACACAAAAGTTTTATTTGCTGTAATGTTTGCTACTCTTATGCCACTTACACCAGAAGTTTCGGTTTATACTAGAGCAGTTATTTTCAAGGGCAGCACTTGGAAATTCCCACAAATTTGGTGAAAGTAATTTCTTAATACTTTTAAAATATGCCTATTAATTTTTTTATTTTTAAATGGCTCACACATGCACACATACACATTTTATAGGTTTGTGTATGTGTGTGAATATATATTTAAGTAAATCATAGGAAATGGCTGATTTTAGACTGCATTAGGTCTACCAAATGGCAATTTTATGTATTTCAATTTATAAATGAAGAGCAGAGATCACAGAACACATGTTTTTTCCCTCCTTTGTTGGGGTCCCCATCCCCTCTCCTCTCTTCTTCACCTGACCCTTTTCTGTATCAGTCCTACCCTACACTTCCCATATATCCTCACTCCCTTCTTGCCCCGTAGGAAATTCACATTAACAACCTAGTATGTATCTCTGTGCTCACAGAATCGTGAACAGACCTAAATATGTCTGTGCATCTATATATGTGTTAGTGACGAAACTTATGATGCAGAATCTCAAACTTACAGATTCTTTCTTTTCCTGTTGATAGCTATCGCTATACATTCTCTTTCCTGCATTTGAATATCGCTTATCTTCTGTCCTCTGCACTTCCATCTAATGGAGTTCAGCCCAATTCACTTTCTGGCATTCACTCACTTGAATTCCATTTTTCTCCTATGTTCTAGAAACAACTCACAAATGATTCAAGCTGCAAAGCGTTGCAGCGTGTCGCACAGATGGGTTAGTAATTCTTTTCTGGTTTCCTACTTTGTACCCACAGAAGAACCTATTATTTTGTAAAGTTAAGAGTAAGGATATTTAGAAGGAAATGCTTTGGATTATTCTAGTAACGCCAGACCCAGAATTTCTCCTGCAAGAAAAAAATGGCCTCCCAGAGCCATTTCTCTGGTTTCCATCTGTCCCAACCAAGCTAATGATTGGTTAGACAATGGGGTCATACAGAAAGACCTTAGAATTTATCTTATGGCTGAGACTATTCGAAACCTTAAACACGAGGTACAGCTTCACTGCAGATGTGATAGGACACCTGAGGCTCTCACTGTTGGGCAGAGGTGACCTCTCCTCTCACTGCTGCTGGAATTGCCATCGAATCCCATTTTCTTTTTCAGAGACAGTATTCATCCCACTAAGCCATCGTGGCAGACTTTTGCTCAGAACGATGCGCAGATTCCCAAGATGCTGGGCAAGTGGGATATTCCTGGACTCCACTACTCTGTCTGAGTTTCCCACTAGGAAGTGAGTGTTGACAGAAGGAGAAGAAAATGAGGACTCAGCAGTCAGAGATTTATGGCCTGTTCTCCAGTCTGCCCTTGTGCATCTGTACAGGTCCTGGATGCTCTTCGGCCTCCTCACAAATGCCTACCACAAAGGGTTGCTGTCCTCAGGTTAGAGTCCCTTATCTTATTTGGAAAGGAAAATGCTTAATAATGAAGTATAATGTGAATTCCTACAAGTTTGCGGGTTGAAGGTCCTTCGGGATTAAATCAGAAGATGCTGTTTCTGAGTTGTGATTGTTTGCCTGAGAGGGTTTCCTTGGGTGAGTCTTTTATCCTCAACAAAGGATACCCTAGCCAGGGAGAAGACAGATCATTCCAGTTCTTGTAGGTATGACTGAGGGCTGTACTTTATTTAGAAGCTGAGTCTGCCCTTTTTCTGCCTGTCAGAAGGGCTTCAAAGCTGCCACACCAGGAACTGTTTCAGATTACAGACCATAGCAACTAATGACCCATGTCCTCCCTTCAGTAGTGAAAACCGAAAATGGTCCTAGGAGAGGAGAAGTAAATCCTGACAGCTGCTTAGAGGTCATCTTAGAACTAAATCTCAGGAGAAATGTCTTTAGGTTGAGAGAGAGGTTCCCCCCAAAAAACGGAAAGGAAAGGAAAGGGAAAAACACGAGACTAGCGCCCAGAAGGGTGTCTACAGCTCACCCAGGTGTGTTTTGAAGACCAAATCTCTACATCAGCAGTTAGCAGGAAGCCCAGGAGCTCCTCTACCTCTCAGCAAACAGTGGAATCAGATAGCATCGGAAGCACACTTGCGCGCATATACACACAGACAGACACGCAGACACACAGGCACACACACACAGACACACACACACACACGCACAGGCTTCACCTGATCCTTCCTGCAGGTCTCTGTAGGAAAGGAGTTTCTGTGCGTGAGAGAATAAGACCTGATGATGGTCCAAGAAGGCTGTAATTTTGGCACACCTACCAAGAACATTGATGTAGGAGGCTCGTTACTCTAAAGCCCAGAAGCCTTTTTATTTTTTTTCTTTAGAAAGTATGTGAATGATTGTAAGGCTGCTTTGCTTCCCAAACTGGGCAGTGAGGTAAAAACAACAGAAGCCACAACAACCACAAACAACAGCAGAAGCTTTCCTTCTGACCACCATGGAGTTTCTGGAAAGAACTTACCTTGTGAATGACAGAGCCACTAAGATGTATGCCTTCACCCTAGACAGGTAACTGATATCTGTTTCTGCTTCATGACTTTCTGTGTCTTGAGTATTCAATCAATCCTTAGATCCTACTGCTTCAAAATCAGAAACTTTTGCTATGCAACTCAGGGGCATTTTGCAAAATCGGATAAGCTGTTGACTGACGTGTATGATCCATATCCTGAAAAATGTAGGATTTGATTCCTTAAATATTATTAAGTACACAAAGGATATATTTTATTAATATATTTTTCATCTGTAGTTTAACTTTCAGAAAGCAGACATACATGATCTAATCTGTTTGCCTTTCTTTTCTTCAATTCTTCCCATTTTTAAAGTTCTAAGTAAATTTTACTAAATTATATTTAGAAAAGAATTAAGGCTTTTCAACTATGTGACAGAATTGGGGTTGCGTTGATTTTTAAACCAATTGCTGTTTTCTTAATCATGAAATGCCATAATCAGATGTACACAACCATAATGAATATAGCTGGGTTTAATGTCCTACGTAGTTCTGGTTCCATCTACTAGCTCCACAGTACAACATGCACAGTACCACATTCATTCATCTTCCTCTTAATAAACTACTATTAATTAAACACACCCAATACGTAACAGGAGGAAAACACGTCTACTCTCAGATCTCTGTCCTCTTGAAACTTTGAGCCTAACATGGAATGCACATAGAAAAGAGGCAATTGCAAAATACCGTAGAAGTGTCATTCTGGAGGTGTGTAATGAGAAGATCTCAAAGGAACTTAGGCGTTAGCTAGACTTTAGGGGTCAGAGAAAGCATTTCAGAAGTGATAGAGTAAGAACTGAAAAATGAAAGTGAGTTAGAGGAAAGTTAGGAAAACTCCTCATAGAAAATACAGTTAGGGGACATTTTCCAGTCTGAAATAATTTGCCTGGTAAAAACAGACACATTTAAGAATAAGAGTTTTGTGTGTTTGGGGAATTCAATCTGAATGAGGAACAAAGAGAGATATGCTTAGTACAGATGAATGAACGGAAATCTAAAATGATTTCGTGGTTAGGAGCAGAGCTTAGGAGAATACATACCCATTAGTAGTACGTGTAATGTTTGTGTTTGTTTCGTGGAACTAAATTCATATTCTGAAGAGGAGCAACATTGTGTTTGATAGCATCAAATGTTTGAATAACTGCAAAGGGACTTTTTTTTATAGGATCTTTATAATTTTGTTTTAAAAATATATGATACACAGACCTGTATCCCTGGGGCAAATAATACATTATATGTTAATAAAAATAATTAATAAAAAATACATGATAGAATCTAGCATATCTATTATCTCACATTATAAGAACTATTTTCTATTAGATGTGATTTATTAAGACCACAAATAACAAAATCTCATGTTAGGTCAGGCACAAATTTTAGACAACAAATTGTTTTTACTATAGGCACTGTTAATAGAGCATCTCTACATTATCAAAATAACACTATTTCCCTTCTCATTAAAATAGACCATTAATGCTCTGTTACACAAATAAGGCCAACCATTTATAGTTACAGGGTCTAGTGCTCGCTTCGGCAGCACATATACATATATAGTTACAGGGTCTCTTTCCCTTCCTAAATGGGTATGGTTTTCAGGATATGTTGATGAGAGAAACTATCAAACACATCTTTATTTTCTTTTCATATAGAAAGAGTTATACCTGGGAGAGATGATTTATGCCAATCTCTCCCTTATTTTACCAGTTAGGAACCTGAATGCCAAAGAGAAGAAGTGTCTTTCTTAAGGTCAGATGTCTAATTATGACAGAGCTGGGATCTGAACCCATGCCTTCTGTTTGTGAATTTAGTGTCAGCTTCTTCCTCTTCCACCTCTCCTTCCCACACATTTTCGCCTTGTGGCCTCCTGAATCCCTAATCTATTTCTCTCTGAGGACACATGGACCTTGATTTCTTATTTGCTTCCTTTTACCATCTTCCCCAACCACCTTTCTCATATATTTTATTCTGTCTCTATTTCCCAGACAACTTTGTCCTCTGATACTCCTTCTCTTTTCTTCTTATAATCAGGTTTCAATTTAAATTGTCAACAGCTATTGAGAAACTTAACCTGAAGGAATTTTTATTCTCTAATTCCACAAAAGGAGTGTTTCATTTATCTACTGCTGGGCTACCAACTAGTCTCAGAATGTAATAGCTTCAACAGCAATCATTTTATTATTTATAATTCTTGGGTCAGTGAGGTTTGTTCACGGGGCTGTATTCTGCTGGTGTCTGGGATGTGGAAAAAGTTCCAAGATGGCTTTACTCACATGTGTAGAAGCTTTATAATGGCTTTTGGTTAGTCTTCATTCTCCTTCCCATGACCTCAAACTTTTCCCCCTTAAAGGAACCTGCTACGTCCCTCCCTCCCAAATTCAAATTTTGAAACCTGAACTCCATGTGACTATGCTGGAGACAGGACCTTTAAAAGCCTGGTTAAGGTTAAATGAAGTCATTTGAATGGAGCCCTGATATGGTAGAACTGGTGTCTTCATAAGAGGAAAAGATACCAGAGATCTCTCCATCAGGTGAGGATATAGCAAAGTAGCCATTTACAGACCAGGAAGAGAGCTTTTGCCAGAAACTGAATTTTCCAGCACCTTAATCATGGAGTTTGAGTCTCCAAAACCATGAGAAAATAATTTTCTGTTGTTTAAGCTATCCGGTCTGTGATATTTTGTTATAGCAACTTGAGCATCTTTCACTGGATCAGATTGTGGAGTAATTTATGCCTTACGGCATTGCTGAAGACAGTCATCAATAACTGATTAAGTAGGTCAACAGTTGGATGTGATACCTATTTAGGCAGAGCAGCCAGAAGCTTAACAGTGAGACCACGGGAAGAGACAGTCAAAGCAAACATAGTTAAAATGATCAGCATCCTTGGGCTGGGTGGAGGAGATAAAGATGACTCTGTGTATGCCAAGGCTGCACCCTCTTGGGAAGAATAACAGACATTCCTCATGTAGGGGACATCAGAGGAAAGAGAGTCCACTTAATTAGACAAATAAGCAATATTAAGCAAATAATAGAGCAAACAAGTAAACATCAGCAGCAATGGATCTTTAGGAATCAGAATACAGAATTGTTACTGTGTATTATCTAAAACATCCAATTTCAGGTTAAATATAAGACCTGGAAAGAAACAGCAAAAAATAACCCAAACACAGTAAAAAGAGCAGGTAATAGAAACTACCTTTAAAAGAGCCCAGATGTTGGACTTAGCATTCAGAGATTTCAGAGTAGTCATTATAAATATGATTGAAGAATTAAATGAAATCATGTTTAAAAAATTAAAGAGAGATTTGATGGCAGTGTCTCATCAAAAAATGTCAATAAAGAGAAAGAAATTATATAAAATAAGAGCCAAATGGAAATTCTGAGGTTCAAAGTACATTAAGTAGAATAAAAAATTTGCTAAAGGGGCTCACCAGTAGATATGAACTGACAGAATAATCAGTGAACTTGAAGATAGATCAACAGATATGCAACATAAGAACACAGAGAAGAAAACAAGGAGGAAAAAGTAACAAAACCTCAAGGAAATGTGGCACATCATCAAATGTCCTAACACACATGTAATGGGAAGACCAGAAGGAGAGGAGAAAAAGGAGGAGAGAAATATGCAATACATTTTGAGAATATTCAAAATATTCGAAGAAATAATGGTTAGAATTTTCCAAAATTTGGTGACAGTATTAATTTACACATCCACAATGGTTAACAGGCTCTAAGAAGAATCAAAGAAAACAGATCTACACTCTGACATATTATAGTGAAAATACTGAAAGCAAAACACACAGAAAAAATCTTGAAAGCATCAAAAGAGAAAAAAAGATTCATCATATTCAAAAGCACCTCTGTAAGATCAATGTCTGACTTCTAGCAGAAACAAAGTACCTGGAAGGCAGGGGAATGACATATTCAAAGGGCTAAAAGAAAAAAAGAACTGCCAACCAATCAGTTTATATCCAGAAAATCTATCTTCTAAAATAAAGGTAAAATGAAGACATTTCCCAGATGAGCAAAAACTGAGAAATTTTTTTTGCTAGCATAATCACTAGGGAAAAATTTCAGACTGAAAATAAATGACAACAGGCATTAACTTGAATCAACACACAAAAGCCAAATAGCATCAGTAAAGGTAATTATGAAAGACAGCATATTTACTCTTTCTTCTCTTAACTGATTTAAAGGTAAGTTGCATACATAGCATATATATAATATTAGATGAAATGTTGAAGATAGAGAAAGATACAAACTACCAAACTAACTCAAGAGAAAAGAGACAATCCAAGATCTGTAACAAATAAATAACTAAACAAAAACTTAGTAATAAGGAAACTCCATGCAAAGAAAATTCTAAACCCAGATGTCTTCACTGGTGGTCTTTACCAAATACATAAAGTAGAATTAATACCAATTCTTCACAAATTCTTCCAAAACAGAAAACGGAATGAACATTTTCCAACTTATTCTATATTTCAATATTTCATTTATAGCAAAATAAAAAGATACCACAAGAAAATAAAACTATACATCAATACACCTTATAAATAAACATAAATTCAAAAATCCCTCTACCCAACACTAACAAACTGAACACAAGATATAAAAAAATTATGAACTATGGTGAAGTCAGATTTATCCCAGTGATGCATATTTGATTTAGCATTTGAAATACAATGAAAGTAATATACCACATTAATAGAATAAAAGACAAAACCCACCATATGATTATCTCACTAGATGCAGAAAAAGCATTCGATAAGACTCAACAGCATTTCATTATGGTGACATTCACCAAACAAAGAATAGAAGGGAACTTTTTCAACCTGATAAAAAGCATCCATGAAGCTAACATTAAACTTAGTAGTAAAGATCTGAAAGCTTTCCCTTAACATCAGGAACAAGACAAGGATGCCCATTTTTCTGTGTGTTCTAGCCAGGGAAAACAGGTAAGATAAAAATAAAAATAAAAATAAAAATAAAAAGCATCCAGATTGGAAAGGAAGAAATAAAATTTAATACTATTTGCAGATGACATCAACTGGTATAAAAAAATCCTACAGGATCCAATTTTTATGGAGCCTCTGAAGCCCACCTTTGGATCTCTTGCTTAGTATTTCAAGGAGCAATCTCAGCTCAAAGTAAGTTAATATTAGAGTCTAGGACAACAAAACAGTATTTAAAGATAAAAAATTGGCCAGGTTTCTTGCCTTTTCTTCCTATGGCATTGCCCTGAGGCTGTACCCTTAGTAGGATTCCTGCCTTGGTCTGACATCTGCACTGCTCCAGAATAAGTTCTTTCTCCTCCTTACTTACCACCTGGTTTTCTCTGGCCACAAGATTCATGAAAAATATAAATAAAGCAAAGCTTCACATGACATCAGCAAATCAGTGGTCGTATGAATACTGTCAGAACAATCAGTGACCCTGACTTGCTCATGTTGCCTTCTCAGCATGAAGGAAGAGGAAACCTCTATCATGCTTTCTTTTTGGTTCTCAGGCTCCTCTGAGTTGATGGTCATTCGTGACCCACACTGCTACATGATATATTTGTTATTATCAGGGTATGTATTACATTGCAAAGGCAAGAATGTTTAGATACAAATAGTCTAGGTGCTTTTTGCCAAATGGTTCCTATTCCAGCAAAGGAGATTATTTGCAACTGTTAGAATGTTCAAAATCCTTAGTGCTATTAACATTATCAGTACAAACATTCCAAAGTCAATTTGGTGATATATACAAAAATCCTTAAAAATAGAGATACCTGTTGACCAAATAATTCCCCTTTTACAGTTACATTTTGAGAAGATAATAATATACTGAGTAAAGATTAACCATAAAGATCAACAGCCCCACCTATATGAGCAAACAACTGGGAAAGAATGAAGTGTTTAATAAGAGGAAATCAGTTCATTATGTATGACATATTTTTATTAGATACAGTGCTCTCTATATGTTAGAAATAATAGTGTAGAATATTTAATAAATTGAGAAAATGGCAACAACACATTTAGCTAAGAATCATGTTCCAAAGCTGTATCTTCAGTAGGATCCTAGGGTGACACTGTCATTTCATCCATAACCCATTTCAGCCTGTCCCCACTGAGTTGCAGTCGTATGATTTGGGTAGCATCTACCCCAATCTCAGCTCCAGGAGTCAGCATGGTAGGGATTAGCCAATCTGATTATAACAAGGTCTAAGCCAATGAGCCCATCCACATTCCTCTGGCTATAAAGGTTGGTTCTCATTTGGCCAAATCAGCATGCAACCCAGGACTCTTGCTTAGGTATTGGGAATGGACATTCTCTCTGCTTGTATAAGACAAGGCAGGTGCACAATTCTGATTACCCGGGGCAGCCATTTCACTACCATGGGGAAAACCAGCCTGCGGTTAAAGTATACTTGAGAATGCAGTAGGATGCATGTGGATTCCTAAATCAGGCTAAAGACTGATACATCTCAATGTTTTCAGTTGCAGAACCAATAATTCCCATTGAATAGCATGAGCTTTGTTTTCAGTACTTTTAACCAAAAACATGCTAATTACACATTCTGATTATGTTTTTAAAAAGTGTGTTTATATATTACAAAGCTAAGCACAAAAATATCAGTAAAAATTATCTTTTGGAAGTAAGGTTACCAGTGATTTTCCCCTTGCTTTGTTGCTTTTCTGTAATTCTAGATTTTCTGTAATGAATGTATACGTTAGTTTATTCAGGAAAAACCCAAATATAATGATAATTAGAGTCATAATAATTATCATAATCTAAGCCAAAACCTTCAGAGCTTTAATTCCAGATGGTGATAAGACAAATGAGCTCTCCAAGTGGAGGTGAATTTATTTTTCTTTTTATACCTTTCAAAGTCATGAAATCTAATTTCTTAATTCTAAGAATCTTATTAATCTCTTCTAATAAGTTTATTAAGGAAATGAAAGTCTGATCAGCTCAAGATCCATGGACATTGATACTGGCATCAGTAAAGGTTGGTTTCAGGTGTCCTGAAATTCAGGTAGGGAGGCAGGGTGGAACCCAGTGGAAAAAACACTAGACTTAGAATCCCAGTTCTGCTGTTTCTTGATTATTTGGCCTCAGGCAATTACTTAACCTCTCTGAACTTTGATTACTTCAGGTAAAAAACTATATAATATTCTATAATATGCTCCACTGTGATTTGGACTTAATGTTATCTATGTAATCTTTCCATCTACGAAATTCTAGAGTTCTATACATGGTTCCAAATAATGCTTTATATTTGAGAAGAACTGACAGGTGCTGCCTGCTTTAGGAAGTATAAGTAAGTTCAACTCCCAATACAGATTTGATAGATTGAGAGAGATCGTCTGCAAAGCTGTGTTAAGATGGTTTCTGAGAGTCCACATGGATTCAGCAGGAGAAGGAGAAAATGATCTATTAACACTGTTGTTGTGGAGAATGGGAGAATTTTGGCATTTAATAGTGAGTATTTGAATCATCAACCTGGCTTCCATGCACATAGCCAATATTGCGCTGCCCACTCCCCCCTTTTTAATTTGTAACACAGGATCCAAAATCTTTTCAAAGCCCAGTAATTTGGAAGGAAATGCATCAAAGTGTATCTGCTTCCCTTCACCTGTTCCTCTGACATTTCTTAGTCACTGCTGGTATAGACTGAATAAGACCTTGGGTGAATAAAAGCAAAACCTTTAGTAGTTGAGAATTTGAAGGAAATTTCTTGCTTGTTCCTTACACTGGATATTTCTTGTGGAAGGAGCTGTGAACAGCAACCTCCCAGCTAGTTAGCAGATGTCCCACTCTCAGTTCTGAGAATGGGCAGGGCTGACAGCGACTTATTTGTTTGCAACCATGCTCACTTCTTGCTTTGGTCAAACTCATCCACAGTGTGGAACTCCAGCAGAAAGCCTTGAATAAAGATCAATGTCCTGGAGAGAAGCCAGAGGAGCTGGAGTCAGGAACCATCTATCACTGCCACAACAACTCCAAGGCCACAGAGAACAGAGCAAACAAGCAAGTCTACGCCAAGTGGAAACTCTGTGCTGCTTCAGGAATATGCTTTGTTTTCATGATTGCCGAGGTCGTGGGTGAGTATTACTTAAAAGGACTTTTCTGATTAAACAAGCAAACAAACAAAAACCTCATATCACTGCAGGAGGGTTATACAAGTTCCCCTTTTAAAGGAAGATTTCCTATTTTTTGTAAGCACTGAGTAAGTGCAGAGTAAGCTCATTGTAGATACAGTGGAAAATATTAGGAAACAAAATAAAATTGATCACCATCCCACATTCGAATAATAACCTCTAATAACATTGTGCAGTATTTTTGTACAATACATTTTTCTATTCATAACTCCGTTTCCTTAACATAACTGAGAGCATGCTGAATGCTTTTGACTATGCCATCAAATACTCTTCAAAAACATTTTTATGCCTGAATAATATTCTATAATATGCTCCACTGTGATTTACATAACCATCTCTCTATTAGAAATTCAGGGAGGTTTTTTTCCCTGCTATGGACAATGCTGCAGTGAAAACTCATGAATAAAAGTCTGCCTGCCTCTCTGGTTAATCCCTTGAAAGAGATTCCCAACAGTGGAAAATTGATTGAAGGATATAAATATTTTTATTACTTCTTGATGCATATTGCCAAACTGCTATCCAGAAAGCTGGATAGCAATTCATATGTCTGCCTACTGTATGTAAGAATGATTCTCCAAATCTTTACCAGAACTTATTTTAATCTTTTAAAAATCTTTGTTAATGTATAGGTGAATATGCTTTATTTTATTCATTTTTTTGGTTACCGTTAAAATATTTTTTGCATGCTTATTAGTAATCTAGATTTCCCTATGTTGATGCATTTCCTGCTTGCCTGTTAATGTTTCCCATTCATTTGCTTTTAGATAAGTTTATAATGCTATATATTGATTTCTGGGAGCTCTTTATATAGTTAGGATATTGAATGTTTTATATTTAAGTACTTTTTCAGTTTATTGTTTACTTTTAAATTTTTATTTTGATGTAGATAAGTTTTAAATTTTATGTATGTAATTGTACCAAACATTCCATTTTGAGCTAACTTCTTTTATTGCTTTTTCATTATGTTAGTGCTTTGGTCCCCGGCTACTGAGAAGATAAACACCATTTTGTTGTTCAATGTTTTGCCTTTAATTTTAAATCAGTGTGGGATTAGATTTGCTCTAAGGACTAAAAATTCTTTTTCTAAATGGCTAACAAAGTTTTCAGCATTATTTCTGGAAAAATTAATTACTCCTTCCATTGATTTTTGATGTTTCTTTAATCAATTATCAATATCTCTGAAAGAATAAGGGTTTGGTTCTAAGGTATTTCATTGATCTGTATTGTTCTTCTCTGTTATTAGTAACACATTTAATTAACGTAGATCTACGTGTCACAATATCTGTTGTTCTTTCTTCACTATTCCTTGTTTAACAGAAAAAAGGAAAAGCCCATTTATTTCTGTTTATTATTCTAATTAAACATGAAAATCATTGTGTTCAGTTCTCTCCAAAATTGTATTATGATTTTACTGGAATGTAAGTTAATTTGGAAACACAAATCTTTTTAAAATACTCAGTTTTGTCCTCTAGGAAAATGGTATGTTTCTCCATTTATCCCAATTTATCCATTTATCTCTAATTTGTTTTGTGATTTTAATTAGTGGCATATTTGTATGTTTTAATAAAGGGGCAGCCTATTTCTTGCCAGGGTTATTAGGATGTGTTCGATTTACTCTTTCCAGAGGTGAGCGGTGTCTTCCTTTTTTGCATGTCCTCTTTTCTAGGTCTTTACTTTGTGTATTCTGGAAAGTTTTCCATTTTGCAGGTTCATTTTATTCTCATCAGTGTATCTGCATTATTTTCCTTCTAAATGTATCTCAACCCACTTCCTTTGTTCCTCTCTCAACCATCCTCCCATCTCCTAGGAGATAACACGCACTTGTGCAAAAAAACCATATTTCTCTTCTTTTTCAATAATTATATCTCTTCTTCTGTATGTTTCATAATTTATAAGATACTACATAATATCTTATGCTAAATCAAATCTTCTGTCCAACTCTCTAGCTGTTAAATGAAATGTTTCCTGAGAGGATATTTTCATTATGTGAATGAGGTTTTTAAATGATTAACAAATAACCAAGGATACTTATTGATTTTTATCAAGTATTTTTTCTTTTAAACACACTCTTAAAATTTTTTGACTCATTGTTGATGTGTTTCATATTCAGAGATTTCCTAATATGATATGGTCTTTGCATTTCTGGCATCGTAATGCCATCATTATGGTGCTAGAAATCACCTGGCATCATCTCCTCAATGCTTATTATGGGCCAGAAGCTGTGATGAGTGGTTGCCGTTGTGTTACCTTCCTTAATCCTGTCAAAATCCCTGAGAGGTAGGTCTTCCTCTTATTAATTGCACTATAGAGATGAGGAATCTGAAATGCAGAGTCAAGTACTCTACTTGAGTAACACACCTTGTAAGTGGGCAGGCATTCTAATTCAGGGGCTCAAATTCCTGGACTGTCATTACTGTGCCCCTCAAATAGCCTAGCCTGTGGTGGACCATTCTTTCAATGCCTTGCTCAATCTGGGTCACTCGTACATCCATTAGGATTTTTTATCTTTATTGATGATTGAAATTGATAGTTTTGTTTGGAGCTACTTTTCTAAGTTTTTGAATTAGAGTTATGCATATTAAAATGAAAACTTTAGTTTTAATGGTACCTTATTTTAATAAAAAAATAGAAATAATTTATATAACACTGTAATTATCTCTTCCTTTTTTAAAAGAAGTCCCTGGCAAACTATCTAGGTTTGGAGACATTCTTGGAAATAATTTTTAAAATATATTTATTAGCTTCCTCCTCATTTTTTGAGGTACTCAAAATTTCTACTGCTCCAGCAAATTTTGGTCTTTTATGTTTTTCCGAAGTCAGCCATCTAATAGAAATTTTCCAATCTATTACCATACATTGGAACATGACAGTTTCACATTAACATTCTCTTGTTTATTCTAGCTACTTTCTCATTTTAATATTGTTTATATATTTTCTTTTCCTTGATTTAACTTGATAGATGTCTAGTTTCTTTACATTATTTATATGTGTATGTCTATGTGTGTATAGAATAAATTATCTAAATTTTTCTTCTATTTTTTAAAATTAATTTATTTTCAGCATAACAGTATTCATTATTTTTTCACCACACCCAGTGCTCCATGCAATCCATGCCCTCTATAATACCCACCACTTGACCCCAACCTCCCACCCCCTCGCCACTTCAAACCCCTCAGATTGTTTTTCAGAGTCCATAGTCTCTCATGATTCACCTCCCCTTCCAATTTACCCCAACTCCCTTCTCCTCTCTAACTCCCCACGTCCTCCATGCTATTTGTTATGCTCCACAAATAATTCACAATTTTGGCTTTAAAAATATTTGTTGGTTCCTCTTTCTTCAAGGTGGTAGTCTTATTGTGTTTTAGTATCTTGAGTTGTATATTTCTCTAATTCTTTTTATCCTTTCTTTTTATTAATAATAAAATTATGTTTAGTTATGAACTTAGTCTGAACGTTTTTATATGCAATGTAGCTCATCTATTATTCCCCCTCCCCAAATAAAAAAAAAGAACACTAGGAACACCCTGGCACGTGGTACCATAAGATATTCTTACTCCATTACCAGAATTACCTGTTACACTCTTACCAATATTTTTGATTAATTTTCCTTTACCCAAAAGGTGGGCTAAATTAATGATAATCTAAGACTGGAGGAAAACAGAACCTGTTATAGTTTTTGTTTTTGTTTTGTTTTTGTTTGGTTTGGTTTTGTACTATCACAGCTAACAATCAGAATTAATTGGTTTCTTAAACCTCTTGAGTCTTATGACCTATATATTCATACTCAGACTTTAATACTTTCTGAAAACTGGAAAAGAACTTAGACTCATGCAGTCCAAGAAAAACCCAGGGTTGACACATAATTTTCCAGTCAAAGATTATAAAAGTAATTGATACCACATACTTTCTAGAGCCAGGCTAAGTCTTTTGAAGGAACCAACGTAATAGCTTGATGAAGTTGCAAAGAATTTACTTCGACTAGTTCCAATCTAAAAATTCACTTGGAAAATCCACTAACATTTATGCCAGGGGTATGTGTGTATATATATATATATATATATATATATTATTAGTTAAATTCATAAGATCGTAGACAGTATTCTATTGTTCATGTAGGAGATAGATAAAAAGGAAAATTTAAAAAACAGAACCTATCCAGAATGTGGCTTTAAAAAGGTGGTATTCTGGAAATTCATAGCTTTCCAGATAAAATACTGGCATCACTGCATGCAAACACAGGTCCGCAAGCTGTAGACACTGGCTTTTTCTCTCCAGTACTTTCCCTCTCTGCTGTCCCCAGCATCCATGTAGATGCTGAGAACAGATGGCATCTTCTCTCCAGGTGATGTCTCTTCAACAGTCTGAAATGGGATGGTCTTCCACTCATAAAACTCACTTTTCTCCTTGTGCTTTTCCTTTGCCCTGTCATGTTGCTTTAAAATGACTTATACTTTTAGGGGAGAGGGATGAAAAACTATTCACTTGGAGTGAACAAATCAATCTTCCTCTTCTCTCTCATTCTTAATCGTTAATTAGTCCGTAAGTTCTATTCTGGCTTCAGTTTGGAGCCAGAAGAAAGTGATGTTGTCAGTAAAGGAATGAAGCGGAAACTGACAGACTCATTTAGAATTCGAGCTGCACTCATTTTGAAAGGATCTCTCTCAAACACTGCTCTCGTCATGTTAAATCTGTCTTCAGAATTTCAACGGTTCCACTTTGCCTAGTTCAGTGTTGCACCATGTTTCCCCCAACACGGCAAGCACAGGAAACATTACTGTACTGGGGTAGACCCACAGGCGTGCTGTAGCCGGGAGAGGCTGGTTCAGGGGCTCTCTCTGTGCTAGGGGCACTTGGCAACCCCAAGTGCAAAGAGAGCAACATATTCAAATGCGCTGGCGTTCCGGGAAAAAAATGAAAAATTCTTACTTTGACTTTCAAGTCATCCCACCATCTGGCTGCCGAAGTGACCATTAATCTCTTTCTTTTATGACGTCACTAATGACTCTTCTGTTTCACCTATTTACCTGTCCTGTGCAAAATAACCATTGTATCTTAAAGTCTCTGTAGCTTTTGCTTATGTCTTTTTATTTGGATGGAAAAGGCCTCTCCTCATTCCCCACACTCGTCAAAACCCTAATCCTCATTCAAGACCTCAACCAGACCTCACCTGAAGCCATTCTTGACCAGGTCAGAGAAAGAAACTGTTATTCCCTGGTCACTTTTGGGAATCTGGGAGGGTCCTCATACAGGGTGTGAGATTTGAGACAGGCCTCAAAGTTTGAGTAGGAAATGAAAAGTGGGCTAAGAGGGAGATGAAAAGTCCTTGCAGAGGGAGGCCTCATGAGCAGTACCTGATCACTGCCGTGGTCCAGGAGGCAGTAGATATCAGCTTTGCCTGGACAGATTTTAAGTGGGTAGGTTAGCAATAGGACAGGAAATCTATACCGTTGGAAAGAATTCAAGTGATTCTTGATGTGTAGCTTCATCTGGGGGCCACTGTTTGCAGTGGTCAAAGATTGCTTGTTGCAGAAGCTTCCTTGTACTCACTGTGCTGACTGCAGTTCTGGTCCTCTTAGACCAAGAAACTCATGCTCAGAGACAAGGCTGGGTATGACATGCCAAGTGAGACTATTCAGAGTCTCTGGGTCTTTCTTATAGGGAGACTAGAGAGAGGGGAAAGCTCTCTATCCTCTACAAATATTCTGCTGCGTATACACTCTACAGTGCTGTTTGACCTTTTGGCTGCAGTTTCATGTTAGGATCTTACAGTGTGAATGATGGTGCACAGCTCTACATGATTGGCCCATCAGGAGTTTCACATGGTTATTGGGGTTGTGCCATTGGCAAAGCCAGGCAAGCTGCAAAGACAGAAATAGAAAAACTTCAGATGAAAGAAATGACCTGCAGTGATGTTGTTAAAGAAGTTGCAAAAATAATTTACATAGTACATGATGAAGTTAAGGATAAAGCTTTTGAACTAGATCTCAGCTGGGTTGGTGAAATAACTAAAAGAAGACATGAAATTGTTCCAAAAGATATAAAGGAAGAGGCAGAGAAATATGCTAAGGAACCATTGAAGGAATAAGATGAATCAGATGATGATATTACGTAACATTTCAGCACCTATTTTAAATTTCTAATACAGTCCCATGTAATAACTCTTGAGCCCTGTGGATTATCTACCAATTTTTATTAAATTTTTGTCTTGTAACAAAAAAAAAACCTAGAGCTTTTTTTTGGTTATATATAAACCTGGAGCTTCCCAAGTCCAACCTTCCTTGCTAAGGGCAAAGTAGTCTATCTCCAGTAAGACAATAAATATCATAGAGACAGAGCAGAGCCCCCAAATGTATTTTGAACTTTAGGATTAGGCTGCACTTGATCCAATCCTGCCCAGATTTGTTCTCAGTTTTTGTTGTGTGCCAGTAAATCATCATTTTGTTGTTGTTGCTGAAGGTGGTTTGAGTCAGGCATTTATGACTTACAACTGGACCCCTCTAAGCTCTTATCTAAGTCAGTGATGTAAGATAAAAGATGGCGAGTGAAGAGCAGAACTAGAATGGTAGTTGGGTTCAAGAAAGACCATGAGGTCTGGCTGGAGAATCTGATTAATTCTGCAGGCCTTGCCGAATAACTGACATTTAGAACAGGGGAGAACCAGGTCATGGGGCTGTGTTTCGAGAGAGAATTGGCCACAGAGCGGACTGGTGGAAGTAATTAAAGAAGGCAATGAACATTAGTGTGTCTGCTGTCAAGGGGCCTTTGGAGCTGTTGAACTGGGAATCTTTCTGATGACTTGTGAAAATTCCTAATTATGGGAAGGCCTTAACATGCATATATAAATGTGTATCCCTATTTAAAAAGACAGACATATGGACACTGAGAATTCACAAGAATCAGCTCAAGGATGGCCAGCACTGGAAGCAACTGAGAATGGTCGGAGAAAGATGTGCTGAAGGAGGATTGTTTAGGGTGTGAAGCAGAGTTGGGGGACCCAGGGGATTGCTAGACAGGAAAGCAGAGCTGGGAGTGGCCTGGGAAAGACAGTTAAGTATCTCAGAGTACAAGACTTCTCCCAGAGAAAGCTATGGCTGGGTGGTTTGATAACCACAAGCTTTACTGATAAGGAGGCTTACTTTGTACTACCATCAGAGTATCTCAGAGGCTTAGGCTCATTATATTTTTTGAGGTTCCTGGTATTAAAAATTTTTTTAAGTGTCCAAACACATCTATGCAAAATGCGGTGTGTTTTAAATACTTGTTAAGTAATAACTCTCTGCATTGAGCTTTTGATAGTATAATTTTGTTCTTATAGTATAATAATGCTATTGTCATATATATTATTAATATACTATTATATAGTATAATAATGCTATTCATAAGACAGTTAAAGGATTTTAAAAATATGAATTTATAGCAGACAGCAGTGTCGTCTAGTAACGGGACACAGGCTAATGTTGTCAGTTTTGCTTCTTTCATTCTGGTCAGAATGTCTCTGTTCTCCACAGAGCTTGCCTTGTGTACTTAACTCCCACTCTCTGAGCCTGAGGTGAGTATGAGATGCTGGCCCAATGGCTCCCCCAATGGCCTCTCACCCCACAGGCCCTAAGAAGAGTGCATTTCCAGAACTTAGTCCTTAGTGCCTCGCCTGACTTGTTATCAGTACACTGTTTTCTCCATCTTGTCAATAATCCATACATGAGAGCTCCTGCCTTCCTCATGGCCTCCTTGTATTTCCTTGGCTCTTACTGTTGTGCCTTAACCTCCAGCTTCTCCTCCCTTCAGGTCTGCCTCCACATTGTCGGCCAAGATCTCTCTCCAACTCAGATCTGAGTATGTCACAACCTCGCCTCGAAATCATAGTAGATACCCCATCCCATAGGATAACATTCACATTCTTTTTTTTTAACATTCAAATTCTTTAGCCTGATATTGTTTCCCACAAGTGGGTCCCCCACCCACGTTTCCACTCCTATTTCTGGTTATTCCTCCGATACGCCACACCTCTCGTTTTTCCACAATGGCGCCATCTTCTTTCATTTCTGTTTGCTCTTTCTGCGCTTACCCTTTCCTGAAAAACTCTTCCCTTCTAGCTCAGTCTTACCCCTCCTTCTTGTGAAAAGTTCCTCAGTGCTCCTGAGGAGAGCAGTTGTCTGACCCTCCAGCCCACCGCCAATGTCTTCAGCACAGCGAATGTTGGACGATGAGGGCACTGAAGACAGGGACTGCAATGTGTTTAACTTTATCTTTGTATACCCCATCCCTGTACTGCACACAAGAAGGGCTCAATAAACACCAGCTGGGTGGCTGCGTTCATTGTAATACCCCACGCTTTTCAGAAGCAAATGCGAGTTCAGTCAGAAACTATCTCTTGGACCCAGTTTTCTCCATAGGACTCAGCATGATTGCTCATGGTTTTCTGGACTGTTCTTATAAGTAGCAATGATGGTTGCAAAATGATTCTCACTTCCCGGGCCTCCATATAAATAGGCTTCTTCCAAAGCAAGTTCTTTTTCTCACTCAGTTGCCTCATGATTCAGCTGAGCCTGTTGAAGAGCCCTCATAGGACTCCATTTCCTTGCCTTAAGCTACAACTGGAGCCCAGAACATGGAGTGGTCACCATGGTTCTTTGCTGAGATGGTGGACGGCTTCTCATCGGCATGTAGCCATTCTTCATGGAAGAAATAATGCATTATTAACACAGCTTTATTATCAGACCTGAGTTTGGCAGACAGAACAACATTAGAGGAAAATTGGAAGAAAAGCTGATTTGTTAGCAAAATGTTGCTTTTTTGGCTAATGAATCATGCTGATTTTTTGCACTGACAGCTCAGTAACAAGCTTGAACACTACTTTGCTTCAGACCATTAAACTTTGACAAACCAGTTATTAACTACAGCTAGAGCCAGTGGTCTGTGGGGATTATTGCAATTATGAGCCATATATGTAATTTTTAAAAATCATTAGTTGAGACAAGGTGAGTCTGATGATAGAGGGGCTGGTGACTGATAGTCCCTGTTGCCTCGTCATACGCAGGCAATAACCAGCTGCTGGAAAGACAGTGGGTCAGCAATAGCTCTTTTTGGGGGAGAAGTAGTAAGAGCAACAAAGATTGAGCTCCGACAACGAGGCCTGTTTGGGAAGGAAGAGACAAAAATTTCTTATCAAATGGGAAGAAGAGGTAGATGGAATCCATGTTAAGACTTTTTCTCATAAAGTTTTGTGAGACTGTGGCATCATTCACCAGCTAGGGTTAGTATGTATGTGACACTAGTTGCATTCTGGGTCCCTAATCCCATGGAATGTTCTGCCTCCCCTAGGTGGGCACATGGCCGGGAGTCTTGCTGTCCTCACAGACGCTGCCCATCTCTTAATTGACCTGACCAGTTTCCTGCTCAGTCTCTTCTCCTTGTGGTTGTCATCAAAGCCCCCTTCGAAGCAGCTGACATTTGGATGGCACCGGGCAGGTACAGCTCACCCACTGAGCATTCATGGCCAAGGAGCTGGGCAGTCAGACCAAGGATAAAAACAGAAGAGGCAAAGGAAAGCCTCGTTCAAAAATCCCTTAGAGGCGTGTTGGTGTACACAATGTAAAGGATGTGAGTGTGGGAACATGTATTCTCGATGTTGATTTGGCAAAAAGATAAATTGTGCTCCCCCTACTCCAATGGGACAATAAGAACATCTGTATGGCTTTAACAAACACCCCAGTCCAAGGTCTCAGTGTATGGTAACAGCCACCATACCATTCATTAGGCTACTCTGCATCTGGGAGGGAGGGTGACATAAAGCTTCTACCATTTTGCCAACTAAGGGACAGAGAGCCCAAGACAGCTGGAGAAATTAAAGAAGTTCCCACAGGTAAGTTGAGAATAGAATGTGAAGGGGAATTTAGGGCAGAGCGAGGCTGACAGAGCCTACCTTCCTTGAAAGCTACCGTTAGATACAGACCACAACATATATACTGACAGTGTGGGCTGTGGTTTTTCAAGCTTGGGCTGGTAGGAAGTTCTAATTTCACACCAAATAATTTATCATCACAAGTGTTTTTTGAATTTCCTTTCCTTTACCATTCAGAGAGAGTAGGAGAAGGAGAGCGAGAAAGGAGGCAATAAACATCAATAAAAAGAATTTGTGACAATGTGATCTGAAGATGCTTTCCAGTCCCTGAACAGTGCTACGTTTGGAAAATGTGTATCTTTGGCTGAGCACCTGCCATTTTTCTGTATACATTTTCACATGTACTTCCCCCTTTCTGATACTATTGGTCAAAGTTGTTTTGCAAACATAGGATGTTTTGTAAACATGGACAGAACTTAGAATTTAGAATCCTGCTTGTATTTTCTCAAATATTTTCTCCTGGGAATGGAAGCCCATGAGCCTGGAAGACAAACGCTGTCCACTAGAACTCTCTGCTTCAGAAGAAATGTTCTATCATATAGAGTATAATGTGGCCATAGAGCACTTTCTTTTCTTTTTAATTTAAATTTTTTTTAAAGTAGGCTCCACACCCAGCATGGAGCCCACCATGGGGTTTGAACTCATGACCCTGAGATCAGGACCTGAGCTGGGATCAAGAGGCAGATGCTCAACCAACTGAGTGACCCAGGTGCCCTAATAGAGTACTTTCAACGTGGCTACTGCTACTGAAGAACCGGATTTTTAATTTTACTTAATTTAAGTGGAAACAGCCACATGGGATGATGGTCCCCATGCGAGGCAGCACCGCTTTAGACATAAAGGTGAAAGTGAACTAGCTTGTCCACATGTAATTTCATGGATGGCTTTGTTTAGGAAGAAGCTAACTACAAAAAGCGAATTTATTTAAAAAAAATTTAGTGGCTATTAAGACAGGCACCATGCGGATGTGGTAACAATCATGAAGGTTGTGTTTTGTAAATGACCCAAGTCTGGGAAACAATAACCCCACACTAGGAAGCGATATGTTACACTGTTCTGCTTTAGAAGAGGGAAGGCCGGAAGTCCGGAATGTGCCTGGCCACTGACTGCCAGAGATTTCTAGACCCTCCTAGGCTTTTAGTAGCTACTTACAAGGTTAAGTTAAAGATCAGGGTGAGGTGTTAAAAACTCCTAAGTGAACAAAGGTGCTTTATTCAGCCTGCAGACTAAACATTACCTTATCTTTAAATATTCATGTAAATGTCTCCACACATACTTCTTTTCCATATGTTGTTCTTAAAATGCAGTCAAAGTGTTGATGTACCTCTGAGCTTGCCTCTGTGTTTATAATACATTGGGTTGGCAAATGAAACTCATTTTCATCAAGTGCCCTCTGAAGCCTTCCCTTGTTACTATTTTATTCCACACAAGGTACCAGTACTGGCAAATTGTAAATGTTTTATGGCGAAATTAAGAATTTCTAAACACATTGTACTCTTTGTGTCTCATTATTTCATCCCCTAATAAGTTTCAATCATTTTAGCACCTGTTTAAATTAAAATCCCCAAGGAAAAGAGCAATGGCAGATAGCAATTAAATGCTCTAAATATTTGCTAGAAATTACCTAGTAATATGGAGCATACTGAACTCAGACACTGGTGTTTTGTGAATGCAACATTCAAGTGCCTCATCTTAGTGCCAAAACCCATCCACACTTTCGCTTTGTGAATCACTGAGTGAACTAGTTTAAAGCCTCTTTGGGGTGGGGGGCAGGGTGCATCAAGGAACTTTAATGCCTTCGGACTCTTGGGAGATTAAGGTGATTCACAAATTCTTTGTGTATGGGTGTCTGTGTGCTTGAATCCCTAGAGATCCTTGGTGCCCTGCTGTCCATCCTGTGCATCTGGGTGGTGACTGGGGTCTTGGTGTACCTGGCATTCGAACGGCTGCTCCACCCCGATTACCAGATCCAGGCGACTGTGATGATCCTAGTTTCCGGCTGTGCTGTGGCAGCCAACATTATGTAAGTCTCCCCACCCACTGTCCATCGACATTGTCTTCAACCCTGTGTGGATGCAGATGGTATGGTTTGGGTTGATGTTGTTTATTTTTGTTTAATTCTTCCTACTTGTGAAGATGGTAAATTGAATAAATTGCCAACGGGGTAGGGCGGAGGCAGGATCTGAGTCTGGATCCACCAGGTCCGGAATCGAGCTCCTAACCAGTCTGCTCTCTCCTGCAGCTGATGGTTCCATGCGACATAGGACTTATTCCTATCTAGGTTTTTGTTACACAAACACATTATGGGTTCCCAGAGGGCTGGGTTGGAAGGTCTCTTAAATTTTTATTTACTTCAGTTCCTTTTCTACTTTTGAATTCTCTTTTGCAACATCCCTATAAAACAGTCATCAGTGTCCTATATTTTAAAGGAACTAATAATAGGGAGTTCATTTTTCTCCAAAGCAATTTATTTTATCTTTATATCATTGTGACTGCATGAAAATTCCTTCTTAAGCTGTATTAGCTAAACTCTCTCTTTAGTTTCTACCTGTTGGTCCATTCCCTTATCCAAGTAGTCTTAATTCGTTCTCATGAGACATGCGATGTCTTACTGGACATGTGATCATTGCCATATTGCTGTTCTCTTACCCAGATGAACTATCTGATTGTTCATGATAAGGGGGTTTTGAGGCCAGGCCTTTGATCTTTTTTGGTTGATTTGTTCCTTCCCATTTGATAGCTTGATTCTGGGCAATGCTACTTAAAACTCTATTATCTATCTATCTATCCATCTACTTAAGAATCATCTGTGGTAGACAGAATAATGCCCCTTCAAAGATTTCCACATTCTAATCCTTGGAACTTCTGAGTATGTTAACTTACATGGCAAAAAGAACGTTGCAAATGTGATTAAGTTAAGGATGGACTTTGAGATGGGGAAATCTCCCATCTGTCTGGGTTATCCAGACAGGCCCAGTGTAACCAGAAAGATCCTTGTTAAGAGGGACATTTGAGGTCAGAGGGAAGGGAAGATGCTGCATTGTTGGCTTTGAAGATAAAGGATCCTGGAGCCAACAAATATAAGTTACCTCCCGAAGCTGGAAAAGGTAAGACAGCAAATTCTCTCCTAGAGTCTCTATAAGGAATGCAGTCCTGCATACCACTGATCTCCAGAACTATAAAATAATACATGTACGTTGTTCTAAGCCCCAAAGTCTTAAGATAACTTGTTATAGCAGCAAAAAAGAGACTCATACACTATGTATCATCTGTCTTTCAATGCAACATGACACATGCAATGAGATAGGCTCATACATGAAAGTGAAGAAGACAGTGACAGAAGAAGAATTGCATTTTAAAGAGTGTCTTTTAAGGGAGGGCACAATGGAATCCCTGGTATTAGGGGAAAATCTAAATGTGTACATTTTGGAAAAGCTCCTCAGTTCACTCTAATCCCTTACCTTGTGCCTGCCTCAGTTCCTTTCTTCTTGGTGTGCAAATCATCGCTCAAAATCTCTGAGATTTGCTCGACCACTCTGAGAGGGGTATTGACTGCTATTAGTGAGTAGATCCCTATTTCCATCCTGCTAACTTGAAAATGTGTTTCGTATTGGCACCAGGAGAAAAAGTGTGTGGAGACTAATGCAAATCTATCTCCACAAGGAGACAGATAAGGCAGAGCACATGTGCTGCTGACTGGAGGTCAATAACATTGTCTTTGTATAAGGAGAACAGTATGTCCACAAGACAGCAGGGAAAATGAAAATATTAATAATTTCATGAGAGTTCTATGTCATATAGGTTGTGTTGATGCTACATGAATATGAAGGACACACCTAGTTAACTACCCCATAAATCGAGAACCCTGATGATCAAGTCTGAGTTTCTAAATAGATACCATCCAAATTTTCTTCTTACTGCAATTGCTTTTGAACTTTGACCTTAACGCTGCAGGTGCTTCTCATACTTGGAAAGACAAGGAAATGGAAAGTGGTAACTTCCCTGTGCAAGTAAGTAGTTATTTATGGATAAAGATACTGAGTGACTATAATGTTTTCTCCCAGAGCTGGGATTACAGGTTTCAAGTAATGCTAGATGCTGCGTTGTCTGAATACAGAAATATCAGAACCAGAATTTCAATACAACTCGAGTGCTTTGTCTGACTGTTTTGTTAGCTATAGCACCACTTCTTAGTAGACTTGCTAAAATTATAATTTTTAAAAATTTATTTGGGTCTTTTTAAAATCTCTGCCATCTCCATCATACTTAAAGCTACTTGGGGGAGGGACCATGTCTATTTTACTCACCTTTATACCTCAAGCATTTAACAGTGCCTGCACACAAGAGCCCCAAAGGAAGTTGTTTTTTTTTTAATAAAATGAGTAAAAGAATGAATGACAATATGATAAGCACACATGAATAGACTTAGAAAAAGGGTATGTTTAACTGTCAGCCGAATCAGGCTGTCTGAAGATTCTTAAGTGGAAACTATTAATTAAGGGTGAATTTCTGCCTTAGCAGCAACTGTCTAAAAACTGTGCATTATGTAATGATCAAATAGCAGTCATTCTACCTTATGGTGATGACCTTACATTTTACAAGACACTTTACTGGTGAATAGACTGGGATACCTGGTACTAAACAATAATTTTTTAAAACTTTGCTCCAAAATAAGATCAGGTACATAATTTATAGTGCCTAATACTTATCTCCTTGACTTGGATAGGAAATATTAAATTTTACAATATGTTCTATATAGGAAGAGAACGAGTCTGCAGCTCATACTCTTAGGACCATATAAAATATACATATGTATATATGTATATATTTCTCTCTATATATTTGCATGTTAAATTACATACATATTTACGTATATATTTAAAATACATTACTATATTTGAGTTTCTTGTTAATAGCTATATATATATATATATATATAAACACATGACTATCATCACAGGCCATTAAAAAATTATTCAGATTTTAAGTTCTCATAGGAATGCACAAAATTGGGTGTCTGGGTTATGGACATTGGGGAGGGTATGTGATATGGTGAGTGCTGTGAAGTGTATAAGCCTGATGATTCACAGATGTGTACCCCTGGGGCAAATAATACATTATATGTTGCTAAAAATAATTATAAACACTTTTTAAATTATTTTTTAAATGCACAAAATTAAGTAAAATATTTTTAAAAATCTGACCTTGATGAGATTTTATTTTTTTCCTACCCCTTTCTGCAGCTTTTGCATTTGAAACCAGTACATTTATTTAGCTCCCACCAAAGCTCAGCTTTAAGGCTAGCTTAGTGCCTGACACTCAGTAGACCCTCAATAAATACTTCCTCTCCTCATTGCCAAATAGTTTCATCTAGGAAGTGATGCTTTCCAGTTTTCATGTGAACCAGAGTAGCATTGGGTAGATGGAAGAGAAAGCAGAGGTGAATTTTGTTGTCTGTCCTCATATAAAAATTTAAAATTCTATGATGCGTGTATTTTCCAAATTAGTCCAAAATAGTACATTTTACAGCATTAATATTTTAACTCTCTGAGACCCAGCATAATACATGCTCTTGCCAACTCTCCATTATGCTGCATAGGTTTTCAAGGGCTAACCTCATGTGTGCCAAGAACACCCTTCTCTCTTTCAGGCTAAGCGTGATTCTGCACCAACGACATCCCAGTGACAATCACAAGGACGTGCAACCTAATGCCAGTGTCCAGGCAGCTTTTGTGCATGCCCTTGGAGATCTCTTTCAGAGCATCAGTGTGTTAACCAGTGCACTTATTATCTACTTTAAGGTGAGAATGTTTGCATTTACTTACTGTCATCCTAAGTTTATAGATTAGGTAGTAGAGAAGCTGACCTGTCAAAATTAACTTAAATGAGGGTGGACAGCTTATATTTGCCTATACTAACTGCTCTGCAGGGTTTACACAAGCAAACAAATATTTGAAGCCTGAAAACTTAGCCTTTCCAAATTCCTAAGTGCTGTGCCTTCAACTGTAGGGCTACAGTATTTCCAGAAAGCAGTTCCTTCTGTCATGGAGTTAAGGTGAACAGCAATGGGACCATGGATACCTTAGGATTCTTGGGTTGTATGCAGCAGAAAAGATGTCTAGCTTACTTAAGCAAAGATATATTTATTGGATGAAATTTACTAGATGTACTCTTGACAGAAATCAAGGTAGAAATAAGGGCAACATTGGGTATTTTAGATTTTAGAAACTTATCCACATTCTGGCCCAGGCACCAATGCAGACATGAATGTGATTCGACCAATTTTTTTCCTCCATATTATGCTGGAGATTCACATTTCTGGGGGAAAGAGTCACAGACTAAGGTTGGGTCTTCTAACTGCTGCTTGGCTGGAGAGGGAGAGCATCCGACCGAGCGACTGCCCCACCAATATCACCCACAATGGGAAAGATAATTCTCCTCCCCAAAGGAGGGTATTAATAAGAAGTTGGATGGATCCTGGATGAGCCTCTGACCCTAAACAAACATTTGCTACAGATCTGTTATATCAAGAACTAATAGAAGTGGGTTGGGGTGTAGGTAGGGGGGAATGGAGAAGGGCATTTAGCTCTGTCATCTGTATCTTGGTCATCCAGTTAGCAGGGACCAATCATTTTTACTAAAATATGGAAACACATAAATAAAAATTACAAAGACGTTATCATTAGAAGCTTTACATTTAAGGCAAAAGTGATCAAACTTGTATGGGTTAGTGGAGTTGAGAGTTTCCCAGAGGTACTGAGGCATGGACTTTTCTATGGAACAGAACTTCATCAAGGGCAGAAGAGCAAGTCAGTCAGCCTGAAGCTAAGGGTGCCAGTGGTGAGACAGGGCAAGAATGAGGCCTCAGCTCATACTCTTAGGACTTAATCAAAGATGCCTGCTGCAAATATATGTCATCCTGAAGAGGGAAAGAAAGGAATGAACCCCAGACTGCCAAGACCAAGCTCCAGCTGAACCTCGGTCCTATGCAACCTCTGGGCAGGACATACTCTTTTTTCTCATCATGAGGAGAACTGGAAAACCATTGAATATTGTATAAACTTGTGCATATTTTCATCCCATACTCTGGGCTTCTATTAATTTGAGAAAAGTCCAATCAGGCCTTCGGAGAGAACACTCAAGGATACTTTCCCTGTACATCTTAAATTTACTTTTGACATTTCTTCAGTCATGGATAGTTTGAAGCATAAAGAAGGATTGAGTCTCCAGGATGTCTTGGCTCTGAGTTGAAGGTCAAGTGTCAGGGAGGTGAACGGATACTAGTGTGAAAAAGTAGCAGGGACGTTTACTTATTCTATTCATTAGATTTTTTGCACGGAAGGCCCGAATTCAGTTAACTGAAGTCCTTTTATTTTCTAGCCAGACTATAAGCTGGCTGACCCAATCTGCACATTCGTCTTTTCCATCCTGGTTCTGGCCAGCACCGTCACTGTGTTAAAGGACTTTTCCATCTTACTCATGGAAGGTAGGAGTGATTTTATTATTATATCCAGGGTCAAGGTTTTCTCTTCCTTATAATCACAGAAGGGAATGGCATCGAGACATGTCCACCATTAATTCATGTTCTAAGGAAGATATACATTTATAAGGAATTTTATGAAAACAAATATTATGATTTTTATTCATATGGGAACAAGTAAAAAGAACTGGCTTCTCTTTCCTCCAGCAACTATTAAATGATATGGCACAGTATAAAAACAATTTGTACAAATGCTTAGGACAGATATCGAGGGAGATATTGCAAAAATATAAGGTCCTCACTAAATATATGGAAAATACCTAAGAAAAGTGGAATGATTTCTCTCGCATACAGCATTATAACTACTATAAAGGGCTTGCCTCAAACCCTGGTTAGACCAGGTCAGCAATGTTCCCATTTCAGTGCATCAGAATCACTTGGGGTCTGCTGGGTCCACCTCCATATTCCTAACCAGTAGGTCTGGAGACGGGCCCAAGAATTTGAATTTCTAACAAGGTGCTGATGCTGCTGGTCCAGCGACCACACCTTGAGAACAAATGGAATAGTCTTTTCATGGCACTTAAAGGGTTACTACATGAGTACTACTACGTTACTACTTAAAGGGCACTAGAAAATTTAATCAGAATTAGAGGTTTGCATCACATCAAGCATTTAGATGATATAACAGATATAACAGATCTGTTATATCAAGACCTTGGCTTGAACTTTTCTTTTTTGTCCAGCACATTTTGATATAAGGCCAACACAGTCTCAGAGCACAGGTGCCTTGACCAAAGCCCACACTTTCTTAACATTCACCACCAAGTACACATTTAAGGGTTTTGTCCTGTTGGCCCCATAACTGTTAGAGTACTTGTACTTAGTGAAGTTTTCTAAATATAAAGAAAGGTACAAAATTACAAGAAGCTTCCCCACTTCTCCACCTTTGAAATCTCAACCCCATTCTTCAAAGGTAACACCTACTAGTAAGTTGGTATGTACCTGTCCAGAAATATTTTGCATTTACATATATATGTGCCTGAAATATATATGTACTTATATACTGTGCGTCTTTTTTTATACAAACAGAATTATGCATTGATACAATATTTTGTTCTGCATCTTGCTTTCTTTGATTGGAGGTCTTTCCACATTAGTACATACAGAAATACACCCTATTCCTTTCCATGGTACAAATATTCCACTGTCTGCATGTACCTGCTTATTGCTGGATATTAGAAATATCAGTGTAATCATAATCCTATACATATATATTTTTTAGTGCTTGTATATCTGTAGCATAACTCCTAGAAGTGGTATTGCTATTTCAAAAGTTATGTGCATTTTACAATTTGATAGATATTGCCATTTCTGCCAAAGATACCATATCAATTTCTCTCCCACCAACAGCATTTGAGAATGCCTCACATCCTCACCACCGAGTATTACCAAAATGTTGATTCTTGTCTAATCTGATAGGTGAAATATTATAGGTTATTGATTCCATATGCATTCCTTCATTACAAGAGATATTGAGTGATGTTTCATATATTTATTAGTCTGGGTAATTATTTTTTAAACACTAATTTGGGTATTTTCCTGGGTGCATTGATATGTCTGCAGATTCTCCCTCAGGGGGAAAAAAAAATTTCTAGTATATGATGGAGCACTGAAGCCAGTGGGAACATACCCTTTTGCTTGTCAACATTATTTTATAGAATAAAATCATTAACCGTAGATCTGTGTTCTCCATAAAAGTAAAGAGACAATCAAGGCAAGAGGGAAGGGGGTAATGGGATTGTGATTCCATCTCAAGGGTCTGAGACAATGACAACAGGCCTTCAGGGGGTCACATGACACTCCTCAGAGGTGACACATTAGGCTTAATAGTCAGCTCTGGGTTGTAAGACTTAGTCTCTGACATTTGTGTAACATTTCATACTCAAACCATGAACATGAGAATCGGATGTCCCCCTTCTCTATCTGGCCTTAGCAATGGTTCTTAACCTCTCTGACTCCCAGTTCCCTCTCTTCCAATTAAATAGGAATTGTGACACTGATAATTAGCTATTAAAGTCCTTACAGCTATTAAGTAAGCTAATCATTATGAATACAGTACTTAGCCGAAACCTTGACATATGGTAGTTTCTCAATAAAGGTACGTTATTATCATTGCACTACAACAATGTCAACCATGACTCCATACACATTCTATGGCTAATCTAAGAAATCTTTTAATTTGTTTCCCTGGGCTTTGTGCAGCTCACAGAGTAAAAGAACATGATCTTTGCTATCTCCATTAAATAATATGAAGTGGGATTAAACTAAACTCAAACTGTATTAGCCCTGAGAACGAAATCCCCATGAGCAAGGTTTTTAAATACTGGAAAAGGAGGGTTAAGGATTCCCTATTCCTTTAAGTGAGCTGTTCTTGAGTATCTGTTTATTTCAATCCTTTGGGAAGCTTTTTAAAATACTTATGCCCAGGCCCCATACACAGAGACTCTGATTTAACTGACTCAGGTGGGGGCTGGCTTTGATGTTTTTTTTAACACGCAGCCAAGCTTGAGAACTACTGCAAGGTAGAGCTGCCCAGTGGTTCATAAATGTTAATGCAATGGTTTTCAGATTTGGCTGTGTGTTAGGTACCAGATGGGCTGTAACAACAGTGATGCTTCATCTTATCCCCAGTGGATCTGACTTAATCGGTCTTGGGTGTACCCTGGTAATCAGGATTCCTAAAATCTCCTCTGATGATACTAATGTGCCTTCAAGGTGAAGAGCCACTTTGAAAGTGTGTCGATTTCAGACCCCCACCCATAGACATTTTCTTCGGGATGACTGGAATGGAGCTAAGGCATATTTATTTTTAAGAAACATAGCAGGTGTTTGTGTTGTGTATATATGATTGAAGTGGAAGCTAAAAGGTAGACCTCCTTAGAAATCTCTTCTACAGCATCCTCTTTGGGTCATTGTTAGTTGGCAGGGATTTATTTATTGCATCAACTGGCTTTATCGGTATTATGCTGGTTGAGCTGATCTCCCCCCGCCCCCCCCCCAAAAAACTTACATTAAACTGCTGTGTTCTATAATTCTAACTCACCATTGGCCCGGCTTCTCTCTATCCAAAGCAAGGACACTTACACTTTTATATCCTCTCATCTTCCAAATGACAGTCCTTGCAATGTCTGAAAAAAGTGATCTTTCTGCCTTGAGATTTCACTAAGGCCGGAGGATTGCCAGTTCCTGCGGCCTGAAACAATAGCTGATTGGCTGACAGGGTCCCTACCTTCCTCTCTGCCTCCACCCCACTCCTTTTGAAGCAAGGATGATGTCAAATTCTTCTATTATAAGATCCGGACATTAAACCCTGACTAATGCACCTAAATCAATAACAATTCTATAAACTGAATAATAAGGTGGCAATATAATGTTAGTATCAACTATTAACACAATTCAGAAAGTGACCCATTGGATAACCACTATTTACACAGCATTCCAAGTGTACAAAGAACCAACATTTTCCCATTTGCTCCTCAAAGAACTCAAGTGTACCTACTGCTCTTACCAGCCCTATTTCAATCACAGATATGCTGAGGATCAGAGAAGTTCCAAGATTTCAGTAAATTCATGGTAGTCATGAATGCTAACCTGAAATTCTTTGATACCAAGTCCCACGTTTCTTCATTTTGCTTTCTAAAGTGTATGCAAAGATCATTAGAAAAAGCTCAGTTAGTTTAATAACACACCCTGAAAACAGAGAATGATTACTATGGTTGGGTATTGCATAGTAAAGTCTGCAAACGTTCTTTGATGTCAAACTCTTTGAGTCACATGAATCTGAATCGTAAGCATCTGAAGTAAAAAAACAGAGAAAGGGGGGCACATTGATATTCTGGAGCAGATTTTGTGGCCCTATCTAGCCATGTAAATGAGCTGTACTTCATTAAATAAGGAGCAGCCCCCCTCCCTTTCCTCCTGTCAGGGGTGCCCAAGAACCTGACTTACGATGGAGTGAAGGAGCGCATCTGGGCGGTGGACGGAGTGGAGTCGGTGCACGGCTTGCACATCTGGTCTCTAGCCATGAACCAAGTGATCCTCTCGGCTCATGTTGTTGCAGGTCAGTGCATTCCTTAAACACCCCACCCGAGTTCAGTTCTCATCCTGTAAGCTCAATAGTTCCCCTCCTTTTTGTAGAGTTGCCCTTAGTGTCCCCTGCCTACCAGAACAACAGTAGAGTGTTTCCTTTTACCAAAGGCCTTTGAAAACATCTCTTGTCAATGTTACCGTAGCAACAATACTGAAGGCACCCCCTGAGGGTAGCCGGTAGAATAAATGGTTTAAATGCCTCCCAGACTTCAAGGTCTTAGACTCTGAAAATTAGACCTCACCTGTTTGACTTGGTGTCCAATCAGTTAAATAACGGCTGAATTCAACAATAAATCTTCATTGAATATCTCCTGTTCTAAGATGCTCTGCCTATCACTGAAGATACAAAGGGGACGGAGCCATGGGTCCCCTCCTTAAGGTTCTAACAAGCTAAGAGACGTGCTAGCAGGGTTTAATGGCGGTTCCTCTCACTGGATGGTTAGAAATTCTGTGATCATGGGAGATAATTCTTAGGATGTTGGGTTTATTTTAAAAACCATTTTCTCAGGTAGAAGGTGATTTGTTCGTTCTGTGTCCTTGGGCTGGGGACATAGGCAGTGGGGGAGAGGTGGCGAGGGCCTCCCTCCCTGCCTCAGGAGACAGCTCAGACGAAATGGTATGTCAGGCAGCTAACACATAACTCAAGAAGTCAGAGGCAGGCCCCGGAATGACAGCAACAGGCATTTGAGGACTCTGCTTTCTTAGACAACCTCATCTCTGCTGAGAGGCTCAGATCTGGCTACCAGTAATTTATAGCATCCGCGACACCAATATTTCACTGCAGATGGAAGAGTCTAGTAAACAATCAGGTTACTATGGAGGGAACCTGACAGCCTCTTGATACATTTTGGGACAAGAGGAAAGATGACAGTGAGGTTGCTGCTCTAAGAAAAATCTGGGGGGAGCTCTAAATGTTCCCATAATATAATATTGATGAGATACAAGGGCTACAACCCCAGAGATCTCTGGGAACTGGTGGAAAGGGATGTATGAGAAATAAACAGGTTTGTGTTACCTTTCTTCAGGCCTTATCTTCCCTTCTATGCTCAGCTGCTAAGTGTGCCAGACCCCAGAGAGAACTATGGGAGAGTTCCCATAGTGATGGGTACTTTGCTGCACTTGAACTTCAACATCTTGTCTGTGCGAATGGTGCTGATTGTCAAAGCCAATATGGCTTCTTCTGAGTGCTCTGCTTATGTCCCTCTCCATCAGGTCCAAGACAAAGTACTTGAAGGGGGGGAAATGGAGCAGTCACCCAGGTGTGTGCAATCAGTGCCCATCTCCCCGTGGTTCTTTCTCAACAGCAGCCAGCCGTGACAGCCAGGCCGTTCGGAGAGAGATTGTTCAAGTCCTCAGCAGCAGCTTTACGGTGCACTCACTCACCATTCAGATGGAATCTCCAGCCGACCAGGACCCCGACTGCTTTTTCTGTGAAGACCCCCGGGACTAGCTCAGTCACAACGTCAACTGTTCGGTTTCGACGGGCCCCTATATGCTGCTCTGCAGTTCCCAACACAGAAGAAAGAAAGAACCAAAGGAAGAGGTTTGAGAAATTCATGATACAGTCCAGTGCACATTTCATCCTTCTTCATTGAGCTCCGCCCACTGTAAATGAAACTCCAGTGAGATTCATCAGCCAATTGGATCATCAACTCATGGGTGGCTGTGTTCAGTTACAGGAATGTGCGTATAGCCTGTCCCTGACTGGGGCTGAAATAACAGCTGTTTGTAACTGGAGGCAGTAAAAAGCTAGCCTCCCTTCAATAATGCATCCTGAGGATGAGTGGGTAAAACTGAAGTCGGGAAAGTCTTATTAGGAGTTGGCCCCTGGGAATTCTCCCAAAACGTGCGAAGCAAAAGAAGAGTCAAGTTCAGGGGGACTCTGGAGGTCTCAGACCACACTATAAATTGACTCTCTCATGCAGTATAATATGATTGGGAGCAGTACCTTTGTGCTTCCTACTCACATCACTATTCCCTAAATGGGGTTAGAAAGGTCCTCTTTCCCTTTTGCTTCCAAATTATGTTTTAATATGTCTGAAACTAAGGGCACCGGGGTGGCTCAGTGGGTTAAAGCCTCTGCCTTCAGCTCAGGTCATGATCTCAGGGTCCCAGGATCGAGCCGCGCATCGGGCTCTCTGCTCTGCGGGGAGCCTGCTTTCTCCACTCTCTCTGCCTGCCTCTCTGGCTACTTGTGATCTCTGTCAAATAAATAAATAAAATATTTTTTAAAATGTCTGAAACTATTGAATGACATTTTACTTGCCTGTATAAAAGCTCCGGACAGATGAAAAATTATGAAATTGTTGCTTTTTGAGTGTCTTCCTGTAGTGTGACCTAATAAGAAAACAAGGAGGCACAGAACATCAGGGTTCTTATCCCAGGTCACCTGGAAAATAATTTAGTCAAAGAATTAAGAACTCTCAGGTCTTCAATAATATTGTCTGCCCAGATATTATACTAGGCTATTTAGATGTGTCACCTCATTTTATTTGAATGCCAACATTAGAAAGTTAGAATTAATACCATCATTGTATAGCTAAGAACATAGGCTCACAGAGGTTAAGTACCTCAACCAATGTCATTTATTTGCTCATTCATTCAATGTGGGCTATGGACTTGGTGAATTATGTCAATATGGCCTTTGTGTTCGTGGAGTTCCTTCCCTTTTGTAGGGGAGACAGGCATTCCACCAGTAACCACCAAGAACGTCCTACGAATAGTGGCAAGTGATGAGAGAAGAGAGCCTGGTTTAGAATGGGGCAAGTCAGTGGAGAGCCTCTCTGAAGAAACAGCATCCAAGTTGAGACTTCAATAGGCAAGTAGGTGATAGCCAAGTGAATTATAGGAGGAAGTACATTCTGGAAGAAGCAGGAGCATGAGTGAACACCAAGGAGAAAGAACTTGGTGCACGGGAGGAAATGAGAAGGCCCTTGTGGCTAGAGGGTGTGTAAGGGTAAGGGATGCATTAAAAAAAACATGGAGGACACGAAGGAGGAGAGAGGAGCAAGTGCTGTTGGCAAGGCAAGATCCTCTCATTTGGAGTCATTGATTGTATCATTCCATGCTTCCAGCACTGACTGTAACTCACCACCTGGACACAGTAAGGTAAAATAAAAGATGTGCAGCCCTACGTCTTGGAAATCCTGAGTCAGTGGGTCTGCTTTGGAACCTAAACTTTTGTATTTTTTTTTTTTTAACAAACCCAGAGATAGTCTAAAGATTATCTGGAGTCTAAAAGTACTTTAACAGGGGTGCCTGGGTGGCTCAGTTGTTAAGCATCTGCCTTCAGCTTGGGTCATGATCCTAGCGTCTTGGTATATGGAAGTTATACTCATGTTACCTATTAATTTCTTTACATTTTATTTATTTAATTGACAGAGAGAGAGATAGTGAGAGAGGGAACACAAGCAGGGGGAGTGGGAGAGGGAGAAGCAGGCTTCCCACTGAGCAGGGAGCCTGATGGCAAGGCTCGATCCCAGGACCCTGGGATCATGACATGAGCCAAAGGTAGACACTTAATGACTGAGCCACCCAGGTACCCTTACCTGTTAATTTTTTAAAAAGATTTACTTATTTATTAGAGAGAGAGAGCGCACACACGCACACAAGTGGGAGGGGCAGAGGGAGAGGGAGAGAGAAACTCAAGCACTCTACATTGAGCGTGGAGCCTGATGCAGGGCTCAATCTCAGGGTCCTGAGATCACGACCTGAGGAGAAACCAAGAGTTGGACGCTTAACCAACTGCACCATGCACGTGCCCCTGCCTGCTTATTTTTATTTCTATGCGGCAAAGGAAACTTTTAGCTCTGATTTTTAAACCTATATAATTTTTACATTACAATTATTAATATTATAGAGAACAAAAGTTATGCCTTTGATGATTTTTATGTCATCGTCAGCATCTAGCAGGGCACTGGAGACCTAGCAGGCATTAAATAATTATCGAGGCAATGACTGTGGGGCTTTGTGTGAGCCTTGTCGTTATTTTTCATTTACATCTGTATTTTTCTGAAATTTTGAGGGCCAAAAAAACGTTGACTTTGACAGAGCAGGTCACATCTGTGCCATCTCTGCAAATCAATCAGCTCTGCTGAAGTAGCTACTTAGCATTCTGCTGACAATCCACCCTGCTCGGTGGAGACAAATAGACTTGTCCCCCACCTCAGTAAGCACGTTTAGGCAACCAGAATTAGAGCCACTCAGATTTCTAATGGGTCCTGCCTCAGCTGGCTCTCAAAATGGAAGGGATAGTTCATGCCAAATCATCTCTCCTGTCTCAAAGGCCATTGAATGGTTTTGCTTTTCAATATTCTGCGTAGGCCAGAGCCCTGAAGACCTGGCAAACACACAAGTTCTCGTGTAATTGTTTGCTCTTCTTTCTTTTTGAGATCACATTTATCTCTTATGTCAGGAACACACCAAACACACCGAATGCCAAGGAATCATAAAGTAGGGGGATTGCCCCAAAGGAATTGCCCCATGGCCCCTAACAACTCCTGCTATTTCCCTGAAATTCGGCCTCTTTCGTCAGCTAGATTGAAAACTCTAGATGGTAGATGTCTGGGGGGTAAAGTGTAAGGCAATCTGCCGTGGGAACTTTAAATATTTGAAGGTGAAAGAGCAGATGACACCAAGAGACTGTAGGCACCATGCATCAAGTTTGAAAGTCAGCTTCTCCCTTTGCCTCTTCCCTGGAGTCCAGGATTGTGAACGCCGGGCCATTGACATTCCTGGAGTAGTGTAGTCGAGTTCTTTACTTTATGGCTTTGCCTTCTCTCGGGCTATCAAAACATCTTTCACAATATTCAAAGAAACACAGTTTATTCTTCACAGTATGGAAATCAGGCCAACTTCATTGCCAACCTCCATCCTTAATATGCTTCTCTGTCATCCAGCACCCAGTCAAGATTTATCTAGGACTCTATGGTGATGTTAGGGCCCATAAAAGAAATTGATGCGTTCCATATGTTCGGTGACAGATGGGAAAGGGAATGTTGAAGGACTTGAAGGAGAGAACGTATGGACTTTGAACATCGCATTTGTAGTTGGATCGCCCGAGTCTGAATCTTAGCTCTTGCCTTTATTAGCTCTGTGACCTCGAGCGAGTTACTTAATGCCCTGTCCCTCTGTTTCCTGATCAGTAAAAGCTCCCTATTCAGATGTGTGAGAATTTAATACATTAGGACATTTAAAGATGTCAGGCTTGTACATAGCATGTGGTTGGCACTCAGTAAATCTTCACTTTTATTGATTATTATATACGAAGTGAGTGCGTATTTATGGGGCACAGACATTTATTTCATCCCCACTGTTAAAAGGTTTTGAGTCTTCAGCACAACTCCCACAGCAGAGTGGCAGAATTACTGGTGAGAAGTGAACAGCTCTTTTTCTCAGGGAGCAATTGAGGCTTGCTGAGATAAAGACGTCTACTGAGGGCATCGCCTAGTGGGCGAGGCATGGATTCATTAAAACAGTGAAGTCCCATTCTGATGCACTCTGAACACTTCCACTTTTTAAAGCAAATGCTGAGTTAGTCACTTCAAGTACATTTATTAACAAAGTACAGCTGTTCAGTTCAAGAAGACTGAGTCACGGATCTCCCAGACCCTTTCCCCTGCTCCTGCGAGGGTCCCTTCCTTGGTTTCTTTCTCCTAGCCACAGTTTGTCCTGACCAGATGTGGTTCCTTCTTCTGGCTTCTAGATTGTCATTGGCATGGAGGCACCATTTTCTTATCTGTTAAATTTTGCAGGGCCAACAAAGACCTTTAGCACTCAGATGTCCATTAAAAAAAACAAAAACAAAAACAAAAAAACAAAACAAAAGAAAACACCACCAGATAGATTCTTGGAGAAGGTGGCTCTCCAGCTCCAGCCCCACCTGCTGAACTATGGGCCAGAGAAGCCTGAACAAAAACTTATTTTCTGCATTTAGCTTTGAAGTACCTTCAGGAAATGATTTTCTGAGCTCATCTCCCTGTATTCCCTGTTTTGGATCACAGGGCAATCTGTTTAAATGACTAATTACAGAAATCATTAAAGGCACTAAGCAAATGTCTTTGAATACCCACCTCCCAAGTTTTACAAGTCCTGCTTGATGTGACAGTGATGAAACTATTTAATAGTCCAGCGCAGGCGGATATTTAAAAAAATAAAAAAAAAAAGGTGACCATATGTGGCTCAGTTTCCTAACTTTCAGATTTCACACTTAACGTTTGTCATTCTGTTACTGGACACCTGTTTAAATTCTATTTTAAAATGTTAATGTATTTTGTTTAGAATGAAACCAGGAAAAAGAGAGAGTTTGGGTTAAGTCATCATCTTTTATCACTAAAATCATGGCAGAAAATATTTCTCATAACACCAATCAGGACTCTAATGAGAATATCCTCCTCCATTCTCAATCTTTTATTGAAGGAAAGAGCCTGAGGGAGCAGATTGCGCTAAAGGAGATGGAAGATAATCTAAGAATCAGGGGCACTTCTCAAATCATCTTGGTCATTGCTATGAAACCCCAGTGAGGAAAGGATGGGGGTCAGAGGCAGTCATACCCCTTGACAGTCGTAAAAAACAAACACACTTGTGCTTCGTCACCCATAAAGATCAGGAAGTGAAGAGAGATGTCACGCTGAATTGCACCCTTTTCAGGTGTGTCAATCAAGCCCTAGGAGACAATGTTGCAGCATAATTGCCCTATATTTCCTTCCTTCAAAGGGATACCCATTTGCTAAAAACATAATTATCCTATTTGAAGTCATTGAAGCCATGTGGTTGTTGTACACAGTCCAATGGGCCCTTCAAGTGTTATTTCCCTAGATTGTAGAATTTAGGAGGTTTTGGGGTATTACGGAAGAAGAAAGGGCACCAGTTGTACTGAAGATATTATAAACCACGGTGAGTTAACCTGTACAAAAGAATCAGAATCAGATGTGACTCTGGGGTCTTGTTTGAAGTTGAACTGCATTCTTCACATGGCAATCTGTAGGCACTTACTAAGCTAATACCCTGTTTCTTTTCCATCCCATCTTTTATTTTTTTCAGAGATGAAGAATGGGTTTTATCTGGCATATACATGCAAATGATGAACAAGAATTTCTGTTGCTGCCGCATTCTCCACTCCACATTTGTCTTTGACGTGGCAGAAGCTTACAGTCAAAAAAATAGGAGTACCCTGTGTTGACATTTCTTTAGAGCAATATTTTCTATGAATAATTAATGGCCTAGAAAGATGAAGTGTCCTTTTCTAGTTTCCACTTTCCTGCAGAGTTCAGCACCTTGTATGAATTTGGAACGGGAAAGGACACTTCAGATTTCCTTGGCTCAGTAAGTTCTGAATTCATAAACAGAAGCAGATTCTCTTTCCATTCAATCTCCTACAAACACAAAGCCATAAAGAAGATTCTTCAGGGTCTTAGATTAGATCACTTTTAATGCTGACTAAAGAGAACATTCTGCGAGAGGCGCCATGATCAAATACAGCTGATGAGGATCCACAAGAGTTTTCCTCCCATCTCCTCTACCGTTCTCCCTCGTTTCTGCCCTTACCCTCTCCCTCTTCCTCCTTTCCTCCTCCTTCCTCTTATCATAATTATTACTTTGATAGCTTTTAAATACTCTGGAATTTACCCCTTATACTACAGTGATGGAGAATCTTTTACCTGGATATAAACATTTGCACAAGAGTAGAGACCCTTCAACATACAGATTTTGAAGAATACCACTAATCCCCTACCCTGAGACTTCTCATTAATTTGGTAACTCACGTAATTCATTTTTCAAATCATTTTACTAATATTTATTGATCAACTACATGTCAGACACAAGGTCAGGAAGTACAATCTTGCTTTTGTATGTTTATATTTGTCTAGAAGACTTCTACTTCTATCATGGATTAAGAAATGGCTGCATAACTAAACCCTGGAGGTCCTGAAAAAAAATTAATACTCAAATGCTAGGCATCAACTCGGAGAAGTATAAACACACCTGCATTGCTTCTCCCTTGAAAAATACATTTCATAAAGGTATCGCTCAGGTGCAGTCCAATCATGAAATCAGTCACATTTCCTGATGCAATCTTACTGATTGTTCCAGAACTTGAAGTATTTCACTTCCGTTCTTTCTCCAGTTACTGAGCTATCAGTGTCTCTAATACAATAGTAAATATTGGGCAGTGACTTGAGGATTAGATGAGCTTGGAATGTTAGTGCTGGAACAGGTACGATTAAATACTTAGGAAAAAGAACTAACCAAGAAGGGGGAAACATTTGCACACTGAAAGTGATATGACACTGATGAAAGAATCTGAAGTACACACACATAAATAGAAAGACACCATCTGTTCAGAGATTGCAAACATTAATATTGTTAAAATGGTTATACTACCTAATGTTATCTACAGATTCAATGAAATACCTACCAGATTTCCAATGGCATTTTTCACAGAACTAGAAAAACAATCCTCAAAGATCCGAACCACAAAAGAACCAAAAAGCCAAAGCAATCTCGAGCAAGAACAGCAAGAACACAGGCTTCACACTCCCTGACTTCAAATACATATCACAAAGCTACAGTAATTGAAATTGTATGGTACTGGTATAAGAACAGTTGTGCAGACCAATGGAGATCTCAAAAATAAATCCATGCATTTATAAGGAACTGATCTTTGACAAGGGTGCCAAGAACACACAATTGGAAAAGAACAGTCTCTTCAGTGAGCAGTGTTGGGAAAACTGGAGATCTACATGCCGAAGAATGAAACTGGACCCCTATCTCACACTATGTATAAAAATCAACTCAGAATGGATTAAAGACATAAAGGTAAGACCTGAAACACCAAAACTACTCAATGAAAAGATAGGGAAAGAGCTTCTTGACATTGGCCTGGGAGATATTTTTTAGATATTCCCACCAAAGCACAGGCAGTAATAGCAAAATAGACAAGTGGATTACATCAAATTAAAAACTCCTGCGCAGCAAAGGAAACAATCAGTAGAATGAAGAGACAACCCGTGGAATAAAAGAAAACATATGCGAATCATACATCTGATAAAGGGTTAATATCTAAATATATAATATCTAAAATATATAAGGTACTAAAATAGTATATCTAAAATATATAAGGTACTAAAATAGCTCAATAGCAAAAATCAAATAACATGATTTAAAAATGACAAAGGGTCTGAATAGGCAGTCCTTAAAAGAAGACACGTAACTATAGGAAAAAACAAAACAAAACTGAGGGTTGCTGGAGGGGAGGTTGGGAATGGGGGAACTAGGTGATGGGGATTAAGGAGGGTCCATGATGTAATGATGTAACATACACTATATGTTAATTAACTGAGTTTAAATAAAATAAAATAAAATAAAACACACAAATAGCCAACAGGTATTCAAGAAGGTGTTTAGCTCCACTAATCATCAGGGAAATGAAATCAAAACCACAATGAGGTATCACCTCACACCTGTTTGATGACTATTATCAAAAAGACAAGAGAGAACAAGTGTTGGTGAGGACATGGGGGGAAAGGCAGCCCTTGCACACTGTTGGTAGGAATGCAAACAGCTGCGACCATTGTGGAAAGCAGTATGAAAGAGCCTCAGAAAGTTAAAAATAGAATAAGTATATATGATCCAGGAATCCCAATCCCACTTCTGGATATATAACCAAAGGAAATGAAATCCATATCTTGAAGGGACATCTGCACTCCTGTGTTTACTATAGCATGATCAAAAGCTAAGATATGAAAACAACCCGAGTTGCCTGTTCATAGATAAATGGTTAAATAAAATATGCTGAATGCACACGTACAAACAGACCCAGGAATATCATTCAAACCTTAACAAAAGGAAATCTTGCCCTTTGCAACAACAGGGATGAACCTTGAAAGCATTATGCTGAGTGAAATACACCGGACACAGAAGGACAACTACCACATGATGCCACTTACATGTGGGATCTAAAAAAGCTGAACTCATAAAAGCAGAGAGTGGCATGATGATTGCCAGGGGCTGAGGAGTAGGTTAATGGGGAGATGTTAGAGGGTACAAAGTCTCTGTTTCTGCAGGATAAATAAGTTCTAGAGATCTAACTTACAACATGGTAACTATGGTTAAAAATACTGTATTATATGGGGTCCCTGGGTAGCTTAGGCGTTAAGCATTTGCCTTCTGCTCAGGTCATGATCCCGGGGCCCTAGGATTGAGCTCCGCATTGAGCCCTGGGCTGCCTAGCAGGGAGCCTGCTTGGGTTCCCTCTCTTGCTGTTTCTCTCTCTCTGTGTCAATAAATAAGTAAATAAGTCTTAAAAAGAATACTGTCTTATATACTTTAAATTTGCTAAGAGAGCGGGTCTGAAGTGTTCTCATCACACATACACATAAACACATGGTAACTACTGAAGCGATGGAGATGTTAATTAGCTTGATCGTCATTATCATTTCACATAGTCAAAAAGTCAAGTTGTACATCTTATAGACAATTATTATTTGTCAATTATCCAACAAAAAAAAAGTGAAGATGTCAAACAGGTAGTGTTTATGAGTCTACAGTTCAGGAGAGAAATCTGGGCTGTGGTTGCAAAAGTAGTGGTTTGGTAGGCTCTGCACGGTTATACAGGTGTCTAAGGTAATGAAGGCCGTATTATGGCACTTGGAACATTTAGCTTCTGCTGTAAAGGAGGAGAGAGAGGGGAGAGACATGCTGGCTTTTAACCACTTCTTAAACTTGTCACTTGCAACACCTTTTAACGGACACATTTCACTTCTTCTCAGAGTCCACTGGCCAGAATTAAGTCCAGCCTAACTGAAAGGAATCTGGGAAATAGCGGTAAGCACATGGATTATTGGTACTAAGAGTCACTAAATCAGAGAGAGGACAGGATTGCTAGAATGGTATGCATGGATAAGCAGGAGGGGAAGGATTCTATTGTGCAAGTGTTGGGACTGGGTAACTTATCTATAAACCTGAGATTCTACAAGAACAGAACCCTGTGGGTTGGTGGGTGGGTTCAGTGGAGGCAGCCTGACATGCTCTTCTGCTTGCTTCATTTTTCTAAGTGAAGGAGGAAGCAAGGTTATCAGCAGAGCGTGACAATGGAGGAAGAGGTATTGGGGATTTAAAGCAAGAGGAAAAAGAGTGAAAGAGTCACCCAGTAGAGGGGATAGTGGACGGGCAATGATGAGAGTGTGACCAGGTGGCTGTGCTAAGCGCTTGCCTCTCAGCTCCCAGCTCTCTGCACTTGGCTTCATGATGCTGGGGTAGGGGGTAGGGACAGTGTTCATTGCAATTCTCCTTTGCTGGCTGCTCCCTGGTCAGAGCCCTGGAGGGAAACCAGAAGGCCACAGGGAGGAAAAGAAGACTTTCTTCTTGTCAGTGTCCTGCTTGACTTTCTCCTGATCTGTGTCAACCAGCGGTGCTTCTTCAGCCTGCCATTGGGAGCTCATTCCAGTTTCAGTAGTATTTCCAGTTCGCCATTTATCTAGTACTCATAGAACCAGTGTCATCACAAAACTCAGAGCACAGCATCATCTATATTTCTTCCTCAGAGGTCTAGATCCCAGCTCCATGGTGGCCACCCCAGGCTAAGAAGCCAACATCAACTGCTTGGTGCCTCCTCCTCATGCGACAGAGTTTTACTTCCATGGGGGTTTACTTCTCCAAGATTCTGATTTCTATTACTTTCCCAAGTCCTAGGAGAGTCAGCTGCTTTCTGCAGTTCTGTATTTTATATTTTAGTGTTCTCTTTCTGCCCTCCAGTTCTTCAATACCTAGTTGAAATATTTATGTGAAATATAAAATAATAGAGAATAACGAACATGGTCTCATTGAACTCTGACTGATGCAGTGGCTGTTTGACCATGGGAAGGCTATTCAACCTACGTAAGCCTTTGTTCCATCACTGATAAATGGATTAAGAACACCTACCATATTCTGGTAGTCCTAAGGATTAAATGACTCATGAGGATTAAAGCACTTAGCAAAATGTGCTACACAAAGTGAGTTCTCAGTAAATTTTAGTTGTTATTTTTCTCTGGGGGGAAGCTGCTTAGATGGTCCTATCTGGAAAGTTTTCCCTGACATTCTACCCAATGCCAATTATTCCATCTTTAGTGCTACCCTTACAACTAGATATCTGCTTGTGCTTGTGCTTTTGTCTCTTTGTATTATGTCTATTGTGTTTATATGCAACCCTTTCTATTTATCATATTCATGATGAATAATAACACCTAGCACATGGCCTAGCACAGAGTAGTATTCAGTGAATTACCTTATCCAGAGTAACATATTCTTGTCCAGCAGACATGAATCATCATTACAGATGATGAAGCATTTAAGTCTTTCGTATGTTTTGTTGTAAACACTAGATATGCATGTATATTTATATTCTAGCCTTGGGTTCATTCACCCCTGGTTCTAGTCCAGTACATTTTTTCTAGCTGCATGGTATTGGCTACATCATTAAATAGCTAAGTTTCTCATAATTCTGAATACGGCCACTTAGATCACAAGGTTGTTGTGTTTGTTAGGTAACTAATGTGATATCCTCACCGTGGCCTGCACATAGCATGGACTGAGAACATAAAAGGTTTCCTCTTTCTGGGAACTAGATCTCTGCTTTTAAAACAATGAACTTGTTAGTAACCACACTGATGCAGTATCATAGAAGGTGTGGGTTCTTTATTTTAAATGAAAGATTAATGGACTCACTTGAAGTATTCAATGATCAAAATATGCCAAGAAAAGACCTTCGGCCCATACCAGGGGACCTTTAAAAACTAGATTCATTCTGTTGAGTATACAAGTATTTTAAGGAGTTGGTCGAAATAAATAGGAAATGGAAAAAGTAGAAGGGAAAAGGGAGTTTCTAAAAAAAGAGGAGGTTATAATGTAAATTTGTAGGACCTGACAATATTTGGAAGGTATTTACAGCAATTTGCATTGAGATAATGCATATAAAATGCCCAACATAAATAAGTGTATACAAGATAAGTATAAATTCCTCTCCTTTCATGTACCAAAACAGACTAGACTCAGAGACTGAAGAGATAATGGGGAGGAGGATGAAGTATGGGATAAGAAAGAAGGGTAAGAAGAAAGAACTCAAGAATGTCATAAAACAAATTTACAGAGATCATCTATAGAAACAAGGACTTCACAGGCAATAAAATGTCAATAAAAATGTATCTTTCAATAATCACTCTCAACATGGATGGCCTAAATGCTCCCATAAAATGGCAAAGGGTTGCAGACTGGATAAAATGACAGGACCCATCCATTTGTTGTCTACAAGAGACCTATTTGGAACCTAAGGATACATCCAGACTGAAAGTGAAGGGATAGGGAACTATCTTTCATGCCAATGGGCTTCAAAAGAAAGCTGGGGTAGTGATTCTCATATCAGATGAATTAGATTTTAAACTAAAGACTGTAGTCAGAGATAAAGAAGGACACTACATCATTCTTAAAGGGTCTATCCAGCAAGAAGATCTAATAATTGTAAATATTTATGCCCCAAATACAGGAGCAGCCAGCTATAGAAGACAACTGTTAATCAAGATAAAGAGTCAAGTTGATATGAATACATTAATAGTAGGGGTTCTTAACATGCCACTCTCAGTAACAGACAGATCATCCAAGCAGAAAATCAATAAAGAAACAAGAGCATTGAATGACACTTTGGACCAGATGGACCTCATAGATATATATAGAACATTCCACCTTGAAACAACAGAACACTCATTCTTCTTGAACACACATGGAACTTTCTTTCTCCAGAATAGACCACATACTGGATTACAACCGATACCAAAAGATTGAGATTATTCCCTGCTTATTCTCAGACCACAATGCTTTGAAATTGGAACTCAACCACAAGAAAAAGTTTGATAGGAATTCAAACACTTGGAAGCTAAAGAGGATGGAGATAATATAGAAAAACTGACTCACAAATTACACACACCCTGGGTGGTGGACATTGAAATAACATGATGCAAGCATAAGAAGAGATGGAATTTCCTTCCATGTTTCATGATATCAAATAGAAATGGGCAGAAATACTAATGATAATGTAGGGCAGAATTTAAGTCACCCTAAAACTGTCTTAGCTTTTCATCCACTTGTTTATTTAATGAGTGTTTAGTGGCTGCCTGGTAAGTGCTAGGCTCTGTGGTAGGCACAGACATCCAAGACAGACATCCAAGATGATGACACTCACTCTTTAATGGGGAATATAGGCAACAGACCAATAAATAAAGACTTAAATGAGAAATTCTCAGATATTGATAAATGGTATGAAAATAAATTAAGAAAACTTAATTTAAAATAGAGTCAGAAAGCCCTAAGTGGGAGACCTCACCTTCCTCAAAGCCAACAGGCAGGAGGAAAATAAATATTCCAAGGGAGGGCTCTTTTCACATATGAGTTCTTCTACTGCCATCCCTCCCTGTGCCAGCAACAACACAGGATCTGCCACCACAGCCAACCAGAAGTCACACAACCTCAAATTCCTGTTCTCCAAAAAACTTTTGTTCAGAATAATCCTCTCCAATTTTCTACTAAAACCTAGTAAAAGCTGACTTTTCCATTGTCTCTTTGGACTTTTTTATGATTCTCCATAGATTTTTCCATTGTCTCTTTGGACTTTTTTATGATTCTCCATAGATTGCATTTCCTGAATTGTAATTCCTCTGTTATATCCCCCCAAACCCATTTTTTAACTAAAATAAGATTACTCTTCATTTTGTTTAAAGTTAGCAGTGGTAAGAAGAAAATCAAACCAGAGGATATGGTAATGAGTGGGGATGCATTAGAAGGAGGTCACAGTATGGCACACAGCATGGTCTCCTAGATCCTTTAGGTGTAGATGACTTACGGGCTGAGCCTGAAGGTCAAGAAGGAACCAGCATGAAGGGGCAGAGGTAAAGGGAGGCTGGCATGAGCAAAGGCCCAAGGTATGAAGAAACTAACATGCTTGAGGAAGAAAAAGGAAGTTGCTGTGCCTGAGCATTGTGAGCAAGCCTGAAGGAAGAGGAATGAGCTGGGCTGGAATGGGTGAAAGCCTTGTAGGCTGTGGTAAGGAGCTAGAATGTTAGTAAATGCAAAGCTCTCCCTGGGGTGGAAGGGGGAACTGCAGCAGAAGTTTGGCAAGCTGTTCTTTGGCAGGTTTGTATGTTTTGGCAAAACACATTTTCAAACAAATTGATCAAAGAGCACCCAAGCACCAAGCACCCCAAAACCCCTTGTAAAAAAATTCTTTGGTTTTAACACACACACAGGGAACTCTCAGAGAAATACAGCCCATATTCCAGGTCAGGAGAATCACTAGGTGGATGTGGGAGAGGATATAACTAGTTAGTCTTATCTCCATGCTCCTGGGATGCATCTCTTCTTTGGAGCCCTTCTCCTATCTGCTACCATCACTATTTAAACAAGATAATAATAAACAGAGCCATACTTGGCTATCTTTCCTTTTTGGCTATGATGGTATGGTTTCCTCCAATGGGTCTGCAGAAGCAGTCCCATTCCTTCATGCAGCCAAATGGGAAAAGCCATGGTACCCAGACCATCCCCACCATGAACTTCAAGGCCCATTTCCTATCCAGACCTGACCTGGGACAATCTTAGCCTCCATCCCGAAGAGGAATTTTAAAGTTTATTAAGCAAGTACACAGGCATGATGCTTCTCTATAAACCTTGTGCCTTTTCAAAAATTAAGTTCTGAGAATACACAGTACATGCAGGATTAAAAAACCAGACTTCTCAGTATGGGTTGGGTCGTCTGGCTTGATTTTATTTTCCAGTTTCATCCAGTGATATTTTATAACACTCTTCCCAAACATCCTATACTCACAGCACACCTAGCTCCTCATCACGAGTGGCCACCCTGATTCACGGCTCTGCACTGTGGCTCATTTCCCCTATCTGAAATACTATCCTTCTCTTCTCCTCCTTAAAAACCCATATTCTATAAACTTCAAGTTATAAGGTAAATACATTCCAGTGATATAATGTATAGTGTGACAACAACAGTTAACAATACTGTATCGTATACTTGAAAGCTGCTAAGACAGTAGATCTTAAAAGTTCTCAACAAAAGAAAACAAATTTGTGTCTATGTCAGGTAATGGATATTAACTTATTGTGATGATCCTTTCACTATACACACACACACACACACACACCCCAACCACTATGTTCTACACCTTAAATTTATACATTATTATTAAACTTATACAATATTATATGTCAATTGTATCTCAACAAAACTAGAAGATCACCTCTCTCCAAAGCTTCTCTGACTTCCACCCTCTGAAGAGTTAGTTCCTCCACCTTACTTTGGTTACTCAGCATTTTGTGGGCATTTATCATATTCCACACACACACAAAAAAAACAACCAACCCTTATTTACAAATTTGACTTTCCCCATTAGTTTTGAGTATCTCAAAAGTGGTGATCTTTATCTCATTTAGCTTTTTATCCTCCCCTAGAACCCACCCTTATGCCTAGCATCTAAGTAATCACAGGATTGTTTACTGAACAAATAGTTATGGAATATATTAATTTTAAAAAATATTTATTCAGGAGCACCTGAGTGCCTCAGTCGTTAAGCATCTGCCTTCAGCTCAAGTCATGTTTCCAGGGTCCTGGGATGGAGCACTGCATTGGGCTCCCTGCTCAGCAGGAAGCCTGCTTCTCCCTCTCCCACTCTCCCTGCTTGTGTTCCTCTCTCACTGTGTCTGTCAAATAAATTAAAAAAAAAAAAAAGAGGTGGGGGTGGAACAAGCAGAAGGAGAAACTCCTCAAGCAGACTCCCCACAGAGCTCAGAGACCAACTCAGGGCTTGACTACATCCCCTGATACATGAGATCACAATCTAGGCCAAAACCAAGAGCTCAAACTCAACACACACAAAACAGATAATCATGTCAAAAAATGAGCAGAAGACATGAACAGACACTTCTCCAAAGAAGACATACAAATGGCTAAAAGAATATGAAAAAATGTTCATTGTCACTAGCCATCAGGAAGATTAAAATCAAAACCACATTGAGATACTACCTTACACCAGTTAGAATGGCCAAAATCAACAGGACAGTAAACAACGTATGTTGGAGACAACATGGAGAAAGGGGAACCCTCTTACAGTGTTGGTGGGAATGCAAATTGGTTCAGCCACTTTGTAAAACAGTGTGGAGATTCCTTAAGAAATTAAAAATAGAGCTACCCTATGACCCTGCAATTGCACTACTGGGTATTTACCCCAAAGATACAGATGTAGTGAAAAGAAGGGCCATCTGTACCCCAGTGTTCATAGCAGCAATGGCCATGGTTGCCAAACTGTGGAAAGAACCAAGATGCCCTTTAATGGATAAATGGATAAGGAAGATGTGGTCCGTATATATACAATGGAGTATTATGCCTCCATCAGAAAAGATGAATACCCAACTTTTGTATCAACAAGGATGGGACTGGAGGAGATTATGCTGAGTGAAGATAATGCTGAGTGAAATAAATTAAGCAGAAAGAGTCAAATATCATACGGTTTCACTTACTTGTAGAGCATAAGGAATAATAACACGGACATTAGGAGTTGGAGAGGAGAAATGAGTTGGGGGAAATCAGAGGGGGAGACAAACCATGAGGGACTATGGACTCTGAAACAAACAGAGGGTTTTGGAGGGGAGGGGGGTAGGATTTTGGGTGTGCCTGGTGATGGGTATCATGGACGGCATGTATTGCATGGAGCACTGGGTGTGGTGCATAAACAACGAATTTTGGAACACTGAAAAAAATTAAATGCACACCACACACACACACACACACACACACACACACACACACACACACACAAACCAAGAGCCAGATGCTCAAACAATTGAGCCACCCAGACACCCTGCAGTATATTAACTTTTACAATATAGGAGTGGCTCATGGACCCCTGCCTGAGCCTTTAAGGAAGTGGACCGCAGGGAGCAGGTGGGAATAGAGAGTAGCAAGTGTAACAAGACAGGTGTCAACAAAGCCAACTCGGTCATTGTTAATCATTCACAGCCAACTGTGGAGCTGTCTCACTACAAGTAAAATGGGGATAAGAATCTTCTTGACCTTTTTTTACCCCCTGCACTTGTTACGGAGATCAAATGGGAAATCACAGGCCAAAGCACTTTGCAGACTATAAACTATCATATAATCAGGGGCTATTATTATTAGTCATTATTATTACTGCTACTCCTAACTGCAGTGATCACTATATGGAACCCTCTTGTAGAAATTGTATTATATAGATTTTCCTCTTTTCATAGGCATATAGCTGCCCCTTCTCTGCTCCCCAACCTTCAACATATCTAAAACACACACAGTTGTGTACACAATGACTATTTGCTTCTCTGAATTGTGGAGAATTGGCTTATTGAGATCTTCCCGTATGACCATTGACTATGAGGTTGCAAATTCAAATCCATTTAAGCCAAGAAATAATTTTTCAGGTGGTAACTACCGCACTCTGTTGAGCAAACACTGACTGAGCAGCTTTTGCACACCTGACACTATATTTGAGGAACCCAAAGTAATTCAATGGGACGTGAGACAGGGGGTCTGATCAGAAGTTTTCTCCGGCACTGTGAGTCAAATTTATAACACAGGATTTTAATAGACGGTCTTGCTTAACTTGTTGTGTGAATGTCGACACAGACTTCTTGGAAGCCATTTACCTGACTGAAGCAGGTAATAAGGAAAACAATTACAGGATACATTTTGTGACTTAGAATAGAATCCTGTTACTAATTAACATGTTGGAGGAGACCTGTTTTGATGTTATGCTGGGATTCAGGACACCCTTGGCCTTCAAACAATTTTTGGAAGGGTTGGAGGTCAAGGACTGGGTGGTTCTAGAAGGCACGCTTGGCCCAAGAAAGCCAGCCCCTCTTTCCTGACAAGAAAGAGAATGTGGCCTCTCTTCCAGGGGAAGTATTACTGGAGTGGCAAAGCCATACACTCCCAAATGTGTTCAGACCTCTTCAAGTGAGGGTTTGGCAGGGCTGTTTATTCAAATTAGAGTTTTGATTTATTATAAGGGAAAAGTCTTTGTTTTCCAGTGGATCAATCCAGCTGACAGGAGTGAGACGGGGCAGAAGAAAAAGCAGCGTCCTGATTGATGTGGGCTCCTGTACATCACAGGCCTCTTTATAAGAAATTAGCATCTTAGACAGGAGGGCTTGGAGAATTTTAATGCTAAACTGATTAGGAGCCAAATAATTTGGTTTAGTCAGAGGCCCCACAGGTTTCCTGGGAGCCCTGACTGCACTGGGCCAGATGGTCTTTTTTGGCCGTGCTGTTCCCAGCCACACACCCAGCCAGCTCTCAGCTCCCAGCTCTCCTCAGAGCCAGGAGGCTGCCCCCACTACCTTCTCAGTGCTCAGTGAATATTAAATCATCAAAATAGCAGTAGTGGCTCCAGGTCGGCATGTCCCTTCTGAAGTCTTGGACAGGGGTCAGGTACTCTCTTGAACTGGCTGCTAGAGGACCAGAATAGGGTCTAGCCTTTTCCTCATTATAAATGATAATCATGATAGCAATATATTGTTGATATGATATCACTAATAATGGTAACAGTAGCTAGCCAGGTGTCAGGTGCAGGATGAGGAATTAAACACATTTTCCTATTTAACCCTCAACAAACTTCATGAGGTACATATGCTGTCGTCCACGTTGCAGATGGGAAACAGCTCAGGGGGGTGAGGGGACTGGTCCAAGCAAGTAAACTATGGAACATAGACCCAAACCCAGGCTTGTGTCATTCCCAAACACATGCTCTAGAACTTTATGCTGCACTCCTTATTTCTCATCGTGGCTACATGCATAACATGAAGATGTAACTTGAGGGACAAGGCTCAATTGAATTTAGGCTTCAATTCGCTCATTTGGCACCAAAGGGACAAAACTGCTTGGTAGTCACAGAAGGTAAGGGGGTGAGGTAGGGGCTGGAGAAGAGGACTCAAAGTAAAGGACTCCTTTTTTCTTTTTTGTTTTTTTCTGAGAGAGAAAGAGAGAGAGAGAGAGAGAGAGAGAGAGAGCGAGCACACATGCAAGCAGTGGGGAGGCACCGAGGGAAAGGGAGAGAGAGAATGTTAAGCAGGCCCCAAAGAAGACATTTGTTGGTCTTAAAAAGCCCTCAATTTATTCTACTTAAGAATGGGGAACTAGAATTTTATATGTATACAAATATGTATATAGTTTTTTAGTAGATTGGGTAGAAAATTGTATTTTGTGTTGTAAATATATTACTTATTTTAAAGATTTTATTTATTTGAGAGAGAGAGAGAGCTTGAGGGTGCATGGGGGGGAGGGGCAGTGGGTGAGCGGAAAAATGGGAGGGAGAGGGACAAGCAGACTCCCCACTGAGCACAGAGCCCAGTGCAGGGCTCCATCTCTCCACACTGAAATCATGACCCCAGCCAAAATCAAGAGTTGGGAGCTCAACCGACTGAGCCACCCAGGAACCCCCTATTACTTATTTTATAAAATAAACATTGAAAAACTATCACCTTCAATGGCTTAAAATGCTTAATTAATATATACTTAATGCAGAATTGTACACTATAGTCTCTGAATTTTCGGTACGCAAAAATACGCAAAACAAAATCAAATGATTAGCTCTGTCCATGGTATTCCCCTTGTTTCTCATAGTGTGGATTTGTGTGAGGCAGATTTTTCTTTAGAACTTCAAAAAAGACACCTTTCCATATGAGGGTAATAATGGCTCTCTTGTACAAGTCATTTGGTGGAAAGAGAAAGTCCAAACTTTCCATACATTGTAGCCATCAGTAAAGGTTGGTTGTAGCTGCTAACTGACTCATAACCACCCAAGAGCCCAAGATCTGGGTCTGACCTTGTGCATCTCACATTAAGGTCATCAGACCATGCCATCAGGTGCAGACTACAGGATGCCTGCGCAGGTAGGGGGTGGGAGGAACTTCCACTAAGTAAAGAAAATATTAATCCAAGCCTTGCTATAAGGCCAGAAACGCAGGGAAGGTATATGACAGCTTAATGGAAGCTGCTGAAATATGGACTGTTTCCCATTTTTGCAGAGCCTCATAAGTGCAAAATGTCTTATAGGTGCAGAAAGTACTTCTGCCAGTGATGGTCACATTTGTCAAAAGGCCTCCTCCAGCAGTGCAAACCCAAGGCAGATAGCCGACTAGTGATTTCTTCTTTAAGTCTCCATCTACTTTCATTCACTCGTGTATCCAGCTGATGTAACTGACATGTGGAACGTGCTTGTCAATCTGCTCTCCTCGGAAACGCAAAGCTATCTTTAGAGGCAGCGTTAGCTAACGGTTTGGGGAGCTGGAGCCAGACTGCCCCGGGGGTGAATCCCAGTTCAGCTTTTCGCTGGTGGTCTAATGTCAGTTACTGACATTCTCCATCTATAAAAGGGGGGGGGGAGATAGAAGATTATCTACCTGGTAGGGTTGTAGAGTTGACACACACAGAGTACTTAGACGAATTCCCGGCTTGTTACTATCATGTCACACCCCTGCTTCAAATCCTTCACGCGACTTCAGTGTTCTTAGAATTCAGTCTCAAACGCAAACTTCCCTGTGCCATCTCTACAGTCTCGTGCGTCACCTCTCTTGCTTCCTTCCTTCTGTTCTTACTCCAGCCACATTCCCATTCATGGGACGTCCCAACTTTGTCCTTCAGGGACGTGGCAAATTCTAATCCTCTGCTTGGAAAATTCCCACCTTCTTCCTTACAGAATTCTCACTCAGTCTTGATTTAAATGGCACACAATTGGGGCACCTGGGTGGCTCAGTGGGTTAAGCCTTTGTCTTTGGCTTAGGTCATGATCTCAGGGTCCTGGGATCGAGTCCCACATCGGTCTCTCTGCTCAGCAGGGAGCCTGCTTCCCCCTTCTCTTTGCCTGCCTCTCTGCCTACTTGTGGTCTCTGTCTGTCAAATAAATAAATAAAATCTTAAAAAAAAATTGCAACCAATTAGGCCTGGCTTAGATCCCCTACATTGCATTCCCATAGCATCCTGAACTCCCCCTTTGTAGCACTGATAACATTTATAATTAAACATAGACTTTCTGCATTTCTAAAATGTCTCTCCCCCACCCTATATTGACTGTAAGTATTTGCTGGTGATGAACGCAATCACTGACCTTTAATAAAGGTGGAAGAAATATTGGATGAAAGATTGACTAAAGGCAGGCCTACCACGATTAAGGGCTGGTACCTCGTGTTACACAATAATAAACTCGGTTTGCAGTTTATCAATATGGGCCTGATTGCACAAGTCTTTGTAGAAGCTTTTTGAGGTAATAGATTAGTTTACGGCAGGGACTGCTGCCGTGGTTTCCTGGGTGTTTACTTATCTCCAAACTCATCAAGTCATACGCATTAAATATATACAGCTATTTGCATGGAAATCATAACTCAGTAATGCAGTTTAAAAAAAAAATGCTCAACTCCGATACTTCTAGGCTGTTTTTTAAAAATCGAGTCTAGTGGCTGTTTGTGTGCCTATCTCCCCACGAAATTCTACAGTCTTCAAAGACAGAAGCCAGTGGCTGCAACATATTGAATTGAACATAAATAAAGCAAGCAGAAATCATTTAACCGAAAATAATAAAAAGGATTGGTTATTCTGTACAACAACAAGGATTCATTATTACAAATGTATGTGTAATATGTATGAACTCGACTAGGAGTTGACACTTCAGGGGTGTCGTGCCTTATAATTATCTAAGTGCTGATAATGCCCGGGGCTAGGAGGGCAGCACCTGACCTCTCTGGGCCACATTCCTGCTAAGCCTCAATGCCCACTGCTGGGTGTCATTCGTCACTCTGTTCTGCTCCTTTGCCCTGGGAGCTGTTAAAAATGCTTTCCGCTCAGGGTCAGCCTATCTCTAGTTACCACATACTCCCGTGTTCCTTCTGCTGAGAAAAGGTCTAGGCTGCATTTTGTTGCTGGAAGTTGGCTAGGTGGATCTGCTTTATCAGCATTTTGGCCTGTCCTCTATCCTGTGGACTTCTTATGAGCGAGGCTTGAGAGTCTGTAGCTAAAGCCACCTATCAGCTTGGCCCAGGAGCTTCAGCCTAGCACTTGTGCAATATATAAGTCAGCAAGATTTCAGGTTCTCTAGGAACAGCACAGAGAAGTAGTTTAGAGCAGGAACTTGGGGAGTCAGATGACCCTGAGTTCAATCTTGCTTCTGCCACATGTTCGGTGTGGTTTTGAAGACTGGACTCAGTTTCTTTAGCTTTTAAAAGGTGATGGACATCGGTGAAGGTATGTGCTGTGGTGAGGGCTATGAATTGTGGAACACTAATGATTCACAGTGTGAATCACACATACATTATATGTTAATTAAAAAAATTTAGAAAATAAATTAAAGGACTATCTCACAAATTGTTCTGGGATTTAGTCAGACAATATATACAAAGTGATCAACTCGGTGTCTGGTATTACTACTAGTGTATTAGTGTATTACTACTACCGGTAGTACTATTACCGTTTCCAGTTAACCCTGAGCTGGTAGAATTTCCCCAATCCACACGACATAGGGCAGCTGCCAGAGACTGCTGTCCTACAATGAAAAGTGCATTAAAATATCTGAAAAATGGTTCTGTTCCCTTAGGGAAGACTTCCTGCAATTCTTTCGCATCTTCATGCTGATGAGACCACCGTGGCTCAAATAACATTGAAGGGAAGAAGGGCAGATGAAAAACGAGGACCCATGAAAGACTTGTAAATTGAAAATTATACTTGAGAATCACACAGAAGCCCTTGCTATCTATTTTGCAAATTAGTTTGCTTTTTAAATTTCCAAAAGGCTCAGCTTCACCAACGAGCAAGTCAGCAGGAAGCAAAATTTTTATGAGTTTCATATATTATCCCGCATGTTCTCAATAATTCACTTCATAAAGTATATAAACACACATTTAATAGATCTTTATGAAGAAACATAAAGGCTCCTGTTTGGAGTCTTGATTTTCAAAATTACCATTTCTTTGCACCAGGCAACTGTGACCCAGGGCTATTGGGGGTGGGGGAGAACAAAGGGGTCTGATGAACTTTTTTAGAGATGGTTGTGCTCTCTGCCCTCTGACAAACCTCACTTGTAGCTGCAAGAGGAGGCCCTTCCTCCTGATCACAGGATAGGTCCAAGCAGCTTCAGGCTCATAGGCAAAAAGGGTCTTTCTTATAGAATTTCCAGGTAGAGGGATATACGCATGTTTTTCATCTTGGATGGCTTGTTTGGAATTTTATTTTTTGCTGTTGTTGGAATTTTAGTCTATTCAATTGGGCATGGGTATGATGATAAAGTGATTGACCTAAGTCTTGAATACCTATTCCAGGTACTAGAGTCATTGCCTTATTTGCTTGTGGGGCTTTCCTGCTCTCCTTCTCAAGACTTGGGACTGCCATGCTGACTTTTACTTAATCTTAAAGATAATCTTTTTTTAAAGTATTTTATTTATTTATTTGAAAGAGAGAGAGAGACAGAGATAGCAAGAGTGGGGGTGAGAGAGAGAGAAGCAAGCTCCCTGATCCTAGAACCCTAGGATCATGACCTGAGCCAAAGGTAGGCACCTAACCGACTGAGCCACATAGGCACCCCCAGATAATCTTTTATCTTAGCAAAGTCTCAGGCAAAAACTTAAATTTAGCAGTATCTGCCACCATTGTAGGTAATTTACAGAGGTATGTTTATGATATGTGTAAATATATATTTGAATGGATATATATACACACATACATATATACTCAAATATATATATACAAACAAAGCATATATATGTAATTGTGTTGTGTGTATATATATACATACATATAGAATGTCTAATATAAATACATTTATATAATTTTTGTAAATTTCCCTTATAAATTTCATAAGTCACAATATTTCTATAGCTTTTTAAAATTATTTATTTATTTATTTAATATTTATTATTTTTTAATTTTTTTAAATTTCTTTTAAGTGTTCCAGAATTCATTGTTTATGCACCACACCCAATGCTCCATGTAATATGTGCTCTCCATAATACCCATCACCAGGCTCACCCAATCCCCCACCCCCATCCCCTCCAAAACCCTCAGTTTGTTTCTCAGAGTCCACAGTCTCTCGTGGTTTGTTTCTGCCTCCAATTTTCCTGATTTTACTTATTTATTTATTTATTTATTTATTTATTTATTTATTTGACAGAGAGAGACAGCGAGAGAGAGTGCACAAGCAGGTGGACAGCAGAAGGAGAGGGAGAAGCAGGTTCTCCACTGAGCAGAGAGCCTGAAGTAGGGCTTGATCTCAGGACGATCTCAGGGATCATGACTAGAGCTGAAGGCAGACACTTAATGACTAAATAAACCAGGCCTCCCTCTATAGTTCTTAACCAAATCAGAGATGGGAGACAGTCTTCTACAACACCCCTTTATACTGTACCCAAACATTCAAATTTATATATATATTTATTGTAAATATTTATAATATACATAAAATTTTTAACATAAATACATCTAAATATATATAATTATCTTTAAATACATATTTATACTTATATATTTTTATATTTATGCATTTTATATATGAATATATATTTTATATATATTTTTATATTTTATATTTTCCCCCTAAAAATAGCACAAGTCCACTTACGAGTCCCTAAAAAAGTGTGAACAACTTGAAGTAGCAAACAGCCACTGGGTGCCTGGCGGGGAACCCACCCACACTTTGTTCAGAAGTGTGCAGAGTAAAGGAACCTCCTTGGGCTCCCGGGAGCCTCTCAAGGAAGGAGAAGACAGAGCCGCCTCCCTGCCCGTGCTGGGTTTCTAGGTCTGGGCTGACTGGGGCTTAAGAGGGGGCAGAGAGGTGCCAGAGCATGGCCAGTCCTCGCCCAAGCGAAAAATCTGAGAGGGGCAGTGGATGGGTGTTCTCCACCGCCAGCTCCCTTCCCTGTGAGGAGAGAAGACTATCGCTTCTCACAATGTTTCCACTGTTTCTTTCTCTGAATACCAAAGGCAATTAAAGTCAGCTACAAATGGGAAAAAAAAAAAAAAAAAAGATTGAAAAAGAAGACCAAGAACAAAGAAAAGGTCAAGTTAGGTTGTACCGTTTCTTTAAATCACTATTAGCCCTCCTGCTCAAATGTAGGAGTTGAAGGCTAGAAGCTGTTGGTTAGGTTAGAAGTTATCCCTTTGAAGGCCCTGGCAGCCTGATCCATTGTGTATAATCTGAATCTTATTTACTGTATCAGGTTGCTCCACTCTGGGGTCTAACAGTGAGCCTTGGGAATTTCTAAGTCCCTTTTTGAGAGCCACCTTGAAAGTCAAAATAAGCTAAAAGTTCAGTATTGAAAAATATCTTCAACTTCTAAATAAAAGATAAATGTAGAAGTTTCTAGTACCTAAAAGAATAACCTTACTAATAGTAGCATAGATGGTTTATGGTAACCACACCCTTTATGATGAATTTGTTACATATCTTCTAGGACGAGGTGGAATCTTTCCCTCCAACTCTTGAAATTGAACAAATTTGTGGCTTGCCTTAGTCAACAGAATGTAGTGGGAATGAAGGAAGTCTAGTTCCAAGTTTAGGCCTTAAAAGACCTTGTAGACTTCTTTCTTCCTCTGTTTTGCCGGCTAGTCTTCTAGAGAATGAGACACATGGAGCACAGCAGTCAACCTAGTCATCTCAGATGAAGCACTCACTAGCCTTATGACTATTCTAGACCATTGGTCCCCAGCCAACCCACCAGCTAACTGCAGTTTCAGCTGTGAGACCAACCAAAGTCATCCAAACTCAGACAGGAAAATTTCCCAGGTAACTAACAGACTTGTGAGAAATAATAAGGCTTGTTAGCTTGAGGTAGTAAGTTCTGCAATGATTCTTACATAGCATTATGGTAACAATCTTAATTGATGTGGCCAAGTGGATAGAAATTCAGAGAAGGACATATAGATAAGACAGAAATAAAATAATTGTCAAGAGAGTAGCTGATCATCAAAACTCAGTTATTTCCTACTGTGCTAAGTGTGAGGCAAGAAAGGAATGTAATTACCAATAGCTAAAATTAACTGCTCAGTGTAAGATCTTTAAAGATGGGCTGCTCGGAAGTCACTTAGCATAATATGTAAGTCAGTCAGAGAAAGACAAATACTATCGGATCTTACTCAAATATGTGGAATTTAAGAAAGAAAACAGATGGACACTAGGGAAGGGGGAAAGAAAAAAGGAGAGAGGAAAACAAGCCATATTAATAATAGAGAACAAATTGGGGGTTGATGGAGGGAGGTGGGTGGGGGATGGGCTAGGTGGATGATGGATGTTAAGAGGGGCTCACGCTATGATGACCACTGGGTATTGTCTGTAAGTAATGGTCACTGAATTCTACTCTAGAAACCAATATTGCATTGTATGTTAACTACCTAAAATTTAAATTAAAAAAAAAAATAAAAAAGCTTTGAAAATGATAAATAAATAAATAAATATAATGGGCTACTGGGAGGAGCAATCTCTACTAAGTGTTCCACCTCCATCTAAATTTTGTCCATGATTTGGTGTATACTCTGCTTATGTACAAAACTCGGACACTCTCTGAAGTGAGAATGAGGGGGCACAGGCCGTCAGAATCCCACGGAGGAGTTCATGTGTGTTGGACCAACTGCTCAGAGTGAGACATGATTCCGGTGACTCAAAAGTGAAGTTCCTGGAAGTCAAAGATTTCTGATAAAAAAACAAGACACTCTGCACTTAAACAATAAACACCAGAAGCAGTTATCTATTAAAAATTCACAAAATAATTGGGAGGGAGACAAACCATAAGAGACTCTTAATCTCAGGGCACCTGGGTGGCTCAGTGGGTTGGGCCTCTGCCTTCAGCTGGGGTCAAGATCCCAGAGTCCTGGGATCGAACCCTGCATTGGGCTCTCTGCTGGGCGGGGAGCTTCCCGCCCCCTCTCTCTGCCTGCTGCTCTGCTTGCTTGTGATCTCTCTCACTCTGTCAAATAAATAAATAAATAAATAAATAAATAAATAAAATCTTAAAAAACTGAAAAAGAGACTCAATCTCACAAAACAGAGGGTTATTGGGGGAAGGGGGGTAGGGAGAGGGTGGTTGGGTTATGGACATTGGGGAAGGTATGCGCTATGGTGAGTGCTGTTGAAGTGTGTAAACCTGGCGATTCACAGACCTGTACTAGACTGTATTAGCCTGGGGCTAATAATACATTTTACATTAATAAAAAAAATTAAAAAAATTAAAAAATTCAACAAAATTATGTTTAAACTATCTCAACAACCCAAAACAGGGAAGTGGAGGCTGCTCCAGACTGCACTAAAGCCAGTGGGCTCAAAGGTGTTATGGCCTGACCATAACCCCCATGGAAATGAGGGTTATGGTCACATCTTAACTGTGGAGATGAAACCCTCTACTTAGCTCCATGTGGCACAAAGCCCCATTGAGGTCTATCTGTGCAAAGGGTCAGAGGAGAGATGCGGCTTTCCTGCTTCTCACCTAGAGAGAACGGATGTCTCCTGAGACAACGAGCTGTGTATTCCCTTTCATTGCTTAGGCTTCCCGGACAGCGCTAAGACTCTGAGCTGTGTGTGACTATATTAGGATTCTGCTTTCTCAACCTCAGCAGCCTTCTGTGGATTAACACTCAGAAGTTTCCAGCACACTAAATATGACTTCTGCTGTCTTTGCTCTTTTGACATCAGGCGACGATAACTCGTTTCAGACCAGATGGTGTCAGTTTAATCGCTGGCAACTAATGTAGCATGATACACTAGTGTTGACCCAAAGTACATTATGGGTAATTTTCTGAGATTTTGCTTTGGAAAGGAGAATGGAGAAGGGTTTAGAGAAAAAAAATATTTGTAGTTGTATAAAAATCTGATCTAAGATTTTTTTTTCTAAACCAACATAAAATATACCTATATTAACTACTTAATAGTAGTACTTATCTTCTATTAAAAATCTAAAATATGCCATTGAATGCAATTGGTTGCTTTATTTTTATTTTATTTTATTTTTTTTAATTTTTTATTTTTTATAAACATATATTTTTATCCCCAGGGGTACAGGTCTGTGAATCACCAGGTTTACACACTTCACAGCACTCACCAAAGCACAAACCCTCCCCAATGTCCATAATCCCACCCCCTTCTCCCAAACCCCCTCCCCCCAGCAACCCTCAGTTTGTTTGGTGAGATTAAGAGTCACTTATGGTTTGTCTCCCTCCCAATCCCATCTTGGTTGCTTTATTTTTAATTAAAAATTGTTCTTATTTTCTTTTTTTTGGTCTCATTGATTTTACGTAATATACAAAAATTGCATATATATAAGGCATTCATTTTGATTTATATTGGGACATAGGCATACACTTACAAAAACAATACCACAATCAAGGTAATAAAGATATTCATCATCTTGAAATGATTTCTAGTGTTCCCTTGTCTTTTTTTTTCTTTTAAGACTTATTTATTTGAGAGAGAAAGAGAGAGCATGAGCGGGGCTTGATCCCAGGATCCTAGGATCATGACCTAAGCTGAAGGCAGACGCTTAACCTTGACTGAGCCACTCAGGTGCCCTGCTTTATCTTTTTTTAACCAGGGATCAGGGACAAGCACATTTATGATGAGATCTACACTCTTAAGAAGGTTTTAAGGGCACAACCCCATATTGTTAACTATAGGCAGTATGTCACAGAACAGATCTATAGAATTTATGCATCCTGTGTGACTAGGGTTTAACACCCATTAAACAGCAACACCTCATTTCCCCCTGCCTCATCCCCTAGAAACCACCATTCTATTCTCTGCTTCAATGAATTTGACTATTTTCTATAACTCAGATACATGGGATCATGCAGTATTTTTGTCTTTCTGTGTCTGGCTAATTTCATTTAGCATTGTATCTTCCACCTCCATTCATGTTGCTGTAAATGGTAGGATTTCCCTTTCTTTTTAAGGCTAAATAATATTTTATACACCACATTTTCTTTATCTGCTTGTCTACCAAGGGACATTTATATTGTTTCCATATCTTAGCTATTGTAAATAAATGCTACAGCAAACATGGTAGTGAGGGTATCTCCTTGAGTCCTTTGTTTCAATTTTTTGGGATATATATCCAGAAGTGGGATTGCTGGACCCTATGAGAGTTCTATTTTTAATTTTTTGAGGAAACTTAGAGTGTTTTTCCAAAGTGTAAGTATCAATTTACATTTTTATCAACAGTGTACAAAAGTTCCCTTTTTTCCACAGCCTTGCCAACACTAGTGATCTTTTGTTATTTTGGTAATAGCTATCCTAACAAGTTTTGATTTGCATATTTTTTCTTTTTTTCTTTAAAGATTTTATTTATTTATTTGACAGAGAGAGACACACACACACACAGAGGGAACACAAGCAGGGGAAGTAGGAGAGGAAAAAGTGGGCTTTCTGCTGAGCAGGGAGCCTGGTGTGGGCTTGAATAAGGACCCTGGGATCATGACCTGAGCCAAAGGCAGATGCTTAATGACTGAGCCACCGAGGCACCCCTGATTTGCATTTCTGATGATTAGTAATATTGAGCACCTTTTCATATATATCTATTGGCCATTTCTATGTCTTTTTTTAAAATTTATTTTTCATTTATTTTTGGCATAACAGTATTCATTATTTTTGCACCACACCCAGTGTTCCATGCAATCCGTGCCCTCTATAATACCCACCACCTGATACCCCAACCTCCCACCCACCAGCCAATTCAAACCCCTCAGATTGTTTGAGTCCATAGCCTCTCATGGTTCACCTCCTCTTCCAATTTCCCCCAACTCCCTTCTCCTCTCTAACTCCATGTCCTCCATGCTATTTGCTACACTCCACAAATATATACTCCACAAATAAATATATATATACTCCACAAAAATATATTTGCTATACTCCACAAATAAGTGAAACCATATGATAATTGACTCTCTCTGCTTGACTTATTTCACTCAGCATAATCTCTTACAGTCCCGTCCATGTTGCTACAAAAGTTGGGTATTCATCTTTCCGATGGAGGCATAATACTCCATAGTGTATATGGACCACATCTTGCTTATCCATTTGTCCGTTGAAGGGCATCTTGGTTCTTTCCACAGTTTGGTGACCGTGGCCATTGCTGCTATAAACACTGGGGTACAGATGGCCCTTCTTTTCACTACATCTGTATCTTTGGGGTAAATACCCAGGAGTGCAATTGCAAGATCATAGGGAAGTTCTATTTTTAATTTCTTGAGGAATCTCCACATTGTTCTCCAAAGAGGCTGCACCAACTTGCATTCCCAGCAACAGTGTAAGAGGGTTCCCCTTTCTCCACATCCCCTCCAACACATGTTGTTTCCATACAAATGGCTATCAGACACATGAAAAAACGTTCTATGTCTTCTTTAAAGGAATGTCCGTTTGGGACCTTTGCCCATTTTTAATCCAGTCATTTGCTTTTTGTTATTGAATGGTAGGCATTCCATATACATTTTGGAAATTAAATCCTTATCAAATACATAGCTTACAGATCTTTTCTCCCATTCCATAGGTTGCCTTTTCAGTTTGTTCGTGTTCTTTGTTGTGTGGGAGCTTTTTTGATGCAATCTCTCTTACTGATTTTTGCTTATTTCCCTGTGCTTTTGGTGTCATCTCCATGAAATCATTGTCAACATAGATGCTATAAAGACCTTTCCCTCTGTATTGAATCCATTGACTTCCCTAAGTACTGAATCCGTTCTGAGTTGATTTTTTTGGTACATAGTGTAAGATAGTGGTCCACATTCTTTAGAATGTGAGTCTCCAGTTTTACAGTACTATTTGTTGAAAAGACTATCTTTTCCCCATTGATGTTGGTACTCTTGTGGAAGATCAGTGTAAGTTTAATTCTGGGATTTCTATTTTGTTCCATTGGTCTATATATTTGGTTTTATGCCAGAACCAATCTGTTTTGATAACTGTAACTTTTGTAATATATCAGGAAGTAAAGCCTCCAGCTTTGTTCTCTTCAAGATCACTTTGGTTATTCTTTAGTCTTATGTCTTTTATCATTCCATATACTTTTTAAATATTTTTTCTATTTCTTTAAAGAAATGAAATGGTCATGTGAACAGAATTGAATCTATAAATTGCTTTGGGTAGTATGGACATATTAATAACATTAATTCTTCCAATCCATCAACATGAGATGTCTTTCCATTTACTGTGTCTGTAATTTCTTTCATTAATGTATTACAGTTTTTAATATAAATATATTTTACCTCCTTGGCCAAATTAATGAGATTGTTTTCCTTATTTCCTTTTTGGAGATTTTGCTTTTGGTTTGTAGAAATGCCATTAATTTCCATAGGTTGATTTTGTATCGTGCCACTTTATTGGATTCATTCATTGGTTCAAATAGTTTTTTGTTTGTTTGTTTGTTTTGTGGAATCTTTAGGGTTTCTATGTATAAGATGTGTCATCTGAAAACAGGCAATTTTATGTCTTCATTTCTGATTTGGATGCTTTTTAGTTAATTATTTACTATTTATTTATTTATTTATTTGCCTCTGTGCTTATAATCTTTAAATTCCAGACTCTACCATGTTCTATAGGGCTCCACGTGGTCTGGCTTCTGTTGATATTTACAACTATATAAATTAAGGAAGCCTGGTTATATGTTCAGTACCAAAAAAACTCAACAAAATGGATTATTAAAGTAGGGGACCAATTTTTCTCATACAACAATTTTTCAAAAGTAGGAAGTCCAAGCAACTGATCAAGAGAGTCATCTAAGAACCCAGACTCCTCCTTTTCTCTATACTATTTTTACCATGTGATTTTTGTCCTTATGACCACAAGATGGTTGTTGTATCTCCAGGCACTGCATCACTGTTCCAGGGAGAGAGAGACATAAAGGAACAAAAGCAAGAGTCTTATCATTTGAGACCTTGTTAATGTTTTTATTTCAGAAAGAAAGACCCTCCAAGAGAGATTAGGTCTTACTTCATCATCTGCAGCACTGTCATACGGTCACCCTTATTCAAGGTAATCTGTTATTACTCTGAACAAAATCAGGATATTGTCAACAGTGAACAAAGAAAGAAAAGGAGACAATTAGTGTCTGCCTCAATAACTTCATCTTACACCACTCTGCTTCACTCTTCATTTTCCAGCCACACTGGTTTCCTTTGGGTCCTTCACTGTGGCAAGCTCTTCCTTCCTCAGGGAATGTTTGCATTTACTGACTTTTCTGCATAGAATATGCTTGTCCTCACTCTTTTCCATGATGTGCTTCTTCACAGCTAAGCTTACACTATGCACAGTGGTGCCCCCACAACCTCTGAGCAGTCACACCTGAGCACATCCTTTTGTTCATGGCTCTAGCTACCATCTGTAATGACAACATTTATTTGTTTGCCTTTCGGGTATCAGATTGAATTGAAATCTCCATAAGCATCTTTTTAAAAAAGTTTCTTTTGTTCCAGGTGCATAGCAGGAATTAAATAAGTAGAAGCTGACTAAATGAATATTTGACTGTGTTTAATATTCCCAGCAGCCCTGGGAGATAGATTAGTCCTTCCCTGTGATTATAGAACAATTGAATGTGTCAGAATCAGCTTTCAGACCATGTCTGCCTGGCTCTGAAGCCTTTTCTCTTTCCAGAAACGCTCCTTCTCGTAGAAAAAGGCTCAACTAGCAGTTCTTAGAAGTCTGTCTCTATTTCAGGGCACAGAGGTCATGCTCTACACCAAGCTAATTTGTTTGTTTGCCACCCCCTCAGCAGCCGGGGTTCCTGACATTAGCCCTCCCCTAAAAAACCAGTCTTTTCATGTGATTCTCTCCAGAAGGCCAGAAACCAGAGTGTTTGTACTTCCTCTTGAGTGGCTTCATCTTCAATGATGAAAAATTAACTTTATGGTGCTGACTATTAAATGCAAAACCCCAGTTCTCACTATATTTATTAACAAAGTGTTTCACTTTAGAGATAAGGGAGTTAGTCTCCTCAGAGAGGGGACCCCACAGATTCAGGTTAGTTTTTAAGCATTATTACTTAATTGCAGTCACAACCTGTTTCACATATAATTCTTGTTTAAGGACACCCTCTCCTGAAACAACTTCTATCAAAGCAACTACTGACTAGGGTCTCTAGTACTTAAAAATGACTCGGACATTGGAAACGGATTAGTTGCCTAGCTCCTCTCCTGGGCAATTCAAAATTTCTGCATCTTGCACACTTGTACACTCTCATTTTGAGGGCCTTTAATGTATTCTTATTCCAATTCAGAAAATTTCACTATACAACTTGAAGATTTTTTCTTGTTATTATGTTTGTTTTTCTGTCAGCCATACTTCTCTCTCCACTTCTGCCTGAATTATCACCAGAAGCTTCCTCTTTTTGCCTTTTTCCTGTGTTAAGTTAATGGGGGTTATGGTTGGCTTGTCTCCATGATAAATGCTGTTGGTTTTCTTCCTCAGTTTTTAATCATGGATGTTGAGAGAGATCTGTGCTCCACAAGAAGCATTTTTTGGCCCTTAATCGTCATGCCCTTCTAGGCTGGGCCAAATGCACCTGCTGTGGGAAGTCACTGCACTCTTTCCCTATCTCTCCTTCTCAATGAGTTATATAAAACCCATAACATACTTGACCCGTGCCAGACATTGCTCTTTCTTCTGCTTCCTATCTTGATCATATGAATAAATATTAGTGAAAATAATAAATGAATGAATGGATTGCCAGTATTCTTCTCTTGCCCTATAGGAAACTAGAAAAAGAGTAGTTGGCATGAAAATTGTGTTCAGTAAGTATTTAATAAATAGGTGAGTGATTGCTTGCTTTGCATTAAGTCTTGTGACTGTTACTTTATCCCCAGTTATTTTGTCTGTGGCTATTATCTTTTCATCAGTAACACTCAATGAAATAACTTGAAGGCTAGTGATCAAATCAAATTTATGTCTGCAATTCAAATTATTGAGCACCCACTTTGTTAGGTACTGAAGGGAATATACAGATAAGAAAGACACGGCCCCTGCCATTTAAAATAAAAAAGACTAGAACTACAGTCTTGTAGCTGTGCAGGTGGAAATACAGTCAGGGCTAGTAATCGAATAAAAAGTAAATGATATGACAGTCCAATGAAGAAGGTGATAACTTCTGTGTCCTAGGTCTGAATTAGGAGAAATTTCTTTGACTAGAAATATAAATAAAATACAGTTTCCCTTTTCAGAAAAGTTAAAATGAAAAAGAGTGGGATATGTTTGGCTGGTGTATCAGCTTGCCATGGGTTGACTGGATCTCTCTACTCTCCCCCAGATCCTAGTAGGGAAGCCTCTATGATACTCAGAGTGGCTAATGGCCCCTCACCTTCTAGGACTGACAAAATGTCCATGCTGGGGCCAGGCCTGGCACTACTCTTCCTCATTAACTCCCTAGACTTTCCCCTTCTTTCTAAGAGCCCCATGATTAGACAGACAGTCCTCAGTGACTCAGTTTGAATGTCTGTTTACTACCAGGGCAAAGCTGGAACAGGGAACTTGCAAAGTGTTAATTAAGCACAACGCACTTTCTAATTTTTTTTTTTTTTTAGATTTTTAAATTTTTTTATTTGAGAGAGCACAAGCAGAGGAAGAGGCAGAGGGAGAAAGAGACTCCCTGCTGAGCGGGGAGCCTGTCGCAGGGCAGGACCCCAGGATCAAGACTTGTGCCGAAGGCAGACGCTTTACCCAATGAGTCACCCGGGCAACCCCTGATTTAATTTTCAAACAAAACTATGGGGTAGGAAGTACGATTACTGCTTTAAACATGAAAGATGCTCATTTCTGAAATACTAATTGACTTACAAAGTAGCAGGGGGACCAGGTAGCCTGAGTCTCTGTTTTTAGTCCTTTATCCAACAGCCCTTTTTAACTACAGAAACATGACTTCAGCAGGTTTTTCTTATTTCCCTTTATTTTAGTGCTCAAAGCCTATTTATTACTTCCCACCCCTCACCTCCTGCCTTTACACACTCAGCATATGTGCATTTTGAGGCACCTACCTGCCAACTCTTTTATGAACAGTCTGTGAAAATCAAAGCACAGAGAAGGCCATTTCTCATCCACTGTAGGTACATAAGAGTGGCGAAGAAAATAAAGTTCAATTCTTGCAAGTGCAAGTGACAACCACAGATAAAAGATCTGATCAAACCAGGAACTGGAGAGTGGGTTGTAAATCAAAGCAGCACAATATGCAATCAAATAGATAGGAATGGGAGTATCGGGGTTCTTTCCATTCTGTATATTTATGTACTCTGAGAAAAAGCCACAGGCTCTGGGGAATTTGAGCTCCTGGAAATGCTGGTTCTCATTGCCAAGCAAGGTTGGGTACTGACATGTTATTTCCCATGCCAGGCATCAAGCTGCCAGTTGTGGTCCTCGTGGCAAAATCTACCAAATGGCGGAAAAGGCTGCAATGGAAGGATGCATGTTTTCCATGAAGGTAAGAAAAATAACAAGGCCCCCGAATGGAAGCATCCACCAGAGTAGGGGCTGATGTCTTTGACAGAAAAAGGGTAGAAGCTGCTTCATTGGAATACCATAGGACGGTGGACGGCATTTTAATACCATGACCGTGATGCCATTTTAAATCCATAAAGCCCTTTCTATTCCAAAGGAGACAGTGGGAAAACCACAGAAAGCACTGTACGTTTTGCCAGGTGGGGGCTACCTGCCCTGCTGCAGGACAGTTTATTGTCTGGAGACTGTAATAGGATTACGTGGGGGTATTTATCCTGCTTTTGAATTAGCACTTTTCTGGTTCAAGAAAGATGGTATCAGGCAGCAAATATTTGTTTCACAATATTTAGGCACATGAAACATCATGTTGCTTTATTTTCCTAGATCAAATGCAATGTGGTTCTGAGTACCCCCAGGGACACAATGGGGTAGCCAGTATCTAGTATCTAGTACAAAAAGCTTTTCTTCTTCATTCTGGTTGCTCTGGGTCTGAGATGGCTTATGCCACCCAATGAACTTGAGCAAATGTACAGACCATGCAACTACTCCCATAATCAAGTCATAAAACATTCCTATCACTCCAACATGTTCCTGGTACAGATTTTTTTTTTTAAGATTTTATTTATTTGACAGATCACAAGTAGGCAGAGAAGCAGGCAGAGAGAGAGAGGGGGGAGGAAGCAGGTGACCCGCTGAGCAGAGAGCCTGATGCAGGGCTTGATCCCAGGACCCTGAGGTCATGACCTGCACCGAAAGCAGAGGCTTTAACCTACTGAGCCACCCAGGCCCCCCTCCTGGTACAGATTTATAGGAAATCTATTCCCTCTACTTCTGGCCAAAGGCAACCACTGATCTGTTTTCCATTACTATACATTAATTTTAGATTTTCACATAAATGGAAAGAATATAGAATGTGTTCTTTTGTTCTGGCTTCTTTTGCTCAATAGTATGTCTCTTTAGGTTCATACGTGTTATTGTGTGTATCTATAGCTTATTCATTTCATTGTTGAGTAGTATGTCACTGAATACTTTCATCACAATTTATCTATTTACTGTTGACAAGACTTTGGGTTGTTTCTATTGTTTGGCTATTCTGAATAAAGCTGCCATCAACATTTGAATACCAGGTTTTGTGTGGACATGTTCATTTTTTTTTCCCAGTAAAAATCTAGGAATAGAACTGCCAGATCTTATGGTAGTCATGTTTACTATATAAGACACTATGATCACTTTTCAAAGTGAGAATACAACTTCACATTTCTATCAGCATTATTTGGGAATTGTAGCTGTTATACAACCTAACCAAATCTTGGTATTTTACATCTTTTTTATTGTATCCATTTAATCAGTATACAGGGGTATCTCAATTGGCTTTTAATTACCATTTTATTGATGACTAAGGATATCAAGCATCTTTTCATTTGCTTACTATTTATCTTCTTTTGTGAAATCTGTCCAAATCCTATGTACATTTTTGTCTTCTTGTTCTTGAGATGTAGAAGTTCTTTATAGATTCTGGATACAAGTTCTTGCCAGATATATATGCGCTGCAAATATATTCTTTTCTTTTTTAAAGATTTTATTTATTTATTTATTTGAGAGAAACAGAGAGCGAGAACGAGCAGGTGGGAGGAGCAGAGGGAGAGAAAGAAGCTGATTCCCCACCAAGCAGGGAGCGTGACTCAGGGCTCTGGAATCATGACCTGAGCCAAAGGCAGATGCTTAATCAACTGAGTCACCCAGGTGCAAATATATTCTTCAGGTCAGTGTCTTGTGTTTTCATTTTTGGAATGCTGTCTTTCAAAGAGAACTTTTACATTTAATGAAGTCTGACCTATTAATTTTTAAATTATTTCTGCTTTTTGTGCTTTATCTGAGAAGACATTGCCTCTCTGAACTTTGTAAAGATTGTTCCTTGTGTTTTAATCTTGTATTATCAGAAATTGGCAGCATTTCATCTCCTTATGTCTTTGTTCCTAGTTTAATTGCCTGTTCATTTTCTAATTCTCTTGCCATTAAATTATTACTTATTTTTCTCTTCCCTTCTTTCTTTTCTCTTCTTCATTTCCTTTCTCTTCCATAGTATTTTAAGTACTAAATATAGTTTTGAAAACAGAACAAAGATTATTGTCTGTCCATATCTGGTCTATGGAAGGAAAAATTAATTTAAGATCTATGCCTCATTCAAGTGTGTGTTTTGAACTCTCACTGCCTATGTTGGGAACCCCAACCCAAAACCTTAAATAAGAATGGGATCCAGAAAGTGCCTGCCAAAAACAAATGTAAAGTCACTCTTAAAAAATGCTTCCAGAATCCAGATCCCAAAATATACTTGATTGAAACAATGACAAAAGAAATCAGCTAGATGACCCTGTTAAAAGAGAACATGTGAAGGAATAATCCAAGTGCATTAGAGTCAATACACAAACAACTGCAGAATTATTGTCATTCATACTTGAAGTATTAAATCATTAGAATGACAATCTGAAAAAAATAAAATAATTATATTTAAGATGAATAGGAGTTGAATAAAGGAATCCAAATCATCAAAAACATACAAGAAACTTCCCTGGTGGTCTAGTGGTTAGGATTCGGCGCTCTCTCTCAAAAACATACAAGATACTACAGAAAAAGAATAAAAGAGTTAGAAAAATAAACACTAAGAAGTAAAAAGGTAGAATATGTCAATGAAACTAGAAGCTGGTTCTTTGAAAGAATTAACAAGATCGATAAACCACTGGCCAGACTATTCCAAAAGAAAAGAGAAAGGACCCAAATTAATAAAACTATGAATGAAAGGGGAGAGATCACAACTAACACCAAGGAAATAGAAACAATCATCAGAAATTATTATCAACAGCTATATATGAATAAGTTAAGCAACCTAGAAGAAATGGATGCATTCCTCGAGACCTATAAACTTCCAAGACTGAAACAGGAAGAAACTGACAACATGAATAGACCAATAACTAGTAATGAGATTGAAGCAGTGATCAAAAACCTCCCAAAAAACAAGTCCACAACCTGTTGGTTCCCTGGGGATTTCTACCAAACATTCAAAGAAGAAATAATACCTATTATCCTGAAGTGGTTTAAAAAAATAGAAACAGAAGGGAAACTTCCAGACACCTTCTATGAAGCCATCATTACCTTGATCCCCACGCCAGGAAAAGACCCCATCAAAAAACAGAATTTCAGACCAATATCCCTGATGAATATGGATGCCAAGATTCTCAACAAGATACTAGCTAATAGGATCCAACAGTACATTAAAAAGATTATCCACCATGACCAGGTGGGATTTATCCCTGGGATGCAAGGTGGTTCAACATTCGCAAATTAATCAGCATGGTAGAACAAATCAGTAAAAAGAGAAGATCTGGTGCTCTCAACTGATGCAGAAAAAGCATTTGACAAAATATGACATCCTTTCCTGATTAAAACTCTTCATAGTATAGAGATAGAGGGAACATTTCTCTACTTCATAAAATCCATCTATGAGAATCCCACAGTGAATATCATTCCCAACAGGGAAAAGCTGAGAGCCTTCCCATTGAGATCAGGAACACGACAAGAATGCCCACTCTTGCCATTATTTTTCAACATAGTACTTCTAGTACTAGAAGTCCTAGCAACAACAATCAGACGACAAAAAGAAATAAAAGGTATTCGAATTGGCAAAGAGAAGTCAAACTCTCTCTCTTTGCAGATGACATGATATTTAATGTGGAAAACCCAAAGACTCCACCCCCAAATTACTAGAACTCATACAACAATTCAGTAATGTGGCAGGGTATAAAATCAATGCACAGAAACCAGTTGCTTTCTTATACACCAACAACGAAATTGTAGAAAGGAAAATTAGAGAATCAATTCCATTTACAATAGCACCAAAAAAACACAAGATACCTTGGAATAAACCTAACCAAAGAGGTAAAGGATCTATACTTGGGGAACTACAGAACATTCATGAAAGAAACTGGTGAAGACACAAAAAGATGGGAAAACATGCCATGCTCATGGATTGGAAGAATAAACATTGTTAAAATATCTATGCTGCTCAGAGCAATCTATATTTTTAATGTCATCCCGATCAAAATTCCACCAGCATTTTTCAAAATGCTGGAACAACCAATCTTAAAATTTTTTTGGAACCAGAAAAGGCCCCGAATCGCCAAGGAAATATTAAAAAAGAAAAAGCTGGGGGCATCACGTTGCCTGATTTCAAGCTTTACTACAAAGCTGTGATCACTAAGACAGCATGGTACTCGCACAAAAACAGACACATAGACCAATGGAACAGAGTAGAGAGCCCAGATATGGACCCGCAACTCTATGTCAAATAATTTTTGACAAAGCAGGAAAAAATATACAGTGGAAAAAAGAATCTCTCTTCAATAAATGGTCCTGGGAAAATTGGACAGCTATGTACAGAAGAATGAAACTCAACCATTCTCTTACAAACACAAAGATAAACTCGAAATGGATGAAAGACCTCAATATGAGAAAGAAATCCAACAAAATCCTAGAGAAGAACATAGGCAGTAACCTCTTTAACATTGGCTACAGAAACTTCTTTCAAGACACGTCTTCAAAGGCAAGGGAAACAAAAGTGAAAACAAACTTTTGGGACTTCATCAAATGAAAAGCTTCTGCACAGCAAAGGAAACAGTCAACAAAACAAAGAGGCAACCCACGGAATGGGAGAAGATATTTGCAAATGACACTACAGACAAAGGGCTGATATTCAAGATCTATAAAGAACTTCTCAACCTCAATATCCATAAAAAGATAATGAAGTCAAAAAATGGGCAAAGAAGACATATAAATGGCTAACAGACACATGAAAAAATGTCATCATCATTAGCCATCAGGGAGACTTAAAATCAAAAGCACATTGAGATACCACCTTACACCAGTTAGAATGGCCAAAATCAATAAGACAGTAAATAATAAGTGTTGAAGAAGATGTGGAGAAAGGGGACCCCTCTTACACTGTTGGTAGGAATGCAAGGTGGTGCAGCCACTTTGGAAAACAGTGTAAAGGTTTCTCAAAAATTGAAAAACAGAGCTACCCTATGACCCGGCAATTGCACTCCTGGGTATTTACCCCAAAGATAGAGATGTAATGAAAAGAAGAGCCATATGTACCCCAGTGTTCATAGCAGCAATGGCCACAGTCGCCAAACTGTGAAAAAAGCCAAGATGCTTTTCAACAGACAAATGGATAAAGAAGATGAGGTCCATATATACAATGGAATATTACTCAGCTATTAGAAGGGATGAATACCCAACTTTTGCAGCAACATGAATGGGACTGAGGGAGATTATGCTAAGTGAAATAAGTCAAGCAGAGAAAGTCAATTATCATGTGGTGTCACTTACTTGTGGAACCTAAGAAATAGCAAGGAAGACATTAGGAGAAGGAAAGGTAAAGTGAAGGGGGTAAAATCGGAGGTGGAGACAAACCATGAGAGTCTGTGGACTCTGAGTAACAAGCTGAGAGTTTTAGAGGGAGATGGGTGGGGGAATGGGTAAGCCTGGTGGGTGGGTATTAAAGAGGGCATGTATTGCATGGAGCATTGGTTGTTATATGTAAACAGCGAATCTTAGAACAGTACATCAAAAACTAATGATGTACTGTATGATGACTAACATAACAACAACAACAAAAAAGAAGTAAAAAGGTACAATCTCTGAACCTAAAAATTCAATAGATGTGTTTAACATCAGATAAACACACAGAATTAATGAATAGAAACATGTGTCTGAGAAAAAAAATCAATAATGCATTGTGAATGATAAAGGATGAAAAATAGGAAAGCACTGTTTAGAAACAAAAGAGATGAAATGAAAAGGTCCAAAACACACCTAGTAAGAATTCCAAATGGAAACACTAGAAAGGATGGGACAATGGTAATTCATAAGAGATAACAGCTGCTAATTTTCTAAAATTAATGAAAAAAAGGAATCTATAAATTCAAAAGTAGAATGATACTGAAGATTATTAATGAAATTTTTAAAAATCAGAGAAAAATAGATTACTTCTAAAAATCAAAAACAGTTACACTGAAATTGTAATTCAGTTGTAATTCTCAAAAACAATAACAAGGACCAAAAGACCTTAGTTGCTAGGAGAAAATAGTGATAATCTAGTTAACTTGAACTACATAAAAGTGTTAAAGGCTTATGCCTACAAAATGGTAATTGCTTATAGTTTGGCCAAATAATAGACTTTATTCAGGCAATTTCTTATTCAATTGTGATGCCAAAATTATGATATTTTCAGAAAAAAATGGAAAATTTTCACCAAGGATCCCTGCAGAAAAAAATGCAGTTCAGGAGAAAGGAAACAGAGAGGAATGCAGAAGGCAGTTGCACAAAGAAATAATTTAACATGTATAGGCTGATATCTAAACAATCATGAGCTTCATTAAGCAATCAAAAATAATGACAAATGGATTACATAAAACTAAGGGATAACTAAAATATTAAACAAAAATTACATGAAATTAAAGGACAGGAAATTTGGTTACAAATTTTCTAATAACCATACATAGTTCAGAGAAGGGTAAAGATAGTGGTTGCCTTTATATCTTCTCAAACATGAGGGAGTATTAAAATTTTTTTTTTTTTTTTTAAAGATTTTATTTATTTATTTGACAGAGAGAAATCACAAGTAGATGGAGAGGCAGGCAGAGAGAGAGAGAGGGAAGCAGGCTCTCCGCTGAGCAGAGAGCCCGATGCGGGACTCGATCCCAGGACTCTGAGATCATGACCTGAGCCGAAGGCAGCGGCTTAACCCACTGAGCCACCCAGGCGCCCCGGGAGTATTAAAATTTTAATGGTGATCTCAGAAGAACAGAAACGAAATGTATAACCTAATGGAATAAAGGAGAAAAGAAACCTAGACTAACCCATTAGTGGGCAGAAAGGAGAATAAAAGAAATAAAAGGGGGAAAAAAGCCGACTAATTGAAGAATTAGATAATAAATAAAAATATATCAGCAATAAGAATACACGTTAGTAAATCAAGTTTGCTATAAAACATGTCACAGCTTCATTAGAGAAAAGAAAAAGTCTGTTTTGTTTATTGTTTTAACTCCTGAATCCAGAATGAGGCCTAGTATTTAGAAGGAGCTAAATAATGCTCGATGCTTGTTGAAATAATTAAAAATTGGATTGAAATCCTATTATACTCTGTTTACAAGAGACGTAGTTAAAACAAAACAAACAAAATACAAAGCAGTATAAAAGAAAAGGACAAGTAAAGGACTCACTAAGTTATTACTAATAAAAGGGAAGCTTATATAGTTATAAGAATAACACAAAATACAGTTAAAAATTTACTAGAAATGAAATAATCATTGGGGATAGAGTATCATTACATACATCAGTCAGACAGGATAGATTTTGCTGCAGGAAAAATGAACCCAATCCCAGTTGTTTAACATGGCTTGCTCACATTTTATATCCATCACAAGAGAGTGTGGTATTCAATTCCACCTAATTCCTCAGGATCCCAGGCTGATAGAGTCTCCACTATCTTGAGGCAGCCCCATCAGAAGTACAGAGCCTTTTTTTCGCCATGGAAGGGTAAGAAAGCACCAGAAGGTCTCATGCAATGAACTGAATGTTTCATCCTGGAAGTGACATTCACTTCACCTCTCAGCCTCTTTTTTGTAAACTGGTTCCTTGGTCTTGCCTTACTGCAAAGAGCAGGTAAGTATATAGTATTCTAATGTATCCAGAAGGCAAGCACTATACATGGGTGAGCACTAGAAATTACCATCATAATCTGATAAAAGAGCACAGATAAATTTTTATATGCCTAAAAACATGCCCTTGTATAAGGTAATATTTAGCACATTTTTTTTAAAAAGTCAAATATACTATCACAGTAGGCTGTTTTTACACACGTTTCTCAGTAATTGATGGGTTAAATAGACAGTAAGAATAAAATATTCTTAAAACACACAAAAAAATTTGAATGCCTCATTTAGCAATTAGATCTAACAGACATATATGTAATCCAGTACCTAACAATTAGAGAATGCTCATTCTTTGCAAATATACAAGTTTTGAAAGAACTAGTTCTCAAACTAGAATTTTATACCTAGTGATAATATCATTAAAAAAAGGTAAAAAAAAACACTCATCAGACATACAAAAACTGAAAAAGTGTATCACTAGCAGATTTATGCTGTATTTTTCTCTAATTATTTATAAATGATAGCTTAAACAAAAATAGTAATAATGTAGTATGAAACTTTTGATTTATGTAAAGGCAAAACCCATGACAATAAGAACACAGTGATCTGGAAGGGAGAAATAAAGTTTACTGTTCTTCCAGTCTTATACTATACTGTGAAGTCAAATAATATCAGTTGAAGGTAGACCAGAATATGTTAAAGATGTCTACCCTCAAAGTTACTAAATAGTAATAATTTTATTATAGTAATAATAAATAGTAATAAAAGTAATAAAAATAGTAATAATAAAAGTTACTCAATAGTAAAATTAAGAATTATGGCTAATAAGCCAAAAATGGGCAGAAAGAGGGGAAAAGGAAGAAAAAACAGGTGAGATCAATAGAAAAAAAAAAAAAGGTAAGATGATAAATGGAAATCTAAATGTATCAATATCCAGATTAAATGTGGTGGTGGGAAAGTAAAGTGGTATAACCATTTTGGAAAATAGTTTCACAGTTTATTAAAAATGTAAACATACACATACCTCAGGATCCAACCATTTCACTCCTAGCTATTTACCCAAGAGAAGTTAAAGTATATATTCATACAAATAACTGTTCACAAATATTTATTGCAGCTTTATTTGTACTATCTTTAAATGGAAATATCTATTAATAGGTGCATGGATAAACAAACTGTGGCATATTCATCCAATGTAATGCTCCTCAGGGATAAAATGGAATGGACTACTGATGTGCTCATCACTATGGATAAACTTCAAAATAATTATGTGAGCAAAAGAATTCAGACAAAAAGAATACCTACTATATGATTTAATTTTTATAAAATTCTATAAAATTCAAACTAGAGTGACAGCAAGAAGGTAAGTGGATGCCTAGAGATGCGTGGTGAGTGGGAAGAGTTGGAGGATGACAATATATTCATTTTCTTGGTTATGATAATGGTGATCGGTCTCTATATATCAAAACTTAAGAAAGTATATAGTTAAAATACATGCAGTTTATTCTGTAATAAGCCTGTCTTTAAAAAATCCCATTTCAACTTCCTCAAAAATTATGTATAGGTTACAAAAATAATTTCAAATATAATGACATAAATTAGGGGTTTGAAACTATGGCCCATGAGCCAGTCACCACTTTGGTAAATAAGACTTTACTAGAACATAGTCACTAACACATTCATTTACATATTATTTATGACTACTTTGATACTGCAGTGCCAGAACTGATTAGTTTTGACAAAGACCACATGGACCACAACGTGTATATTTGTTTGTTTTGTTTTCTTTTGTTTTAAGTGCATACTACTATTTGAGTTAAGAACTTGTTTAAATTTCCATTTCTGGCAGTGTGGTGGAGTACATTATCAGAAAATCCTCCTGTAGCAAAACACCTAGAAATGCTGGTGAAAGTAAGAATTTTAAGATGCACAGTTACCTCACAAAATAAATAAGGTAAATCTCTAGGAGCTACAAGGGAGAGGTGAAAATTATACAGTTGCACTTGAGGTGGGATTGGCGTTGGGACAGGTCTATAGGTTTCAAGCAGACATGATCTGATAACAATGCAGGAGCAGGATATAAGACCTACAAGCCTTTGCAAAACAGTTAGTATTGAGCCATGAAAGGCACATCCTGATTGAACTGGTAGAGTAGAGATGATTTAATCACCATCAGGAGAAGAAGATAAAGCAACTTGTGTATTTTGACTTGGAATTTAGAGAAGGGGGGGGTCTCTCTTAAAATTGGTAACCATATGCATTTGAGGTTTGACTTTACATTATCAGCATTTTCAAGAAAATTCTCAAGTTAAAATTAACAAAAATTCCAGGTTAGTGATACTGAGGCACTTGTTGAAAATAAATGTCAAATCTATTTCTTGGGACATATCCTAAATCCAGACCTCCTCAGATTTTCACAAATGAGTCTCCTAAAGATGTGTTCACAATCCAAAATTATAAAGCTCAACTGAAAAACAGTGGGCAGGCAAATAAGCAGTAGGTTAGTCTCCCAAACACCTGACATAAAGCTTACGTGGACTATTTCAACTAGGGGAAAAAAATAACACATTTAATTAAGTTAATCTAGTCATTATTTACTTCCTTTGAGCTATAGTCTTCAGCTTCATAAAAGCCACTGCTGTGTGTCACAAAATAATAAAGTTTTTAATTCACAAAAAATATGTGAACTTTATGATCCTGTATTTCAAAGTTCAGGTCTGACTCACTGAATAATTTTACATGCAGTTTTCTGTTTTATAATATAACTCCTACAGAATTCTAATTCTTCCATTGCTCTTGTTCTTGAGATACAAGAAATACAAACAACATTGCACCTAACTTGAAAATAAAATTGTATAGATCTAGAGGTCAGTATTAATCTATGCTAATGAAGGAATTAGAACTTGGTTTTCGGATTATTTGTTTCATATTAAGCTTCAGTGATTTTAGCACATGGAGTATGTGTGTGCATGTGTTTTACATGAGCATGAGTTTTATGTGTTGTGTGTTTTACAAAGCCAATTTAAAGATTAGATTTTTTAAAAATTTTTAGTTTTTTATTTTGGGGGGTGAAGGGCATAAGGAGGGGGAAAGAGGGAATCTTAAGCAGGCTCCACGCCCAATGCAGAACCCAATGCAGGGATGGATCTCACAACCCTGAGATCATGACCCAGGCCTAAATCAAGAGGTAGACACTTAACTGACTGAGCCATCCAGGTGCCCCTAGATTTTTTTTTTTAAAGGAAGTATTTGAGAACCAAATAAAATTTAGGGAAGAAACTTTTATCATCTCATTTTGTTTTTATTCAATAGCCAAAATTCGGGGCTTTTTTTAGCTTGTCAACAGTCATCTTCTTTTAAAAGCCCAGTTTGTAAGGTACCATTTTTCTAAGCCCACTTATGTTCTGTATGAACCATGAGTTGATTGGTACAACTTGGCAATGACCTTGCCTATTTTATACTAAACACTGAACCTTACCTGTATGTTAAGTGGGTTTAGGATTGTTTTATAACTAATTTCTTTTTCCAGTGGTGCTCTAATTGCAATTCATACTCAGTCTGCTGCTCTGAAAACTAATGTGAGTTCAGTAGTTTCAAGGACTTCATACATTATTTGCTGTGAACACAAAGACTCTTGGCAAAGAAGCAAAGGAATACAAAGACTGCTTTTGTCCAGTCACATTTCTGGAAACTATGTGGATATACAGGAAAAAGAATCTGACTACATCCACCATGGTTCCCCTACTCCACCCCAAATTATAGTTTGGAATGACCCTCTGTTATGTAATAATGGGGGGAAGGGGAAAGAGTCCAGTCTTTGTATAGATGTGGTTTGAATGGAATCAATCCAGGAATGCTTAAAGCTTTGTGGGAGTAATTAGGAAGTTTCCTTTTAGTAGAAAGAATGAAACTGTCAACTCTGAATTTCAGTTATTCTTATTCACCATTGAAAGCCATGAAGTGCTATACAGGGGAGACTATATGGCTCAGGCTTTCACACACTCTAATTAAGGCAAACTATACCTTTTAAAAAAAAGAGTTAAAAAATATCATAATAGCACAACTCAGTGGTGACTTTACAGGGGCACTATTAGTGGTATTGGCCCAGGCTGAACTGTGGGATAGATGAAACATGATTTTTGATGCCTAGAACATTCCATTTCTAGGATCCTCCATATAAGTCAATCCTTCCAAAGAGCCTTGTCCAACAATACTTTTTCAATCAACCTGATCCAACAAAACTTACTGGGTTATTTCATGAATCTTTATTGTGCACTTCTAATATTTTAGTTTTTGGGTAAAATATGCTGAGATTTTAACAAAGGGGAAGACACAGGCAACTGAGCAAAAATGTATAATGATGACAGATCATCACTTTGATAGAGAGAGATGTGTAGGGTGCTCTAGAACACTTAAGAAGGGCCCCACATGTGTCCTGGAGGATCCAGAAAGAAATCCTGAGGGAAGAGACATCAGGCTGAAACCTGGAGTAGAAGTTAACCAGGTGGGATGGAGGGTAAGGGCATTCCAGGTAGATAAGAGGCCCAGAGAAGAGAGCATGGCATGTTTAAAGAAGGACAGTGGTTCTTGCTCGGTGTTCATCCAAACACCCTAGACCCCTCTTACAGAAATGCTGGGCAGCTGCTACTTAGAAAAACACAGAAATAATTCTGAAGGATACTTTTTATTAAAGTGGTTGAAATTAACGTTCCGAATTTCATGCCAGTGACTAATCCTCCACAGTTAACACAGACTGTGGAGATAGAATCTTCCTTTGTGAGTCATTTCTGGAGTTCATTTGGTCCCTCCTTCAGTAAACATCCAATGAGTATCTCCTCAGTGCCAGGCCTATGCCAGACACCAAGGCTAACCGACTGGGTTAGGAGAAGCTTCAGCAGAGAGGACCACTCAAGATTTGCCACTTCTTGAGCCAATTTCATTTGTTTAGTACATTTCAAAAATAAATGTTCTTACTAGAAAAATTCTTTTCAAGAGATGTGTCCATTTTATTTTTACCACATAAAACACTCATTCGTGTACTCGTTCTTTCAGTAAGTACTTAGTAAACACCAATTATGAAAGAGGACAATTTCATCTTCCATGGGGCTTAAAGCCTGTTAGGGGAGACTCCTATAAGTCAACATGTACAGAGATAAGTAACTAGGAGGGCTTGCCTATGGAGGAAGTAATATTTGCTTTGTCTTAACAAGTAATACCAATTTTGTGTTTCTCTCAGAATTGTAAAAGAAGGCAGGAACAGGAAAGAACTAGCTTAAGTATTGGCTAATAAGAAATGGTCAGGACAAAAGCAACAAGTGAGCAAGAAAAGATCATCATGGGACAGGAAACTGTATGTGCAAAGATATGGAAATGAGGAGTATAAGATAGTTTGACATGACTGAGACATGTGGGTAGGTGGTAAGATGTGGTGGCCCACGTGACTGGAGACATAGGGCTGGATGATAAAGCCCATTTAATCCTCAAAACCACCTAAAGTAATAAGCACCATATTATCTAAATGTCAGCTCAGTATTTCCATTTGAAAGTCTCCCTGGCCTTTCAAACAACAGGTACAAAACCAAACTCCAGTCTTCCTCTTCCCCACCCCACCTCTGCCCACATGCTGCTTCTGCAGATTTCTAGAACTCCGTACACAGCATCTTCATATGCCCAGTTACTCAGGGTGAAGTCATTCTTTACTCCTATTTTCATCACATCAGGCATCTTGACTGTCTATAAACCCTACTGATTCTACATTCAACATCTACCCAGAATTCAGCATGTCTCATCACCTCCTGGCCTAACCACCATCATCTCTTGTCTAGATAACCACTGCTGCCTGTGAAGTTCTCTGCTGCCTGTGAAGTTCTCTACTTCTTCTAACTTGCACTCTTGTCCCCTTCTTTTATCAAACTAATGGTCAGAAGGGCCCTATAAACTCTAAAATCATATCACCTTGTTCAAAACCTTGAAATAGCCTTCCATTGACTCGACATAAAGGGCATATTGGTACAAAGGATGACAAGCCCTACAAAACCTGTCCTGCATCAGCTCTTCTTCTTTACCTCTTATAACTCCCAGTGGCTGAGTGTCATCAACCCCCTCAGGCTCCTTGTTTTTCCTGAAACTTACCTGTCCTCCCATCTCTGGCTTTTTTACCTGCTTGCATGCCCTAGACTCATCCCTTTGCTTTCTTCTGATCTTTGCTAAAATGTCACAGTCTTGAAAAGACCATCCCAGGCTCCCCTATTTAAAACTCCAACTTCCACCTACCTTTCTGGTCTCCTTTTCCACTTTTTACTCTGTTCCATAGTATTTTATTTACTTAAGTTTTTAAAGTTTTTATACACCTAATTTTTTTTTTTTAAGATTTTATTTGTACGTAATCTCCACACCCCACATGGGGCGGAAACCTACAACTTTGAGATCAGGAGTTGCATGCTGTACAGACTGAGCCAGCCAGGTACCCCAGAAATTTTTCTTCACATAAGCTTTCATTGTCTAAATCTTCTTAGAATGTAACTAATTTAGGGTAGAGATGTTTGGTTTGGTTGGTTTGGTTTGGTTTGATTTGGTCACCAATGTGTTCTTAGTACTTAAAACAATTTCTGACACATAATAAAGTCAAAAGATACTTGCTAAGTGAATACATTGCCCCCATGTTACAAATGAGGGCCACAGAGAGGATATGAAACTTGATGAAGGTCCTGCGGTGACTTGCGTGCCGTGCTGATCTTATCTGGTTATCTCACAGGTGGCAACGTTTCTCAGAACTGAGAGGCTACATCTTTTTAGAAATGTTAGAGCCTGAATCAGAGTGCAGGACTAATGAGGGACAGTGGGGTCCTTTAGGTCCCTGAAGGCACTGACTCCCTTGGTAGGAGAGTGAGCCCACAGAGCTGCCTCACAGGGCTGCAACTCCTCTCATCTCCAACTAGCCAGTCAGGGACTCTTCCTGCCTTTGTCAGGCAGGACTTTGCTTCTGCTTCTTTTTCCTCTGGGTGGGGAGTTCCCTTTGAAGCTTCAAATAGGGTAGGTAGGATGTGAAGGACTTTGGGGGTGTTCATTATGAGATGGGCACCACTGGGCTAAAGGAATGCTTTGAAGACTTGCCTCTGAAAAGGTCCTCTGATGGTTCTATGGGGTTTGCCTTTTAGAGGCTCTATGGAAGGAAAAAAAAAAAAAAAACTTATGATAAAAATTACCTATTCTGCTTTGACTGTTTCTTGATAAATATGTGTGAAATTTAAAATCTCATTTCAAAGGGGGGAAAGTGATCCTTGTTCAATGGAATTCTATGAAAAAAATCCAATTGGAGAGAAAGGGGATTTATCTATTGTCAATGCATCTTTATGCAGGAAGACAAGCTTTGATGTAACTGATAGCTTGGTTATATAATAGCCCATGAATACAGAAACGGCATGTGATGTATTATGCAGCACTGGAGACCAAAAGTTTGCTTCTCTCAGACAAGAATGAAAGTTCAGCCTGAAAGCTTTTGTTGAAAGAGACTTTCTTTGTAATAAATCAAGAGGACCTGTTAAAGTTATCTTCAGTAGGCACCTCATATACACTTTGGAAAAAAAAATGTTAACTCATTAAGCTTAATGGCCCCCAAAGCATCCCATGATGCTACAGAAGCTAAACCTTTAACAAAGAACTTCACTTCTAAGGAGGTAAGTATTGAACCTACAAAAGAGAAATTCTTTAAAGTGGAGATTAGAAAGCTGAGCTATTATGAAAGAGCCAGAACAGAGCTAAGTCATTCTTTACTAAGGGCACTTAACAATTCCAGAGATGGATACTACAAATTGTGTACACTGGGAAAATCACTTAATAATGATCACCTGGCCAAAAAAAAAAAAAAATCATAAACGATCATATCCCCAAAATGGGTCAGGAGGAAAAGCTGCTTGGATGGGTAAATTCTGCTAAGAACATGTTTGTGTGTGTGTGTGTGTGAGTGTGTGAGTGTGTATGTGTGTGTGTGTACATGCACATGTGTGGAGCACAGGCCAAATAGGCACCTGAAAATGGCATGAATTGGCAGAAAAAGCAATGGAATACAAGAAATGCCTAGGAAGTGACACTAAGGTCTTTGATCAGTAGTATTCAGATAAAGCGCTGAAGAATTTCCAGTTCTGGGGTCATGATTTCGCTACAGAAAATGTAAAACTAAATGCAAATGTGGGACATAATTGCATGTAAGGGGACATGATGCATTCTCAACTCTGCATTAAATGCAATAATAAGAATGGTTAGCTCAGGGCGCTTGGGTGGCTCAGTCGTGTAAGCGTTTGCCTTTGGCTCAGGTCATGATCCCAGGGTCCTGGGATTGAGCCCTGCATCAGGCTCCCTGCTCTGCGAGGAGCCCACTTCTCCCTCTCTCTCTGCAGGCCACTACCCTGCTTGTGCTTATTCTCTCTATCAAATAAATAAATAAATAAATAAATAAATAAAATCTTAAAAAAAAAGAGAGAGAGAGTTATTAAGCCAGTGTCCATCTTATAATAAGAGCTCCAACACTCTTAGCTATCATAATTACTATTATTATTATTAGTCTACGATAGACCAACCTTTGTGTTAGCAGATTTACATGTGCTATTTGACTTAGCTACATATAAAGATAGTTAAAAACATAGAGTGAAAAATTCTTTTAAAAGGAAGTTGAACACCGACAAATTAAAATATCAAGGAATCGGGCACCTAGGTGGCTCAGTGGGTTAAGCCGCTGCCTTCGGCTCAGGTCATGATCTCGGGGTCCTGGGATCGAGTCCTGCATCGGGCTCTCTGCTCAGGAGGGAGCCTGCTTCCCTCTCTCTCCCTCTCTGCCTGCCTCTCCATCTGCTTGTGATCTCTCTCTGTCAAATAAATAAATAAAATCTTTAAAAAAATATATCAAGGAATCCAGATATGAATCAAAAAGACCTAATTCTCTATTTGTCTACAGATAATACCTTTCACCTGACTGTCCCAAACCACCAAAGTGAATGAGGCATCAGGCAAATATACGGCATGCCTTACGTCAACTCACTTTTCTCCAATAGTTCAGATGTTTGTCTTCCTAATCTGATGGCCAGACACTTACTTCCAGTTCTTTTCCCATCTTTTCTTCTGCCACTGAACCTCAAACTAGCCCCCGTCATTCACGGACATACTACTTGTCTTGTTCTTGTCCAAATTATTTGCAAAGATGCTGTAATTTAGTGTGGGTGAGTTGGGGGAGTGCTACAGTTAAAATTATTGCTAGCCTGAGGTTTCATTTTGGGATCCTGATAAGTCATTTCGAATGTGAGCTGTGTCGAGTACATTTCAATTTATTACTTTTTCTAAGTGAACTAATCTAAATTAAAATCTCACCGAATCAATACCTCATTTTTATCATGGAGCATTCAGATTCTACCTCCCAATCATTCATCTATCGTTCACTGTGGCTCAGAAATTTCTAACAATGAGGTGCTATTTCATATCAAATTATGGAAATGACACATCTGTAGCCTGTTGTTTCATATATATGAGCCCAAATTCACAGTAAATGTTGCCTTGCTCTAACCCCCTCATTTTATTTATTCTGTAGAACATTCCCGTAAGTCCTATCATGAGGATTATCTAATGCTTATTATGTGTTTATGACATGCACGATTACAATCTGAAAACTGTCACTAAAAACAGTCTCATTTGTTTGGCTTCAGTTCCTGATTATAGTAATAGCCACCAGCCTAGACAAATGGGGGGTTATTTTCAGGTTTTTCAAATGCTATTCAGTGCCCTTCCCCCCAATGTATTCATTTTGAGTATTTCCTTTTTTTTTTTTTTTTTTAAAGGTCTAGTGTTGATTTGGAGATATTGCAAAGATTTTTAATGCACATGCCATTCCCCTAATATATTTTCATTTCTAGTGACCTAGAAAAGAACAGAAGAAAAAAAAAATGGTGCAAGGGGAATTTATTCTCAAGACAGAGTGTTTAAAAAAAAAAAAAGCTTTCAAGGGATTTATTTAGTCAGGTCTCGTCTTTTCCATTATTCTTTTATGTTCCACTTGTATTGCATAGTCTATGGCCAATCCATAAAAGAATAATAAAAAAAGCTCCATTTTATGCAACCACGTACTAGGATGTCTGCATAAAACAGGTGATGCATATATTTTATGTACAGAATTCCAAATGGCTACTCATATTTCTTTTCTCTCTCAGCTTTCAAGGTTGAGTTCATAGTTTTCCAAGAGCAAAAGATCTTCAATGTATATGTTTCATGAGGGCAGGGACCATTTTTGTCTTATTCACTGCTTGATTCCAGAACCTATGATGAGCTCTGGCACATAGTAGGATATCAATAAATGCTTAAAAATAATGTTTCTTCTCTAATTTACTGTCGCTCAATACCTGAAGCAAGTGCACCGTCACTGTTATTGCCTAAAATCCTGAGAAATATTTGCAGTGAGACATTCTAATTTCCTAAATATATAAGCACATAGTTTTTAAGGATGGTAATGCACTTGCCACCTTAAGAAAAACAAAAGAAAATTCTAAGTACTGTGGCTTAGTGGGAGACTGCCATATGTGATATTAAAGAAAAATCCAGATAATGAAAAGGAGAGCCATCAATGATGGTGAGAGTTCTATGCTGACTTGGTAGGTTCTATGCTGTAGGTTCTATGCTGACTTGAACACACACACACACACACACACACACCATCTGTGCCTTTGTCCTATAGTCTGTAGAAAATTAAAGAGGAAGTATGCTTCTTAAGTTGGAAAGGATAAGACAGTCACTGACTTCAAGATGTTCATAGTCCAGTTGAAGACAAAGCACAGAGACATTTAAAAAAAAAAAAAGATAAATGGGAATACAAAGCTAAGTATGATGGATGCCTAGTAGAATGTGGGGAAAGATCCTACTGGATTAGGATAGGTGGGGTGGGGGGATGGGTTGTTGGTGCCTGCAAAGTTTTAGACAGGATGTAAGTCCCGAGGAAAAAAATGACATTAATGAAATTGGAGAGGAACCACATAGGGGCGATGAAAGGAGAGAAAGAATGGAAGTTGGTTTGGGCAGGAGGCATGGTGTCAGCTAGTGATGTCTGATATAAGCACAATGCTAGCTAGCAATGTTCACATGCAGCAGCACAGACAATGCAGGTTTGTTCTGGGAAGTAATCGATAAAATAGTTAGGTCAGGGTTTATGCAAATATCAGTCATAATGAGAATGGGGTAGAATCACTTTTTCCAAAATACACAAATGATGATGTTTATACACAAGACTATATCTGATTCCCAACTGCAAATGAATCATTTGGCCCAAATGTTGGCTGAGACATTATATTCGCCAATGAAAACAGGGGCCAAAAACGCAATAGAGATGTCTCACTAGTGCTGTAGGAAGCAGATGGATTTTGGAGAGCTGTTCTCCATGTTCCAGGCTCCATTCTTTTTGTAAACTGCCAGTAACAGGAAGTGACTAAGAAGGGGACTGAAAGCACTAGGCGGAGGGCAGTGTAGGAGAGTGTGTACCTGGTGATTTGTGCGGCTAACACTGCTGCCCGAGCACCATTCAGGGCAACCACGTACAGTATCCGGAGCTCTTCTCACCCAGGAAGCCAGAGGCGCTCACCTGCTGTCTCTGTGGCTGGCTCAACACTTGATGAAAATATATGTTCAGAACTAGAATGGAAGCAGGGCGAAGGAGAGAGCTGGCTTCCATGAAAGTGAAGCATATGGGGCTTTGTCTGTCCCTGAACATCAGGGCATCTTGCCCTAACTGTCACTATGGAGCCACCATAAGATTTTCCCTGCAGAGGGAAGAGGACAGTATTCAGGTTTCCCCGAGAGTTGTGGCGATGTTCAGTAGCTCCATCCGTGGCTTACACATCAAGACTAGGTCAAGGCCACACTCCCATTTTTAGAAACCTATGGAAAGACGGGTACTATACACATCAAGACTAGGTCAAGGCCACACTCCCATTTTTAGAAACCTATCAAAAGACAGGTACTATACACATCAAGACTAGGTCAAGGCCACACTCCCATTTTTAGAAACCTATCAAAAGACAGGTACTATACACATCAAGACTAGGTCAAGACCACACATCCCATTTTTAGAAACCTATCAAAAGACAGGTACTATACACATCAAGACTAGGTCAAGACCACACATCCCATTTTTAGAAACCTATCAAAAGACAGGTACTATACACATCAAGACTAGGTCAAGACCACACATCCCATTTTTAGAAACCTATCAAAAGACAGGTACTATACACATCAAGACTAGGTCAAGACCACACATCCCATTTTTAGAAACCTATCAAAAGACAGGTACTATACACATCAAGACTAGGTCAAGACCACACATCCCATTTTTAGAAACCTATCAAAAGAAAGGTACTACATGGACAGGAACTATAGTTTACAAATGGGGGGGCATAAAGTAGCAAAGATTTGCTAACAACTAAAATATCCAACCACAGGAGCTTTGCTAAGTAAAATGGTTTTACATGTATGTCTTAGAATAGTGAGTGCGTGGCCTGAGAAAGGAGAGGACAGTCTACAGGACGTCAGTTGAAGTTCTTTGAAAAAACAAACAACAAAAAAGAATGCCCTGTTCAAATAAACTACAGAAACACTGAATTACATGAAGCTAGAGGATACTGTTACTTGATTCCTGAGAACCGTTAACACATGAAGGTACCTAGGAATTCTCCTGGTGGGAGATGGAGTAGGCTAGCTTTCCCAGTATCACGAATTTCCTTAGGGGTAGAGGATATCCTGCTCAGTGTTTTGAACACTGTGAAGCACTCAAGAATGACTGAAAGCCTGAGACTGGGATTTATACCATAACTTGCTTTGTCTCTTAGTCTTGATGGGGAAGAGTAAAGCAGCACCCTCTGCAGAAGTCAAGGGTAAGTAGACTTGGTATTTGTCAAATTCCTAATGACTCTGGTTAACTCTGGTTTTCAATTCTGGTATAAATAGTCATTTTTAAGGACACCATTTAGAATTTTTGAAATTAATGTGAAAAAAATGTATTCTTGGCAAGAGCAGCAAATTGCATTTAATCAGCATCCCATCCATCACTGCATAATGTATGCAGTCTCTGTAAATGCACAGGAAGGTGTGTAAAGCAGAGCTGATGAATTATGGAAACATTATACCTATGCTTAGTGCATTAAACACTTTCTGCTAACCCTTCCCCTCAACCTCCCAACAGATACGGCCCATATAATCCTAGGTAAACAAAGCCCTTTAATCACATTTAATATTCAAAAAAGAGAATACAATTAGCTAATATGCATAACAATTTAAAAATATGATCACATTTTCCTGTGTGCTAAATTCAGTTGTATTATTGTTTAGACCAGGTCACTTAAATAAGGGAAAAAGTGAAAATTTGCTCCCGACTGAGGCTCCTATTAATTTTACATATTGTATATCCTACCAAATTGAATAATTAAAAAGTAATTCATAAGCTCAAAGCTTCCATCATCAATAAGGTGGATGACATTTATCATCCAAAAGGAAATAACAGGCACCTGGAACTGGAGGAATTTTAATTTTCCAGTTGGTTATTTGAAGTTAAGCTAAAAGAAGGGCACCTACTTTTAATCAAGCTATCTGAACAAATCAAATATAAATTACATACATAGAGTGTTGGTCATTTATTTGCCACGTGAGTGCATTTTTCAGTGCTCTATTATAATGAAGAAATTACTAAACTCCAGGTTAAAATATTTTGCTTTGATAATTTGATTTTTTTTTATAGTATGTGATCTTGAGAAATTATTTAATGAGTAATTGCTTAACGTTCCATTTGCTGTTTTCTGATCTCCAGAATGAACCTACTATCTATCAAGCATTTACTGTGTGTCAGGCACTGGGCTGATCCCTTCACAGACCTTACCTCATTGAGGTTTATGACAGCCGTCAGGTATTAGAGTTAACCAACAAGGAAACAGAAATCCTGAGAGGTTAGGGAACTTTTCCCAGCATGACTCAGAGAACTGGCTTTAGGGAACAGATTTGAACATAGGTCTATCAAGCTTCTTCTTGACAAAATGCTTTGAAGTAGGCCCTTCTGATGATGAAGGATAAAAATGTTTGTCCTACCATGGCCCAAGTTTGAATGAGGTTTGTAGCATACTCTCTTTCCTGAAGATGGATGCATATCTATATCTGTATCTATATCTATATCTATATCTATATCTATATCTATATCTATATCTGTATCTATTCCACTCTACAAGCTCTTCTTAAATATGATGTTGATAATCCTCCACTGAGAGACAAAATCTTTGTTCTCTTCACTGGACTGAATTCTAATTTCCTAGACCAACAGAATGTAAGACATGTGACACGGATGGCTCCCAAGGCTAGGTCATAAATGGCACAATGATTCTACCGGCTCTTTCCTTCTCTTGGATGACTTTCTCTGGGGGAAGCCCAGAGCTACCCGACTGCGAGACAGTTGGGTAGCCTGGGAGAGAATCCCACATGGAGAAAAACAGGCTGCTGGCTGTTGGCCAGCACCAACTTGCCACCTCTGTGAGTACTTTCGAAGTAAATCCTCTGGCTTTAGTTAAGCCTATGGAATGACTGCAGCCCCCACCCAAATCCAATTGCAACAACCTGGGGGACCCTGCACTAGCACTGCTTATCCAAACCAGTCCCAAATAACTACCCACAGAGAGCAGGAGAAATAACACATGATTACCATTGTTTTAAGCTACAACGTTTTGGGATGATTTGTTACATAGCAGTAGATGATCCAAGGCTCAAATAAAAGTTATGTATTTTAAGCTCTATAAACTGTGTGAATCACTTATAAGTCTAACACCTGCTTTATAAGTGCAATTGGGTGTATATAGTCTTTCCTGGGAAATTTAGGTAAATGTGTACTTTCAATCGAATAATCTGGACTGTGGCTGTGACACAAATCATCTAAACCCCAATCTGCATCAACTTTACTTTAATGGTATTAGAATAGCAGCCCCAAATAGACTTCTGATCAGGCAACAACTCTGGAAATGGAGAAAATGCAAACAATATGCTTCATTTATATTATACTTCACAGTTCACAAAGACCTTTAACAGACATCTCAGAAACTGATTTACTGTGAGGCTAAGGAAGCTTTGGCTTCTGGACATCTGGCAGGTACAGGTCCCTCCCAAGACCCTGGCAATGTGTTCAAATGTTCTGTGCTTTCATAAAATTTGCAAAAAAGTGAGTATTTTAATCACAATTTGTTGCAATCTCTCTTTACCTCACATGTCTCTTCCTGGCCACTTCCTCTGTAGTATTTTTGACATCTCTCTAAAATAAACTTGAGCCGGATGTGCAGTTTTCATAATGTATTGTGATTTCTTTTCTTTTTCTAAATTTCCACATCCATACCTAATTTTGTTTTTATAATTTAACACTCCTCTTTTTTAACCAGCATACCTCAAATTCAGTAAGCTTCAGTTCCCACAAAACCTGGGTCTGCTTTTGATGACCTTGTGTTACTATCACAATAGCCTTGTGAGGTTATTAGGGGATGTGTTATTATGGCAATTTTATAATGAGAAAAACAGAAATTTTGAAATTCCAAATGACCTATCTAAGGCCATGTATTTAAGAAGAAACCAAAAGAAAGCTCAAACCCCAGATTTCTGATTCCTGGTTCAGTGCGCTTTCCACCAACCCACGCTTCTGGAAGCACACAGCCTTTCCACGTCTCCCTACCTTAATTTCCCATCGAAACTGACCCAACCTGTGTCCCATTCTTTGGTGTCCTGGTCTTTCCTAGGAGTCATACAATAATGTAATTCAACTTCAGTTTACCACAAATAATTGGAAACATCATCATTCAAGAGCTGCCTTCAATGCTAATAACCTTTGAAATGAGGGGTGTAGGAATTCCAGGTACAAAGGCAGGCTCCCATAGGTTACATTTCAAGTGTAAGACTTTCTCTAGTGTTCTCAGGTCTCATAATCCAATCGTACCTCAGACTAGGAAAAGGAATTCTAGGATACAGCAAGTGTAAAGGAAGGAAACTTGAGGACACTGGGATTTCCTGTGAGAGTGCAGAAGTATGCCCTTGCAGACTGTTTGGTCGGCATCATCTAGATCCTACTTCAGGAAGCTACCCTAGGCTTCATGCACCGCTAGTCTGGCCAACCTTTCCCTGAGTGTCTTGTCTCCTTCCCAGCTCAAAGCATCATCACTCTGCTTCTCGTCAGAACAGTAGTGCCCGCATTTCTGTCTTCCAGTGAAAACATAGTCTGTTTTGAAAACTGAATTACCTCATTGAGGCCTCTTAGATCCTTTTATGGAGCTAACAAATCAGAATCCTACTTGTTGATTCAGAAGCTGGAAGAAATAAAGCATTCCCAAGGGCAAAACTGAACTGGATAGAGTTGAGGCATTGGAACAATCGATTTCAACTCACTGTAAATAGTAATAACGAATGCCCCGAAGAGCCCTTCCCAGAATGTCCTTCAGCTGGTAATTTATTTCTACTCCTTTCCCTCTTTAGAGGCAAACTTAATGGACTGCTTTTTTGCGGCAAATCTTAATATAACAGTTACTATGCAGATGAAGTGACCCAGTCCCCTTGACGCATGTGTCTGATTTCCATTTAGCAGGAACGGGACGGAGGGAGGAAGGAGCAAATATACTCTAATGAAGATGTGGTCTTCTCCCCCACCACACTGCAGAGTACAGATTCTGTGTCATCAGGATTCTTCTATTAGCTTCTTGCAGATCTCCCTCCAAAGACAGCAAATTGTGGGGCCATCTTATTTTGGGGGGGCATCTTTTTTTGATTCCACTAATTGCATTCTGGCTGAAATATCATTTCTCCATTGAACATTATGAACAATATTTACAGTTCATATATTCTGTATGATTTTAATCATTTACTCTGTTTCAACAAAAACAAATAAGACATTAATTTGTCTAGCTCTTTTTGCTTCAGTTTATATTTAAAAGATCCCAAATGGTCTTTCTTCCTCTCTCTTCTTTGCCTTATCCCAATTTTCTAATGAACCGCTCATTAAAACACCCATTAATCCGCAAATCAGCGTATCATTTTGACCTTAAGCCTTCTTGTCCCTCTCACTTCTTAATTGTCTCAGGATTCCCAGTCTTGTCCTCACCAGTTTCTATTTTTGGCATCTTTTCTTTTTATATTGAGGTTTAAAATTATATTCATCAGTTTTTCAGGGGGCTGCCCCTGGAATATGAGCAGTCAGACCTGACCAGATTTCCTGAGGGCTGGAAGCTTCTGCTGGTCAGCAGTGTGGCTGCCAGTGCCCAGGCTTTGGAAGGCAGCAGGCTGGCTGTGAGGGAGACGTGGAGGGGACAACCCAGTGATGCTGGGAGCACCATGTGGGCCTGGACGAGAGAATCTGGGACAAGAGATTTGTGAGTGATCCCCATGAAGTCCTCAGGAAGACAGAAACAAGAAATTTTAGGATGCCCTGCTGGGACCTGCTGTGTCCCTTCTTCAAGAAAACCCACAATAGAAGGGATACATTATTTTTAAATTTTTCCTGTACCTGAGGAGGCAGTTTGGGAGTGGTGTGGTGGAATGCAAAGACTGTGGTCATCAGCAGTGGGGTAGCCTAGAAACATTTGGGGGAACAGATCTCTCCTTCCCCATGTCTTGGTCATAGTCCTTACCCACCTCTGCCTACTGAGCAGCCCCAACCACAACAATAAGAAAAGATCCTAAAAGAGACAGGAACTGCCTTGGGCTATAGTTCCACGGACTAGAGACATGGCACCGATAGTTCAGTGTCTGCTGTGGGCACCACTGTTCTGTTGGCTTTGACTCCAGGCAGCAGGCGGGATTTCATGGCTCTGCTGAGGAAGTCATTAGTGAGATTTAGGAAAGAGTGGGTATGACCAAAGCTGCCATGCGTGAGTGTGATACTTCCTTTCACACCCACACTGGCTCTGTTATTCACTATCAAGAAGTCCCTTTCCTCTCTCTGGCAAAAGGCCCGTAGACCTCATAGGCTACCCATCACAGCTTGTGCATCAATTTGGCCATTTATGTTTCTAGAACAAAGCTTTCTCTTTAACAGGCTTTATGAATAAAACAGGAAAATTGGTGTTAAATGTGTGTTCCAGTGTTTATGTCACTATCCTGACATACTTGTGTGTATCACTTTCCCACCATATATATAATTGTTTTAAAGGAGGAAGACTTTAGGAGCACCTGGGGGGCTCAGCTGGTTTAAAGTCTGACTCTTGATTTTGGCTCAGGTCATGATCTCAGAGTCATGAGATCAAGCCCTGCATCAGGCTCCACGCTCGGCAAGGAGTCTGCTGGTCCCTCTCCCTCTGCTCCTTTCCCTGCTCAGCCTTGCTCTCTCTCTCTCTCTCTCAAATAATCTTTAAAAAAATAAATAAGGGAGAAAGACTTCAGACAAAGATCCCTGAGCCACACAGAATCTCAGTATCCTTCATTGCTAGCTGGAAATCAAGGGCTTTATGTGCTGCACTGACTTAAAGTGCAGGAGGGAGATTCAGCAGGCGTTTGGTTAGTATCTTCACATGTTTGTAGTTCGTTCTTTTTGTCAGAAAAAATCTCAACCCAGTGAAATGGGTTGAACCTGTCCCAGATTTCCCTTCCTCCCTTTCCCCTCACCCCCTGCCGTGTGACCTTGGGTAAGTTCCTGAAGATCTGGTGCAGTCCTAAGCCGGAGGGAAGACACAGGACCTGCTGTGTGCTGCTGCTGTTGGGCTTAGACAAGAGGGCCCGTGTAAAACCTCAGCTCCCTCAGGTGCCTGGAAAAGAGTGTGTTAAGAAATGATGCCATTGCTGTATTATTAATGGCAGCATTAAGGCTAGAGCTTTTCTCAAGCTTCTTCGGGACTCTTACATCTCCCTATATGGAAACATACATGACCAGTCCTCACCTTTCTTGGGCTTTCCTGCTGTTATTTTCACTGTTCCCTCACCTGTTGAGTTGTTATATATGACCAGACCAGGCCCAGGTAGCAGGCCGGCCAGATCACCTCCTCTGTGAGCGAGCCGGTGCACACGCATAGAGGAGCACCCAGGCTTCTTTTCTGCAGGGTGGGATGGATTTAGATGGTCTTATGGCTCAATACTGCGGTATCACCTTGTGTCTCTCTCTCCCCTCTCAGATTCAGCAAAAAAATGTTTTTTTTCTCTATCCCCTCTCCCCACTCTTTTTAAAATCATCTCCTCTGCTTTTTCCTCCATTTGTTTGCCTGACAAGCTTACTCTCCTGTCTCCTTGGTCTTTCCTCTGTCCCAGTCCTGCCTCCTTACTGACAGATGAGCCTACTGGATTACATGCTTGGTTCCATTCCACCAACTATATGCGGCAAGCTCCCATGGTCTTTGCTCAGTCTGGAGGTATCATTCGGGGACTGAGTGGCACACAGATGCTGGTGGCAGGATCATCTCTCCCAACAGGGGCACTGTTGGAATAAATATGGGAACCAGGTGCCACTGACGGTGCCAGTACGGGGTCCCTAGTCTCCAGTCAAGGGATCCATGAGACCCACAGTGACATACTGTCCGATGAATGAATGCCATCTGGATGCTCAAGTCAGGCCAGGAGGGCAGTAAAGTCAGGGTGCTCGGTATTTAATTTTAATTTCCCCTGAATAACCCAGAGTGAATTTTGTAATTTGCAGTATTATAAATTTTGTCAACATGTAGGGAATTAAAACACTGTTTATCCAGGATACTCTGGCTAATCATACCCTGGCTGTCTTTCTGATTGCTGATTTATTTAGTTCATACTTACAAGGGAAGAAACATCCTCCAGAGAAAGCATTTGTCTAGATGAGCTCTGAAACCAAAGCAGAGACCGAACTACTGAGGATAATTGGGCTTAGAGTTAAAATGTGCATGCTGCTTCCAGGGAGAAGTAAATCTATGGACACTGAAGGAGCTGAGTTCTTATGTATAACTGATATCAAGAAAAAAACTTTATTTCCCAGATTCCCTGATCATTCAAGGCCCTTACCTCTACATCATTTCTTTCATTGGCCAAGAATAAAAACTAACCTGTCGTACCAAAAATTCTATCAACTAGAGAATTCTACTAACCAGAAATCTCTATTGTTGGTGCTTTGCTAGTATAATTTCATATATAATTATATGATACCTATAACCATAAAATGTGAATGTATATATAATATATATATAATTATATATATATTATGCATGTATAATATAGAGCTATTGGTGCTTTGCTAGCAAAATTAAATATGTAATAGGTAATATGTAGTATATATGGTTGTAATAGAGAAACTCACGGTTTGGTTAAATTATGAAGAATATCTCTAATAAATTAGTAAATTCTTTTTTCATTTCAGCAAATATATAAGAAACTTCTGTTTCTTATATATACCTTCTGTGAGACAACCTGCAGTAGCAAATTGTGTCCCATGGTAAGGATATTTTATTGTCATTTAATTACTTAAAGATTTGTGTGTACATGCAGGATCAGATCTGGTTTTTCTTTCTTGTTTCTTGAACACTGCATATTACCTGAAATATATGACCCCATATATTATAATCTGTGTGAAGCACATCTGTTTCTTCTGTCTATCTAGCATGTCTCCCTCCTTATGGTGAATTGTGCCCCAATTCATCTTTGGGGAACCACCTCTCCCTACTGTGAAGAATAAAATAATATATATTTAAAGGATATATATTTACTCAAATAGCTTCCACAAATAATTCACTTGTTTTTCTTCTTGGATTGTTTGTAGGTCAAGTGGTTGCCTTTTCTCTCCTCTTCAACACATTTCTTCTTCCCCACAAATCAATGAAATTGAGGCCACTGGGGTAAGGCTTCTCTCAAATTCATAGTCCAAGTGGTTTGTTTTCAGCTCTGCCTGCCTCTGCCCTCCCTTCCTGAGAGCTCATTCTTTCCACGGCACTTGGTTTTCTAGGGTCTCGATGACTTTTACTCTCCTCAGTCAGGAGAGCGGAGAGCAAAGGAAGTTAACAGGGCCAGGGCACAGGACGCGTCCACCCATCGAATAGGCATAACACCAAGGCACCCCTCCTCCACAACTATTCAGTACATTTGGGGGAACAGCTGAGCTACCTTCCCTCCTTGAGCCAGAGTCTCAGCCACCTAACGAGGCCCTCATTATAATAGTGTCACCTTTAACTCAAGCCCCCAGCCTGGACCCCCAGAGCCCTGTCTTAGAATGAGGGAGCAACACCATTAATCCATGGGAAAACTTCGAAGCTTTAATAACATTTGCTTTCTGTACTGCAAGTTTTACATCCCAATGACTTTTTGGAGGATTAATTACAGTTTGCTCTAAGAGCAAATTGTGAAACTCAGTAGTTCGCCTTATTTTGCTGCAGGGATGATACTCATTTGACTAAAATTAAGAATTTAAATAGGTGCCCTAGGAGCCCAGGTAGCTTAAGAACTCCCCAGGTCCTCTTTATAGTTGAGTTATGCTCTACGAGTTCCTGTTAGAATAACTGCCTGTGACCCAAATGCTGTGGAAACGGCTTCTTTTATATACTTCCTAGACACTTCTCTTCACCTCCCAGTAAAAACCTGGCCATTAGCTGGCCTGTATACTTAGGGGGTAATGTCATCCCTGTCTTGGGACTCCACCAAGATGCTTCTTCATTCATGACTGAATAAACCATTTTTCTTTCAATTTTCCTGATGGGAAGCACGCATCCCTCTCATGCTCCCCTCTTCTTCTTTACTTATTGCCCACATTGTATATCACAGAAGATCCTGGAAAATGGAGAAGGCACATGGGCTGTTGCCTTCTCTGAAAGTGCCTGGTTTGAGTTCAAAGATAAATACTTCCCACTCCTCATGTCCCCTTCCTATACTGTGACTCTGACTAGGAGTGACTTCTAGAAGCCGGAAATAATTCTGGTGCTGAGTGAAGAAGTGGCTGTTTTTGTATCATCTGCATCTAGTCAAAAAGCTTCTTTGTGTCTGCTGTACTACCAAATGAATTCCTGAAATAAATACTGATGCTACTTTTTAGTAAAGACCCAATGATCCATTCATTTAAATGTGGACTGACCACTTCCTGCGTAGCTTTGGGCAGGCTCGTTATCTCTCCATGCCGCAGTTTTCTGTAAAATGGGAACTGATTATAATGGTACCAATCTCCCAGGGCGATGGTGAGGCTGAAGAGAGGCAATCTGCAGAAAAGTGCTTGCCACTGCTGCTGTACCTAGTAAATGTTCAGTGGATGTTGGATATTAAATTGTTATAGCAGAGCTCACTGCACTGAGTCCCCAACCTTGACTCAAAACACGCACTAAGCGACTACTGTTCAGATTTTTCTTGTGTCTGGGCTACAGTGTTGAATAAAATATAGCTCTTATCCTTAGGGGAAAAAGCAGTCAATCCAGGGCAAGGCTACAGAATCAGTTAGATAGCCTACAACATGGTTATAGACAGTAATAACCATTAACATTTATCGAGTCCTTAATACTACATTGGGCACTTCACATGAATTACTTTATTTAATATTTTCAGAAACTTACATGGGAGGCACTATTATTTATTGTTCAGATGAAGAAATTAAGGCTTAGAAAGATGAAGGAACTTTGGAGCTGTCAGAATCCAGACATTATGCTTTTCTCCATTTTTCTTTACTAAGTGCTGACATACCAATACGTACCATGTGTTAAGGGTACCCACAGATGAATGAACTCTGTATTTCAAGAGGCTTTGAAGACGAGGGAATACTTGAGCTGGGTCTTGATGGAAGAAGGAAAAGTTACAAGAACCAGAGTGTGGCCATAACATAATGGGATCCCGGGTGCAGAGGTTGGGAAAGGGTAATGGAGGGGAATGTCCACTGGGAAACGGTGTGGGACATGGTGCTAAGGAATCTGGACTCTGGCCCTGTGTTTGAGACAGGTTTTAAAAAAGTGTTAACACAAGATCCAAACAAAACAAAATTTTGCCAACGCAAGGGCCAGGAATGATCCCTGAACAGAACTCATCAATAAAATAAAGGCAATGAGTCCTGAACATGGAGAGGAGGTGGGCATACATGTCTGGGGAGCACATTTTTTTTTTTTTTGCAAGCTTATTTGGTGACTTCCTGTCTTTCCCCAGATTGTTGATTTTATAAATGCAGTGACCATGCTAATTTTGCTCACTATTTTAGTTCCAGAACTTAACATCATAGTAGATGGTGTGTACGTGTGTGTCTTGAAATTTTGGATGACTAAAAGCCCAGAAGGGGGGCATCAGACCTTGTGCATGGTCAGGATATCCAAGGGAAGGGATTCTTGAGCTGAACCTTGGAGGATAATTAGACATTAACAGGCAAATGGTAGGAGAGAGAGATGCACTGGAGAGGAAAGGTCATTGGGCAAAAATATGGAGGAGCCGGAGCATGGTGATTTCAGACAATACAATAGCTGGTGTGGCTAGAACAGGGTTTCTCAGCCTACAGTGCTGTTGACATTTTGGCCGAATGAGTCTCTGCCATGTGTAGCTGTCTTGTGCATTGTATGATATATACCAGCAGCCCAATACTCCACCCAGTACATGCCAGCAGCATCCCCATTCCCCCCAGTTAGGACAATCAAACGCGTCTCCAGATACTGCCAAATGTTGTCCCCCAACACTGCCAATTCGGAACCATTGCTGGGGCTTTTTCAAGTGAAGAGAAAAAAAAAAATAATAGGAGGACCTAACACAACAGAGAGAAAACAGGGTAGATTTCCAAAGATGGCTGTGTATCATGACCAAAGTGGATGGGCTTAGCCTGACCCCAGTGGAAAATTCCTGAGGAATCCAAGCAGACCAGAGTCATGAACGCAGCCATGTGTTTGGGGAAAATCACTTGGCAGCTGCGGTTCGCAGGGGGTGAGGCTTGTCTACAAGAATGGAACAGGCTTTGTGAGTCCTCCAGGCAAGACACCATGAGCCCTGAACCGAGGACACTGCCAGAGAAGAGCAGGGGAGTGGAGAGTTCTTTGGAGGTTCTGTTAAAGCGACAGAACCAAGAGATGGTGTCTGCGCAGATGAGGGGAGATGAAAGGGAAACGTTCCGAGGTGCGGGGAAAGCTGACTGAGACACCACTTGCTGGAAGCTAAGCAGTTAATTCACAAGAGAAGGATGCTAATTGAATGAACAAGCGTGAAGAGAAAATGCCAGCCCCGGTGAAGAAACACCGCCAAAGCGAGCACACACAATCCGAGAGAGATTCAAGCCGCCTTAGTCAGGTGCTCCTGAAAATGGAGTCTAACTACATTAAAGGATTCAGACAGAGGGAAACAGATGGTCGCCACGATGTCCTCAGTCACTTGACAAGCTGGGTAAATAATTGTTGCCAGGGAAGGAATAATAAAAGCAGGATTTTGCCAGCATGAGCTGCTGCCATGCGTGGCCTTTGGTTCCGAGCGTGCTTCTGGAGGCGAGGGGAAAAAAATAACGGGGAGTGACGGAGGGAAATCAATTAGCCCCTCACAGATGGGCCTTCCACATCCTAGACACCGTTATTGTCACTAATCTGAAAGGTTAAAGAAGGCGGGAAGAGAAATAACACGGCAAGCGTGGAGCCCAGGGCTCTGTGCCCCAGCCTCACAGTGGCAGGAGGGCGGGCCCCGGCCCAAGGCGGCCATGCCTGTGCCTGGCGCTCAGGCCCAGCTCCTCTGAGGGTGTGAAAAGTCAGGTTTATGGAAGTGAACAGAGGCAGCTGTAGGTCCTGAAAATTCCACCGATCAGGTGAACCTTGGGGGGTACGAGGGGTTTTCATGGAGGGAGGAGAAGGATGGGCTCTCTAAAACAGGGTCCCCCCAATCTAAAACAGGGTCCCCCCAATCTAAAACAGGGTCCCCCAATCTAAAACAGGGTCCCCCAAATCTAAAACAGGGTCCCCCCAATCTAAAACAGGGTCCCCCAATCTAAAACAGGGTCCCCCCATCTAAAACAGGGTCCCCCAATCTAAAACAGGGTCCCCCAATCTAAAACAGGGTCCCCCCAATCTAAAACAGGGTCCCCCAATCTAAAACAGGGTCCCCCCAATCTAAAACAGGGTCCCCCAATCTAAAACAGGGTCCCCCCAATCTAAAACAGGGTCCCCCAATCTAAAACAGGGTCCCCTCAATCTAAAACAGGGTCCCCCCGCCATGAACTACATTATTTCCAAAGTTTATATCACACAGATTTCTGTTTTTTAGTAAATATCCAACAAAAAGTGCAGGCTAACAGAACAGGAAGAGTACACAAAAGAGATTAATGTATGATTAAATGTAAAGAATTGCGTAAGGTGCTTAATTCTGGAGTCTGGCTTCACTTAATGCTCCCCAAATTGAGATGGAGGAAGAGAGGGAGGAGGAAGAGAAGGGGCAGAAGAAAGAGAAAAAGGAGGAGGAGACAAAGAAAGAAAGAAGAAGAAAAAGAAATATGTAAGAAAACCCAGTGTATTTTTTTTTTCCACCAGAAAGAATATTTATCAAGCCAGAGCCTCGGGTAATAATTGGAGGTTTTGCTAACATCTCTTTTATCGTTCATAATTGAAAAGTTACTGACATTTCTTGGGCATCTGAAGATGAGTTTATTTATTTTCCAAATTTGCTATCAATAATATGCACGAAGCCATACCGTGCCTAAATGAGACTTCAAAAGCAGTTGCTATAAATAAAGAAATTACTTGCATTTTTTATAGCTCTTTACATGATTTTATTTGATCCTGACAACAACCCTGTGAGAGAGGCTGAGGACGTGTTATTTTCACTTTCTTTTTTTTTTTTTTTTTTTAGCAATAGACACGGCAATACAAATTTATAGAGCCTAATGAGTTTCCCAAGCCTTCCCCGCTCACTGGGATTGAAAATCAGGTGATTTGATTCTCCATCTCCTGCTCCTTCCACTACAGCACAGTACTGCCAAAGAGAGCCAGGTTGAGCTAGAACCACGAGCCCTTTATTTTTAAAGCAACTCATCCCCACCAAAGCCGTCTCTGCCCATACTTGATTTATCTTGTTAGTCCATATCACTAATTAAGACCAGTAAGGTTCACCTCTTCTAGAAAGTTCTCTTTGATTAATTCTACCTTAATTAACTCCCCTTGAGACCAAGAGTACCATAATTCTTAGTTTGTACCAATTTGGAAATTGCATCTTTTTAAGCAGTGATTTTAGCTAAAGTAAAGTCTTTTTGACATGCCTTTCAGTAGTAGCAAAAGGTTTTCAAAAATATTTAAAAATTTGAAATTATTATTTTGTAAGTGAAGTGGGCTGAATATAAACAATTTCATATAGGTCATCTTAATCTTAACCGCCATTTTGTAGAGATTACTTTCTTCCGGTTTTCCCTTCCTTTCACTCAAGACACTATGCTTGTCTCAGCTAATTGCTTGCCCTGGTTCCAAAATAAAAAGGTGATAACAGAGAGCAGAAGAAAAAGAACCTTTTCTGCCTTTCAGTTCTCAAAAAAACTTAAAGGAAAAAGAATGAATTTAAAAACAGATAAAAGCTTTGGGGAAAACACTTTGGGTAAAAGCAAAACAAAACGAAACAAAACTAACTACCTTTCCACCCCCTTGGCTCGGGGAAGAAAAAAAAGGATTCATCAGACCAAGGCGAAGAGGGGGGAGGAACGGGGCTGAAGAAATTAAAGCAAACCCCATGTATATGTGTTTCAGTGATCTGGGACAAGAGGGCTGAGGAGCGTAGACTGTGAGAAAATCTAGATGTGCTCATCACCACACTCCTCTCGAAAGAGCACTGCCCATCACTGGTGCATAGAGACCATTGGGAAACTGAGGCAGCGTCTGAAATCTTCCGGGATGGTGACCACCCAGTGGTGCCTACCTCAAAGCTACAAATACTGTGGTTTGATAGTCAGTGAACTAGGCTGATCCTTGATCATCCCAAAAGGAATGGCTCCACTCTGTGCCCAGAGACGATACATGGCTTGTACATACTTTCCTCTCTATAGATAGCTCTTCCCCTTTGCATGCAAAGCCCCAGCTCCCAACACTGTCTATTCAGTATTTTTGCAACGTGCTTGACCCATTCGCCCCAGGCAGAAATGTCTTACAGGTGCGCACTCGCCATCTTAGTCTTGCGTATGAATTTAGAATGCAAAGCACCTCTCTATCTAAACTTTTTTTAGCTTTTTCCTACAGATTTTTCAGATAGAAGAGAAAAGTGCTAAGAATTCAATGCTTTCTTTTTATTTTTCCTACTGAGTTTTCAAGAGGGGATACTTCCAGATATTATGAGGACATAAGACATTTCTCAGCCATTTTAATATTGTGTTTGGAAAAAGGGAAGAGACTCAGTAACGGAGTTATATAGAGTTAGTTGTGTTCCAGGTGCTTCCAGAAGATTAATCTGGCATCGGTGTGCAAAATGGATGCAGTGGCAAGAAGCCAGGTTTGGGGAGCCTTTGGTAGTCATCCAGGAATGAGGTGACCTGTTCAGAGATGCCAGGTTTTAAAAATTACTCTTTTAGTGATACATTATCTAAAACCTGGGCTAGTCACTGAAACAAATAAATTATTCATTCATATGTTTCTCATTCTCTGGTGCCCTGAAATGATTGGGCCAGGAAAGATTTATGCGACACATTTAAAGGCCCAAGACAGACTGTTGAAAGAAGGAAGATCAATTTCATGGAGATCGCTTCCTTTAGTCATTAACGCTCTCCCCCTTCTTGAGATTCCTTCCCATGCGGTGTCTTAGCAGCATGTCAGAGCCCTCATCTGAATAGGAATTGTAAAGAATTCTGGTTTTGTGGTTACATGTTGATAAAACAAAAATGGACTTTCAGCAAGAGTTAGCATGGGAAGAAGTTAACTATGGAAAACCATGGAAAATCTCCAACACTTTCATGAGCTTTGAAGGTAGACTCTTGCTTTCAGAGGCTCCTCGAGCCTACACTGGTGGTCTCCACCCCGGTATCAGCAGACTATGAACATAACTCCACTTACAAATTACTTGTGTGTTGTTTACCTTGGATTTTATTTTCCTCTTTATTGCCCAGCTGCTCAAGCCAGAAATTGGACGTTGTCCTCATTCCTCTTCCTCTCCTTCAACCTGCACATCCCATCAGTCACCAAAATGCTGTAGCTCAGTGGCTGTCCCATGTAAGCCTGCATCAGAACCGCCAGGTGGGCTTGTTAAAGCACAGATTGCTGGGCTCCCACCAGTTTCTGGGAGGGGCCTGAGAATCTGCCCGTCTGGCAAACCCCCACATCGTGCTGTTAGCTCAGAGACCGCAGTTCGAGAACCACTACTGCCCACTGATTCCTGAGGGACCTGCAATTCCTCTGTCTCTCTCTGCTGCTGCGTGGTTTGAATTCAGATCACCAGTCTGACCACCAGTCTGGTGGTGACCAGAATACAGGTGGTGTAGATTGGTGATCTGAATTCAAACCATTCAAAACACAAACCTGATTAAGTCACCTTCTTTTTTTTTTTATTAAAGATTTTTATTTATTTATTTGATAGACAGAGATCACAAGTAGGCAGAGAGGCAGGCAGAGAGAGAGAGAGGAGGAAGCAGACTCTCACCGAGCAGAGAGCCCGATGCGGGGCTCGATCCCAGGACCTTGAGATCATGACCTGCGCTGAAAGCAGAGGCTTAACCCTCTGAGCCACCCAGGCACCCCCTTAAGTCACCTTCTTGATGAAAAGTCCAGGGGCTCCGTAAAGCCCAGAAAGAGAATGTTCATCTTCCCCACCCCTTTGAGGCAAAAATGTGAACCCTATTGTATTCCTACAGTAAGTAAGGACTTCGCTCCCTCTAGGGCTTTAACCCTTCAGGAACCCTATACACCCTCTGATTCTCTCATGATATCATCCTTTTGGTTACCCTCCCTCTTCGGTGTTTAGATATCATGACTACGTAAACACCATTCACATCTCAGCGGTTCATGATTAACTTTGTTTCCCTGTTTCCCCGAACAATTAGAACTACAATTCTCTTATTCTTTTAAAAAAATGGGATGGGGAGGAGTGTGAGTTTCCTCTCACTGCCATAACCAATTGCCACAAACTCGGAGGCTTAAAAGTAGAGAAATTTGTTCCCTTATAAATATGGAGAAGTATAAACTCAAAGTGTTGGCTCTAAAGGGGAATCTGTGGCTTGTCTCTTGGAGCATCCGGGGGCTGCACGCATTCCTTGCTTTGTGGACACATCACCCCCATCCCTACGTCTGTGGTCACACTGCCCCCTCCTCTTCCGTCTCAAACTCCTTCTGCCTCTCTCTCAGAAGAATGTATATCCAGATAAACCAGGATAAACTCTTCTTCTCAAAAGCCTTAGACATATCTTTTGCCATGCTCATGTAAGGCAGTAGTCACTCTTTCCTTATCAGATAGTATTTGTGGGTTCTAGGGGTTAGGGCACATATGTATCTTTCAGGGGCTCCTATTCAACCTCTTAAAAGGAGATTTATTTCTAGTTTTTTTTTAAGATTTTATTTATTCATATTAAATTAAACAGAGAAAGAGATAATGAGCAGGGGGAGAAGCAGAGGGAGAGGGACAAGCAAACTCCTTGATGAACGCAAAGGCGGACGTGGAGCTTGATCCCATGACCCTGAGATCATGAAGTGAACTGAAATCAAGAGTCAGATGTTTAACTGACTGAGCCCCACCCAGGTGTCTCTACTTCTTATTTTATATTCTGGAATAACTTTTATAAAATAGAGAGGAATCACTCCATGAAACTTCTTGTAAAATCCCCCAAACATTTTGAACTAATTATACTAACTATAAAAATCTTTTTTTAAACAGTTATTCAATTCCTTTAATGTTTAGAGATCAAATTAAGTTTTCTTTCCCTTCTTAAATCGGGATGTTGTCTAATTTTGTTTTCCTAAAAAATGGGTCAGGTTCTCTGAGTTTTGAAATGTACTGCCATAATGACATTTAGAATATTCGGTTATGAATTTGTCATTGCTCCTGTATCTCTAGTTACCTTCTTCTTTTCATGCCAAATGCTATTTACGAAGCTTTCCTATAATTTTTAGAAAAATCTTGTCTCAGATGTCTCTACTTCACCAGCCCAGAAATGAAAGAAATTTGCATTTTTAATGCTCTATTATGTCTTTGTTTGCAATCTTATAAATTTTTACTCTCATCATTATTATTTTTCTATTTTCTTGGGTTATTTGGTTGCCCATTTTCTAACAGCTGGAGTTGCACTCTTATGTCATTAATTTTAAATCCTTTTCTAGTTTCTACGTAGGCTGGAAAGGCTATAAATTTTCCTCTAACTACCAGTGTAGCTGCATTTGGGAAGTTTTGACATGTAATCACTTTTATTTTTCACTTTAAATATTATAATGTTTTCTACAGCCCATCAGTTATTTAGTACATTTGAAATTTTCCAAATAAACTTTTACAATTAAGTTCTGATTTTATTGCATTGCTGTTAATGAATGTGATCTATATGATACGAGTTCTTTGATGTCTGTTGAGAATTATGCTGACTAATTTTTTGTCAGTTTCTAAAAATGATCCCTAGAGTATAATAGGTATTGTCTAGATGTCTAGAATTGAGTATAATATGTATTTTCTAGATGTTGGGTATCAGTCAATCCAATGCATTTTGTTGGCCAAGTTTATTTTTATGTTCAGATCTATATCACATTTATTTTGTTGTTTGATTTTTTAAATTTTATTTTTTCAGTGTTCCAAGATCCATTGTTTATGCACAACACCCAGTGCTCCATGTAATTGTTGTTCAATTTTATGTCTTAATTTTTTGATTGCTTGACTTATATACTATAAAAAGAGAAGTGTTAAAAATTTCTTATTATGGTTACAGATTTATGGATATACCTCTTGTAATTTTCACATTCATGTTATATATTTTGAGTATCTGCTATTAGGCACACACAAGTTCAATACTGACATACGTTTCTGCTGAACTATTCCTTTTATTATTATACAGCAATTTTCTTTATCCCTAACACTGATTTTCTTTTGGCCTTAAAGTGATATTCTGATATTAATAGTCACATCAGCTTTATTTATGTTAGTGTTTCCCAAGTATATTTCTAAATAGTTAATTTCAGTACTGGGAGAAGTCATTATATTTAATGTGTCTCTTTAAAAGAAAACAACACCTAACTCTTTGCATATACTCATAATTGTTACTGGTCATTGTGAGTTTATTTCTTGTGAATTTATTTCACATTTTGAGCTTTTTCTTTACTTTTTTTCTCTTTCTGCCTTCTATTAGAATGTGTCTCTTTTTATTCACTTATATGCTTCTTCTATAGGTTTGGGAGTTTTATCATTCATAATGCATTTCTATTTAGAGTTTAGTCTTTTCACCTTGGGGAAGATGCTTAATCTTTCTGTGTATGAGTTTCCCTACCTGTAGAAAGGTGTTGATAGTAAAATATTCCTAACAGAGTTACTGTTAGAATTCAATCAGAAAATATATCTAACACATTCAGATAATTAGCATATGGTCTAGTTCATAGTAAACATCCAATAAAAGTAGATTGTGGTTATTACTATTATGACTAATATTTTGAATATTTGCTATCAGTATCTGAAAACCTTCCCAGACACTCCACTAACTGAAAAATTTTGAGAAGCAGATTGTGTATTCTAGTACAATAATGCAGTTTACTAGTGTGCGGGAAGTTTAATTATGTGCCTTCCTGCTCAAGCTTTTAGTGGGAAGTTGGAATATCAGCACTGTGGGAAATTGATTGATTAACTCAATCAAGATCATCCTCAAAGATGACTCCAAAAATATATCTGACAGCTTGTGGCTGAGGAAATCAGTCAGTGTTTGGGAGTAGGAGGAGTCAGGCTGAGGAATCATTTTCTCTGAATTATTAGTCCTGTACAAGAGGGATGTTATCTGATAATGCCCTGTGGAGAATTCTTCCTGTCACCTGCTGAGTTTTGAAAATATCTCTTCAAAACTCACTCCAAGAAGATTTTTGTTTCAATCTCTGGGATTTGGGGTATTTATTTGCCCTTCAGAACATATTTTTTTCTAACACAGAATATATACCACAGAACGAACTATAATTCTTATGAAAATGTACTATTGAGGGGTCCTTCTGAGGCACTGGTTCTGGCATAAGGGAAAGATCTGTTTCAAATTACCAGGTGATAGAGACACAGACTAACTGCTCGTGTTTCCCAACCCTCAAAGAATGACACATATGTTTTGATTGGGCATGGAAGACCTAACATGACTGAACATCCTTCTTTCCCTCCTTTGTGTTTGGCTGAATGGCTTACTAGTCAGGCTGATGAAAAGCAGAACCCAGAAGAGACTAAGTTTGTCTTCAGTAGTACTCCATTCTCTACCTCTAGCAGACGTGCTCAGACATGCACACACACACAAACACGCACACACATGCATATGCAAGCACACACACATTCATATTTGTGCACACATACAGGCTCACTTCTCCTTTCAGCCTCTTCCTTCTATTCCTACTGCCAGTGTTAAGAACAAAGTTATAATTTCACAAGTTAGCCCATTCCATTCTTCAGTAGCTCCAACAGTTAAAAAGATTAAATCCTAATGTTGTCATTCAAAATGTTAGTGCGATCTAACAATTTGTGTCATCCATCTTTTATCAGGATGCCTTCTATATGTTCACACAAGGTCCTGAAAAAAAATTTGGACAAAATATGAGTCACAGCAGAGCCTGCGATGCATCATTAAAGATGCCTCTGTTGGTCTAGGTACTTTGGGTATAGTCGATTATTAAAAAGAAAAGCACAGGCCCAAGATAGAGTCACTTACACTAGGCCAAGTCACCAAATTAGGGCTTAATACCTAACCTGATTCTAGTTTCAACCTCCTAGAAGTAGAGGCTTTACCTTTCAGTCAGAATTTCCTGGTCAGCACCAATGAGGTAATTTGTCACAAAAACCCTCTCTATTCCCCTAAAGGAAGACGAGGTAGTCTACACAGTAAGACTCTTTGCCCTTTCCCCCAGAAGGGAAGGTGACCTTACCTGAGACAATCCTTTCTCTTGGTTCTAACTTCTTGATCTACTGTCCTTCCTTTAAAAAACTTCCATTTTGGGTGCCTCTTCAGGAGCTCCCTTCTGTTTGCTAGACGGGATACTACTTGATTCATGAACGGTTTAATAGAGTCAGTTAGATCTTCAAATTTACTTGATTTAATTTTGTTTTTCAACACACTCTCAGAAGCTCAGCTTATACTTGGACACCTCTGTTGGAAACATTTCATGGCTCTGCATCATCACCATGTTACTTAGTGTGGTCTGTGCTCTAGAACAGGACTCATACTATTTATTTTCAGTCTGCAGCAAGGTAAGTACAGGACTTGAGAATAAGTTTATGGTTACCACAGGGATCTATGTCAGTTTAATCTCATAACTAAAGATATGGCTGGTCTCTTGTACCCTTATTTTTTCTCTAATTATTCATTTCAGTGTGTTTTACAAATGTACTAGCCCATGATAGAATAAAAATTTTATTTTATTTTATTTTTTTCAAGATTTTACCTATTTATTTGATAAAAATCACAAATAGGCAGAGAGGCAGGCAGAGAGAGAGGAAGGGAAGCAGGTTCCCTGCTGAGCAGAGAGCCCAAAGTGAGGCTCAAACCCAGGACCCTGAGATCATGACCTGAGCCAAAGGCAGAGGCTTTAACCCGCTAAGCCACCCAGGCACCCCAGAATAAAAATTTTAAAATAAAAATAGCTCTTTGCCAAAAAAAAAAAAAAAAAAAGCGAGAGTCTGAGAAGTACTGATCTCTAGGATCAAGTCCCAGCTCTTCATATGGTCCACAGGGTCATTTGTGTCCTGATCCCTATCCAACTCTTCAGTTTCACCACCTGCCGTCCCCCCTCCCCTTCAGAGCCCTGATGCTCTAGCCATGGAACATCACATGCACTGTTGCTTTTGTAAATGCTGGCCCTTGTGCCCCAAACATCTTATATTCTCAGCCGGCTGCTACATTTCCACGCATCAGTCAAGCCCAACATTTCTATAGGAGTCAGGACCCTTCGTTGCGAGTGACAGACACACAACTCAAATCATTTGAAAAGAAAGTCCTCCATCTCTGGGGACAGAGATGGAGCTGCCTTGAGACTTCCTGTGATCAGGGACTAGAATGACTTCAGCCAGGTGCTCATTTGCATGCTCTCTCTCCTTTTACTCTCTCTCTCTCTCTCTCTCTCTCTCCACCTATCTTTCTCTCATCCCTGCCATTCTGTTAGTCTTACTCTCTTTTACTGCAGACAGGCTTGCCTGTATGGCAGAAGACATTGTGGAACCCGGCTCCCTCAACCCAGCTTAATCATGCAAGAGGAAAGAGAATATAATTCTCTTAGCTTCAGAATAAACTCATCCCAGAAAGCATTCTTATTTTTCTCAATTGGATCACATGCCTGCTCTTGACCTTTGGACCAATGACTGTGACCAAGGAGAAGAGATACATAAATACTATCATTATTTTTATAAGTATAAATATAGTTACACCCCCTCCTCATCTTTAAGAACCCACCTTCCCTTTCAGCTGCAAGAAAATAATTCAAGATGTTTTGTTTTTCACGAGCAACATTTGGTGTTCCCTCCACTTTACCTGCTGGTGTAGGAGATGCAAGTGTTTGGTGTCTCTGCACCTTCCTCACACTAAACCACCCCACCTTCAACAGACCAGGAGTGAACCCCGAAACCTTTGTTAACACAAACTGAGGTGTTGCCTCCTTAGGGAGTTGTCCCTGGTCATCTCTAGATAAAGATACCAACTACTCACTGAGACTACTTTACATTTCATATACTTCTAGGGGTGTTCTTGTATTACTCTATCATAAGATATCTTTCTTCTCTAATACACTATCTACAAAATTCTTCAAGTTCATCCACTTTATCTAAATATGGTTGGCACATCGTAGATGCTCAATTTGATGTTTGCTGAGACAAATTATAGCACCGATCCTCTTGTCCTACACGTGTACATTTACATGACTTCCTTTCATACAACAGATTATACTCCTTGTGCGTGGAGGGTCCATCACCGCCTACTCAGAGAATGGCATAGGGCTCAACACACAATAGGTGATAAGGAAATGAATACGGAGGATGAATAATTAAGTGAGTAAATTAAGGAAAATAGGTATATGTGGGGCACCCTTGATGACTCTACTAAGACTTCATTTGCTAACGGGAATGGGCTGGTACTGTGGGGTTACACAGTGCATGTCTTTGAGCCTTCCTGCTTTACAACTACTCTGGTAGGTAACTGGCTGGGTGCAAGAGAGGCAAGGAGGGGCTATTTAACTTACAGAGACATAGCTGGTTGGTGGGCACTGGGCCACAGTTGAGGCTTGTGGCTCCCTCTTGGCTCTACCCAGTGTTTGTTAAATAACCCATCAGCTCAGCTCTCTTCCTTTTTAATACTCGGGGTCCAGAAGACATGGATCTTCTACTCTGCACTCCTAGATAACTACAAAGAAATATCCATCACTGAAAGAGTCTACCCTGCAGATTCTCATGAGACATAAAGAGCCAGCTAACAATCTGGTTCAAAAGAAATGCTCACAGCATGAATAAGGTGCTCATCTAGTGTATGGGACCAGGATAGGTGGTAAGGAAGCGGGGGTGGGGGGGATGGCTGCGACGCATGTGTTGTGAGTAATAACAAAGTCAGATCATGATAACCATTGCCATGGTGACAAGCCATTTCTATCTCCCTAGCATGCACATAACTTATCATTAGTCATCATCTCCACAGTGTCAGGCTGACACAACGTGAAGAGTTATTAACGTCTCAAAACTGCAGTCATGGGATGGTTATACCTCACTGTTTATTTCTGCTAAGAAAGAGCTGCAAAAAATCTCTTAGGTCTTTGTTTGCAGAGATTCTGTACCACACTGGACGACCGGGAAAGCATACCTATTTGGCTTATGGCCTTGATGTGTCTTGCTTGAAAAGGTGCTGCAGTCTGATTAGAAATATTCGGTTGGGAAAGGGCTTTGTTATTTGTAAGAGGATGTGATTTTTGCTATTACTGAGCTCTCTATCCTTTATAAGATACTTAATAATTATTTTGCCAGACTTATGTGAAACACTGTGGAGAGGGTCCCTATGAAGTTCACTCTTTGATTAAAGCATACCTGGGTGCAGGGTTGTTTCAATATCTGTTTATTGTGCTGGAATGTATATATGCTAGAATGTGCTAGAAGGATTTTGACCTCTTGAATAGAAATGCCTAGGCAGAAACATTATGGAAAACTGAAAAATGGGCTTAAGTAGTATTATTCCTTTTATGACTATCATTATGGGATTTGACTATACCAATAGGATTCAATTTGCTACATTGCCTAACAGACAGCAGATATTCAAAAATATCTGTTGAATAAGTAAAAAAGTTCCTAACTTCAGACTTGTAGGTCTATACATTTCGTGGCTGGGGAAAGCAAACACTATATCCAATCTCAAATATTTGCTGTTTCCCAAATACATCAGACTGCTCAAACACCAATGTCTTGGTCCACCTTGATCCTTCTGTCTTGAACATTCTTCTCCACTTCCACAAGACAAACTCTTGCACAGGCTATACTGATCTCACTTCTCCTTGGCCCCAGCCCTTCCCAATGTCCTTTACTAACGGTAGAATTAGTTACTCTTCCCTACATGACACACTGTAAATGTGAATTTCTGTCAGTGTTGATTCCACTACCCATACTGTATGATAACAACCTCTGCATTAAGAATGTCATCCAGCCCTCTCAAGGCCAGATGTGTCTTATCCAGCTTTGTCTTTCCAGTGCCTGTGTAGAGTAAGGACTCAATGAAAGTTTGCTTTAAGAAATGACTCCAGTATACATGAGAACAAGATTCAAATGTAGTCAGAACTTATACACTGGAAAAATGGTGCATTGACTTGAATCGAAATGATTCAAAATCACATAGCATGTAAGTGGTAGTGTCTAAAGACCTACCAAGATTCGGACATGGCTCTGTCTGATGCTAATGCCTATCTTATTTCCACCGGGAGAGATGTCAGGGCTATGAGAGTACACTGGACCAAGGAGGGAAGGTTTCTGAAGGAAGTCACTGAACTTAACATCTGCAAGTGCCGGGGAAGAAGCCGGTCCAGAGAAGTGATAATAGAAAGAGAGAAAAAGAAAAAAAGAGAGAGAAGCAGAGGAAAAGAGAAATAAGATCCCATTCCTTTAGATTTCACCAGTCACCAGGAGGGGAATCCTTAGACATTTCACAAGTCATTCTCCACAGCTGGGGCAAGAAGACAAAAGCACATTCACCATTTTGAAACCAGACTGGAGATTTCATGAAGGAAATTCAATTTTTGCCTCCTACTACATATGAGCACATAGGAGGCAGTTGAATAAATACTTAATGAACAAAAGAACATGAAACCAAAGCAATTATGTTACTGGAATGATGTTTCTAGCTCTCCTTACAAAGCTGTAGGATCTCACATTTTAGTAGGGTTTATTTTTATCTCAGAGTTCTCAAGGGTTGTTGTGAAGGTAAAAACAGAACTTCTCTGAAGGAACAATTCTTATTCTGAGTCTTATCCCTACCATTTCTGTGTCGTTGAAGGAATTTTCCAAAGAGGTCCCTTAAATACTTCACATCTCCAGGCAGTGTTACTTCAATATCTTTTAAAATATGAAAAGCTTTTCCCCTGCTATCTTCTGCCTGGCTCTCCCCCCAGGGTGACTCACTGAACCACACAGCGTCTCAGCTGCACCTGTGTTTGATCTCGCACACACTGAACTGCAGTCCTTGGGTCTTGGACTAAAGGAAACTTCCAGCACTTACATAAAGGCTACTTTGAGCACTCTGCCAAGGACTTGGGAGACCCTTTTTTCAAAGAAACAAATACATTGAGTTTTCAGAGTTAGCATGAAGCAAGGCCAGCTTTCATTTTTCCCCCCACCTGCTCTTTTTCTCTGCCTAAGCTGAGATGTAGCTAATTATACGTAGGGGCTTAAAGGAGCAGTCACCAAAATCACAACTTCACACGGATTCTACGCAAGAAGGGAATCTGGGTCAGGGTTGTCTTCCAGAAATGCAAATTAAAATAATGGCTCTGCCTGCACGTCAGGGCTAACAAGCTTTACAACATGGTGGCAATAGAGGAAATGTCATTAATTCACAGGCTCACAATTGGTAAAAATGTGCTCTTTCATCATCAGTGATAGAAATTGATTTTCTGAGCCTTTGCACATTGTCCCCAGATCCTTCGATGCTAAATCCCAGAAGTGTCGACATGAAACAAGAAGATCTGGGTGCCAAGATCGAACTTTCTTTGGCCTTGAAGACGGCTTGAGAGTCTGGTTTCCTACTAGCATCATTATTCAGTTCTAGTGCAGGAGTTGTGCTCAATAGCTTGTTAACAGCCCAGATGCAGGTGAGCAGAGCCTGTGACTAGATTTAACCCATGGGCAACATCTAAGAACATAAAGGCATTTGTCTGGTGGAATGTAGCATAGCCTGTGTGGAATCCAGTTCACACAGGGATGAATATAAATAGAAAAGTCATCAGTGGCCTCCTTTCTAAGTATTAGCATCTGGAAATCTTTCCTAGCCTGACATTCAAGTTGATCCTATCTTGATAGGATTTTATTCTACGTTATGCCTGATCTCACATGATATTTCAAATTGCATAATAGCCAGATAGCTATCTGCATATGTATTATATGCCTACCACTTTTCTATGCAACTTAACAAATATTTCAATATTTGTAACTTTTTGAATATTAAAACTTTTCAAAACCTTACAAATACTACAGATGTTTCAGATTCTTCATTCATTCAAAAATATTTTCTTGAGCACCTACTATGCACTAGGCATTTTTCAAGGCTTGGATACTAAAGCTTCACAGAGCTTATGTGCTAGTGCCGAAACACAGAAAAATATCAATGTGTGGCTCATTAATTAGCTCCAGAAAATCAGTGGTAATGAGGAAATATACCTATGAAAGAGAAAGAGGATTCAGGGAAGGGCGTTTAGTTCCAAGAAACACTCTACCTAAAGCTCCTCCCTCTACCCCAACTAAATTATCAAAGATGTGAGTCATGTAGAAATCCAGGGAAAGAATCTTCCAAGCAGAGTCCAAGAAAGCCAAAAGCCTTTTGCTCCCATCTGGTGCATTTGAGAAATGTCTGGGAACAAATGAGGGGAAAAAAAATGATAGAAGAGGAAATCAAACAGAAAGTCAGTGACCTGATCACTTGGCCACTGGGTCATGAGAAACACAAGGTCATGAGTTTCTATTTTATCTAAAGATAACGGGGATCTTATTGTAGGTTTTAAATATCATTACATTGGCTATTGGGCGAAGAATGGATGACAGTGTTCAAGAGGAGAAAGAGAGAGACAAGAGGCTCATGCAGAAGGTCAGGTCAGAGGTGACAATGGTTTGCACACCTGTGGGATCCACGCTGTGCATCCGGGATGTATTTGAAGGCACAGCTAGGAGGACATGGTCTTTTAATTTTGCAATAATAATCCTTTGAGATGAAGAAATGGCAATGGTGTGGCAGAGCTGTGGTATATTTGGTGGTGGCTATAATAGGAATTAATCTAATAATAATAATAATAATAATAATAATGATAATAATGATCCAGATTGGTGACAAACAGAGCTGAGAGGGAAGGCCGAATCTATGGCAAAATCAAGGAGAAGAATAGGTCAATTAGAGAGATAATATGGTCTACAACAGCCCACAACCGTTTTTCTTCAACTGCTACCTGAAAAATTTCCAAGGAAATTCGTCATTTTGGCATTCTTACAGATAACCAACCCTTCACTTGCTGTGTTTCCACACCGACAGCAATTCTGAGACTCCATCGTTTTTTACTTACTGAGATTGTTCATGTTACCATTTGACACATTTGCTTCTCTCTCATCACTGCTGATGAGTTACCAGGAAACAAACAAACAAATGCTTTTTACAAAGTTCCGAAGCTGCCTTTGTTGCTCTGTGATGACAAGAGAGAGAATGCTGTTGGCAAAATCTGACACAGCTGGCTGTTTGTTTTCTTAGAGGACCCCAAGGTGAATATAAAACATTTAAAATAGCTTTTATGATCTATCTGTCTGCTTTGGGGTGACAAAATTAAAGGAATAAGGCTAAGATTGAAGAGGGAGGACTATAAAAGAAATTCTGAAGGAAAGCAAAATTTGATTTGGCTTAACAAATGTTCAGGGAGCAGTCATAATGGGCGAGGAGACAGAGAAGGACTGGAAGCCTCTATTTACTGAGAGCTCCGGGCCTGTGAACACTGGAATCCTACAAAGACACTACACAACAGATACAGCTCGCATCATTCTACAGATAAGGAAATGAACAGGTTCAGAGCAGTGAGGGAAATCGCTCTTAACTCTTGTATCTAGAAAATGGCAGGTTAGACCCCCCACCTGCCCCTGCCTGATTCCCAAGGTCATGTTCCCAGTGGTCACATGGACTGCTTCTCAATTCCAAAGGTCATGTTCTCAATGATCACATGGACTGCTTCTCAATTAGGAAGCTCGTTAGGTATTCACTCTCTCATGGATGGGATGCAGAAAGGCAGTTAACAGCCAGGAGTGACTTAGGGTCACAGAAGAGGTTACGTGGGAGAGCTGTCATTTACGCTGGGATTGGAAGGAACTATATGACTTAAGCAGCAAGAGGGGGAGGCCAAAATGATCGGGGGAAAAGTGAGGAGTCCAGGCTATCATCTAATGACCTAATGAGGGTTCTCTGGGTTGCCTCAGCAATATTTTTTTGCATATTTATTTCATTTTATTGATAATATTTATATATAATGTATAATAGGATGCATATATATTGCAAGTAAAATAATCTGTATTATATATCATATAACATGTAAGGCATAACATATTATATATAGTATATATAATATATATAAAACATACAATACCATTTTACTTTCCTTCAGAATTTCTTTTATAGTCCTCCCTCTTCAATCTTAGCCTTTTCCTTTAATTTTGTCACCCCAAAGCAGACAGATAGATCATAAAAGCTATTTTAAATGTTTTATATTCACCTTGGGGTCCTCTAAGAAAACAAACAGCCAGCTGTGTATAATTTCATATATATAACTTTACATATACCTATATAATATTATATTTGTAATACTTACATACCTATACTATCTATATTATATGTGTTTCTTCCACAGACTTGACTGACTTGGTTTCAAACTGGATGAAAGAGAAAGAGCCAGACTGACTTTTCATATTTGTGTCAAGCCCCTGAATTTCTCAGGATCTCCTCCTCCTCCTCCACACAATGAAAGGGCTGGACTAAATATTTCTAGGATCCCTGCTAGCTCTAAAATTCTTTGGACATGAAGACCTGGCCAATAGGTTCTACCAACTGGTGACTGTGTCCTACGTGCAGGCGCTGGTGTACCTACTTGCTTAGGTGCCTGTCAGCCCCTCTAGACCGAGCTCCCTGAGGTCAGCAAGGGGATCTTATCCGACTTTAACTCCACCATCTCACCCACAGTAATTACCTGCTAACTATGTACTGCTTTTCTTGTACATCACTCTGTTTTATAGGATTCCATATCATTTTTATGTGAAAATACCACTTCAAATATGCTTTGTTCCTCATTATTTCAAAATAGCTTATTTCCAGCCTGATGCAAATAAACAGTTCCTGTCAGTTGGGGTTTAGGTTAGAGTCCCTTTTCAGAATGTTGCTAAAAGGCTTCATAATTACTACATATTTATCCTTTCAACAAGAAATCTCAAAACAACTTATTAAGAAAGCTATTACTTCCTCATTCAGACTGAGATACAAAGGGATCAGTGACTTATTAAAGGTTAATAAATTATTCACTGATTGGGAATTGTGTTGCTGAGCCCCAGAATCACAACTTTCAGTATAAGCCCAGAAGAGAAGGCAAAGGAAACAGTGTTCGCAGGTTCTGTATACCCAGTGTACTCAGCATAATCAGTTTACCTGTGTCAATTTCATTACCATTTATTAATAGGGATGCTTCCTCCTGGGAAAAGAAAAGCTTCCCTACTCTTTTTCCATCTTCAAGCATGGTAATGCACCATTCAAATCTATCCTGAAAGGGGCCTAGAATTTTTTTCAGCAAGCTCTGGGAAAGGAGGGAGCTCGCTGCAGAAGCAGCCCCTCTGGGGTCTGACAGGGGTTGGATGTGTCCTAGGTTGGGTGTTACATGTCCCTCAGCCATTCTTTCTGGCTGCCTTCTTCATCAGAACCATGTTTGAAAATCCCTTTATCTTCCTTTGACCCTGCTAGGCTGCTATCCAAAGGAATACACTCTAATCCTCCTCAGCCTGTCTGGGGAGATTTAGCTCTCAAAGGGGTTTCAAAGAAAAGATTTTCAGCTGTCCTGGAAGGGAAATGTATTGCTGTCTATAAAGAAATGGGTCACATTTATTTATTTTTTGTGAGTGACTTGCGGATGCTATGGGAAACTTAGGAATATATATGTATACATATACATATATATATACACACATACATATATATACACATGTATATGATAAAAATGAGGATGACTCCCCTATACATAGACACATACATATATATGTATATACATACATAGACATGTATATACATGCATATACATAGACATACATAGACACATACATAGACACATACATATCTATGTATGTGTCTATGTATATGGGTGTCACCCTCATTTCAGTATTTCAGGGAAAAATCTTAAATTTCCAGAAATTTGAATAAGGCTAGCTGCATATTCCGGATAGGCTTGAATTTGGGAATATTCAGCACTAAAGAAATGCTCTTTTGTTTCTCTGCAGCACAAAATTAATTCTGATAAAGAAAATTATTCCTAATCAAAGTCCTAAGGGAATCTGCTCTCATGAGTAAATAAGAATTTGTTCAAATTAGATTGCTTCATGGTAATATAGAAGCGACTTTCTCCGGGCACTCTACATTTGGACAGACTCTCACTGCCACTTAGGATACTCCCTTCATAAGCTTATCTGCACCTTCAGCTGCACAAAATCTGTATCTAAGAGAACAGCAAAGAAAGAAGCGAGTTGTCTCCATCCATAATGCACACTTTGAATCACACCTGGTTCCAATTCCAACTTTGCCACTTGCTGGCTGGGTAGCCTTGGGGATATTTCTTAAGCTCTCCAACACCTCTGATTCCCCTTCTGTAGGAATGTTGACAAACGCCTCCCAGGGGAGGCTGTTGTATGAATAAGATACCATAGTCACAGTGCCTAGCAGCCGGTAGAAATTTTAGAAGTTTCTTTCCATTTTCTTTTAATTTTTAACTTTTTATATTTTTTTATTTTTATTTTTTTAAAGATTTTATTTATTTATTTGAGGGAGAATGAGTGAGAGAGAGCATGAGAGAGGAGAAGGTCAGAGGGAGAAGCAGACTCCCCAAGGAGCTGGGAGCCGGATGCGGGACTCGATCCTGGAAGTCCGGGATCATGACCTGAGCCGAAGGCAGTTGCTCAACCAACTGAGCCACCCAGGCACCCAGTTTCTTTCCATTTTTAAGCCAAATCTTGTCCCGATGGCCCTAAATGTTGAAATAACTGAGATGGAATTAAGAAAGTACTCACTCTTGGGGTGCCTGGATGGCTCAGTGGGTTAAAGCCTCTGCCTTCGGTTCAGGTCATGATCCCAGGGACCTGGGGTCGAGCCCCGCGTTGGGTTCTCTGCTTAGTGGGGAGCCTGCTTCCTCCTCTCTCTCTCTGTCTGCCTCTCTGCCTGCGATCTCTGTCTGTCAAATAAATAAATAAAATCTTAAAAAAAAAAAAAAGGAGAAAGTACTCACTCTGTTATCTGTGTTTCTCCCTTTGCTATACTGACTTGACTCTTTCCTCATGGTTTATGCATTTTGTGTATCTCCCATTATGATTCTCTAATAAATATTGTTTAAATGTGACTTGTGGTAAATTAGAAAAGGTGAGTTGGTTTTCTCTTTTCCTTTGGGGAAAAGAAATGTCAAATGACAATTACTAAAGAAGCAGTCATCTTTCCATAACCCCAACCCTATTGCTAATTTCCAGATACTCAAATTCACAGTCATATAAGTCTAATGGCAGAGACATATATAAATTTGGAGATTAATATGAAGGAATAAAATATATTAAAATTTCCTCAACTCTGTAAGTTCCTTGTGTAGCTATCAATCAGCTGTGTGGCCTGGAACAAAACACGTGAATTCTTAAAGAATTTAGTTCCTTGGGGCGCCTGTGGGATCAAGTCCCCCAGCGGGGGGGGGGGGGGGGGGGGGTCCCTGCTCAGCGGGGAGTCTGTTTCTCCCTCTACCCCTCCCCCCTGCTTGTGATCTCTCTCTCTCTTTCTCCCACACACACTCTTTCTCTCTCAAATAAATAAAAAATTAAAATTAAAATACCTTAAAAAAAGAATTTACTTCAAATGAGAAAGTATTATTACAGGGATTGAAACCTGAAGTATTTGCTGGGACCAAACACATGTGAACGAGGCATGTGGGCCAGCTGGGCTTGATGCGAAATGTTGGCAACTAATTCACAAATAAAAAATTTAAAAAGGGGTCCGAATGGTGACCCCCACTTTTGATGGTCTTGTCAGCTTCCTCCTGCTAGGATTCATCAGGAACAGGCCTTGTCTATAATAAATGATGTTAATAGATTCCCTTTCCCAGAGCTCAACTTGTCTATTATTACTGTGGTTTTGAGAGAATCAAAAAACACTTAGAATTTCTGAACAGTGGATAGCCAGAAAGATCCAGTACATCTCTACTAGAGCGTAGGAAAGAAGGTGATGAAAGAAATCTCTAAAAGGTCATTTTAAGATCATGAATCACATTTCCTTGCTTTCAAGGAGGAAACTACAGCTCCCTAGGATTGCAGACTTCCCGAAATTCTCCCTGGGACTTCAGAAACTCAGCATGATGTATACAAATAGCCAATTTGTTTTGATTCTCTCTCCTTTCTCCCAATGGACACATGACTATATGCATTTTTACAGGAGAAAATGTACATGTATTTGAATATATAGTTGATGGTCCTGCAATAGGAAAAAAAAAAGCAGAACTTGTGTTCTACTGGTGTTATCACTCCCAATGATGTATATTTCAAGTTTTTTTTTTTTTTAAGTGAATACTTGATCTTTGGTGACTAATTGAAAATCTGTGAATCTTTGCTGTGAAGTTTGTCTGTATGTATAAGCACTCATATCCATAACATAAGAGCTTCCAGAAAACCCAATCCACCAACATTCTGACTCTAACTCTAAGCAAACAGCCAACTTCGAACAACTGTTTTAACCGAGCAGCATTATAATAAAACCTCTGAATGCAGTCTGTTTAGCAAGACAAGGCAGCAAGGCAGGAGAATGTACTTTTGAAGGATGATTATTGGTGGTGAGTAAGAGAGTGTCTAAGAAACTAATAAAGCCACAATACAGCAACAATCACTTTATTATTAGATGTTAGAGAACATCAAGGAAGATTTATATCTTCTTTTAACTTCACTTTGAGACAGTTTCAAATTCAATCACTCGGTTGTTTTAGAGTACAGCTGAAGTTCAAGAGGAGAATGTCTTTCAACAGGCTTATGGTGATTTAGAGTAGGTTTAATCAACTTCTGCTCTCTCCATGAAGATTACTGACATGACTTAAAAAGCAAGAACGTACATTGATTTCAGCCTCAGAGAGGAGGAGGGATGCTAAAAGCTCATTATGAACAAATGCATTTGCATGCAGCCTACTTCACATTCAGGGAGGGAGCAGGGATTCACAACATGGAATCCGAAACAGAGCGTTTAGAATGTAAAGCGTGGCGTGGCCTCTAATGTAATAAACAGAATCCTTAGAGCCTCAAGGCTGTTAGCATAAATGAGCTATTCTCTAACTGCAGACTTAATCCCCACCTTAAATAAATTTAAAATCTGTATGTGTACATGAGGAAGTGGTTTCTAAGTGAGAACCAGTGGCTTCTCGTCCATTTGAGGATTTGCATGAGATGTCTTTATTTTCTGAGTACGGTCCATCATCTCACACTCTGCTTTCCACATCCTGGTTTGCAGCCGTGCAAAATTATCCCCAATTCCCTGTATTCTGAATCTGCTTTACCTCCACTGACAACACTCTTGAATGCTCTTCCCATCCATTTTGCATCCTAATTATCCTTCAAGGCCCAATTCAAATATTACTGCTTTCAGAAAACCGTCCCTTATCTTCCCAGATGGAAGCAGCACATCTTTTTCTGAATCCCCCTAGCTGCAATGTGGACACAGTGAGGACACTTTCTACTTTACACCGTGGCCGTATATGGACCATGTTTCTTATTTCCTTGACTGGCTCCTCCAACTCAACTCTGTAGCTCTCACAGTACTGAAAACAGTCTTTTGTGCCCAGATTTCCTTCACAATAGTCAGAGGAACCTAAAATCTCAATCACTGGTATTTGTCAGTATACAGAAGAGTATTGTAGGATGGTCAGTTTCATTCATTTATTCCACAAATATTTATCAGGTGCCTGCTAGGTGACAAACTCTGTTCTAGGTACCGGCAACACACAGATGAATGGGATCGCTTACCTTCTAGTGAATAAAGAAACAAGATATATGATTAGAAATAGTATCTATCACAAATCAAATTATAGATGATGTGATAGTAAGTGGCAGAACGAGGAAGTATTACTGAAATTGTAATCCAAACCACAAAAAGGAAGCAACCAGCTGTGTAGAGACCAGGGAGAAAGAGACAACATTCCAAGAAGAAGGGTGACATGGAGAAAAGTTATAAGGCAATGAAGTTTGACATATGTGTCAGCCAGGATTTGGACAGGGAAGAAGAAGTCATTCCAGATTTTTCAAGCAGACAGGGACTTAACACAGGAAATTAGAGGCTTTGGAAACCTTTGATAGGCTTTGTGATCAAAAGTCGGAGACAGCCCCATGTAACATTTGGAAAATCTGCACATAGAGGAATCAAAGCAAAGTACCAACAAAATGTATAATTCTTGGAGGACACCCAAAATCAAATACAGGCGCCATTACAACAGGGCTGCCTATTGATGGAAATGATTCAGGAGGTGGGAATACATTGAGAATGCAGAGGAAAGGTGCAACATTTTAGACGAGATTGTCCTTGCGAAGTCTGTGAGGGGCGACGGGACACAGAGCTTGGATGGGAATGAAGACATTTCATCCAGAGTGAGGAAAGAAAAGGCAGACATTGTAGGATGCGGGTGGCATTATATGTTTTGGGGTCAGGAAAAGGAAGTGTTCGTCTTTGGCAGATTTTATTTAGTTTCAGTGATGAAGGAAGGAAGGTCACTAGCTGACAATGTGATGTTGGAAAGAAGAGGTGCAAGGATTTAAGGCGAGAAAAGAAGCTACAAAACAAGTCATTTTGGAAAGTGGAAATGCCGGGGAAGTGATGTAAAGTGGAACAGCAGTACCAAGTACCCACATGTGATTCCAAATCATGATTTTTAAGATGAAAGCAGCCATCGGCAAACTTGTTCTTTTCTCCACAGATGTGCAGCTCCTGGAATGTGGGCAAAAATAGGTAGATACCTAATTAGACTTGAGGGTTGGCCAAGGGAGCATTACGTAGGGAGGAAGGAATAAGGTGTAATAAAAAAAAAAAAAAATTCAAGTGTTTGCAAGGGTGTGTTGGTAATGATGAACGGTGGAATTTACAAAGGAGACAAGTGAAAACATAAGAAGGTTGATACAAAAAAGTGGTAGAGTCTATGAATTAGAGGTCTCGATAGAATCTGGGTTTCACTGGTAGAGTATTGGTATGAGTATATGGGAAGGGCAGGAGGGAGTGGTCAGAAAGTGGGTTGAGGGGTAGGGCAGTTGTTGGTGAGGATGAGGTCAAAGGTATGTCCTTGAAAGAGTGTCAGGTTGCTCAGAGTCTTTGTGAAGCCATTGAGATAAAAAGACGCTAACCTTCTGGTGCTTGTGATTCAAGCTTTCCATGTGTCTTCTTATATGATTGTTTCTCATCTATCGTTTTAAAATAATAAATATTGGGGCACCTGGGTGGCTCAGTGGATTAAAGCCTCTGCCTTCAGCTCAAGTCATGGTCTCAGGGTCCTGGAATGGAGCCCTGCATCGGGCTCCCTGCTCAGCAGGGAGCCTGCTTCCCCCTCTCTCTCTGCCTGCCTCTCCCCCAACTTGAGATCTCTGTCCATCAAATAAATAAATAAAACCTTTTAAAAAATACTAATAAAAAAGAATAAATATTTAAGAATGAATTAGAAATTAACAAAAATACTAAAAAGCCAGTAGAGATCACATAAGATAGGAGGAAATAAATCCTGATTTATTTTTTTAAAGATATCTTTAGAGGCCAAGTGAGACCCTTTGCTTGAACTTAAAGACCTGAAATAAATTAGCAGTGTGCTGAATAATAACAAGCTGTGTCTTGGCTACAGGAAAAAAAAAATCCCGTAAGAAACTGGGTCATGACTGAAGTTCCCAGAATCATAAGCAGAGGATGCTTTGCCCTGCACTTCAGGCAAGAGTTTGAATTACAACAATGGTGGTAATTAAAAAGACAGTACGAGAGCAATGCTGAAGATGACACTAATTGAGCACCCAGTACGTGCCAAGCTGGATTATTTTTTCATTTAATTATCTCAATAATATATTGTGCAGAGAAAGAAACTAAAACTCTGGGGTGCCTGGGTGGCTCAGTGGATTAAAGCCTCTGCCTTCCACTCAGGTCATGATCCCAGCATCCTGGGATCGAGCTCCACATCGGGTTCTCTGCTCAGAGGGGAGCCTGCTTCCTCCTCTCTGTCTCTCTCTCCGCCTGCCTCTCTACCTACTTGTGATCTCTGTCTGTCAAATAAATAAATAAAATCTTAAAAAAAAAAAAAAAAGAAAGAAAGAAACTAAAACTCTGAGAAACTAAGTAACTTGCCCAAGTAAACCAAACTAGAAAGTTTAAAACTCTGGGCTTTTTTGACTCCAGAGGTCACCCTCTTAATGACTTCAATGCACCATCTCCCACTCCAATGAGTGAAAGAAACACAGAGCATCTGTTCAAGCTGACCTTTCCTGTTGGCTCACTGGAGACTGACAAGTCACTGTGATGATGGACAAAAGGCAAAGCCACAGGATTCAAACAGACCAGGGTAGGAATTATATAATCTGACCCCATATTCAGCGTGGGCGCTTAGGCAAATTACTTCATCTGCCTTCCTAGCATTAGAAGACAGACTGAATGAGATAGCATCTGTGTCACTCTTGGTATATTTCTTCCTCCTTTGTCCAGGTGAAGGGAACAGAGCCTATCCATCTTTACGTTACCTAAAGCATCTAGGAAGTGTCTTGCGGATAAGTAGTGACGTAATGAGCGGATTGATGGATAATGGATGGCCAGTTTGAGGTTATGGTAGATGAACAAAAGAGAGGGGTGTGGAGGAGGTCTGAGATGTACTGCTTGCTGACCATCTACCTGCCCCCCACCCCACGCTGTCAGTTCTTAAGCGTTTGGGCCGTACCTCAGGACTTGTTTGGACCAATGAGCTCTGAGCAGAAGTGACGGATGTAACTTCCAGCCTAAAGCTTAAGAGCCAGAGTGAGTGAGTGACTTCCCAGCTCTCTTCTGCCCCAGGGCAGCAACTGTGCGGGGCCTGCACTGACATAGAAGAGCCACAGCATGGGAGCCACCAGGATGCCCGAGGCACTGCCTGGAAGAAATCTGCCCTGGAGGTACCAGGCTCCCACCACACTTCGAATAAGATATCATTTTATTGAGTTAATTTGTTTCTGCAACATAACCATGCTTAGGCTGCATCATAAGTGCTGGCCACTTTTTGGCCAGAAAAATCATCTTTCTGGCAGGTTCAAATTATTGAATTTATGACCAGGATCACAATAATTAGAAAAAATATCCAGGATAAGGAAAAGGGAAAAAAAATACTTGAGCAGTAAAAGTGCCTTGGGGGCACCTGGGTGGCTCAGTGGGTTAGTCCTTTAACTTCAGCTCAGGTTATGATCTCGGGGTCCTGGGATCGAGCCCCACATCGGAGTCTCTGCTTAGCAGGGAGCCTCCTTCCTCCTCTCTCTCTGTGCCTGTCTCTCTGCCTACTTGTGATCTCTCTCTGTCAAATAAATAAAATCTTAAAAAATAAAAGTGCCTTGAATAAAATTTGTAATTTCAACAGCTTCACAGAATAAATCACGGATGCGTACTAATGAAAAGGCACCAATTGAAGCCAGGAGATTCGTACTACAGGGTATTCGAGTATTTTATTAGAGCTCATTTTCTCACATAGTTCAGATCTCAGGTATGAAGAGATCTTTCAAAGGTGATCAAGTATGACTTCCTTACTGATGCAAACATACGACATTCACAGCGCTTGACTGAGTTTCCCATGCACCTTGGTGACTCAAGGGCAGAACTGGCTTTACACACGCGTCAGCCCTGTCTTTTTAACCCCACACCCAGAGATTTTTTCCCACTGTTATAATTCCCTGATGATACCTGTGTGCTCTGAAAGAGTTAATGTATCTTCCAAAGGGTGGCTATTGTTGTTGTTGCTGTTGTTGTTGTTGTTGTTGTTGTTGTTGTTATTATTATTATTATTATTATTATTATCATCATCATTTTAAGTCCTAAAGAAAGCCAAACTGGATAACAGCCTCTGGAGTATCTAATCCCTCTTAAGGGTGTTCATCCAGAAAATGCTAAAAGATGAAAGTTATCCCCACAGAGAATCTCAGTGAAATGCTCACAGGAAAAAAATGAACTCGAGCTACCCAATTGAGAATTTACATAAGTCTTTAGAGGATTGATGCCAGTGAAGTCAGCAGTTCTCCCAGGAGGATAATGGGATCGTGTCTTAATTCTCTTCATTTTTTATTTTTGAAGTTCTACCACTAGGTGTATCGGAATGACTCAGCAGAAAGTGAATCTTGTTAAAGAGCTGGTCTGTGAAATGCCCGGTGTTTATCACACAATGATTACTTATCTGTTTGGAACAGTTTCTAAGTTTTCTACACAGCTCAACTTTTTCTCCTGGTTTTCCCTGCCTCCTAAAAAAAAAAAAAAGAAGAAGAAGAAGAAAAAAAAATAGTTCTAAGGCCCCCACCTAAAGTATTGAGAGATTCTTATCTCTCTTCCAAAAACTCAAGGGATTTTGTTGTTAAAATAATAGGAACAAGTGTCAATCCCATATTTTTCTCATACTTCATCAGATTCTGGGGGACTTCTGATTAATTTAGGTTTTGGGGAGAGCAAATGTCTTCTATGTAGAAATAAAACACTGCAAAAAGTAAAAATAAAATGAAAACTAGCCCACAGTTACAAATGTTCTCTCCACCAAGGTGGCTCATGTAGAGGAAGCATGTCATCATGAACAGAAAGCAGTGGGTTCCCAACATACTCCAGAGGAAATATTCTAAGTATGTTTAAATTTGTATATTTTGTTTGAGACTTATGTGGCTTATCATGAGTTTTATCAGTGGCGTTGAGAAGAAAGAAAAATTACCATGGCTCTTTCAATAGCAATTATCCCTGGAATTTTCAAACCATTGCAACAGCTCTATCTCTGAGATTCTGACCGACACCTTGCTATCTCTGAGTCAGGTGGGGATGTGTATTCACACCCTTCTACAAATCTACTTCCGACCAAATATTTGAGTATTTGCCAGTCAAATAGTAGGAAATACCTCAAAATTTTGACTTGCATTGCTTTGATTGTTGGTGACATTAAGTATCTTTTTACTTGGCTCACGAGCCACTGTATTTTGTCTTCTGTAATGTTTCTCTTCCAAACCATTTCTTACCCCTTGTTTATTCATTTTTTTCTCACTGATTTATAGGATTTTTATAAACATTGATAACCTCTTATATGTGAAGTATATGGCAAATATTTTTCCCCACGCAAGCATTTACGTATTAAGTATATATGGCTTCTTTGACTATACGAAGCTTTGTTTCTGTCATGCACTAAGTATGCCAGTCTTTTCTTTTATAGCTTTTGGGTTTGGTTCATGCTTAGAAAGTCCCTCCCCATTAAAAGACATAATAATATTCTCCTAAGTTTTCTTCTAGTATTTTCCCAGGTCTCTCTAATGCCAACCCTATGCATCTAGTCATAAAACCATTTAAGTGTATTACAGGCTATAAGCCATAATGCAAAGAACACGAACTCCAAAAACAGTTGTTTTGGTTCACTTTCTGGCTTCACTTAGTACCAATGGTATAACCTTGAATGTCTGGGAAAAGCAGTAAAAGTAGTTGTTCTTTGTACTGAAAGGTTATTAATATTAATAAATTCATTCATATGAAGGATTCTGAAAGGTGTTCCATACACAGTAGCTGTGCAAAGGCACTGAGCATCATTTCTCTCTGTGAGCCTAGTCTGAGCACAGTTCCTGGCTTACAGTCCACACTCAGCAAATAAAAAGCTAATCAATTCATTCAAAATATGTCTTCGTCACTCTGCTTTTTCATAAATTATTTATTACAAAGTCCGTCAGGCCACAGTCCCCATAATCATCTCAGCAACTCTTAGCATAAATACTTGTTTTGATTCTCGATCAGTCTTAAGACTCTTGGATGTAACACACGAGAGTTTTGCAGTAAGATTTAAACCAATCTATATGAGGTTAAAATGTGGTCTTTCCTCACATATCCCATCATGGCCACAATTCTTTGGAAGGCAAATGAGCATCTGTTAGCCGGTAGGTTTAAATAAGGACCTTCCATCTTTTTCTCTCAAGTGTGCACATATTTTCATCTTGCAGCCTCTCCCTACTAGTTCATTGATGATTTGCATGGTCATTGGAAATAATCCATCATTCTTTGGCACCAATAAATCAGGCACTGAACTATGGGATGTAGGGAGTTGTAACCCTGGAGATTCCTACAGCTTCACAAGAAGGAAGAGAATGAAATTGAAAAGACATAAAAATATAAAACCCCAAAGCTCTGTGTGACAGAGCTGCTAAAGTTATTCAGAGAACTGAAGCCCCAAACCACGGTGGTTATCTCCCTCAATTTGTCAGAAAATGCTCCCGCAACATGTGTTGAAACTGCAGAGACTCAACTGCCTGCCTCAGTTCCAATGGCTGTTCATTTCCCATGAACCACCAGGGCTATAAAATGGGCTTTTCCCTCTTTCACTGCTTCCGTGTTACTTCTAGCCAGATCAGCAAACCTCATGGCTTAGCTCTCACAGAAGATGCTTTACATGTTTCTTCTAGGCTTTTTCTTCTTGTTAATAAATAGGAATTAGAGGAATTTTGGAAATTCCTTCTTTCTCAGAAAACCTGGTCACAAGCTATATCCTTACTGATAACTGCTACTGCAAATGTCAGAAGTTTAGCATTACCTTGTTGCTTTTCGATTCTTTCCTGTGCCAACAGTTTGATTTTCTCTTGGTGGATGGATGCCTCGATTCCACTAGGGAGGTCTGTGAACCTGAAAATCAAAGAGAAAAATGTATTAACGTTTTTCTAAAATATTATCCTGACTAAAAATGTGTGGTGGCTTTGAAACAATCATCAGGTATGTTGTTTGAAGTGAACAATAGGTAATTTTGCTTGACAAGAAACTAAGAGGCACAGCAGGTCAGAGTAGTGTTGTAGGAAAAACTATTTAGTGAGGATTTTGAATCATACAGCATTTGAATTTATTTTGATGGAGAACCAGAAGCTTTTGTTTGCTTTCATGAAGAAAGGTATTATAAGCAACATGACACTTCAGAGCACAAGTCGTGTGCTTCATATAAAAACAGGATATGTATTGTGAAGGTTAAGAATGGAACATAGTAAGGGGAAGTAAAGCCCGCTGTGAGCCCAGTGAGATCATGCTGGGGGGAAAAACTGTTTCTAGCGTCAAGAAGGCTTACAGATCTATGACTAAATGGATATAGCATATATTAGTGATCTATGCACCACTGGAAAGCAGTAGTCAATAAAAAATAACATTTAGCTCCAGCAAAGCCCATGTCTATATGACAGAGCTGCCGAGGTTATAAAGAGCACTGAAGCCTGGAGAGCAGAGTGACAATTCACCAGATGCATGCTCTACCTTTATCTCATGCCTTTTCCTTAGTGGCCAGTAGAGGGCATGACCCTTTGAGGTAGGCGCAATGATCATTCCCATTACACAGACACACGGATGAAGTTCAGGGAGATCAAATAACATGGCCAGGGGCACATACTTTTGGAGTGGCAAAGCAAAAATTCAACCTCTGATTCTGGAACCTGTACGTTAACCACTGGCCCCTCAGGTCTCTGCTGGAGACCTTGTGTGATTCAAGAAGAAATGAGGGACTTGAATGAATTTTACTGTAGTGGCCAATAAGAAAAAGGATTTAAGATGACTTCAAGGTTACTAACAGTCGACAAGTACTAATGATGGAGATAAAACATTGTAAGGGGAAATGATAGTTTCATAAGAGAAAATTTAAGCTCTTTGGTCCTTCAATAGCCATTTATTGAAGATAAGTTGAGGATGTAGGCACAAGTGGCCACCAGACACCATGCTGGTTTCTGGAGATAAAGAGGTGAAGAAGAGAAGTCCTTGCCTTCAAAGAGCTCAAACTAGCAGGGGAGTTAGAGTCCCCATTTATCTCTAATTGCCACCATAATGAATTTGTTTAAATTTAGTGTGATGTACAAAGTATACAGCTCATAGTAAACATCCAAGGTATGATAGGAACTCAGCAAAAGGTACCTACTTGAGACAGGGATTAAGAAGGCTTCTGAGAGAGTGATGCACACATTGAATTGTAATGGAAAATAAATGGCACTAGATGGGAAAGTGGGTATATAGTGGTGAGAAGAAGGATTTGCCAAGTCTAGGGATGGTATGGACAAAGGCACTTAGGCAAGATGGAGCACACTGAGTCATCACTAGCATGGTTCTTGGGCTTTGTCCTGTAGGGAGGGGGTTATCATTCGAGTTTTAAGCAGTGAGGCTCATGGTTAATTCCGCATTTTGGCCAGATCTCTCTGGTAAATGTGTGGAAGATATATTTGAGTGGGAAAATCTGGGGGGCAGGAAGACACACTGGGAGGCTCTTGTACAAGCCCAGGTAAGAGCTTACCATAGCTTGAACCAGTGAAGTGGCCAATGGTTTTGGAGAACGAAGGCCAGATGCAAGGATTATTCAGATAAGATGTTTGGCAAGTGGTGGGATGAGGAGAGATATGTTGGGGATGAAGTTAAGGATGACAAGTTGGGTTGTCTTTTGGAATAGTGGTGCCACAAAATAAGTTAGAAAATATGCGCAGAGAAACACATTCAGAGAAGTAAATGAGGAGTTCGGTTTTCAGACCCTGTTATTAGTTTCCTAGGGCTGTCATAACAAATTACTAAAAACTTAAAGGCTTAAAGCAGGCGAAATTTATTTTCTCACAGCTTAGGAGTCCAGAAATCCAAAATCAATGTGTTGGCAGAGTTACTTCCTTTGGGGCACTGAGGAAGATTTGTGTTCCATGTCTCTTTCCTAGTTTCTGGTTGTTATCAGTAATTCTTGGTATTCCATGGTTTATAGACACATCACTCCAATCTATGCCTCTGTCCTCACATGGCCTCCTCCCTTATGTCTCTGCATCTTCTTGTTTTCCATCTCCTGTAAAGACAACTCTCACTGGATTTAGGACCCACCAGGATCATCTCATCTCAAGAGCCTTTTCTTAATTACATCTGCAAAGACTCTTATTCTGAAAGGTCACAATCTGAGTTTCTGTGTGTGCGAATCTTTTGTTTTGGTGGGGGGATCACTATTCAATGCATGAGAGACACTTTGAGAATACCCAGGAGTGATTCAGAAGCTAAAGAAGGGGTCTGAGCTAGCTAAGAGTCATCAGCATTTGAGTACTAACTGAAACCAAGATAATGGATTGGAAACATAGAATTAGGGGGTCAGGGAGCCAAGAACAAAATCTGGGCACATCAGTAGATACTTGACAGATAGGAAAAAAGATGTCTATAGGGACAATAGAAAAGCATAGTTGTTTCAAAAAATCAAAGCATTATTTCATGATATCGATAGATGATAGGTCAATCTGGTATCTACATATAGATATATATATCATGGTATGTATGTATATATGTATCTATCTATCTACCTACCTACAAATGATTGAGTATCTACTATGTTCCAGGCACTACACTAGTTCTTTACACTTACTTAGTCCCCCAAATATGTGTCACAGTGGGTGTTTTTAATCTCCATTTTATACACAGACTACAGCTTGGGAATTTAAATAATTTGAGCAAGATCCAAGGGCTAATTAATGATGAACTCAGGACTGGAACATCCTTCTGATTCCAAAGCTTCTGCTCCTTTTCCACACTGCCCTTTTTGTAGCATTTCAACAAGGAGAAAATTTGAAGATACTAAAAATGTCGTAAGATGTCATGGCAGTGACTGAACTGCTTATTCAAATTCATTTTCATCTTTTCCCTTTCAAACACAATCCTTGTCTGGGGAAGGCAGAGATGTGCCAAGCTCTAGAAGAACCATCTCTTGTCTTTCCTTGCAGACAGGGCTGGCTATATGACAGCACAGTTGCCCGAGCAGACAAACAAATTGCTTGGTGTGGGAAATCTCCTTGGGAAGATGGCTATCTAAGCAGTAGGGTAGCCTTTTTAAAAAATTGAAGTATAATTGACATACAATATTTTATTAGTTTCAGGTGTACATCATAGTGATTTTTATACATTATAAATGATCCCCCACAAGAAGTCTATTTATCATCTGTCACCCCATAAAGTTATTAAAATATTATTGATTATAATAAGATGTCCTTTTGATTTTTTTCCTGTCTTCTTTCATATTTCCAAATATGTGGACATGAGGGCTACTGTAACCATTTTTTGGTCACGGTAGCCCTTAGAGCAACGATGACCATTTTCTGATCATGAGGCAACTCTCTAGATGGGACTCAAGTGCTAAGTCAAAAGGGACAGAAAGATCAAAGGAGCCTAGGCCAGTGTGGCCACTAAAAAACATGTGCACCAGCCCCAGAATGCCTCTTCCCAATCATAGTAGTATTAGGAGAAAGAGCCCACCCAACTTTCTAAAGCCACTGTCTTTCTGGACAGTCCACAAGCAGCCAAACCAGGGTCCCCTCCCACAAGCTCTGAAATACAAGAAAAGGACTCAAAGACAGAAGTGGATATACATAAGTTTGGAGGGGAGGCAGAACAGTTAAGGGAGATTAAACTTGAAGCCTTAAATTCTTAGGATGAAGTAAGAGGTAATGTCTACTGAGATTGAGTGTGATAGGGCTTGGAATAGGGAGATTTTTAATCACTTTAATGGTGTGCTAAGATGAAATACTGTACTAACTGCTGATCTAATGTACCTTGCCTACTCTGTGCTATCATCTGTCTTAAAAAAAAAAAAAATGGATAGCTTTTCTCCCTTTCGGAACATAAAGAACATTTGGTCTTCGTAGTTGTGCAGACTAATTCCATTTGGGAAGCTCATCATGGGCATTTCCCATTTTTCAGTGGTAATACTAATAATCTGCAAGCTGGTTCAACTTGAAGAACATTCTTTCTCTTTTATACTTCAAAAGAGCTAGCAGCACCTTGTTTGACCTAAAAAAAAAAACAAAAAAACCTTCAAAGTGGATCTGGAGGCAGTCAGACAACCACTGAAACTTTTGGGGTAAAGATTAGCACTTATCTGAAAAGCCTCTTCTCCATCAGCTTAAAAGAAAGTGATTGAGATACGATGATTTCTGGAGAAGATTCTGAGGATTGTTATTTTTTGTTTATTTATAATTTTTTTTTGGATTTTGGGGTGTTTAATTAATTTTCTTAAATCAGTTTTTCAGTGTACTTAGAATAATCAATATTCTCAGATTTTTATCTCTAGCTTCTTGGCTACAGTCCGTAAATTCACTGCATCTTGATTTATGCTCAAGCATGAGTGGCTGTGAGATGAATTGTTATTTTTGCCGGTACTGGCTTTATTACAGGAGCCCATGGTGTTTTTGTTTTTCCTCGTCAGGATTCATATTCTCAGGAGCACACCCTTTTAAAAGGAAATGTTTTTATTCTCCAAAGTACATTGTTAGTGACAATTCAACCTTATTTTAGGGAATTTTAACTTATGATGGATTGAAATAATATGGGGAAAAGAGAGAAAGAGAGAACCAGTGCAAAATCTTAAACATCAATATTAAATAACAATGACACATATCTATGCCAATGCTAAGACTAAAAAGGATATTATTAAGATTACTGGGTCCACCTTAACTTTAATTTTTCAATATTATTTACTTTATATTGGTTCTTTCTAGCCCTTACTTAGTTACAAGTGTGTGTTGAGAGGACCTGAGATCCACTCTTTTGGCAAATTTCCAGTGTACAATACAATATTGTTAACTGTAGTCACCATGCTGTACCTTAGATCTCTAGAACTTATTCATCGCATATAACTGCAACTTTGTGCCTTTTGACCAACATCTCCCCACTTCCCTCACCTCCTCTTCTCTGATAACCACCATTCTAGTCTCTGCTTCTATGACCTCAACTTTTTTAGATTCTACATGTAAAGGAGAGTATACAGCTTTTTCTTTCTGTATCTGGCTTATTTCACTTAGCATAATGTCTTCCAAGTTCATCTATGTTGTTGTAAATGGTAAGATCTCCTTTTTATTATATATATCACAATCTCTTTATCCATTTATCCACTGATGGACACTTAGATCGTTTCCATACTTTGGCTGTTGTGAATAATGTGAGTGAGGATGTCTCTCTGAGGTACTAATTTCCTTTGCATACACACTCAGAACAGAGATCGCTGGGTCATATGGTAGTTCTACTTTTAATTTTTTGAAGAACCTCCACACTGTTTTCCCTGATGCCTGTACTATTAAGATTTTTATGATGGAGATATACAATAGGAAGCAGAATATAATCTGCTTTAGAGAGGCCTGGGCTAGTAATATAAAGTAGGACATCAGGAGCACATGGAAAGAACGGGTATGTAAAATGGTCCCATTAAAAAAGCTAATCCAGGAGGAGCATGTAGAAACTGAAGAAAATCAAGAATGACACAGCTCTGGTCACCTATCTATCTCCTATTCTCAGGTCAGAGAGTTGTTTGTTTCTCTAAGACTAAAATAATTCCCAGCTTCCCAGTGACAAGCTGCGAGATCATTGGTGCTCAAACTCTCCTCTCCTGACAGAGAGCCTCTCAGAATGGTTGTGTAGGCCATGATTTTGTCACCAAATTTCTTAAAGATAAAGAGCATATTTCTTTGTGCCTCTGCCTCTAACATAGTCCTCTGCAAAGATCAGTACTCAATTCGTGCTTGTGGGTAAAAATGATGACTATCTGTTTGGACCATCAGAAAATGCAAGCTCAAAATAGGCAAGGAGCTTTAACAGATGTAGCAACCATAACCTTGTTCATTAAGGGGGGAAAATAAAAGTGTTCAGAATCATCCATGCTCTGAGCTTAGCCACAGCAGCACAGACTGCATAAAAGAAGCCAGACATTCTTTTTTACGAGGAGTTTTATAAAAGTTTGGAGCCAGATTTTCCCTGAAGACAGGTTCTATTATACAAATCCAAAGGCTATATGGAAATTCTGTGAGTGAAACTCTTTCTGGTTCTACTTATTCAACTATCCAAACTTAATTAAACCCTCAATCACTTTCCCTGGAACGGAGATGATAAGACGCGATTCAGTGATCTGTAATTTCTGGAATCTCCTCTCATTGCCCCCATTTTTTCCCTGACGGGCGCTGCATTAGCAATTTTTCCTCCAACCTTTGTGGAGAATTGCTGTTTACAGAGGACAGGCTGCATGCTTACTGGCAATGCCAGTATTTCAGTTCCTTTCCCTCAGAATTCTCAGATGAATACCACGGAATACTAGTGATTTATAGCATAGGAGTTCCTCAAAGTGACTCAGTAATTGACTCCTTAGAGACTGAGACACACCTGAGTTTCCCATAGAGAGTATTTGTGCTGTAGACATGTGAGGAAGCTGGCCTCTCCTCACCGTGTTGGAACATATTACCGAACAAGGCTTTTCACTAAATGTGGACTCTCCAGTGATTTTTGGTCATGGTTTACAAAAAATTAATGTCAGAAACCTATTTTCATTTTATTTCAGAGGAGGTTTTACATTTGCATATGATTTTAGGGCCCAGAAGACCTTGTTCAGAGTTCAAACTCTTTCCCAATGTTTAGTTCTTACCCCTCAAACTGGTGAGGACAACTCTTCTGACATTAGGAGTGACGGCTCTCAGAACACAGCAAGGATCCAGAACTTTCTCAATACTGGCAACAGCTCTACCCTTATGTTGGGGACTGTGGAGTGGACGTGTGTTTTTGTTGTTTCTACCCGGCATTCATTTACTCTTCTCCTGAAAATAACCCGTCTGTGTGAGAGGGTCGTCCCTATCCCCACTTTTCATGTCACGCAGAGAGAGTTGACCTCGCCATCTGGCCCCAGGGGTTGCGACAGCCTGAGATGGGGTTAATCGGAGCACTGCATTATGCTGGCCACAGTGACTGATTTAGGGGTCGCATATCCCTCGAGGCAAACTAAAACTCTTGACCCTGGTTTGGTGCTGGGAAATCCTTCACATAGTTTGCAGGATGACCATTTTGGACATCACACATTTCTTGTCTGGTCCTCTTACAATTTCCTTATAACCAGGATTAAATCCAAGCTTACCTTGGCTCCTAAAGCCATTGTGATCTACCCCATCTACCTCATTTATTTCATCACCTGATATTTCTCAACGCTCACTTCATCTCTACCTCAAACATGGCTATGCGGATTCCCATGTTAGAAGCTGTGCACTTGCTTTTCTTCTCCCTTACAATAGCCTTTCCCTAGGCTATACTTGGCTGCCTTTTTCTTCCCATCATAATGCATGTCTTAAGTCAAATGCCTCTTACATAGCAAGGACACTCAGGACGGTAAAATGAAGTAGTCATCATATTTACTTTCTACCACATTATTACATACATTCTGTGTATTCTCTTTTTCATATTAATACCCAAGGCCCAAATTATTTTATTTATTCATTTATTTTCTCTCTTATGATATCAGAACATAAGCTCTTTGATTAATTTTCTAGGTCACCATCGTGTATACCCCCTGTTCCATATATATCAGCCTGTCAATAAGTATTCGTTGACTGACCGAGGAGCTCTCTTTTGCTCGGATGGTTAATCTGGCAGAATGTCAGCTAGAGGCCTCAAGTGTTGAACTGTTAGCCAAGAGGACCAACACAGGGGAGAAAGGAGAAAGGAGAGCTGAGAAATGGAGAGAGACAGGCTCCCAAAAGTATAAACAAAGCCAGATACACTGGGATGTTGGTAATAAAAGCCAATAAATTCTTTTATGCTTAATTCACCATGAGTTAGAGTCCTTGTAAATTCTGTGTTCCTACACAATATTCACATCTTGTCACATCGCATGTCTTTCTTTTTTTCTGTCTTTGGCCAGAATTCTAGTTATCTGAAAGGGGGAAAGACCTTATTTGAAGATATTCAGGTAATTTAGCAGTGGAAAATTACCTGCAAAGTATCTACAAAGTACCACTTTTATAACTAGCTTGATTGGAGAAATCATTTCACAGTGTATACATATATCAAAACATCATGTTGTTCACTTTAAACATATACAGCATTTATTTGTCAATCATACCTCAACAAACCTGGAAAAATTTTTAGAAAAGAAAAAACACAAGCTATGTATTAAGGTAGTCAGAATAACTAACTATATCATGGTCTATGGTAATTTATTGATATATTTAGTTTAACAGTTGAATTCGGGGGATAGCTCTCCTTTGAGGCATAACAGAGTAGCTGTACTAGACTTGTACTCACAACAAAAATAGCTATAGATACACACTACATATGCACCACATGGACAGCACAGACATACCAACAACACAACACAATACTCCACACAAACATAAAATACTGAAACAACACACACCCAACACAGACACTACCCATAACAAACAACATCCACAAACCACTCACATGCTGCAAAAAAAATTTCCATACATAAAAATTAAAATCAATAATAAATATAGATGAAAATATGTGAGACAACTTTTTTTTAGATATCAAACAATAAGCAGCCCAGTATTAGAACCCTTATGAGAAGGGAAATACACAAGATAAGAATCATGGTTATACCACAATTACCCAGACTTTTTCCTTGCTGTAAAACAGGAAGAAGCCCACATGGGGAAGGAGTTTCATTTTGTTAAGGATCCAGATATTGGAATTTCCAGGTTCTGAAATGGATAGAATTTGCAGGGCAGGATACCTGAGAAGAAAGAGCTACAAAGGATGGTGGTGGATGGTGGGATAAAGACTCCATGGGATTCAACAATTATATAAGGTATAAATGGACCAAATACTTCAATTGAAGGGCAAAGATTTTGCCCTCTTTAGTAAAAAGATCTAATTACTTCCATCTATGGAAAATCCATTTTGAAAATAAAAGGACATGAAAAGATATAGCAGGTCAACAGTAAGCTTAGAAATCTAGAACAGCCATTTTAGTGCTACACAGAATAGACTTTGAGATAAAGAGCTTTGCCTGATATCCCTAAATCTAAAACCATGAGTTTATATTGAAATGTTGAATTTTAGTTCAAGCCCACAGAGTACCTTATATTCTTCCTCCTTTCCACATTTGTAACTCCCTTCTCTAAGAGTGAGAAAACTGGCTCCCATTCCCCATCACACATTACTCATTTGCTCAGAACTACACAGAATATAGCTTAAAAATGACTAACAAATAGTACTATGGAAAGCAAGCCTACAGAGGCAAGAAATACACAAAATGAGCTTGGAGCATCTCATAGGGCCAGAAAATAAGGAAGTGCTCAAAAACAAGAAAAAAAAACCACATTAATAAGAGTACATCAAAGGGACAGAGAAGCCAACTGAAAGAGCTCTCAGTGGACAAAGCTAGGACAATCTGAGCAGCAAGATAAATAAAGTAGTATTGGATTATAACCCCAAGTAAATATAAATATCCATGAGGACGTACTGATACAAATAAATGAATGTAAAAGTAAATGAAGGAAAAGAGACCAATATCCCACAAAAGAGTTCCAAACAATTTATGTAGATACTTTACCCCCGAGGAGAGAAAACGCTGTGGGTTTTGGGTAGTGACTTTCTTCCAAAGAATGTATTACTGAAGCGTGGGTAGGGGAATAACCTTACTGTGGAGAGACCTGATAACTATTCCTTCTGGAATGTGACCAAGGTCAATGTCAACAGTGAAAAATCATATTGCCAGGATGTACATGTGATATAATGTGATGAAGATGTCCTCTCATCTCTGTGGTTTCCCTCTAAAAAACACACATACAATTCTAGTCTATTTATACAAAAAACATCAGATAATGCCAACAGAAGAGCATCCTATAAAATATCTGACCAGTGTTCCTCAAAACTGTCAAGATCATAAAAAAATAAGGAAAGGTTGAGTAATTGTCACAGTCAAAAGAAGCCTAAAAAGACATGACAACGAAATGTAATATGGCATCCCGGATGCAATCCTAAAACATAAAAAGAAAATTAGGTAAAGGAAATCTGAATAAACTGTGAATTTTAATTAGCAATAATGTATCCATATTGCTTAATTAATTATAACATGTCCCATACTAATGAAGGTTGCTAATAATAGGGGAAAATGGGATAGAAACACAAGAGAACCCTCGGCACTATCTTCTCAAATCTTCTCAATTTATCTGTAAACCTAAAACTGTTCTAAAAAAGTATCAAAAATAGATTTAGTACTGATTTAGTACTGTTTAGTAATAAACAGTAAAAAAAAAAAAGTATTTCTAGTCCTTATGATTATTTCTCCCATCTATAAAGTAGAACAATATCCACCTATTTTCTATAAATAAACAAGCAAAACTACTAACCTAATATTCAAGTTTGTTAAAACAAATACATATATATATATATATATATATATATATATATACATATGTGTGTGTGTGTGTGTGTCTTATGTCCTAGCTTTCTCTACTGTGAAGTCACAAAAGTAATACTACACCAGAAGCAATAAGCACACCTAGTGATTGACTGATTTCAAAATTACATTCTACTCTAAAAAGCCACAGGTCTCCTTGGAGAAAAGACTGATTTGGGGTTCAAATATAAAACAATTCTGAAACATTTCTGTGAACCAAAAAATAAGGAAGCATCAAAGATGATGAGGATGTATCCACAGGACATGGGAAGAACTTGAAATCATCCCCCTGGCCAGATCTGGGTGAAACTGAGCCTCAGTATCAATGAGGATATAAGCTATCTATAGTAAGTTGAGTAAAATAAAAATCTGAGAGCTCATCTTGATATAAATAAATAAATCAGTTTTCCTTACAACAGAATGCCAACTAATAAGTATAGAGAAAATGACAGAAATTCTAAAAATCATCATTAGATGCTAAAATTAGTTTAATGAGGAACAGATATTTGCATAGATCAAAGTAATTCTCCACAAATTATTTACAAAGGGGAATGGAGAAATTCTGCAGGGTAGACACCTAGAAGACACCAATGAAACCAAGTGATCAAGGCTAATATCACCGACATTGGGACAGATCAACTCACAGGACTTCTGAAAAGATGCAGTGAGGAGAAGACAACGTTACCTGTCTAGTGTTCCTGCCAAAAATGCTTATCTTGAATTTAATCAAGAAAAAAATCAGGAAAATCAAAATCGAGGAACATTTCGTAAAACTAACTCATCTTTAAATTATATCAGGGTCAAGAAAGACAAAGAAAAGCTGAGAAAATACTCCAGGTTAAAGGAATTGAAAGGACCATGATAACTGAAAGCAATGGGTGATCTAGACGGGATCCTGGATGTCCAATGGAAATAGCTAATAGATCTATTGACAAAAATGATATAATGTAAGTATTACTGCAGATGATGTAATAGTATTTTGAACAAAACAGAATTTCCCAATTTTGATAATTATACTGTGGTTATGTAACAGAATGTCCTTGTTCTGAATTCTGCCAACAATCTGAATGAACTTGGAAGTGGATTCTTCCTTGGGCCTTTAGGTAAGAACCTGGCCAATGTGAACACTTTGAATTCAGTCTGGTGAGATCCTAAAGGTGGGTTCTCTAAACCCACCCGAGCTTGCCAGGATTTCTGACCTTCACGATGGTGAGCTAATAAAGGGGGTGTGTGGTATTTTAAGTCATTAAGTTTGTGATCATTTGTTATACAGAAATAAATGATGAATATGCCTCTATGGTTATGCATACATACGATATACAAAATACTCACAAATAACCTATTGACATGTATGAAATATGTCTAACAAAGGGTTGGAGTCAAGGAGTAACTGCCAAATTAAGCTGGCTTAAAAAGATAAAAATCAGGTTGGTTAAAACAGTGTTCCCTTCAAGACATATTGTTTAGGATAAACAATTCAGGAAGGAATTTCTATACGGCTAAAAGATAGTCCTCAAAAGTAGAAGAGTCAAGAGTACACATCCCTCCTTAATCCTAAACACACAAAATAAGACCTCCTAAGAGCACTTAGGAGAGTGCACATTCAGAACTATGCTGGGAGGGGCGCCTGGGTGGCTCAGTCTGGTTGAGCTTCAGACTTCATTTCCGGTCAGGTCAGGATCTCAAGCTTGTGAGATCCAGCCCTGACTCAGGCTCCGGCCTCAGCGGGGAGTCTGCTCTCTCCTTCTCCTTCTGCCCCTCCCTCCACTCGTGCTCTCCCTCTCTTTCAAATAAATAAATAAACAAACAACAAAGCTATGCCGGGAACCAGAGACTTTCATGGAAGGGGGTTAGAAAATGGAGATGGGCATAAGAAAGCTGGAATTCAAATGAGAAGTTGACTTTTTTTTTTTTTTTAAAAGATTTATTTATTTATTTATTTATTTGACAGAGAGAGATCACAAGTAGGCAGAGAGGCAGGCGGAGAGAGAGAGAGGAGGAAGCAGGCTCCCCGCTGAGCAAAGAGCCCGATGCGGGGCTCGATCCCAGGACCCTGAGATCATGACCTGAGTCGAAAGCAGAGGCTTAACCCACTGAGCCACCCAGGCACCCCCAAATGAGAAGTTAACTTTATGCTACAGTCAACTTAGACAAGTAAAAGAGATTTTTTTGATTCTGCTTTCCCTTGGGTTCAAAATGCTTTTGTGGCTCTTACCACATTTATCCTCATGATGACCCTTCTGTCCTTCGTTCCTTCTTAAAAAATGTCACTCTCCCTTGACCATAGGATGAAATCCAAAGCAATTTCCAGGACAAAAGAGATTTTACACCAACCCACCTCTCTAGTCTTATATGCCTGACCCTACCTACCCACCCACATCCTGTAGATTCACACCACAGTACAAGTCCTCCAGTGATGATGATTATTAATGCCTTTCTGCCCTTTGTTTATTTGTTTGTTTGTTTGTTTCAGATTATATCTCTGCCTCAAACGCCCTTCTCAATTTTATCATCATGGTAAATCCTCACTTACTCTTCTTGATGCAGAAAATAGGGGTTCTGATTTGTATTAGGTCTCCTGGAGAGCTATAGCTCCAAGTATGGAATAAACTCCCCTTTGCTCCTAGTTTATTACGCTATACATTCTAGATCAGATTGCTACTCTCAGCGGGAAAGTTACACAAAAACAGTTAGAAACTTAATCTTAATATACTCCAAATATTGCTTGGAAAAATGAATCCATAAGTAAGTAAATGAATCAAGTAAAAACACAATATTAAGATAAAAAACTTGAGGGGAAGTTGGATTTGATCACTCGGTCCTCCAGAACACTTAGAGTTGATTCTGAAATGGTAAGGCCTACTTCCAGCCTCATTTTTTGGTTATTCCTTAATTTAGTATGTTATTCCATCAGAATGACTAACTATTTCTCAATTTCCTCTTTATAAACTGCTTGATTGGGATATAGTTCACGTATAATTCACTCATTCAATGTGTATAATTCATTGACTTTAGTATATTCAGAGAATGGTTCAATAATCACCACAATCTAATTACAGAAGATACTTAATTCCTTTCTGTAGTTATCTTTGATCCTATTCTTTGCTCTTTGTTCATTCAATCATTTAATATATATTTAGCCAACCAATGTAAACTCTGAAAGAACTTTGATATACAGAGTACCAGTTACAATACTCAGTGGTAAGTCCTATAATGGAGGGAGGTAGAGATATAAAATATATCTAGGCAAGGACATAGACAGGGATACCCCACCACTGATGACAGTCAGAGAAGTGATTCTAGGAGGAAGTGAGGTCTATGCAGAGACCTGAAGAGTGCAATGGAGATTGCCAGATGACAGGTCGAGGTTGGGGGAGGGGGTGTTAAACAGAGATGAGGCTTTTAGAGAAAAGAGCTCTAGGCATGAAGAATGCCATCTGCTATGACCCAAAGGGAGATGGACATGGTCGATGTAGGGAGCTAAAAAGAGTTAAGCTTTCTCTACCTATAAAATTCCAAGTCATTTTTTATATGAGTGTTTATAGTGGATTTGTTGGCAATTTTTAAGAACTGACATCAATTAAATGCCCATCAGCAGGTAAATGGATGAATCACCTCTGTTGTACTCATACAATGGAATAGTATCCAGCAAAATAAAGGAATGAACTTCAGTACACGCAACAACTTAGAAGGAATAAATAAAGCCAGACTTCTTCCCCCCACCACCGGCAGAAAAAAGTAAGCACGGCATAATTCTATCTAAAATTCCAGAAAATTAAAACCAATCCACAGTGACAGAAAGTAGACCAGGGGTCATCAGGGGACAGAGGTTAGTGTGCTTGATAGGGATCACAAAGAAGCAGAAGGAAAATTTCAGGGGTAATAGAAATGTTCACTACTATGATTATGGTTATGGCTTCAAGGGTAAATACATAGGTCAAAATTCATTAAATTCTATACTTTAAACATGCACAGTTTGTTGTATGTCGATTATATCCCAACAAGGTTATCTTTAAAAACATGTTCCTATTTGGATAATAAATTATATGATTTCCCTATTAATAAAGGACCTGGCTTCTGGGGGTGTTTAATTAGTGTTGGGTATTAGTTTTACTATTAGTATTAAAATATTATTAGTACCGTAACTGCCACAGTCATAGAGGCCCAGGAATGAAGCTAGTTTTGGCCTGTAGATAGGCCCAGACAATACATGGGACCTGGGGAAACAGTACCATACAGGGGTAAGAGCTTGAGTCTGGGGTTGGGACAGACTAGGTTAAAATCCTAGCTCTGTCATTTACTAACCAAACTCATTTGTCACCCCTCCTTTAGAAGCCTTATCTGATTCCTCTACTCAAAATTAATGATCTCCTTTTCTGCGTTCCCTCAGCAATAATATAGTGAGGTGGGGGAAAAACCCTCTATTACATGCAAAGTAACATGCAGTCATAAGAATGAATGAAATCATGAAAGATCATCTTGATTTTACCTCTTTATCTGAAGAATAGACACTTAAATCTTTATTGTTTTTATTATAAAAATAATTCCTACTTTTTATATTATTATATTTAGTATATTATAACTTAAATATAAAAAATTAGATATAATATAAATATATAAAAATTAAATGGCTGCTTTCTCCTACACCTTGAGTGAGGTGGGCACCATTCACACATTCAAGTTTTCTTAGTTTCTAATGAGAAGATCATGCCCCAAAGAAAACAGCAACAATCAAGAAATTGGATAAAAATTGGATAAAAATAAAATAATTTTAAAGGAAAAGAAATGGCTATGTATCCTATGACAAATAATTTAAGTAAATGTAACATGCAGTGATTTCAAATAACACGTAACACCTCTCTTAAGTTAATGATGATGGAATTGGGAAAGGGTTTTCTAATTACTACCATCTTTTAAAAACTCACTGTTTGACTTATATACAGAGAGAGTCAATTATCATATGGTTTCACTTATTTGTGGAGCATAACAAATAGCATGGAGGACATGGGGACTTAGAGTGGAGAAGGGAGTTGGGGGAAATTGGAAGGGGAGGTGAACCATGAGAGACTATGGACTCTGAAAAACAATCTGAGGGTTTTGAAGGGACGGGGGGTGGGAGGTTGGGGTACCAGGTGGTGGGTATTATAGAGGGCACGGATTGCATGGAGCACGGGGTGTGGTGCAAAAATAATGAATACTGTTATGCTGGAAATAAAAAAAAAAAAAAACTCACTGTTTTCAGTTCAATAAAAATCTTTAAGATAACATCATCATTTCCTAAACCTAGAATCAAGCCCTTCAGTACTTTCGGGCAGAACTTCCTACAGATTTATAGGTGAACCGATCCACTTGGAAATCGGCTGTTTTCTTCAAGGAGATATTACATGTCAATTCATTTAATAGATTTGTCTATCTCAGCATTCTAAAAAGTCATTAGAATTATAAAATTTTTAAAGCCTGGAAGAAAACATACATATTATTTGGCTCCAGTTTTCTATTTTACAGATGAGAAAACGAGGTCCTGCAGAGATAATGATCTGACCACACTCACATGGTAATCGGTAGCAATATTTGGTCTAGAACCCTAAATTCCAAATACCCAGTTTCAGTGCCTCTTTTCAATGAGCTACCTCCCTCAGAGAACAGGCTCCTGAACCTGGAACATGAGTCAATGTTTCCTCCCAAGGCCATCTTTGGGAAATTGATATCTACACAAGCTTTTCTTTTTAAGACTAGTCCAGTTACTACTGTTGCATAATAAATTACCCTGTACTGTAATGGCATAAGACAACAATCATTTTATTTTGCTCATGATGTCATAGTCAAGAATTTGGGAAGGGCTTATGTAAGTAGATGGCACTTGGAATACTTCATGCAGTTGCAGTCAAATAGAGGCGGGAGCTGCAGTCTACTGACGGCCTACCATGCAGGCCCTCTAAGAGGATGCATTCACAGGGGTGGCAGCTGGTGCTGAAAGCCACTGAAAGCTTAGCCAGAGTTGCTGGCTAAATTAGCTACACATGGTCCTGCCAGCATGGTGGTCTCAGATGTTGTCACATGGTGGCTAGCTTCCCCCAGAACAAGTATCCTGAGTCAACCCAGCAGGATCTGCAAGGGCTTTTCAGAAGTATGCAACATCACTTCTCAAAAGTTATGTTAACTCCACTTCTACTGCATTCTGTTCTTTATAAGCAAGTTACTAAAGGCAAAGTAGATATGAGGGACAACATAGAACCCACCTCTCAGTGTGAATAATTTCGAATAATTCATAGACAAGCTACATGGTGACAGAGGAAAGAAACCTTAGATAAGGGAGGAGATATGATACAAAGAAGAATTGATCAGGCATGTATATCCATCAAAGAAGCTTCGAAAATAGAACATATACCTATCTCCTTGTTTGTCAATCAACACTCCATGGTGGAGAATATAATTAAGAGTGATCTATCTCAGCTTTGCCTATTTTCCCAAGTGATGGGATTGACATTCAAGGTAAAGTTCCAAAAAACGAGATGACCTAGAATGCAAAACAGTAATCTTCAAAGTCAGGAACTTGAGTTGCAAATCATGCATTTCACATTTGAGTTGATGAAGGACCAAAGAGACCTTTTACTGTTTCCCCAATGAGCCTGATGAATTAAATTTTACGGAACTTCTTGGAGAGCTGTGGCTCTGTCTTTTTAACTTGATTTGTACGGCACTCCACAGAGCCCAATCCAGAGATAGTGCTTAACAAATTTCAGGTGATAGATGATGATTTAATTGGAATAGAGGAGTCCATAAATGTCCTAGGAATATAAAAACACGAAGGATACTGTAGAACAGACTTCAATGAGTTCAAGAGTTACAATGAATAAGGAAATATTTTCAAGCATTTGTGGTTTCAGAAAAGGAAAAATTGGAACAATTTCCAATAGTACTGATAATGGCCACAAATAAATCTTAGCATTTTAAATTATATCAAGAAAAAAAGATGTAGAGGTGAAAGGAAACAACCAGATATTTACTAGAGAATCAATTAGAATGCTGAACTTAAAAGTCTTCTTCATCTCTTAAACTTTCTAAAAAGAATATGATATTTAGAGGTAGGTTGGAAAATGGGTATGGTACAACATAAGAAAGGTATGAGTTCTCATACCAAGAGGAGAAGAACTATTTGTGGAAGTCATAAAATTATTTCCCTTTTGTAAAACCTTACTTTTGCCAATAAAGATATAAAATTTCCAGATTCCAGAAGGTTGAATTAGTATAAAAATAAATAATTTAAATTAGAGTTTGAGAGTTGCATGCCCCACTACTCAAAAACTTAGAGTTAAAAATCAATGATTTCTCATTTCTTATAATTCTGTGGAAATGCTGGTGGTTCTTTTGCTGGTCTCAGCTGAGTTCACTGACAAGCCTAAATTTTGGACGGGAAGAGATGAATCAAGATGGCCTCATTCAAATATCTGGCAACTTGGTGTTGGGTATGGGTTGGGGCTTCTTGGTTCTCTTGCATTTGGCCTTTGTGGTAGACAGAGAAATGGTCCTCAAAAGATATCTCTGCTTTAATCCCCAAAACATATGAACCTGAATATGTTACCTTACATGACAAAGGGATTTTGCAAATGTGATTAAGTTAAAGAGTTTGAATGGGAAGATTATCCTAGATTACACAGTTGGACCCATTCTAATCACAGGGGTGCTTATAAAAGGGAGGCAGGGGTGTCAGAGTTAGAGAAGGGGGTGGTGACAAGAAGAAGTAGTGGTCAGAGCCATGTGAAAAAAAGAACAACCAGCCAAGGAATGCAGGAAGCCTCCAGAAGCTGGAAAAGGCAAGAGACAGATTCTGCCCTAGAACCTCCAGAAGGAACTCAGCCCTGCTGACCCATCTTAAATTTGTGATGTTGAGAACTGTTAAGATAATAGATATGTGTTGTTTTAAGCCATTGAATTTGCAGTAATTTGTTATAACAGCAATAGGAAACTAATACCATCTTTCATCCTTCTAGACTATACCAGCTCTCAAAATAGTATTCCCAAGGGCCAGCCCCATTGCACAACCCCTTTTCAGACTTGTGTGAAGGCCCTTTGGCCAGAGCAGGTTACATGACCAAATCCAGAGTCAATGTGAGAGGAAGTTTGATTGCATCTCTTGATGGGGAGAGTGGCAGTCTCACTGCTTGCATGTTCAGATGGGAGAAATGTACGGCTATTAAGCAATCAATCACTTGGACAAGCTGATCACTTGCTCTGGAAGAAGCTTTATGTTTTATGTGAGTAGCTTGGCTTGTGCTTTGAAAATCTTAACCCTTCGATTTAATCTCTTAGCCTGATGCTTAAAGTTGAGATCTTGATCTGTCAAATATTCTACAATTCCTAACCCAATCACTACCCTGTCACACTTTTTCTTCTCTGTCCCTGCCTTCCTCTCTTGTTTTTCCACTTCCTTTCTTTTCCGTTCTAGCACTGCTTCCAAATGAACTTCTCAGATTGCTGAGCCATTGGAACATCAGTGTTTTATTGAGTCTATAATGTCTTCAAGTCTTTCCTAGGAGGAAGTTACTTTACTTGCACTTTTATGTGGCAAACAGTTCCTGTGACTCAATCCTGAGATACTCATTTGCAAGAAATACAATGCCAACCGCCAAGGCCAAGCAGCAATTGTTATTAGGCACTTCTTTTCTGTGTATTTCAACCTGAAGGGTGGCACTTGTTGGAGGCATTTTTAAAAAGGCAGAAAGAAAACTCCTCCAATGTTCTTCAAATTTGCATTTTGCTTCATCTTTTAGGTGAGAAATAAAATACATTAGAACTCTCACATCATTAACAGAATGTGTGGGTAAACTTGGAATTTGCATTTAAATACATTCAAGACCGAAGATTTTTGCAGAATTTGCAAGGAGACCAGGGGAAGATGCCGGTGAGAAGCGAAAGTGAATAGTGGTTTCTTGCCAAAAATCTTTGAAATTGAATGCATATATTTTTTAATTGTCACATTTGTTTATTTTAAAAGCTTATATGCATCCAAACATAGAAGTGTGAGTTTCTTGAATAATTTGTTATCAGTTTTCTGCAGACAAGTTTTATGAGCTAGGTTACTTGGCTAGCTGATAAAACTTCGTATGGGTTTCATTAAAGTCCATAGGAAGACACTTTCCAGGCAATGCATGTGACCAGGCCAGGCTGACCAACAGGAAACCTTAGGAGATCTAGGGAGGAATTTGCAATAACCAAAGGCCTAACCAACCCTCGGGCTTACAGTTCCAGGAAGCAGATTTTAGTTCTTTCCCAAACGATCCCAAACTTCTTATCGATCACCTTCCTTCCTGGTACCAGTGAACTTGGCAGCTAAAGCAAAAGGCCCTTCTGAGTGTAGAATCTGAGCAATGAAAAGCATATTCTGGAGACTCTCAATGCCATGATGCTGCCTGATAGACATGACTGACCCCTGACAGCATTCACCTGCTTAGAGACCTGCGTGTCAGTCAGGGTCTCGCAGAGTCAGAAATGGAACAGTTCTACCCTTGGCTCCTTCTCTAATCCCTGTGTTTCTAGATGGTACATTTCAACTTCTCCATGCTGCTTTCTTTAAAATATGTCGATATTATTGATTAAGCTCTAGTGCAGTGAAGGATGCACTAATATGTGCCATGTGTCACCCCCCTCCCTTCCTACACAATTGCTCATTTGAAAACAATCCTTCTTCCCCACTAATCTTGCTCAGCTTGGCACGCCAGGAAGCTATTTCCAATCAATCCGAGCTCTTACATAAAATGAAGCCTAGCGGAGGCTGCAGAGGCTCTTTCTAAGGACCTGGGAAACTGTCTCCTGTCATTAGGCGCTTATTTCACGGGACCATAAAAATAGTGTCATTCTAGCTTTGGAATGATGACCAAAGCAATGGATTCAGGTCCCCATAACTCAGTTAGAGTTTCCCTGTCTCATAAGCGTAACTATGCAGTTCCTCCACAAATGTACTGTCACAAGGGAGCCAAATCTTGGTAGATTAACACAGGTTTGTACTATTGTGGGAAGCCAATACACTTGTGTTTGCTTGTCTAAGGTCTGTTGTCCTTCCTAGAGCTTAAGCATCCCGAGAAGGACTGTGCCTATTGTGTTAAACCTTGTATCATCAGTGCTCACACAGGAGCTCCATGTATCTTTAGTAAGGACACAAAGGCTTGTCTAAGTGGATGAAAGAATAAAAAAGATCTCCAAGCCTGAATCCGCAAGTGGTACATCATGGTTGTGTGTGTCTTTAGAGTAAACCTCCTAGATATTAGGGATCCTATCAGCGATCTGTTCCATTTGCACATTGCAGAATCCAGTTATTCAGCTGTTTTTCCATTCCACTTGTTTGCTTTGTTTGTAGTGTTACAAGAATGTCACCAGAAAAAAAACGAATTCTCTCCCTCCCCCTTCCTTCCTTCCTACCTTCCTTCCTTCCTCTCTCTCTCTCTCTCTCTTTCTTCTTTCCTTTCTTCCTTTCCTCCCTTCCTCCCAATTCTCATGATGATACTAACGGCAAGAGAATTCCAAACGATGTGTCAAAAATAGCTCTGGGAATTCTATTTTATTTCATTTGACAAGAATTTTCAAAATGCCTTTTTTTTGTGAAACCATCAGTGTTTTGTTTGCTGACGCACCCCCCCCCAAGCAGCTTTTATTCTAGATGAAGTGAGGACACTTCCATAAAAATGATTTTGAAAAACAAGAGAACATGTATAATGCAATCCAACCCAAATATAATCCAAATGTAGAATCAAAGCAGTAAATACAACAGGAAAAAATATTAAGAAGAAACAAATGTTCTCTAAGCACCTTGAAGATTGGAATATACCATTTTTTGTTCATACTGGTATTGTACACAAGACCCAGCACACTGCCTTCTGCAAACTAGACGACCCATGCATGTTGTTGAAATGAATGAACTGATAAATGAATACGAACCAATTATAGTTCCGTGCTCTTGAGGTTCTGACAAAGTTCTTTGCACATCACTGGGGTTCAGTGTTGCCTTTCTGCCCAGTACTATACCTGGTTACTGACAACAAAGTCTCTGAGGGTACCCCAGATCAAGGCTAAGGGGTTATTCTTGTCTCCTGCTCTCACCCCCACAAAGAGGAAGTCCCCAGATACCTTTTCTACCCTCCTAATAGCTCGTTAGCCATGCCCTCGCCTCTCTCTGTCCCTTCGCCACGACCGACCTCGTTGTGACCATCAGGAATGCTCATCTCATTATCTCCACTTCTGCCTCCCTCCTGTCCGTTCTGTAAATGCCACCAGAATGGCCCCTCTGAAGAGCAGACACAGTCAGGATGCTGCCTGTTTTATAAGCTTTCACAGCTTCTAGGTGATAAAGTAAATTCAAGCCAAAGCAAAGTCCTAGGTAAGGTGTGCAAGGCCCACCTTCCAGCTCTCCCATATCCCTGTCCCAGCCTAGATTTCAATCAACCTCTCAAGGTCCCAGGTCAGCCCACTCTCCTCCAGCTGAGTTGGGCTACATTCTTCTTATCTTCAGTGTAGACTCTAGACTGGAATTTTCCTCTCCTGACTCTGCTTGGCTTGCTCCAAATTGCCCTAGAGATCTCCTTTAGTCTTGGCTCCCACTGGAAAGCGCATCCATGACACCGGTGTCCTCTACCCACTCTCTGTGAAGCAACCATGACCTGTCTTCATACCTACTCATGGCCCATATACCCCTCATAACTGAGCTGAAGGCTTCTTGCCCTGCCTGAACGCGTCTGACTTATGGTTGTACCCTTATGCCTTCCTCATGGTAGGAATCAAATACACATTTAAGGAAAGAGAAAATGAATGAGCAACATGGATGGCGGAGACCATAGGTTATTTATGAAAAGTAGCCGGTTTACCTACTGCCTTATTCCTAGCAGAGACTAGGAACCCTCGTCCCAGGCAAGTGTAGGACCCTCTTCAAACAACTGCCAGGACCACAGTGCTGGGAAAGTGAAAGACTTCCCTCGGGCCACCCTAAGCTCCAACTGCACTGTCATCTTACAGACGGGATTGCTAGAGTCTTCCCTCCTGGCCGAGTGCTGGAGAAGCTCGAGGGGAACAGCACCCAGGCCTGCCATTAGAGCCCGTGGAGTAAAGGAGGAGACAGGGGTCAGCGGATCTGTCAGTAAGCCCTACACCTCTTCCCCTCCCCCTCAAAGCCAGGATCCAGAGCAAGGCTAAGGAGTGCTGCTTAGAGGCCATTCTGATTTTAGGCAGTGCGCTTCTGCCATCTACCGGTTTCCACGCACTTTCCAAAATGCAGTGGATTTCCTGTGCTAAAAACCCAGCAGAGGCAGAACCAAACCAGAAAGCCAAACTTAAAAACAGTGTCCAAGTATCATCGGACTCCAAACCATGAACCACAATGTTATTTCTGTCCCTTTGCCTGTATGTGATCTTTTGAGAAGAGATCATCTTGACCTGTGTTCCACAGAATACAAGGTAGAAGGCTTGAGTCACACCGTAAGATAGTCAAACTGAAAATCACATTTAAAGCTAGCTTTTATTTTCACTGGGAAATAAGAAATGATTTAAGTTTATTGTGGATTGAATTTTTGTTTTTCACTTTCCCCAAAGGATTCTAAATGGGTCACAGACATTGCCTCAGAATCCTTTTTGCCCAACAGGGAACTAGAGAATATGAAAATGGAAAGAAAAAAAAGCCAAGAATGTCTCTGCTCCTCTCCACACCTAAATGCCAAAGTAGCCAAGGATGACACTGCTGAAATTCAACAAGGACATTTCAGGGACCAGGCCTGACAACGGATAAATGTGCTTCTGGTGTCCATGTCCCTGAGGGAAGCTGGCTGGTGCTCCTACTGGTGTGTGGGTGTGTGTGTGTGTGTGTGTGTGTACGTACGTGTGTGAGCATATGAGTTAACATGTTCCTAAAGTAATTCATTAGAAAATGAATAGTCTCTCTTGGCTCTAGGCCAGTGAATTGGGACAGCCCAGCTGCGTAGGAGCACATCAACACGTGAAGGTACAGATCGCAGTGGCATGGACCGAAGGCCTGAATGCACAGGTCCTGAACCTACTCTCAGGACAGCAGAGCAGCGACTGGCCTAACCGCAGAGAGAGAAACAGCCTGGTTCATCACCAGCTTGAGAAAAACAGAATTTCTAGGCAGCAAATAGATTTGTATCTGTAACTTACAATCATGTTGCAACAAAATAACTAACACCTAAGCAAGTGATGCAACAAAATAACCAACACCTAGAGCAAGTGATGGGGCAAAGATACACAGTGAGACATCAGGTGGTTTATTTGCAGATGGATTTCTTCTTTCTAAATGCCTTAGTTTTATGTATATCCCAGCCTCTTGTACTGAAATGTGACCTTTGGCTGGAACTCGAGACCAGCTGACTCACAGAGATAAATCCCACATATTTCTTTCACATGGTGACTCCTGCCTCCTCCACAGTCTGGGTTAAAGCAAGTTTGCTGGTGGTTTATTAGATAAACATGGGCCGGGGTGGGCCCTGTTTGAAAGATACAATGGTTGGTATAGCGGGGTTTAAAAAATAGACATGTTTCTTTAAAAAAATCAGCTAATCCTAATGTCTGACATCAAATATGAACAATCAACTCAGCTGCTAATTAAAAGCTTTAAACTGTTCTACCACGTGACCATAGTTTTGTATCACGAAGAACTAGCTTTAGGCGGCTGGCCAGAGCCATGTCACTTGCATTGAGTGTCTGAACCACGCTGATGGGACAAAGCTAAAGGCTTCCTTCCTTGTCATTCAATTAGGGTAGGATATATGGATTCTGGACAAATTATCTACCTTTCCAGACCAAAAAGAAAATAAATAAAAAAATTATATATACATATATATTATACATATATATATACATGTATATATATATATATATGATTGATGATGTTCAGGTTTAAAAAGCATTCATACTCACAGAACACCTTCTTGGAGAAAGTTTCCTTTTTAAAAAGATAAATCGACCACTCACCTTGGGTGTGTGGTGGGGAGGCAGTCTTTAAATAGCCTTTACTGTTTGCCATGAAGCAGGAAAGACAGAAGGAAATACCAGGGAGAATGTAGAGATTGGGTTAAGGTTTTCAGAAAAATACAAAAGGAACGGAAATCCTGCCGAAATAACAAAGTCAAAAGATGCGAAAGCCTTAGGCTCCTCTGTTAACAACAGCAGGTAATTCACAAGTGGCTTAAAATATGGTTTTATTAAAAATGACATTCTCAGTGAACAGACGGTCAGGTATGATGTCTGAGTTGCTTTTGCAGCAACGAGGGTGGTCTGCAAAGAACAGGTGATACTTTTCTGCAGAGACCAGCCCCCATGACCGGGAAGGCTTGGGGGCCCAGCCACCACCGCCGCCCCCGCCCCCCCCGCGCCTCGGGGTCACAGGAGCCGCTAACTGGGGTTAACCTAGTCCGGCAATTTAGGTTTGAATCCTAATTTCACCACTTCTTAGCTGTTTGTCTTTGAGCAAATGACTGACGTTCTCTGAGCCTCTTTTCCTTATTTGTAAATTGAAAATTACCCTTAGGTTTAGATAATGCAGTTTTTACCAGCCAAACTATCAATGAACTAGCTGTTTCATTAGTATTACCTACTAAGTTGTTCCTTTCACGGGCCTGGGAGCTGGTGGAGAAAACCGGCTGTGACATAGACCTCAGGGGTCATTTCTAACCAGCTGAGGGAAAAATTGTGGACAGAGCTTACTCAGACAAGAAGGTCCCAACGAGACAGGTTCACAATCAATTTATCTGTCAGGATCCCTGTCAGCTGTGTCAAAGGGCTGTGTAAGTACACACATACATGAATTTTTTAGTACCCTGCACTGGAAGGGTGCAAAGGGATGTGAGAGTATCTTAGGAAGCAGGGAAGGCTTCGAGAACATCACAGAACAGACAGAACACTGGACTTGGCATAAAAATACTGAGGGGAAAACCTCGGCTCTGCTGGGTGACCTTGATGTGCGCTACAGTCTCTTGAATTTTCTGCTTCTTCTTCCATACACCCAGAATAAGAAATAGAGCCCTAAATGCCACACGGTAACGATAATAGCTATCGTTCATTTGGTACTTACTGTATGCCACGCACCTTATGCTAATTACCACTTTCACTCCCCACAGCAATGTTTCAAAACAATGTATTATTGCTAAGATTCCGAGCTCATAAACGAGGGATTGGAAGGTCAAAACCAGTAAGCTCAAGACCACACAGAAATTAAAAGGTAGAACGGAATTTTGGAGTCCAGCAGTTTCATTCTAGAACTTACTGGCCTACCAATATGCTACCCTGCCTGATGCTTTTGATCAGAAAGCCTAAGTTCTAGTGTAGATTCTATGACTCATTTGCTTCTCTGGACCTTGATTTCCTCTTTAGCTAAAGGAGGGGACTGGACCAGAAACAGGTTCTAAATGATTCGTCCCAAATACCAACCCTGATCACTTCTGTTAGACGCTTCCAGGAGCATCATGCTTAGAAAGAACCATCTTGGTTCTGGGGGAAATGGTGTTGTGATTAACGGACCATGTCTGCCAAGGGCCGGCAGGGGAGGCGCGGAGGCATTTGTAACATCGCTGCTATTCCCGGGCAAGATAAGGAATCTTCTGGCTGCTATATTTCATTATTCTATCCTGCATCTTCTCTCAGTAGCTGCCAAAAGGGCCAATAAGGGTGGTCTGGTCAGTCAAGGACTACTGATAGAACGGGGCTAACACAGTTGTCTGCCGTGCTGAAAAGTGTCTGGTACAGTGACCACTAGGCACCTGTGACTACCGAGTGCTTGCAATCTGCCTAAGTAGCTCTATTTTTAATCTTATAAAATTTTAATGAATAAAAATATAAACATGAATAGACACACGTAGCCAGCAGCCACTGTATTGATCAGTGCAAGTTTCAGCACAAAGGTCGGTTGGCTGTAGGTGAATGTCGCGGGCATGAAAACCAGAGGAGTTTACCCACGAAGCTCAAAGTCAGGGAAAGGTAAGGTGTGGCCAAAGGGGGTGCTGAGCAGGGATTTGGATGTCAAAACTGATAAGTGATGCCAAATTTAGAGGCAGGCATGAAGAGCAAGTAATTGAGGAGGGATAGAAGGCAAGAGATTAATAATCTCATCTCTTGGCTGTGCAAATCCTGTTCCAGGGGCTCCCTATTAATCCTGAAACCACAGGCCCCAAGCCTTGGTCATTTGAATGCTTATTGTCATGCCCTGCTTGGAGCAAATGAGATCGAGCCACCCACATGTTCCCAACTAACCCCCAGAATATTCCCGAATCGCCACCATCCCTTAGGATCTTCCCGATGGCCAGTGTCCACCCTCTGACTACACGGAACAGCCCCCCTCCTAGTCAGCGTTACTGATGCTAGGTGAATAGTTAGCAGGCCAGGTTTGTAGTTCAATAGTTAGGGCTCTTTGTGATCAAAATTCAAATTGAATTAGCTTAATCAAAATGAGGAATTAATAGGAAAGTGCGGGAGCATCTCATGCACGAACTGAGAACCTGGACCACAGGAATGGACCCTGTTATGCCTTTTGCAGAAAATAGGGTTCAGTCAGGACTTCGTTCCCTGTCTTTCATCTCCAGGCTTCTCATTCCTCTCTGCGATTAGCTCCTCTGCTTTAAACATGCCTGCCAAGAACTTCATCCAGTAAGGAAAGGCATCTTGTGTCTGTTTCTAGGTTTTCAGCTATCAGGAACTCTGACCCTTCCTGGGTCCCGTGCTACTCCTTGCGCTATGGTGGGGAGGGGTGGGGAACAGGATCCTATCAGCATTCCTAGGAGAAAATCAGAATCGGAATGGGGCGAAGAAAGCAGGCTGGGTGCTGTGCCAGGCAGGAAGAAAGGAAAGGGAAGTAAGAAAAATAAAATAATAAGTTTCCCTCGAAGGAACAGTGGGATACAAAAACAACACATATTCATTAGCAAGGCTTTTTTTCCCCTTATTACACAGACCAAGCATGATATGGAACTTTGCCATCTCCAGAACTAGGACAAATTTTATTCTTCCTTATTAAAAGACAAAAGAAAAGCTGCCCAGATGCTTTAATTATGTTGATTGTGGAGGTGAAGGAGAGCCTGGCTTTTAAATGAATATTGTATTCACCATCATTAATTGTGTCAGGAAATTGAAGAGACGCTTCGGCTTTATATTTGATTATCTCAATACCTATTGGATAAAAAGGTAATTTTGCTTCATTAGCAGCATATAGGAATAATGATGGATCATTCTAAGTATTATTTCCTTCTTTCTGGTTATCATCACTCTATTTAATAAGGAAGAGCCAGGTTCAATAAAGGATGCATCTGGCTTCAAACGATTAATCAGTTTTTATAGAACTCACATGCTGGCCATTTGTTTGGAAAACCGGACGAGACATCGTGAAATCACAGTTCCCTACATGCGCTCCCCAGACCTCCCCACAAGCTTTGCTGCAGTGGGCTGTCTTGGGGAACTTTTACAAAGGGGCATCACTTGTCTCTCACATCCTGAATTAATGCTGCAGGTAATTAGCTTCGGGAGCTGGGGTATCTTCCATCCGCATGCTGAGTCACCTACAGGGTTTTCCTCTGCTACTTGACACGTGACTCTCTTCCTTTCGTCCCCTCTTTGACCCTCCTCCGTGGGTACTTTAATTAGGATATCCAATTGCATCATACTATAGGGAGCTTAACTTTTTGCGATTGTTCCAACCCACTTTTCTGGAGATGGGGGGCAATTTTTCTCTGTAATGTCATTTCTGATTCCTCTGGGCAGGAGATGAACTCGTCTTGTGCATTAAGCACAGGAAGGGAGGCTGTGTGTGACAGCCTGCAGACGCCCTAGATCCAAGTGAGAAACATGGAAAGCAGTAGGAGACAAACACAAGTACATGCCAAGATGGGCACAGCTGGCTTGAATGACCGCGGCGGCTATCTCTGGGAAAGGGAATGAGAGCCAAAATAATAGAACAAAACAAAACAAAACACAAAAAAACAAACAAACCAGAAGAAAAACCCACAAAAAACCTAAATCCTGTGAATTCCTGTTGCTAGGACATTTCAGCTACTTAAACACATGCCTGTCTTATTTCTTGCTGGATCTCCAGAGACTGGGAAAGGGATAGCAAATGCCTATGTGTCTGCCACCTCTCCTACCTGCACCTTCCTCCCCCGCTGACACCACTAATCGCTCACGGCACTTCCCTGCTGAGCCCACATGTAGACTCTGACTGCTCGAGAAGGTAACCAGAGTGGATCAGAATTGGCACGCAAGATGGCTTCCATTTGTAATGCCTGGTCTAGAACATGTAAGCATTTAATGAATACTTGTTGAAGGCACAAGTAAATGAAGACGTGTTTCTAGGGACCATAAAACTTCACTGCTCTTCCCCTCTCTTGCATTTAGAGTGTTTTTTTCTTTTTCTCAGATGGCTTCCATGGAGTCAGACCCAATATTCTTTAAATTTATCAAATTAACCTCCAATCTTACCTAAAACAGGGACAGAACTAGGTTACGCCCCTGCCACGTTTAACCTAGCTTTCAGACACATCTGGGCAAAAATGGGTCTGAGAAGCACATCCTTAAACAGGAAAATCAAGCAAATGAGTTTGGATCTAAGGCAACTGGCCAGAATAGAAGAAGATAAGATCATGAGTCTTAAATTTGTCACTCTGTTCACTTCCCAGCCTCGTCCCATGTGGACTTCTACAGGCAAGTGGGCTACAATGGAGGTCCAGGAAAACCCACAAAGCGCTAAGGCACAGTACAGGGAATATAGTCAATAATGCTGGCGTAGCCTTGTATGTTGAGGTGGCAATGACACCTGAGCACTGGGGAGCACACAGAGTTGTGACATCACTGCATTATACCCCTGAAACCAACACAACATTGTGTGTCGGCTCTACTTCCATAAAAAAATACTGCCAACAGAAGAGCGGACACATTCTACAACATAACGGACACGTAATACACACACACACACACACACACACACACACAGCTAATTCAACAAGATAATCATGATCTCGTTCAAGTATAAAAAACCCTGGAGGAGGTGACACTCATGGGGAATACGGGCCGCAAAGATTAGTGGGGGCTGTTCTGAGCTCTTCCATCATTATCCCAAACAGGCACCATTCACTTAGCTGCTGCTTTAGGATGGACCCTCCCAGGTGGCATGACCACAGGGAGCTGGAGCAGGAGGCAAACCAATGGCAGGACCACAAGGTGTACCACTCTCAGGTTACACACCAGCGTGGGACTCTCGGAACTACCTGGGAGAAATACTGGGGTAGTGGGCAGAAATTCCTGCCACGCACCTGGAGATGGTGAAAAGAAATGTCATTATATTCCTGTGACTTACTTCGTAGGGACTGAGAAATTCAGGCTGTGGGTATTTTGAAGGCTTTACTACCCCCAGGACCTTGAACAGAGATGACTACAAGGGAAACACACACCTCAAAAAGTATGTCAAAACAGAAATAGTATTTTCTTCCCAGCAGCCTGATCATTAGAATGCACTAATTGAGTGTTTGGCTTTCTACAAAGGAAACACCGCAGAACTCAGACTCAGCCCTCCAGGAGTGTGTACAAATTAAGAAAACCTGTATACACTGTACCAGCCAAATAAAAACCTCAAAGTGATGCAGGGGTTGTTGGTGCAACGTTCCTATCACATATAGGTCATTTTGCCAAGAGGACTGCACGCTGCTTTGAAGCACCGGAATGTATTATCCAATCTTCTTGACAAAAATAAAAGCTCAGAAATTCAAAATGACAGGAGCCAGGTCTCTATGGCTGGAGGGGAATCAGAGCAGTCTAGAAAATTTGATTAACTCAATTTGCCCCAGTTCCTTAGGGAAGCTTCAGAAATAAGAATTACTATTTAATAGTCAAATAGTAAATGGGGATTGAAAAGGTCTTTCTGACCTTTCTGCACTTGTGTTTGAGACACAATCTTACCTGAAGGGCCAGAGCTAACGGAAGAGGAAACAAAAAAGCATTATACAAAGATGTTTCTATCACCTCAGAATCTGTACGCTGGCCAAAATAAAATAGCAATAAAATCAAGGGTTTGGGACGGGAAACTTGGCCATCCTTGGAGCAGCCCTAATCCTCTGAGTACTTGGCCATCCTTGAAGCAGCCCTAATTCTCTTTGAGTCTTCATGAGCCGATGTGATGCAAAGCAGTGCTCCACCTTTAACGCCCATCAAGATCACCTGGAAAGTTTGTTCTAACACATTTGCTGGGCTCCACACCCTGAGTTTCTGATTTAGCGGGTCTGGGCTGCAGACCAAGGCTTTCCACTTCTCACCAATTCCTCAGTGATGCCCATGGTGCGGCCCAGGGGAGCACTGTTTGAATTCGCTTGTGAAATGCCTGATTCCCACTGTCTCAATCAGTTACTTCATTGGGCTTGTGAAATGAGGACTTAATAATTTTATCCCGTTGTTTCCTATTTATTTGTAGAAACTATTCTTGATAGAACTTTCCTTTACCCATGAAAGCTAGGTGATAACTTCTGAACTACAGACCAAACTAGAAAGGCAAGGTAAGTGTTGAATTCTCTCCCTTGGATTATTCAATTTCATGGTAATGATTAGAGCTAAGCCAACTCCAGTGGTGTCCAATGAGTTCTTCTCTCTCTCCAAAGTCACCCGTCATGTTTGTCACTCCTCTCCATGGGATAGGGCAGGAGTGTGACACTAATGGATATCCTCTTTCTAACCACCTCTTCAATAAGATTAGCAAATGCTGGGGCCCCTGGCTAACTAAGTACATGGAGCGTGTGACTCTTGATCTCGAGGTCACGAGTTAGAGCCCCACATCGGGCATAGAGATTACTTAAACATAAATAAATAAAACACAATTTGCTCACGTATGCCCATTAAAAGAATTTTTTAAAAAGATTAGCAAATGCAAGTGGATTGTCTATTTCTTGATTTTCTAAATAATTCACTTTGTGTTTTATTATTAAATCTGCTATTTCTAATTTGTGATGAATTTCTGCTTCTGTCTTTTAAAATTTCTTCCCTCTACTTTCTGTGTAATTGTCCTTCTGTTGTTTTAGTTGGATATTTCATGTATTTTTACTTTTTACTGATTTTTGTATTTAATGCTATGCTTTTTCCTCTTACTACTCACTGTAGATGTATACTTAGACACTGGTAAGTAGGTTTAGATTTACTTTTTCGGAATTTCTTCATTTTTTTTCCCTTCAACCCATAGTGAATTAACTCAATAAAACACAAGCACCTTGCAAAAAAAAAAAAAAAAAAAAAGAGAGAGATTTTATTTGCTCCAAAATTCTTTGTGCTATATAGTTCTTATCAATATTTATTAGTCTCTGCAATAGTCATTTTTGCTTCATTTATATTTAATGGAATTATGAGAAAATATGTGTATGTGTATATCCTCGCATTTCACACCCATCTTCCCCATTTTGGGTGCTCTTCTCTCCTCCATATCGATCAGCATTACCATTTGGTGTCATCTTCCTTCACCCTAAAGAATTTCCTTTAGGCTTTCTTTTAGGGCAACGAATATGCCAATGAATATTCCCACTTTCTTGTATATGAAAATACCTATTTCCCTCATTCTTTGAAGGACATTTGGTACACAGAATTCTTGATTAGCAGTTTTTGTCTCTCAGCACTGAAGATGTTATTCTGGTGTCTTCTGGCCTCCCTCATTTCTGAGGAGAAGTCATCTGCTAATCACATTGTTCCTCTGCAGGTAATTGTAATTTTCTCTTGTTACTATGAAATATTCTCTTTATCTTTTGTTTTAGAAGTTTGATTATGAGGTAATTTAGTATTATTTTCTTGGTATTTTTACTGCTTGTGTTTTGGTGAGCTTACTGAATATGCAAAAATGGAAAAATCTAGGGATCTTCAGAGCCATTAATTCCTTAAAATTTTCTCTGCCCCTTTCTCTCCACTCTTGCTGGAATCCAATTATATGTATACTAGAACACTTGATGTTGTCCCACGGGCTTCTGAAGCTGTTACTTTTCTTTAATTTTTTTCCTTTCTCAGTTCTTTAGCCAAGGTAATTTCTATTGACTGATCTTCAAATTCACTCACTCTTCTCTTTCCAAACCATTCTTAAGCCCAGCTAGTGAATTTCTCATTTTGTTCAATTAACTTTTCAGATCTAGAATTTCCATTTGGTTCTCTTTATAGGTTTTATTTCTCTATTGAAATTTCCTACCTATTCAGTCATTGAGATTATATTTTCCTTCAATGCCTCAATTATGTATTTTTTAATTATTTGAACATATTTAGAATTGGTGCTTTAATCTTCCTAAATCTAACCAGGGCCTTCTCAAAGTCAGTTCACATGACTGACTTTTTCCTAAGAATGGGTCATATTTCCCCATTTCTTTGTATGTTAGAAATTTTAGTTGGAAACTCGACCCCTTAAGGAATATCTTGCCCTCACAGAATTTTCTTTTTATTGGGATAATAACTAACATCTACACAGTACTTACTAAGTTCCAGACACTGGAGGGCTCCTGAGTGGCTCAGTCAGTTAAGCATCTGCCTTCAGCTCAGGTCATGATCCCAGGAGTCCTGGGATGGAGCCCGCTTTGGGGTCCCTGCTCCGAGGGGAGTCTGCTTCTCTCACTACCTGATGATCCCCATGCTTGTTCTCTCTCTCTCTCTCTCTCATTTTATCTCAAATAGATAAGTAAAATCTTAAAAAAAAAAGTTCCAGACACTGGTGTAAGAGTGTCAGGTATATATTAGCATATTTAATCCTCATAACAGCCATAAAATATAGGTACAATTATTGTCTTGGTTTAGATTTTCCAGAAGCAGTCTGTCAAACAAGGACCTATGCGCAAGTAGTCTATTTTAGTAGTGATCCCAGGAAACAGAACAGGGAGTTGGAAAGTAAGGCAGAGAGGAAAGAAGACATTACATATGGGTTATCAAGTCCAATATCATAATACATAACTGGAGTTTCATCTCATTGGGAAACAATGGGATATGGGCAGAACAAGCCTCGAAGTCATCCCCCAAAAAAACGATGTGAGGAAGATGAAGTATTTCTCATGAGCCCTCATCTACCATTGACTAGGAGCTCCTTCCAGGGCCCCTCTGGGTAGTGAGTATACTCCCATGACTGGAAAAATATGCCATGTTCACAGGCAGGGATTCACAGGGATCTGACACTGAGCATTCCGAAGCATATACAGGCAAATGCCAACGGGGGCGTGGTTAGACAACTTCTTCTGCTATAATTATTTTCTCCCTTTGCCAGACAAGAAAACTGAGGCACATAGAGGTTGAATATAAACCTAGTAATGATTTGACCCTTGACACCCAGCTCCAGGGTATATAACTCAACAATAATACTACACCCCATGATTGTATAGAAAGGAAGGAAGGAAGGAAGGAAGGAAACAGTTATAGTTCTTCATGAACACATTTTATTTCTATTACTGGATTCAAGGTTCCAGAGAGCATAAATTACATTTTATTCCTCTTTATATCCCTTTTCAACCATCTTTCAACCAACCCTACAACCCTGAACCAACCCTGGACACTACCAAAAAATGCTCTGCACCTAGTAAATCCCAATAAATATTTGTTAGTGGGTGAGCAAACCTCTGTCTAAGGAGATAACCATATGGCCCTGACTATGAGGATGCTTATTACCAAAAACTAGGTGTTTAATTCCTGATACAGTGTAGACTAACAGGCTTTGGAGTCAGAGTCACGCCCAGGAATCATTTCCTCTCAGCACATCACATTCCATGGTGGATACTATTAATGGGTGCCTACTAAGTCATTTCCTATCTGCAAAATATTGCATGATTTCACAATTTGCAAGATATTTACACAGTTCTCATTCTATTGATTTCTTCATGAGTTACTTCAAACACATATATACTTCTACAGGTGCATTCCCAATTGCCCTAAATTGTATAGAAGAGAAAAACAAAGTCAGAGTCTATAAAAATGGAAAAAAAAAAAAAAAAAAAGGACGTTTCTGGGATGCTTTTTCAGCAAATATTCACTCCCTGCTCCCTGGGGTAGAGCATATGTCCCTGGACCACCAACATAAAGCCATGTCATTTGTTTTGGCAAAAAGAATCTAAACAAAGGTGATATGCCTATTCCAAAATGAGGCTTAAAAAACAGCATGTCCCTTCTAGCCCTGCAGTATTCCTGCAGTTTGCCATGGGAATGACATACCCAGGTAGCTGCCGCCCATTGATCCTGGGTTCCAGAAAGAAAGGTACAGAAACTGACATGAACCTGATCTTGAACCTAAAGCAGAGCTGGGCCTAGCTGACCCATAGTCCTGGGAGCAAGAAACTGATTTACATATTCACAAGTAAGAAATATTTATGAGTACTTGCTATGTTTGTTGTTCTAAGCCATTGCGATTTGGGAATTGATTTTTATGCGGTGTTATTGCAACAACAGTTGACTAATGCCACAGGTGTGTAGTATTTGAAGTTCTCTCATGGGTCTTTAACGACCGGGCTCTCAGCACTTGCTGAACTCCTCAGTCTCTCCAGATGTTTCCCACTTGAGCAATGGAGTTGGATGGCTGGGAATAGAGGCTTTGCTTATTTCAGTCCAGGGGCTCAGGACCCTCCAAGGATTCAGTACTGCGGGAAAGCCACAGCAGGGTCCAAGACGCAGGTGCTCTTGCTTACATATAGTACAGACGTCATTAACTTCAACAGCAATAAATTAAACTGATTTTCAGTTGATTATTATATCTCAAATGAAATAAAATCAGCTTTCTAATAATTAGCCACAAATTCCTAATGTATTTATCTTTACCATGCTAAGTTGAAAGCCTCAAATCCATCAACTAATAAACCGTTCCTTGGGTTTCACTTCGGGGACCAATTAAAAGCATCAACATGTTTTCTTCCATTACACTGGGAGGCTTACCTCCAGCTGTTGGGATCTGGGCTTCTAAAAGTCTGAAGCGTGATTATCTGGGGAAAAGGCATTTCAGACAATTGGAGAAAAACAGATTCTGTGGAAAGCCAGTTTAGGCAAGCCTAGTGGTTCTGCCCTCCCTACTCTGTTCGGAGAACACATACTTCCCTGAACATGTGCTAAATGATACAGCTGGCACTACAGGAGGAAAGGTGCTGCCCCCCAGCCTGGAGGGAGAGCTCCTGGCAGATAATCCAAGGGCTGGTAATTTATCACTGATGCGGGCATCGCTCCTCTGGAGGGTCTCCTTTTACGTCTCCCGTTCCGTGAAATTTTCCACTCAAGACTTAGATAAATGTGTTCCAGATGGTATCAATCATGGTGTTACCTACTAATAGGAATCAAGGAAAAGTAATTGAATTAATTAGCAAGTCAAAAAGGAAAAGGAGGTAAGTACTGTGCATGAAAGAAGAAAAAGAAGAAACCTTGCTAATCATCCAGAGTCAAGGTCATTCAGGAGAAAGGGTCTGGGTGAACGTCAAGAAACCCGAGACCTGGCCAATAACACGGTTGCTCCAAACCACAGGCTTTGGTTTTCAACAGACATAGGTTGGGATCTCAGTTCAGTCTCAAATTGACTACACACAATGGGCAAGCTACTTGGCCTCCCTGAGCCCATCTCCTCATATGCTTAAAAACAAGGTAAAATAGGGGCACCTGGGTGGCTCAGTGGGTTAAGGCCTCTGCCTTTGGCTCAGGTCATGATCCCAGGGTCCTAGGATCGAGCCCCGCATCAGGCTCTCTGCTCTGCAGGGAGCCTGCTTCCTCCTCTCTCTCTGCCTGCCTCTCTGTCTACTCGTGATCTCTGTCTGTCAAATAAATAAATAAAATCTTTAAAAAAAACTAAAACAAGGCAAAATAATGCAACTGTATGGAAAGCATTTTTATAGACAAAGGTGCATAGCTGTAATGCCCCTAGCCAAGATGCATACCCATAGGCATTCAAAGAGCTGTTCATTCCCATCTGTTGTCAGTTGAATGATCGGCCCCAATTTTTCACCCTTCCTGAACCCACATCATTGCCACGGCCACATTTGGGGCAGGGTGTATTTTCCCACTCCTCGCTTTGAGCTTGACCACATGGCTCACTTTGATCAATAAAAGTGGGCGGATGTGACAGTGTACCTGTTCTGAGACTAAGCTTTAAAAGAGACCCTACATGTTTCCACTTGCCCTTCCCACATCCACCTTAACCACAGAAAAACATCCTGGCTGGCCTCCTGGTCCAAGAAGGAAGAAAAAGGACAGAGGGTGTAGGGCTGGACCAGCCAATCTACAGAATCAGTGAGCCAAGCCCAGCCTAGAACATGTGACATCCATCCAACAGGCGACATCCTTGAGATAATAAATACTGGTTGTTTGGAGGTGGATAAATCTAGACTACGTATAACAATCATAGCATCTCCTGTTCCTCCTCTGAGTTCTAACTGCCTGTCTGCCCAGGACTTACTGAATAAATATCTTTTGCAAAGCTGATAGTACAGAAGAGGCCCAGAAAATAGTAAGCTTAAAGTATCACACAAGCTTCTGCTACACTTCTTACACACTTCCAGTGTTTAAGAAAAGTAACTTTGTTATGATGAGACCTATTTTTTAAATAGTTTTATGACATATGCCCTATTCTGCTGAGTAGTAGAAAAATCTCCTGGTCATTTCAGGGTTTCTTCCCCCTCCAGTGTCTACGTTTTGGAGATCTATCACAGGACATGATGAGATGAGGCAAGGGGTTGGAAGAGACAAGGTGGACATTGTTTCTGGTTGTCCATCTTCGCAGGAATCTGCCGTAACGTCTTGGCCTAATGTCAGCAAGGATCCAGGCTCTGATTCATTCTTGGCTGATTTTCTTTTGGAAACCTGTGATTATTCTCAGTTGAAGGAAGCTTGGAGCTGTTCTCAGATGTGCAAGAACTGTTCTGAAGCATTTGCTTCTTGCTGAGGTGAAGCAGCATATGGTGCATTGGTCTTGGACATGTCTGTCTGGAAGCACCCATTGGACATTTCCACTCCAGGCTCTTATTGACTGTCTAGGTGTTCATAGAAATGGGAGCATGGGTCCTTTGCATATGGATTCTATAGGCCTTCTGAGGTCTCTGCTGTTCCCTCTTTTCCCTCCTAGACTGAGTGTGGAATATAGCAGGATGGAAGGTCCCCTCTGTCGGGCACCTAGAAAGGTGCTCAAAACATCCTCCCTCCAACTCTCATTTCTTCAGTTCTGGGGGACATTTTAGTACCAGACCAGAGGAGACTTGCTATTTTCCTCTCTTCTATCATCTATGAGACCTATACTTTTCAAACTCAAATGCTGAGAAAACTTTCCTTTTCTCTCTTTTGTGTGGATAATCACTACCTTGAAACACCAAGTATGCAAAAATCTGAGTGTGGCCTGGTAAAGAGTCAAGGGGCAATGCAATTCAAGAAAAACAACCAAGCTCCTATCGGTTGAAATTTCAAAACTATTTTCCTTCACAATTGTATGTACTTGTTTCATGGAATGCAAGACACAAGGTACTAAATACTACTTTGTGTTTGTATCATGATGGATTTCTTATATATTCTACTATTTAAATCAAGGAGATGTTGGGTAAATAAGTGAATTAATAAACTAGAAGTTCTGTATCAGCTCTTGGTTCTCATTATGTTTTGGGCTTTTTGTTTGTTTGGATATTTGGATGTGCATTCTTTGGCCCAGCTGTACTTATGCCTAGATTAACCAGAGAAGTTGCCAGCTGTGATTTGCAGATGTATTCTAGTTCCACAATGCCAGAAAAATTCAATTATGCATCCTAAGGTCATCTCCATAAAGCATGACCATATTGACATTTTACGGTGCATAGTGGCCATCAGAATACTTAGCCAAGAGCAGGCTGTATCTGCTTATATTATAATGGCCAAAATAACCAGGTGTGAAACTAGTATTTTAGCTATACTTATAGCCAAATCGAACCAGGCAATAATCCAAGCAAAGGGCTGGCACTCAGTCCAATTCAAGCTGAGCAAGGGTGATTTCATGCTGCAACGTATGAAGAAAAATGAGAGCCACTGTATCACGTATTGAGATTTAAAACAGAACAGAACCACCCAGAGAGGGTAAAGATTGAAGTGAATTACCTGGCTTCTGAGTATTTACCTCTATTTGCAAGTAGGTATCAAGAACAAGACAGGATTGTCAAATGCACCAGTGCCCTAGGGGACATTCTCTAGAGAGCCACTTGCAGACTGTTATGTTCCTCAAAGCAGGAATATCCATAAACTACTAAAGGACTTCTATTTTTGGCCATGATGGAGTATGAGGGAAAAGATTTACTCTGATCCTTTCAAAAGCTAAAGACAAAATACATGAAATAATAGTTTTCAGCCACTGGACAACAGGCAGGGTGGAGACAGTGTTCAGTGAGAAAAGAGAAACAAAAGAGATGAGCCTGTGGTTTCCTATTGTAATGTCTGCAGACAGTTCTCAGGTTGGTTTACAGGGAAGGGAATCCAAACTGTGTCCTGAAGTTTCCCTGAGGTGACAAGACAGAGTGGAGAATTTGGGAAGCCCATGGTGGCTCAGAATCACAGAGCCAACAATAGGAGATGAGACTGCTTTGCAGAGAGGAGAGAGACCTGCACAGATGGAGAGATCTGGGGATCTGAAGATGCTTCCTTTGGAGTCTTCAGTTGATTACTGCTCCATGCATCCCTATTAAGAAACTCCCTGAGGCCGGACAAGGAATCAGTGGGAAGGATTAGAAGGAAGAGCCCCAGAGCTCACACAAAGCAGAGAACAGTTTGTGTTCCTACCCGCCAGAGCTGAAAAACCTTGTAATGCATGGGAGCATCACATCGAGTACTCGTAAGAGTACTGCCTCAGTCCTAGGACCAAATTAGTCTTTGACTAAAGATTTCTCTAATCCCACCTTAAACTCAAACCTTGGAAACAAGTCAGTCTGTCTCCAAGTAACTTAATGATAGCCCAGAACACAGATCAAGAATACTTAAATGTGTACAAACTCTCCAGCAACCAACAAGGTAAAACTGACAATGTCTGGCATACAATCAAAAATGACCAGGGGCATCAGGGTGGCTCAGTCAGTTAAGCGCCTGACTCTCGGTTTCAGCTCGGGTCATGATCTCAGAGTCATGAGATGGAGCCTTGCATCTTGCATCACGCTCAGTGGGGTCATCTGCTTGGGATTCTCTCCCTCTCCCTCTGCCCCACCTCACCCTCTCTCCAATAAATAAAATTGTTTTAAATCTTAAAAAAAAAAAAAAATTACCAGACAGGCAAAGAAGCAGGAAAATATGACCTATCATGAGCAGAAAAATCAATCGATAAAAGTGCACTCATTAAAACAGATGCTAAAAATAAGAGATAACAGCATTAAAACATCTATTATGTCAATAATGCCGATGTTCAGGAAGGTAGAATAAAACATAAGAACGTTAAACTTTTCAAAATGAAAAGTACAACATCTATAATGAAGAATAGGATTAACAGCAGATAAATAAGGCAGGAAAATGTTAATAAATACACAGCAATTTAAATGATCCAAAATGGAAGAGAGAAAAGTGAAAAAATAAATAACGTGAGCTGTGAGTCAACTTCAAGATGCCAAACATACATATAATTGAAGTCCCTGAGATGGGGGTATTAGAAAAATATCTGAAGAAACATGGCCAAAATATTTCTAAATTTGATGAAAACTATACCCTATAGATAAAAGGATTCCAATAAAGCCCAAACACAATAGAACGACTTTAAGGCACATCATAAGAAAATGACTAAAATCAGGGATTAAGGGAAAACCTTAAGAACAGAATCAACACATTCAAAACAGAAAAGAAAAAAAAAAAAGAAAAAGAAAAACGACTGCAGAGTTCTTGTTGGAAAGAAAGGAAGCTTGACAATCGTGGGGCGACATCTTTTAAGACCTTAAAAAAGTTTTGACTTAGAGCACTATTCCCAGTGAAATTATCTTTCAAAACTGAAGGTGAAGAAAGAATTTTGTGAGACAGTAGAAAAGCTGAAAGAATTTATTATCAGTAGACCTCCAATATAAGAAATGTTAAAGAAAGTCCTTCAGGGAGAAGAAAAATGAAACCAGATGGAAGTCTGGATTGACATAAAGATGAGGGAAACTGGATCCATAAATATATAAATACAAGAGAAAACATTCTCTTTCATTGTTAAAATCTCTCTAAAAAATCGACAGCATAACTAAAAAATAATAATGAATTGTGAGCTATATCACACACATAGAAGTAAAATGCACATCAACAACAGCACAAAGATCTTGAGAGGGAAAATGGAAATAAACTATTGTTTCTTATACTTTACAGAACATGGTATAATATTACGTGAAGATAGACTGTGATAAGACAAAGTTGTATCTAATAAACTCTCAAATAAGTGCTCTGAGAATAAAACTAAGAGTTTAATAAACCAACAAAGAAGATGAGATAACAATGAGATGTTTAAAATGTTATTCAATTATTCCAAATTCCAAAAAGAGGAAAATAGTACCAAAAAGAAAAACAGATGATAAAAATAGAAAATAAAAAGCAAAATGTTATATTTAAATTAACCACATCAATGATCACATTAAACAGAAATCATCCAAACCTGCCAATTAAAAGGCAGAGATCGTCAGATCAGATAAAAATACAAGACTCAACAATATGTTGCCTGCAAGTAATGTTCTTTAAATATAATTGCACAGAGAGGTTGAAAGTTAAAAAATATACTAAGAAGATTAATTCCACATTCGAAAAAATAAGTCATTCATTTTAAGGGGCTAGGAAAGAAAAAATGATAAAATAATTCCAATTAGTGTAAAAAAAGCATTTGACAAAATCTAACATCCACTTAGGATAAGAAATCTCACCAAAGTAGGATTGAAGGGAACTTCCTCATCCTGAAAGAGGACTTCTACGAAGGACCTACACTCACATCACACAGAATAGTGAAAGATAAAGGCTAGAATCGAGACCAAAAACCACTATGGACTCTGAAAAACAATCTGAGGGTTTTGAAGGGGCGGGGGTGGGAGGCTGGGGTACCAGGTGGTGGGTATTATAGACGGCATGGATTGCATGGAGCACTGGGTGTGGTTCAAAAACAATGAATACTGTTATGCTGAAAATAAATTTTAAAAAATTAAACAAAAAAACCACTCTTAATATTTCTGTTTAACATTGTACCGAAGGCTGTAGCCAGTTAAACAGGACAAGCAAAAGATCAGAAAGCAAAAACGTCTTTATTCACAGATGACATGATCACCTGTGTGGAAAATCCTAAGGATTTCACCAAGAATCGATGGATCCTAATAAGCGAGGTTGGCCAGATTTCAGAACAGAAGGTCAATATACAAAACCAATTGTATTTCTATTTACTAGAAACAATCACAGGATGAAATCATAACACAATGTTGTTTACAAGGCTCAAGAAAATATGAAGTATTTGGAATAAATCTGACAGAAGGTGTGTATGACCCCTATGCTGAGTACCACAAACCGAAGAAGACCTCACTAATGAAAAGTTGCAGCATATCCATTGATTCAAAAATGCAGTGTTATTAAAACATCAGTTCTCTCCAAACTGACTGCCAGATTCAGTGTGATCTCAATCAAGACTGCAGGTGATGTTTCGTGGGCCTGTGTAAATGAGCAAGGGGCTTCTAACACTTAGTGGAAATGCAAACAACCTAGATTAGCCAAAAGAAGAGCACCCAGAAGTTGAGTCTTTTCAACAAAATCATGTTGGAACAATTAGGGAGCCAGATGCAAATACATAAGCCTCAATCCTTACCTCCTCCATTATATAAAAATTTCCCCAAAGTGAGCCATTGACCTGATTTATAAGAACGAAAATTATACAACTTCCAGAAGAAACCATAGGAGGCAACCTTGCCTTGAATATGGCAAGGGTTTATTAACAGGACATTAAAAGTACAAACTATGAAAGTAAAACATCAATAAACAGGACTTCATCAAAATTCAATGTGTTTGGGGTGCCTGGGTGGCTCAGTGGGCTAGGGCTTCTGCTTTCAGTGCAGGCCATGATCTCAGGGTCCTGGGATCAAGCCCCACATCGGGTTCTCGCTCAGCGAGGAGACCGCTTCCCCCCACCCTCCCCCAGCCTGCCTCTCTGCCCACTTGTGATCTCTCTGTCAAATAAATAAAACAAAACAAAATAAAATAAATTCAATGTGTTTGCTCTTCAGGAGTCCATGTTCTATAAATGAAAAGGCAAGCGTGGCAAAGATATTTGCCAAACATGTATCTGCCTGAGGCCTTGCAACTCTTTATAGCAAGGTCCTAATATCTCAATAATAAGAAGGAAAACAACCTCATAAAAAGTAGCAAAAGAATTGAACAGTCCTCTAACCAACATAAATAAAAATATGTTTGGCAAAATATCTCATGAAGATACGCCTAGCTTCAGTTCTCATTAGATAAATCTAAATGAAAACCACGATGATACAACACAACACATCCACTTAGAAAGGCTCAAACTAAAAGGATGGACCATACGGAATGCTGACGAGGAAACAGAGCAACTGAATTCTCACACATGGTTGATGTGAATGTAAAAGGGCTGGGAAATATGTAACAATTGCTTTGTAAGTTAAACACACCTTCCATATGACCCAGCCATCCACCCCTGGGTATTCACTCAAGAGAAGGAGAGCATATGCCCACCCAAGAAGTGATATGTAAGGGTTCACTGCACCTTTCCTTGTAATGCAAAGAATGGAAAAGTCCTAAACATTCGAACAAATGAAGAGATAATCCAATTGTGATGTAACTATACAATGAACTATTACTCTTGGCAATAGAAAACTAACCACTGATACATGCAACATGGGTGAGTCTCAAAATAATTATACTGGATGAAAAAATACCACACCAAAAACAGCAGACTCTATTATTCCATCTATACACAATTCTATCAAATACGACCTAATCTACACTAACAGAAAGCAGATAAGTGGTTGCCTGGTTCTGGGAAATGGGGAAGAACTGAATTACAAAGAGACTCAAGGAACATTCAGAAGTGATGGATATGCTCATTTTTTTTTTTTTAGTATTTATGCTTCCGTTTTATTGTTTTTAAGAATTAAACTGCCACCTCAGTAGTCTTAAGAGCAATATAATGAAACATACATACATTTAATTTAGACTTATGCCCATCATAGCTTCAAAGGCTTCCCTGAAATAAGGCTGGGATTCAGGTCTTTTTCCTTAAGAAACACTAACAGTAATTTTGACTCTGCTGATGGTTTTATAGGTATACATGCACCTCAGACTCGTAACATTTTACAATTTAAATATATGCTCTTTGTTTTGTGCCAAGTATCCCTCAATAAAGGAAGAAATACTATCTCATGAAAAGAAATCGTTTCCTTGATATATACTACCATGATCACCTAAACTCACTTTGTATCCAACTGGTTGGTCAATGAGATGGCACTTGGGATCCCCACCCCCACCCCACTTTGTAGTTCTCCCCGGCAAGTCACTGAGTCCTGGCCAATCACACCGATGAAATGTGGCCGAAGAGATGAGGATCACTTTCAGGTTAAGTAAAAAAAAAGAAAAAGTCCTTCTAAGTAATTACACATTCTTTCCTGAATAATTATGCATTGTTTTATTTAGACCATATTTTGACCAAGTGGCCATTACTCTGAGAACCCCGAGCACGCCAGAGCCACAAAACTGAGTAAGCCTGGAATCCCGGATCTCTGTCTTAAGGAACAGAACTGCCTAAGAGTTCTATGTGACCAGCTCTACTATTTTTGAACGATTTCAAGAGTGAAAAATAAAGCGTCCTCTGTTAAGGAGCTAAGAGTTGGATGTTTTTTCAGTTATAGTAGCTGCATGACCTTAACCATTAAAGAAATCCATTTATTGATTTGGGATGGTGTTTTGTCCAAAACCAAAAATGAAACAACAACAAAAAACTAGTGTGTAATAGCACTGGCTTAGCAGGTGGTGATGATGGGTGGTGAGAAAAAAGATATAAAAAGATATAACAGGTTATACATCTGGAGAATTCTGTTGTGCTCATTTGGTAAAAATTCGGTAAAATTGTCACCCATGATCCTTTGGAAGGGAGACCCCTCTTCTTATTGGGCTGTTAACAATCTCTGCCTTGTCTTTCTACCACTTACTACTCCATTTGCTAGAAAATCCCTCTCTGCCTCTCTCTCATCAGGTCACTTGTGACTGCATTCAGGGCCCACCTGGAGAATGCAGGGGGCCCACCTCCCCCATCTCAGCATCCTTAACCACATTGGTGAGGTCCTTTTTGTCCCAAATAAAGTAACATTTCCAGGATTCAGGGATTAGGGCTGGATATCTTTGGGAATCATGAGTCAGCCTCCTACACAGATAAAGTTTTAGAGGAGGCATTTCAAATGTGTTCAAATAATTAAAGGAAAGTATGTCTAAAGATATTTTAAAAAAAGAAAAAGTATGAGAATACTGCCTCACCGAACAGAGTATCAACAAAGAGATAGCCACTGTGAAAGCAAACAGACTAGAAATTTTAGAACTGAAAAGTAACATAAATGAAATGAAAAATTCAGGGGAGGGGCTCAAGCACATCTGAACTAGAAGAAAGAGGAGGCAAAAGTCTGAGGGAAAGAAAGAGGAAGAAATATTATCAGAGCACCAGAGACGCGTAGGACACCGTCAGGGACACTAACGTACTCATAAGGAAAGGAGAAAGGAGGTGCACGAATTTCTCACTGGGGGTGATGGTGAGAAAAGTTTGGGAAGTGCTAGCCTAAGAACATGCTAGAGGATGTGCTTTTGGAGAACAGATCTGTCCTTGCAGGAGAGATAATTTATAGGTCCAAATTCCCAGCTGGTGGGATTGAAGCAGAGTTATTCATCAGAACTCAGCCGAACTGCAAATGTCATTTGTCTTCTGCGCTGGTTCACATGGAACAGAGAACATCTTGGGCTCCTCGAGGGCCAGGCTTTACTGAAGTTGTTCTAGGAACCAGAGTTACCAACAGCAGCAACCGATGAGAGTTTGGCTGCCTTCATCATGGGATGAAGCAGTGGGGTTTGACTCACATTAGCTCCCTTAAGCATCAGGGAAGCCCTCTGGGTGGGTACTGCTGGTCCGGCTTCATAGACTGAGGTGCAGGACAGTTTCACAGTCTGTCCAGATTTACGCAGCTAGTCAGTAGTTGAGCTGAGATCTGAATCAGTCTCCCCTGGTTCCAAGTGATCCAAAGGCTGAAACCTTAGGCTTTCACGGCTCCAAGAGGGCACATATGTGTCTATATTCTATATATGAACAAATTTTATTTTATTTTAATTTTTTAAAAAGGTTTATTTATTATATATAGAGAGAGCGAGCGCGCAACCCCTTGCAGGGGAAGGAGCAGAACGAGAGGGAGACAAGCAGACTCCATGCTGAGCCAGAAGCCTGTTGTAGGCTCAGTCCCAGGAGTCCCAGAGATCATGACCTAAGCCAAAATCAAGACTCAGGCACTTAACCAACTATCCAGGTTGCCCCTATATAAACATATTTTAAATGAAGATAAGAGGCTCTCATTTATTTCATGCATTTTCAATTTCTTTTTGGTATATAATTGACATACATTAGTTTCAGGTGCACAATATACCAATTTGATATTGGTATATATTGCAAGATGATCACCACAACAAGCCTACTTAACATTCATCACCACTGATGGCTGCCAAATTTTTTAAATTTGCAATTACTAAGAAAAATCTTGTTTGTGGATCAAAAATCAGCCTCACGGCTTCAAGACCACTCACTTGTAATATAGTAGAACAAACCAGAAAATACATTACCGATATCCTCCAAAAGAGAAAGCATGTATTTTCCTAAGAGTTCTAAATATTCGTTGGTTCCATGGGAAAGTACCCTGTTCCAGAGAGCTACTAGGATGAGATGATAAATATCACAGGATCAGTTAAATGGATCTGAAAAATAGAACCTCTTAAAAACAACTCTTCACTATCGGTTTACAATACTTTCAGTTTCAGGGCATTTAACAAAGAACAATCCTATGGTTCTGCTTTCAGGTAAAAAAAAAAAAAAAAAAAGAAGAAGAAGAAGAAGAAAAATAAATTTCAGAAATAGGCCAAGTAAAGTGGACCGTGAACCAACAGCTCCTCCTACAGTAACTGAGGTTTTTCTGTTTTCTTGGTCAGCTTTCAGGCTTCCTTCCCAATTCAGATATGATGATTATCCTCTAATTTCCAAGAAGCTCTTCCTACTGGGAAACTACTGTTAGCATTAGAGTTTTAAACTCACTTACACTAAATGGAAAGTGGCTTTTTTAAGCCGAAAGTCCCCTCACCCCCACTCCCAGAGCACAAGCTTCAAGGTTACTAAAGGCAGAAACCTAAACTGATCCATGTAACTTCAAGGCTAATTCCCAGAGTTGGTAAGAGAAGCCCAAGGACTCCAAGGCAAGGCTACTGGGAGAGATTCTGACTCCATTTACCTGAGGTACTCAGAAATCTCAGGTATTCCAAATACCACCCACTTTGTGGCCACCTCTTCCTTTCCAACCAGGCCACAAGATGGCGCTACTCTCCAACTGTTCACTTCCTGCACCAGCAGGGTCCCCGGGGTGCATAGAAACTCAACAGGCAAAAATTTTGATAAAAATAGAGAGGCTTTTTGTTTGTTTGTTTGTTTGTTTGTTTTGGCTGAAAGATAAATTAAACCAGCAACCTCTGCTTTTAAAGGAAACCTGAGACACGAGGAAAGAGAATGCTTGAATTATGAGCTACTTCTATTTTACTAAATATTTAAGCATAGATTCTTTAATATAGGGCACCCGAAGCTTACTACTGAAAAAAAAAAAGAAAGAAAGAAAGAAAGAGGAAGAAGACTACCACAACCCATTTCAAGAAAGCCTTTATCCTTTGTCTCTGAGACACTGTCCCCTGAATCGATGAAAAAAAGCAAGCAGTATGTTTTACCTCTTGAGAAATTTCTCCAGGCTTGCAATGGATTTTGTTTATTTTCCTTTTGGGGCTGGATATGAATTGGTTGGCAGAGTTTCTACAATGCATTTTAAGCTGACCTAAAACACACCCTCACATGTACACACACGCCTGCTCTTCAGGAACCGGAATTACAACTCAGGGTGCTCGGTTCCCCAGGGCAGGGCCCGAGGAGGCTCCCTCCTGGCCCTTCTCTCCGGAAACCTTTTCCCAGGCAAAGTCTCTGCTCCCATCCAAACCAACTCGGATACTACTTCCTTGCCAGCCTCCTGGTTTCTACCAGCACATTCGGTTAAATCAAGTTTCCAGGCCAGCACTTAGAACGCCGCTGGTAAATGTCACAGAGTAACTTCCAACACGCATCGTTCAGAAAAATGTGTAATTCCAATCAAAACCACACTTTGCCAGAAGAAGCTTTTTCCTGTGTGGAAAAGAGAGTAAAAGGAGTAGACATTGGATAGCTACAGGTTTATTCTAAACGGCACACATTTTCTGTCTTTTAAAACACAGTTCACCAAAGTGGTGACATTTGAGAAAAATCTTTTTTTTTTTTTTTTTTTAAATTTCCCTCCCATATCAGATCTGCTTCATATCATCTCTCTTCTCTTAATGCACCTTGGCAATCTCCCTCTTCCCTCCGCCCAGCCGCCAGCAGACAGGCAGCCAGGTAGGCTGCTGGGGAGCTGAGCATGAAGCATGAGCTCCGCCTACTGACAGCTGGGGAGAAAGACAGGCTGTCTCAAACCCGCCCCAGATGATCCAAATTAGAAGACCCAGATTTCTCTCCTGAATTTAGTCCAAGTTGCAAAAAATTGCTTAAACACACACACACACACACACACACACACACACACACACACACACATACACGTAAATATAATTATATTTAAAACTTCGTGTCTTTAGAAGGAGCATTTAGTTTAATCTTCTGCAAAAATATTTTCACTAATGGATTATGTAAATACATGCAGTGACCAGAGCAGCTTTCAATTCAGTCTTGTGAATGTGTCTTTCCTGGTGTTGAAAGCCCATCCTAAGAGCTGGAGATCTCCTCTGCTGGCTCTGATCAACAACAGGAAATTTCCTGATCCATTCCATAACAAGACAAGAAGCATTTGCTCTGTTTTATGGCCATTCTCATGGACTCCAGGAGATTAAAGAATGGGTCCCCAACCAGGTCTCAGGAGCCCAGGGGCAGCTGGTGAATGGCAGTCATCTGGCGGGAATCACATAGCAGAGTAGGTCAAAAATTTAATTTTTCCCCCCGTTCTATACTGAGCTGACCCTGGAACTATTCTTGCCTTACTATGGATGGATGGCTGTATTCAAAATTCTTATAATTTGTGAGACATCATCCAGAATTATCTCATCATTGTCTTGTTTTGTGAGACATTCATTTGACAAAGGCTTATGTGTCCAACACTGTTCTCAGCCGTAAAGCTGCCACCCTCATAGCCCAGCGCAGGAAACAGACGAGCCAAGCACTGAGTAGGGTACTAGGAGAAGAGGGCTTTGCTGGATAGACACGTATGGCACCAGGGGATTTAATAATTTCATTATACAAACTTACATGTGCCATGCTGTTTGGTCTTGGATTGTACTCTTGTCTCTTGGGGATCAACCAACGGCTGCCACCTACCCATTTTGAACTTTCATAACTATTCTCTCTCTTGTCAGTTCTGGGGTTCCAATACATCATATATAGTTAAATAATATCTAAGTAACTTTTTCACCATGAACCCTTCCCCCAGTGTCTCAAAAACAAGTACTCATCTGCTCTCATTATGATTAGAGGCCATGATATCTTCAGTAAAAATAAATTGATGGATTTTTCTGCCCCTTGAAAAATCGGGTGCCCTGACATTTCACACCCAGTAAAGCCATGGCATTTATTCATCCAGAGGGAAGTTTAACACCACTAAGAATTAAAGACGTCATTTCCTAGGCTTTGGCTTTCAAAAAGAAATTATTTAAGCCTACACTCAGCCGGCAGTCTGAAAGCAAAGCTTTTACATTTCAAAAGAAAAATAAAGTTTTGTGGAGTGATGAAAGGGTTTTAGAATTGCAATGAGCCAGACACTGGAGAACTGACACTGGAACAGATCAAGGAGAAAGGAAGAATTCAGAATGCGACCCAAGAAAGAGGCAAATCAGGATGGGGGCGGAGCTTGGGGCGTGGCCTCCGGAACACCTGGCCCCAGTTTCCGTCCCCCTGTCTTCGGGGCTGGAACCCAAAGGCCCAGATAGAAATATGTGGGTGGCACATATTGCATGGAGCACTGGGTGTGGTGCATAAACAATGAATATTGGAACACTGAAAAAATTAAATTAAATTAAAAAAAATATGTGGGTGGGTTCTGGTAGGTGGGTGTTTCGTGTTCCACTTCCCTGAACTTGAGAGATTGTAAAAACAGTTTTTCAGAACAACTTCATATTCGCAGAGGTGCCACACTGAGCTGAGCCAGAGAAGCAAGGGCTAAGGTAAGTCCTGGGGCTAGGGAAGTCTTGTGATTCTTACCAATCACAACGCAGGCCACCACTGGCTGGAGGAAGCACCTGAGAGGCCGGGTGGACCAAAAGGCCATGGAAATAAAAGATGCAGAAAGCAAGAGAACCTTATAGCTGGAGCCAGTGGCAGAATGTCAATGCAAGTACAAAATCCAAAGGCTAGGGGAATGAGGGGCACTTGGGGGACACCAGAGGATTCCACTGCCCATGAAGAGCCTGGGATCTCTCCATGGAAGCCAGACATGTGCTAGAGAAAGCTTCTTGTTTGGAGGCCATGTGTCCCTCTGCTCTTTTGAAAGTACTTAAACCATGTCTCAACCCAGATGATGTTTCAAAAAGAGGAAGCAGAAGAGGAATCCCCTTGGAGGGGTGAACAGTTCCGTTAGGAAGTTTCAACTTTAGACTGAAAAATAGATATATTTACATATACGTTTTAGATACGCATACGCGTGTGTATATTTGCAAACATGTATGTATTTTACATACATATGTGTTTACAGTAGCAATATGCATACATATATATGTGTGCATGTGTGTGTGTTGTGTATCTCTTTATAGTGGTTATGGAGCCAATTTGCATGGGCTAGTAAAAGCCGATCGTAAGCATCTCTTCTCAGCTGTACATTCAACAACATCGTGTTGGAGGCTTGAAATTGGCCACAGTGGGATATTTACACTATAGAAACTGGCAGTGCTACAAAATCAGGAAATCCTCCCACAAAAAGTGATTGCTGGACACTGACCGGCTCACGTGCGTCATCAGGTGTGTGAATGTGTGTGTGCGCGCATGCACGTGCTTTTTCAGGGTGTTTTAAACCAAAAGAGACTAACTCACGTTATTAAGCATCTTCTCTCGTGTCTCACCCTAGAAACGCATGTGCGCCAGCGTGGTCACATGTACATGCACGCGTGTGCGCACACACAGGGAGTCCTTGTCAGAAATACGAATTTCTGAGCAAGATGAGACCTGTGAAGAAAAAGTTACCGTTTTTGCACAAGCGAGACATGAAGAGTACATTTCAACCGCACTATGCCTTCCAAATACAAGGAGAAACCTGTCTTCTGGGTCATTACTGACAATGTCAGCTGCTTCCGTGTCTGTCGTCATAAGGTTGACCAGTATATCTGCATCTGACTCTCCACTCAACACTTACTATGTGATCCTGTGTAAGCATCCTGCCTCTCAGTTTCTGTTTCCTTCTGTGTAAAATAGAGACCAAATATCCTTACCTTTCAGGGGGGTTGGGAAGAGGAGAGAAATGCCAAGTGCCGGCCAGCGCTAGGCTTAATAAATAAGTCACTGCTAAAGGGTAAGGCACTCGGTTAACAGAACAGACGCTTTCTTTCATGCATCTGCGGATGGGCTGCAGAGAGCCCCGCGGGAATGGGGGAGTGAGTGACTCACAGTCCGCAGCAGAAGTAAGGCATCATCCCACACTTTTTAAGAAGGCTTACTTCCAAGTCTGCTGGAGATTATGGGGCCGAAGTGCTCCCCCAAGCAGTGAGCCTGACCTCATGGTGGCAGCGGGACTGGCGGGATGCTTAAGACCTGATCCAACGGGCAACGCTTCACTCTCTTGGGGTACCATCCTAAGGCTGGGCACGCAGCTGGGTATCTGAGGAGCTCTCTTCAATCAAAAGCAAAAAGGCCTGGGAAAGGCCTGCTTGCAAACACAGCTCCCTGAATGCAAAACATTTATGTGGCCAAGTGACATAACAAGGCCAGCCAGCAGGGAGGGTACAGCAGGGGCGGACACAGGGTAAGCCTGAATCCGCTCACACGCCTCCCCCAGAAGATCCAAAGGGAGGTGAAAAAAAAATCACGGAGAGCTGAACGGGAGCATGAAAGGCCTTTTTTATTCCCAATTAACCGTGCCTTGAAAGGAGGTGATGATCCCTGTGAAGCGGAACAAGGCTGCTGGTGGCAGCGAGGCGAGCGCGGGGCAGCATTTTTAATATTTGCTGTCTGCGCTGGGAGGGAAGAGGCTGGAAAATTGCCCAAATCTCATAACCTTTAATTACCCACATCCCAGAGGACGAATTAAAGAATGTGCCGGTAACACCTGAAACCAAGGTCACAGGTTCTAGAACTGTCAGACAGCAGCTCCTTAGAAGAGGAGGAATTTTCCTTGATATTTTCACACCCATGGGTAGGAGAGAGCGCGTGGCAAGGATGTGAGAATCCTTAGAGGTCTGCCACTCCTGCCTGGCCTCTTTTGTTAACATCTCCCTCCGCCCCATCCCCAGCCAATCACCCACCACCGGCGCCCGCACCCCCAATTCCAAACATAAACATCTCAAGCTGCAGAGAGATGGGCGTAACACTAAAGGGGGTGGGGGGAGGGGCTCACGGAAAAGATCCTGAGCAGTCACACTGGCATTCTATTTTAGGGGATCAAAGAGAAGAAGAATGGCCATGACCCAGCCTCTCTACCCTTCACGTTCTCCCTTTGTTCCAGCTCTTTGAAGATGCCGTCCTCCTGGGGCCAGCCTTTGGGTTTGCAAACATGCTCCCAAAGGCAGCCATGCCGAAATGGTTGTAGGAAACAGGGGGACTTGGCGGGGAAGATGGGAGCTGGAACTGATGGCCGAGGAGGGGCCAGCTGGTATGAGGGGGAAATGTGGGCGCCGCGACCAGGCACTAGATCCAGAGTGAGAGAAGTCCTGGCCGCCTCAGGTCAGCAGAAGCAAACGGACTTTCAGGGACCCCGTTCCTGGCAGAAAGCACCTCCATGTCTGCTGTGAGAACCAGAAAAGTGCCTTTGTGCTGGGGAATTTGGATACACAGGGAAAATTGGTTAGAATGCTGAACAGTCGTAAAGCAGGACCTCGCCTAGGAGTCCATGTGCAAACACATGTCCTTGTTGTGACTGGCACAGTTGTGCAATCCATCCGTCTACACACACACATGTATGGGCACCTGCCGTGCTTCATGACTATGCTGGGCATGATGAAGTTTTAGGAGGTGCTGTCTGGACTCCACACACACAGTCCAATGGGAAAGATGAGCCTAGCATCAACAGCAAGATCCCATGTTTGATGAAATGCTACGGAAATAAATTCACGGAACCTGGGGCACCTGAGCGGCTCAGTGGGTTAAAGCCTCTGCTTTCGGCTCAGGTCATGATCCCAGGGTCCTGGGATAGAGCCCCACATCGGGCTCCCTGCTCAGCGGGGAGCCTGCTTCCCCCACCCCCCACCCCTCTGCCTGCCTCTCTGCCTACTTATGATCTCTGTCAAATAAATAAATAAAATCTTTAAAAATTCACGGAACCTAAGGAGTCCTGAAAGCGTGGTCATTTATTCTTCTGCACATTCCTTGAGGATAGGACGATGAGCTTCTCTTCAGTTCACCAGTACCAAGGAGACCACAGTGTACAAAACAGGAATTCCATAACTGTGGCTGGAGTCAACTTAACTGCTCCCACTTGTTGGGAGACCAAGGTCATCAGGAAAGTTTCTGTCTCAAGCGCAGAAAGTTTCTTGACAGTGCAGGAGACAGCCCTCAGAGACAGAAAGGGAGCCAACGTTTAGCTTGGAAATCTTTGCCCAAGGTCCTCCTACCCTATTGTTCATGTGTTCTTGGGTAAGATGTTTTAACTCTCTCTGCCTCAGTTTTCTTATTTGTGAAATAAAAATAAATACAATTTCTACTGGGCTCTATTGTGAGGATAAAATGAGAGAATGCAAACAAAAGAGCTTTGCAAAATTAAAAAGTTGATGAATAAGGAGTTGTAGTGATGATCATAGCCTACAAGAAGCTTTCCCACCTCTGGGCTAAACACTGCTTTCTTTAACCTGTAGATTACCTTGGGAAATGGTAGCATGCACTGCTTTCATCACTTCCCTGTGAATGAGGCTGAAGATTTCCTCTGGTTGTTGAAGGGCCTGGATCCAGTGTAGGGAGCCTGGGCATCAAAGGCTTCTAAGTCTTAGCAAGGGCTGTCCCATACCATGTTTAGATTTATGGAAGAAGACATTTTGAAGAAGTGAGTGAAAAGAAAACTTCTTGTAGCTCCTGTTGCAAACCTTATTGTTCATATCAAATGGTAGGGAAGGGTATGAGATGCTACTTGGAATCCACAATGGACACAATCAAACATCAGGCCAGCAACAACCATCTTGGCACATTTCTGGCAGGTTCTACCTTAGCCTCTTTTCCGGCTCTTTGTGGGAATGCTCAAAGAGATCTTGAGTCTGGGTAGAGTGAAAAGGCATCATAGGAAGGAAAACGGGGGAGCAGTTCTTTCTCCAGTGGACCCCCACATGTCCCCTGTAAACCCTGGTGTTAGATAGAAGGTCATCCTTTCTTTCTCTTCCTTTCTATACCTTTTTTTATTCAAGGAAGGACCAAGACAAAGCAAGATAACTGGGATATTTAGGGCCAAAGTTTGAAGAGGAGCTCATTCACCCTCAAAATTGTGCATCTGCACAGTGATGCCTAATTTAAAAAAGGAACATCGAAGGTTGCCTTAAATAAGGAATGAAATACAAAGGGCCAACAATTAGCTTGATTGTAGGCATGAAGGAAAAGAGGGCTGGGGAAGCCCCTTTCTCCTGACAAGGTGTACATTATGCATAAGATTCAGAAACCTGTAACACCGACTAATAGAGTTACTGCCTCCCCTTTCTGCTGCCATCCCGGACTCACTGGCCATCTGTCACTGCAGACACAAGGGATCCCAGAAGTCTGTGGGTCAGGGTAATTGTTCCACTTTGCTTTGTCCTAGTCTAGAAGTACCTCAGAGGGTTGTCCTATTAATTGTTCTATCCTCTGTGTTTCCAAAATACTCTCTCCTGTATCTTATTCACCTTGAACATGGGAATCTACCTCCTTTCTTGGCACATTGACAGTGTTTAATATGTTGTTTGAAAGACATGATACATGTTCAAATTCACTTCAAAACACATCCGCTGAGGACAGATTATCATTCGTCAGTGGAAGAAAAGAGTCCCTTGATCTTGTCTTTTAGATTTCTTATTGGTTCATGTTCTTTGATGAAATTTATCCATTGAAAATAGAAAATACTTAAGATTAGAATGCCTTTTTGTTAGGAAAAATAGAAGAAAAAAATGTTCAGGCACTAAAGAGCCAATAAAGGTCAAAAGGAAATTGTGCAATGCTGCACATAATCAAAGCCAGGAATTATCCTGACAGCATGTGGCTGGCTGATTTTTCTAGGCTGGTTAATTTTTAAGGAATTGGCTGAGTTTAAAACAGTAAACAGAAACATTTTGCCTCCTTGGGAAGAAAATTCGCTTGGATCTTAAGGTGATGACACTGGTAAAGTAGCCCTTTCCACCACCAATCTCAGAAAGTCAATGCTGAAACATCTGATATTCTGTTCTTTCCCTGACCCTCCATCTAGGGGAGCTGTTAATGAGGGATCCATGAATGGGTGACTCAGGGCAAAAGAACTCCCTGAAAGTACATGCAAAATATCGTAAGAAAATGTACAAGTGCTTCTGTGCATGTGTGGACATTTTGTGAACGAAGACCACAGTTCAGCCAGCCTCCAAAGGTTAAGAACTACTGTATCACATTTAAGATTTCAAAAAATATCTGTTAAATGAATCACAGTTTTATAGTGGAAAGAATATTATCCAGGAGCCCCAAGATCCAGTGGCTTTGCCAATAGCCACATGAAAGCTAAGGACAAAGTCAACTAGATTCTTTGAAGCTCAGCTTTCTTAAGTGTTTTAATAATTTTTAAATATTACCATCCGGTGATAGAAAAGGGCCCTAAGTTTACGAAGGATATTTACAACAATGAACAACATTCCCCCAAATCTCCAATGAAGAACTAGTTAGTGGAAAGTTTAATTCAAGGGTCCAAATGGGCTCTATTCATAGAAAAAAACAGAGTGAAGGAAATGTGCATTCCTTGGTATAAATCTTTAAGAATGTTCTATCTATTGTTGCCAACACTGACACTTCTCTAAGGAGCCTTTGAAATAGTGCAAAATTTGACAAGACAGATATCTGGAGACTCATGCTTTCTTCTCTTAGAAATAAAATAAAACATCGAGATAAAGGAAGTTAAGGGTCAAGGTTTAGAATCTGCAGCCCAAGAATTTTATACCCCCACCCCGACGATATACTTAGGCCAAGAATATGACCAAAACGTAGGTAGTTAAAACAGACACATGGATGCTCGCTCTTTGGGTTTGGATAAAAACAAGAACTGGTCAATTTCAGAAAATTTTACCATGGGACAGTGACATCAAATTCTTTTACAGACTAGAAGTGACTAAAAACTGACAGAATTTGAGATACTACACCCTAACCTGTTTAAATTTTAAAATGTATCAAACATTAAAAGACACGAGGATTATAAAGGATAAGGAAAAAAATATGACTTATGAGTTTTGCTTTGTACAAGAAGAAATAAATTTTCCTACTCTCTTTATCTCATTTTGAGAATGGAAGACAACACCCTGCTTGCATACCTGATCTGGGACAAGATTAAAAAAAATAAATAAGAATAAAAATTTCAAACTTTCTGCTGATTCTTTGTGCTCGTCAGAGTGGAATAAAATAAGTACATGGTGATTTTGATGAAAATACCTGACAGGGTCTTTCCAGTTGAGAAAGACAGACCCCATGGGTAGATCTCCAGCTATGGTTCTCAACTTGACTGCACTTCAGAAACACCAGGGAACCTTTAAAAATAGAAAGATGTCTAGCTTTCACCAGGAAATTCTGATCTTGTTGGGTACAGATAATGCCTAGGGAAGAGAATTTATAAAGTTCCTCTTGGTGATTCTAGTGAGTAGCCAGAATTGAAAACCACTCTTCTAGAAGAAGGTTGAGGAGAAAAATCTAAATTGCTCTGCATCAAATTATGAGAATTCTTAGTTTGGAGTTGGTAGCTTATAAGAGAGGAGTCAGGAATTATCACATTAGACACAGAAAGAATACAGACAAATGGATTAGAAAAGGGGAATGAATGGATCTCAAAGACTGACTCAGACTGGAGCCTCTGTTGGAGACACATGGTAAGAAATTCCCTACCATGGATAGCCACGTATCTTGAAGACTGTTGATGTGACATATTCTCTTCTAAGTATCTACTTGTCCTCTGTTGTAGTGTGAGGTTGCTCTATCAACAGTACTCAGTTCCTCAGGAGTGAAGGTAAGTAGAGAAAGAACCAAGAAAATAATAAACAGACTCTCCATTATTACGGAGAGCACATGTTGGGATAAACACTGTTATACACAACTAATGAATCATTGAACACTAGATCAAAAACTAATGATGTACTATTCTATGGATAACTGAACAAAATGAATTATAAACAAATAAACAGACTCTCCAGAAAACTCTGAGGATTTGGTGTTAAGCTTACCCTAGATCATGAAATGGGGACTTAAGTTTCTTTGTTCAACAATTACACTGGGTTCTTTTGCTTCTGACCATGATGAAAAACCTGGTATTGGATTGCCCATTCCACCATCAACAACGACAAAACTGGACAAAATTGATTTAAAAAAAACCCACACAAACCAATATTTTGACACTAGACAAAGAATAGCACAGCAAGAGAATTCCCAAAGAAAGGAAAACAAATAAGGTGAACCCTCTGTGTAAATTAAACAACTACTCTGGTTTGTACAGGGCTGAAAAAATTTTAGGTCATGACCAAAAAGAGATCAGACCTCACTGAACACTAACACATTTGGTAGAGAGACCATACTGGTGACACATTAAGAACAGTTATGTAGACAAAGAGTTAACACTTTTTAAGACAAACTCAAACAGAAGTTAAAAACAAGCTTTGAAAGAATCATGTTCACTGATTACCAGAACAACATATGACACTTTTTTAAAGAAGAAAGCAAAATGTAGGTATTCTAACTAGGCAACGATCACAATACCCAGTATCCAATCAAAAATTATTAAGCATGGGGGCACCTGGGTGTCTCAGTCAGTTCAACCTCTGCCTTCCACTCAGGTCATGATTCCAGGACTCTGGGATTGAGTCCCGCATCAGGCTCTGTGCTCAATGGGGAGTCTGCTTCTCCCTCTGTCCCTCCCCCTGCTCATGCTCTCTCCCAAATAAATAAAATCTTAAAAAAAGAAAATTACCAGACATGTAAAGAAGCAGAAAATCAGGATCCATCATAGAAACACCACAACAATTGTGAAAAAGTGAGACAAAGTAGGAGGTCTTACACTTCCCACTTTCAAGGTACATTGTAAAGCTGTAATAGTTAGAAAAAACTATGATAAGGAAATAAGCAGAGAAAAACAGATCAAAATAAAACAATATTGCTTTGGAGGATCTTTATGTGGTAATTCAATGGAAAAAGAACACTTTTTCCAACAAGTTGTGTCGGAACAACCAACAGCAATATAGGACAAAAAGAAGTGTAATCCTTGTTTAAAATATAAACAAAAAATAACTTAAAATTGATTTAATCTAAATTTTTAAAAACTGTATTATTTCCAGAGAAAAATACAGGAGAATATTTCTGTGAACTTTGGGTAGGCAAAATTTTAAAAAAATTATTACAAAAATGATTCACCATAAAAGAAAAAGATTGATAGAGTAGAATTTCATGAACCTCTTTAAAGAACACTATTTGGAAATTGAAAAGGCGAGCTGAAGCCTGACAGAGGAGATTTACAAAATATGTTGCAATATCTAACAAAAAGAGTTTTCAAAGTATGTAAAGAAAATTTACATCTCAGTAATAAGATAAACCAATAAAATGTTGGCAAAAGCTGGAACAGACACTTCACAAAAGAAGATATTCAGATGGTTACTAGCCACAAGGAAAAATGTTCAACATCATGACTCATCGCGGATGCAAATGAAATCACAATAATATGCCACTAGAATAACTGAAATTTAAAAATATTGACAGGACCAGGTCTGGGCAAGGATGTGGAGAAACTTGAACTCTCATTCATTATCAGTGGAAGCATTTACTGGTATAACTAGTTTGAGACACAAACCGGCAGTTTCTTCTATAATTAAACATATCCTTACTACATAATTCAGAAGTTCTACTATAAGAAAAATGTAAACACACGTTCACACAAAAGTGGGTGCACAAATGTTCACAAAAGCATTATTCATAATAACCACAAACTGGAAACAACATGCATCTGCGTCCAGAAGTGGTGCCTGCACCTAAAACTAATAGGATATTAGGATATGTCAATTATATTTCAATTAAAAATAAATAAATAGGGGCATCTAAGTGGTCTCAGTTGGTTGAGTGGCCAGCTCTTGATTATTTAGCTCAGGTCATAATCTCAGGGTCCTGGGATGGATCCCTGTGTGGGTCTCCACACTCAGTGGGGAGTCTGCTTGAGGATTCTCTCTCTCCCTCTTCCTCAGCCCCTCTCCTGCTCACTCTCTAAATAAATAAATAAATAAATCTTAAAATAAATAAATGAAGAAATCAAACTTAAAAAGAAGTGATATATTCATACAACTATTACTCAGCAATTAAAAGAAACAAGTTACTAACATAGGCAACATCGATGAATCTCAAAAATACCATATTTAGGGGCGCCTGAGTGGCTCAGTGGGTTAAAGCCTCTGCCTTTGGCTCAGGTCATGATCTCAGGGTCCTGGGATCGAGCCCCACATCAGGCTCTCGCTCAGCATGGAGCCTGCTTCCTCCTCTCTCTCTGCCTGCCTCTCTGCCTACTTGTGATCTTTGTCTGTCAAATAAGTAAATAAATCTTAAAAAAAATATATTTAACCAGGTAGAACAAAGGTGTGTGATTCTATTCTTACAAAACTAATCCTTAGATACAGAAAACAGTTCCGTGAATTGGGCTTGAGAAGGAAGTTGATTGCCAAAAGGCATGAGGGAAAAATTAAAGGTAATGAAAATATTTTTTATTTTTATTGTGCTGGAAAAACCCAAACACATTTCTCAAATCTCATTAAACTGTAAGAGTAAATTTGGATCATTTTATTGTGTATAAATTTTGCCTCAATAAAACTGATAAAAAGAAACAATTATGTGGAGTGAATTTGTCTATAAAGTGAGAAAGTAAAAAGCAATAGACAACACGGTAGCTAGAGATTCTTAGAAACCCAACCAGTGAGACAATCTGCATCAGGAACAAAGTATTTGTTAACCTGTCAGGACCCTTGTTTTCTAATTGCAAAATAGGGATCATTTAAGTATTTCCTACATAGGATCACTGTGAAAATCGAATTAGCCAATATGTAAAGCGGTTAGAATAAATCCTGAAATATTAAGAATTCAATAAAGGTTAGCTATAGTTATCATTCTTACTACCAAGAGTCAGATACTATACCAGGCATGTGGAGGTTATAGTGATAAGCACTGTAGATGTCCCCACCCTTGGAGAGCTTAGGGTTCAGTGGGAAGCAAGACCAGACAATTCTCAGTCCACAGTGGGGTGCTCTGGGAGACTAGTGGACAAGTGCCCCTTTACAGTCGTGGAAGCAACCCAGCATCTGTCACATGAATATTTATTTTCTGCCTTTCTCTTGGAAAATAAATGGGTGGAAATGCCACATTGTGGGTTTTGCCTATTATTGTTACATAATTTATATTATAATATAATCTGTATGTACATCTCCCCAAGAACAATTTATACATATTGAAACAAAAGGAATATGTATTTCTTGATAACTTTATTTGAAATTTTGCTTGCTATATTTATTTTGTTCTCAGGAAAAAAGCAAAGGAGCTTCCTTCGAAAGAGGACAAAATTATGATTGGTGTTACTGTGGCTCATCATATTAGACGCAGGAGACATGTTAAAACGGTCAGGATTCTGACTTTCAAGAAATCACCCGGACATGTCCATTGGGCTTGGGCTGAAGGCACCATTTCTGTGTCCATCTTCTAAGACCAGGGTGCCTGCTGTAGTAGTTTCCTGTGACTGGGAAGAAAATCCATTTCATGTTTCTCTCCTTACTTCTAGTGGCTTCTGGTAAACCTTGGTACTCTGACTTCTAACTACATCAGTCCAATGTCTACTTGCTTCACAAGGCCTTCTCTGTTTCTTCTTTTCTTTAGCTCTCGTAAGGACATTCATCATTGGATTTAAGGCTTATCTGAGTAATTCAGGATGATTTCACCTCAAGATCCTGAACTTCTACACAGACCCTTTTTCCAAATAAGGCAACATTCACGGGTTCTAGGAATTTGGACATGGATAGATCATTTTGGGAGTCACCATTCAACCCACTACACATCCATCTTCCCCCTGTGTTTGGATTTTTTAGATAATCCTCATGTTCTACAGAAGACAAAAATGTAATTCTAGGATTAATGAATATTACATTGCCAGAATGAAGGAATAAAGGAAACAGGAGAATAATTGAATTTAAGATTCATGAGGACAGACATTGTGTATGTTATTCACTCGTATTCCACAACACCTATAACAGTGCCTGGCATATGGGAGAAATTTTTTTTTTTAAGAGAGAGACACCAAGCGAGAGCACAAGCAGGGGTGGGGGAGGGACAGAGGGAGCAGGAGAGTGATCACTTGAAGCAGGTTCCACACCCAGCAAGGAGCCCGATGGGACTCCATCAGTTGTGATGGGACTCCATTAGGGTTCTGATCTCTCACAACCCTGAGATCACAACGTGAGCTGAAAACAAGAGTCCAACGCTTAACCGACTAAACCACCCAGGCGCTCCTGGGAGATTTTTGGTAGATGTTCATTAGTTCTAAGAATGGATAGAAAACTCACAAACTAGTCTTTGTATCTTGGTGTCCTGAAAGAATCAAATTTGGCTTCACTTAATCAATGAAACTTTGGTAAGGCCCCCAAGAAAAGAGACCATAACCAGAAAAACCTAATGCTGAGTCCTGGCAGCATGGGGTAGCAGAAATGCTCCTGGTGACCCAAGTTCAGGCTGGATCGCAGGGAAAATGAATCCTGTGGTGGGGGCGGCTGCAGAGGCCAGGAGAAAGGCAAAGCTTCATTCTAGGCTCTGAGAGAATTAGTCTCCTTCTTCCAGTTATGATAAACGTATCTCCTTCCCACAATCATGCAGCAGGTCTCTTGACAACAAAGCAAGAGTTGAGAATGAGAGATTATGTCCTTTTTGAAGCTTTCAACTATAGGAAACTTATAGACTTAACAAAGCAAAACAATAACTAAAGCGAACTCTTCATGTGTTTTCCCGTAAAGAGAGTGTAGGTAGGGGACTCCCAGGAGCAACCATTCTTCAAATTCTCATCCCCTGGGTTTTCCCAGAGACTCTCTGATTAGCAGGCTTTCACCCAAAAGTTATGAGCTACGGGGAAACCCAGCGATCGGCAGATCAGTCAAGGAATTCTCTGACTGACACTCTTTATGGCCTTCCAAGAGACACTTGACCACTCTGTGTCTCAATTATTGGCAAATTGGGGACAGCGGTAACAACACTTGCTTACCCTACAGGGATGCTGTAAGAGCCAATTAAACGTGGGCAATGTCACTGGAGATTGAAGGATGAGTGCCATTATGTAGTTACAAGGCATTATTACTGTAGTGTGAGTGGTGAATGGAAAGTAGAGGCTTCGCATGGAAATTCATGGGTCTGCCTGGCGGCAGCTTCCTGATAAATTGCCAATAAAGCCTTCCTAATTTATCTCATTCTGCGGGCATGGTGACTTGTACCTGACAGTCTCTGCCGATGACAGAGAGGAAGAACGAGGAAGCCAAGCCAGGTACAAAACATTGACAACATGAAATCAGGCACTGCAGAAGAGGTTTCCTCTGAAGCTGAATTTTAATCACCCTTTACCATTCTTTCCAGAATATGGATTGGGCAAGGGTCCTGGGAGGGGTCTGCCATGAAGTTGGAGAGAAAGGGAGAAATTCTGAAGATGCATTTCACCTGGGATCATTAGGGGGTGACCTTTAGGATTTAAACTGGTGTTCAGCAGCTTGACTGCAGATCCCGTCGTGAGAAATGGGACACAAAACCGAGCCACAGACCGGACAGTGTGGGCTGATGGCTCTGTCTGAGCATTTCAGTAATGTATGAAGACGATTTGGGCCACACCAAAAGGTTGCCTTAAGAGCTGAAATGAAAACGTGGGAGCAATTACAGACCTTCAGGGTCAGTAGTTTGGGGAGAGGGCCTGGGAAAATGAAAGAATATCTTCAAATCCAAACCAATATGCCAAACCCCACCTGGGGACTCTGGCCCAATGCCAGGCCTGATGTGTTTACGACTGACTCCCCGTGGTGGGCAAAAGAGAGAGAGAGAGAAAAAATGCACTTGCTTAAGAAAATAAAGAGAGGTCTTTAGATACAGAAAAACCTAGACTACCAGGACAAAAAACATCTGCTCGACAGAAATCTGATTCTGCCGGTCGACCATGGAGATTTAGGGATTTAACAGAAAATCCCCAAACCTGGAATACCTCAGAGTGCTAAAAACTGCGGAAGATTATTGGAGCCTGAGAAACCATTTGGGCATGGGAGAGCAGGGCCGGGGGGCATGGGAGGTGGTAATTCTCACCCTTTTCCAAAGCCGTTAATTCCTTCCGCCTTTATAATCCTTATCACATCACTGAACTCTGACGTCAGACACTGTGCTAAGTGGCTTAAATATATTGTCACGCCTAATTGTTGCAACAGCTGTGTCAGTTAGAGACTGAAATTATTCCCATTGTAGACATGAGCAACCTGAGGTGCAGAGAGGTTATGAAATTTTCTCACAACCACAGAGTTAACGACTGGTAAATCTGGGACTCCAACCCTGAGACTTTGACTCCAACACCCTTGTTGAAGTACTGATACTGTTCTCTCTCTTGAAACACTTCTGGGCAATAAAACAACTTCTGAGGGAAATACAATTTAAATTCCTACCCAGGCCTACAGCTCAGATGAAATGGATGAATGCCCTACAAAATGCTATCAAAAAGATGTTATGGGGTTGTGTTGAAAGGGGAGGTAGATTCCACGGGGCTGAGGGAAATGGGTAAGATGAAGAGGAGAGAGAAGAGGCAGCATAGATGCCGACACTGAACTGTTCACTGGCCTTTTTAGTATCAAGTAATTGCCACCTCACAAAATCCTCGCGCAGTCCTCGGAAGTAGGTAGCATAAAATAGCACCTATTTCACAAATGGGGAAATGGAGGCAGAGAAATGTTCAATACACAATCCGTAGTATAAATACAAGGGAAGGAGTGGGAGCTAGAGCGCCATGTTGGGGGTCTTGAGCTCTAAAGACCTCATTCCTTCTGTTAAATCACATTGCATGATGGGAAGCGGCATCAAGGTGGGGCTCGCGACCCGTCTAGGGTTTCTGCAGGAAGAGCAGGAAACGTTCCAGATAAAAGAGAGTTTGAGCAGACAGCCATCATATACGGGAAGAAAAACAAAAAGAGACAGTGAGTGAGCTTGAAGAGGCAGAGGTGGGAAAGTGCAGTGAATTTTTGCAAAACTCTAATTAGTCTAATTTAGATAAATGCGAAGGGTCACAAGAGTCTGGAAAAGAATGGCTCCCAAAGACACTCATTTGACCTTGTTCAACAAGTATGAACCTTCATTCTGGACAGAGAATGTTACTGAAGGTTAATTAAACTTATTGTGGCAATCATTGCACAGTATATGTAAGTCAAACCATTATGCTGTATGCCGTAAACTTACATAGCGCTGAATGTTACTTATATCTCAATAAAACTCAAATAAGTTAAAAAATAAAACATTTTTAAGAGAAGCTGATCAGTGCAGTGCACATATATCAGTATATATGCTGTGTGGGAACTGAAAAGTTGCAGCTGGTCTTCTCTTTTGAGCCTGGCCCAGGAGAAGAGAACAGAAGCAGAAGCAAAAGGAAGACTGAGAAATAAATCTATCAAAAAAAAAAAAAAAAAAACGAGAAACACGGGGATAAAGGAAAACAATGGGTTATGTCCTTGCATATGTTTTGGGTGGAGTCATCAATGCAGAACATCTGGATAGGGAGCAAAGAAACAGTTTTCTGTGCACGGCTTTCTCTCCCCAGCATCACCTTGAAATTACTCACCTGCAAAGCAGATCAAGAGCAATCCAGCACAGCACCTGCAGTGAGGCAGGGAACCTTGAGGTGATGCTAATGTCCTCTTGGAGTGTCTAGCAGCTGATCACAAGGTGCTAACAGGTTTGGTTGGCCTTTCCGTATTCCCTCATCCCTGAACATCCCTTCTCCATGTCGAGAGCTGAGTGACTACAACTAAGGTTAACCATCCTTGATTTTAAGATTTTATTTATTTATTTGACAGAGAGAAAGAGATCACAAGTAGGCAGAGAGGCAGGCAGAGAGATGGGGGAAGCAGACTCCCTGTTGAGCAGAGAGCCTGATGCAGGGCTCGATCCCAGGACCCTGAGACCATGACCTGAGCTGAAGACAGAGGCTTAACCCACTGAGCCACCCATGCACCCCTAACCATCCTTGATTAAGAGCACTGTCAAGGTCAATATACAAGTAATAACTCACTTCATCAAATGCTTTCTCTGCATCAATTAAAGTTGTCATATGGATTTTCTCCTTTATTCTATTAATGTGGTGAATTAAATTGACTGGATTTCAAATGTTATGCCAACCCTGCATTCTTAGGATTGACCTCACTTGATGATGATATAGAATCTTTTTCATATGTAACTAGATTTGATTTGCAAATATCAAACTTGCATCCATGTTCAAGAGGGGTATTGATCTGTACTTTTTTTTTTTTTTTTGAGAGAGAGAGAAAGAATACGTGAGCAGGGGGAGGGAGGGGCAGAAGGAGAAAGAGAGAATCTTAAGCAGACCCCACACCCAGGAAGGAGTCGGAGGTGGGGTTCAATCTCACCATCCAAGATTGACCTGAGCCAAAACCGAGAGTCAGTTAACTGACTGAGCTACCTGGGGCCCCTTAATTTGTAATTTTACTTAATTTTATTAATGTTTGTTTTGTATTGTAATTTCTTTACCAGGTTTCAATATTGGTGTTATGAACTTCTCAAAAGAAGTTTGGAAGTGTTCTCTCCCTTTCTATTTCCTTAAAGAGACTGCATAAATCTGGTGATAATTCTTCCTTAAATGTTTGATAGCATTGATTAAAGAACCACCTGGACCATCAGTTTTCTTCATGTAAAGATTGTTGGACAACAAATTCAGCTTCTTTAAAAATGCAGAACTGTTGATATTTTCTGTTCCATCTTGTGTTCATTTTGGTAAATTTTATTTTCAAGGTGTGCGTGTGTTTCAACTGAATTGTGACCTAGGGTTGTTCACGGCATTCTTTTATTTTTTACAGAATATCTGCCGAATCAATAAGGATAATTCCTCTATCATTTCTGAAAGGACATTAGTACATTATATTTTTGCTCCTTTTCTTCTGTCCAATCTAGTTAAGGGTTTATGAATTCATTAATCCTTTCAAAGAACCATCTTTTCACTAAGTTAATTTTCCCTCTTGTTTGCTTTATTTCTACTTCATGGGCATTTACTGTAGTATTTACTAGAAAAGCTTCCTTCTTTGTATTTACTTCACTTCTCTTTTTCTTGTTTCTTAAAGGAAAACTTAATTGTAGTGCAAATGCAGGGTTATAGGGAAGCTCTATTTTTAATTTCTTAAAGAATCTCCACACTGTTCTTCAAAGTGGCTGCACCAATTTGCATTCCCACCAACAGTGTAAGAGGGTTCCCCTTTCTCCACATCCTCTCCAACACACGTTGTTTCCTGTCTTGCTAATTTTGGCCATTCTAACTGGTGTAAGGTGGTATCCCAATGTGGTTTTAATTTGAATCTCCGTGATAGCTCTTGATGATGAACATTTTTTCATGTGTCTTTTAGCCATTTGTATGTCTTCACTGGAGAAGTGTCTGTTTATGTCTTCTGCCGATTTTTTGACATGATTATCTGTTTTTGTGTGTGTTGAGTTTCAGAAGTTCTTTGTAGATCCTGCATATCAGCCTTTTGTTTGTACTGTCATTTGCAAATATCTTCTCCCATTCAGTGGGTTGCCTCTTTGTTTTGTTGACTGTATCCTTTGCTGTGCAGAATCTTTTGATCTTGTTGAAGTCCCAAAAGTTCATTTTCACTTCTGTTTCCTTTGCCTTTGGAGACATATCTTGAAAGAAGTTGCTGTGCCTAATATCGAAGAGGTTACTGCCTATGTTCTCCTCTATGATTCTGATGGATTCCTGTCTCATTTCGAGTTTATTTTTGTATACGGTGTAAGAAAATGGCCGAGTTTCATTCTTCTACATATAGCTGTCCAATTTTCCCATCACCGTTTATTGAAGAGACTGTCTTTTTTCCACTGTGTATTTTTTCCTGCTTTGTTGAAGATTATTTGACCATAGAGTTGAGGGTCCATATCTGGGCTCTCTACTCTGTTCCACTGGTCTATGTGTCTGTTTTTTGTGCCAGTACCATGCTGTCTTGGTGATCACAGCTTTGTAGTAAAGCTTGAAATCAGGTAATGTGATGCCTCCAGTTTTGTCTTCCTTTTTCAACATTTCCTTAGCGATTCGGGGTCTCTTCTGATTCCATACAAATTTTAGGATTATTTGCTCCAGCTCTTTGAAAAATACCGGTGGAATTTTGATCAGAATGGCATTAAAAGTATAGATTGCTCTAGGCAGTATAGACATTTTAACAATGTTTATTCTTCCAATCCAAGAGCATGGAATGGTCTTCCATCTTTTTGTGTCTTCTTCGATTTCTTTCATGAGTGTTCTGTAGTTCGTCGAGTACAGATCCTTTACCTCTTTGGTTAGGTTTATTCCCAGGTTTCTTATGGTTCTTGATGCTACAGTAAATGGAATTGATTCTCTAATTTCCCTTTCTGTATTTTCACTGTTAGTATATGGGAAAGCAACTGATTTTTGTACAATGACTTTCAAAGATACAGATATAGTGAAAAGAAGGGCCATCTGTACCCCAATGTTTATGGCAGCAATGGCCACAGTCGCCAAACTGTGGAAAAAACCAAGATGCCCTTCAACGGATGAATGGATAAGGAAGATGGGATCCATATACACTATGGAGTATTATGCCTCCATCAGTAAAGATGAATACCCAACTTTCATAGCAACATGGACGGGACTGGTAGAGATTATGCTGAGTGAAATAAGTCAAGCAGAGAGAGTCAATTATCATATGGTTTCACTTATTTGTGGAGCGTAACAAATAACATGGAGGACATAGGGAGATGGAGAGGAAAAGGGAGTTGAGGGAAATTGGATGGGGAGGTGAACCATGAGAGACTATGGACTCTGAAAAACAATCTGAGGGTTTTGAAGGGGCAGGGGGGTGGGAGGTTGGGAGAGCCAGGTGGTAGATATTATGGAGGGCATGTATTGCATGGAGCACTGGTTGTGGTGCATAAACAATGAATTCTGTTACACTGAAAAGAAATTAAATAAAAAAATATAAAAAAGGTAAAACTTAATTGTAGACTTTCCTTTTTTAAAAGACTTTATCTATCCATTTGAGAGAGAGAGGCAGAAAGTGTACAAGCAGGGAGAGAAGCAGAGGGAGAGGGAGAAGGGAACTCCCTACTGAAGTGGGAGCCCAACGTAGGGCTCGATCTCAGGACCTGAAGACCATGACCATCAGAGCCATCCAGGTGCCCCTAATTGTAGACTTTCTGTTTCTAACATAAGCATTTAGGACAAAACATTTATTTTTATATGTTTTGACAATTTTAATTTGTTGTCCTTTTATTGTTATCTAGTTCAAATAATTTTTAATTTCCTCTAAGCTATAGATTACCTGGAAGTGTTGTTTTATTTTCAAATATTCAGGGTTTTCCTAGATTATTTTCTACTTCAATTCAGTAATTAGGGAACACACTGCATAATTTCAATAATTTTAAATTTGTCAAAATTAATTGTATGGCGCAATACATGGTCTATTTCGTTGAATGTACCACGTACACTTCAAGAGAATGGACAGACTGTATGTCTTCAGTGCATTTTACTATAATTATCAATTAGGTCAAGGTAGTTGAGGGTGTTTGTCAGACTTGGTTTTTACTGGTTTTGTTATTATTTGTTTATCAATTGCTAAGAGAGAGGTGGTCCTATTCCCAAATATTATTTGAAATACTCTCTCTTCCCCATTAATTTTGTGAATTTTTGTTTCATCTACTTTACAGCTCTGTTATGAAATGAATACATATGTAAGAGTTGGCATGTCTTCACAATAAACTATCATGTTATTATGGAATGCCCTTCTTTATTTCTTTGTCTTGAAGTACTGATTTTATTTGATATTAAGATAGTTACTAAGCCTCCTAATATTTGCTGTTCGTATATCATTTTATTCTATTCCTTTATTTTGAATCTCTTTATTTCTATATAAATTCCATCTTTTATACAGGATACAGAAGAAGAGGGGTTCATGGTTTGTTTATTCAACATATTATTGCTTTTTTCCCCCCTCTTCTGATAATTTCTGCCTTTTAGTTATTTAATTCATAATAGCTAATATTGATGTGATTTGATATAGGCCTACCACCTTATTATTTACTTTCTTTTTTTTTTCCTCTTTCTATCTCTGTGCTATTCATTTCTTGACTTCTTTTGGATCATTTGAGTATTTTATTAGAATTCCATTTCAAGGGGTACCTGGGTGGCTCAATGGGTTAAGGCTCTGCCTTCAGCTCTGGTCCTGATCTCAGGGTCCTGGGATTGAGCCCCATGTCGGGCTCTCTGCTCAGCAGGGAGACTGCTCACTTCCCCTCCTGCCCTGCCACCTTCCCTCCCACACCCCTGCCTGCCTCTCTGCCTACTTGTGATCTCTATCTGTAAAAAAAAAAAAAAAAAAAAAAAAAAATTCCATTTCAAGCTATCATTTGGCTTCTTGATTATACCTCTGTTATTTTTTAAAACTGGTACTCTGTGAATTACAGTATACATCCCTAACTTTTCACAGCTTACTTAGTTAATATCATCCCTTTCACGTAAAATGTGAAAATCTTACAATTAAAGAGACCCACCGACCAACCCACTGTTCTTTAGGCTAAAATTATCATATATCTATTATAAAAGTGGTGAGAAAATATTATATATAGTTTTTTTTTTATCAATAGCCAAATGTATTTTCAAGAAATTAGTAAGAAAAAATATACTTACACAGTATTTATCATTACTAATGCTCTTTGTTTGTTATAAAAGATCTGAGTTTCCTTTCAGGTATAATTTTCCTAGAGCCTGAAGAATTTCCTCTAGCATTCCTTAGAGTTTATGTCTGCTGGCAATGAATACTCTTAGTCTTGTTGCATCTGAAAATGTCTTTATTTTGTCTTTATTTTTGAAGGTTATTTTCATGGGATGTAGATTTCTGGGTTGACAATTTTGTTTTTCTTTCAGCCTTAAAGAGGTTTGCTTGCTGTCTTACGGCTTTCTTCGTTTCTGATGAGAATTCGGGAGTCTTTCGAATTGCTGCCTCCCTGTCCATTGTGTATTGCTTTTCTCTAGCTGCCTGTTAGAATTTTCATCTTTGGGTCTCAGCAGTTTGACTATGATTCCTAGCTGTGGTTTACTTCTTAATTATTCTGCTGTGGGTTCACTGAACTTCTTGAAAGACCATATCTATTACGCCTTTGCCAAATTCAAAAAACTGTCCAATGTTGATTCTTCAAAATGATATCAGGGCAAAATTCACATAACATAAAATTAACTATCTAAGAGTTTGATGGCCTTCAGTATATTCTCAATGTTGTGCAACCATCACCTCTATCTAGTTCAAAACAGTCTCACTGCCCCTAATGGCAATCCTGTGCCTATTAAGCAACTACTTCTTAGCCTTCTCTCTACCAGCCCCCGACAACCTAATGGTTTCTGTCTCTATGGATTTATCTGTTCTAAATATTTCATACAAATGAAATTGTATAATTTCTGGCCTTTTCTGTCTGGCTTCTTTCGCTTACCATAATTAGTTTGGGGTTTGGGGTTCATTCATGTTGTAGCATGTATCAGCCTTCATTTTAGGGCTGGATAATATTCTAATATATGGTTATATCATATTTTGTTTGCCTCTCAGTTCACTTAGGAACATTTCAGTTATCTCCATCTTTTGGCTATTGTAATGGAGCATTAGTGTACAGATATTTCTTGGAATATCTCTTTTTAATCCTTTTCCTCAATGGTTGCACCGTTTGACATCCCCAGCAGCAAGGTACAAGGGTTCCAGTTTCTCTACATCCTCACTGACCCTGGCTACTCTGTTGTTGCTTTTTTAAATAGCCATCCTCATGGGTGTGAAATGGTATTTCATGGTGGTTTTGATTTTTGTTTCCCTAATACGTAAAGATATTAAGCATCTTTTCATGTGCTAGTTGGCCTTCTGTACATCTTCTTTGGAGAGATGTCTATTGAAGTCTTTTGCTCACTTTTAAACTGTATTGTCTTTTTGTTGTTCAGTTGTGTTATTTATATATATGGATATTAGAGTTTTATTAGATATATGACTTGCAAATATTTTCTCTCATTCTATACACTGTCTTCTCACTTTCTTGATAATGTCCTTTGATGCACAAAAATTTTTAATTTTGATTAAAAATTAGTCTGATTTTTCTTTTTGTTTTTATGTTTTCAAATTTTTTTCTGACCCACTGTATCTTTCTTGTACTCTTCAATTCCAGTTACACATACACTAGACTTCTGGTATTGTACCTTAGGTCCTGAGGCTCTCTCTTCTTCAGACTTTTAACTTTGTCATCTCCGTTCTGTCAAGGTGACTTAGCATTTTAAAATTTTTCCTTTGCAACATTACACATAGCCACTTTAAAATCTATGTATTCTAGTTCCAGTTGGGGCTAGTGGTTTGTTTATTCTTCTTTTAAGAATGGATCATATTCCGGCCGAGACGGGGGTGGGGAGGGTGGGAGGTTGGAGTACCAGGTGGTGGGTATTATAGAGGGCACGGATTACATGGAGCACTGGGTGTGGTGAAAAAATAATGAATACTGTTTTTTCTGAAAATAAATTAATTAATTTAAAAAAAAGAATGGATCATATTTTCCTAGTTATTCAAATGTCAGGTAATTTTCTGTTATATCCTGGAAGGTAACTCCATTATATTCCTCCAGAGAATGGGTATTTTGGTTGTTTTGGTAGACAATTAACTTGGTTGAATTCAAGTTGCAACTATTGGGGGGAAAGGGCTCTAACCTCAATACAGTCCCTTTATCTGTAGCTACACTGCTTGAATTCTGCCCTCTCCCCCAACATATATGGCTTCATGGTTAGAGAACTGGGTAGAATTTATTTACAAAATCCAGGGCTCGCTCTCTCTTGTTCTTTCTTTTCCTGGATACTATCCATCCCTTTATTTTCCAGCAGCTGTGGTTCCCCTGAATTAAGTCCTTTGGTTCATTAGGCCAGAAAGTCTGTTTTCTATTAAGATTTTAGGCTCTAGCCAACTTTCAGGCTAACAGCTAAAATAATGGGAAATTTATTCCACTCTGTTCTTTTCTTGCAAGTTTTGACTCTCCTTCAGATTCTGCTTCTGTTCGTTGCCTGGTACCTCCAGGTATTTTCGTATTTCGTGCAGAGTTGAGATTGTTGCTCACAGGAGGTAGGGTCCTATTGGGGCTTACACCACCATACATCAGCAACAGAACTGCTTCGCTGCTTTTTGAAGATATTCTCATCACAACATGTACCACATTTGATTATAGCTACTTACATTTTGCCTTTTTTTTTTTCTGTTAGAAGATTTTATTTATTTATTTGACAGAGATCACAAATAGGCAGAGAAGCAGGCACAGAGAGAGGAGGAAGCAGTCTCCTTACTGAGCAGAGAGCCCGATGTGTGGCTTGATCCCAAGACCCTGGGATCATGACCTGAGCCGAAGGCAGAGTCTTTAACCCACTGAACTACCCAGGTGCCCTGACAGTACTTTTCTTGAACATAATGACTATCTACTTTTAAAGGTATAATCTTTTTACTCTGCAACAAATTTCTTTTGGAAACTCCCATTCTCTCTTCCAAGATGGTGTCTCCATCACACAGACCCATCTTTCCCACTAGAGATGGAGGTACATGCTTTAAATAGAATCCATCACAGTCCCTTTCTCTGGGATTTGGCCACTTGAAGACAGTGTATTTCCTTCTGTCATTAAAATCTGAATGGCTCAGGATCCCTGGGTGGCTCAGATGGTGTCTGTTGTTGGCTCAGGTCATGATCCCAGGATCCCTGGGATCAAGTCCTGCAACAGGCTCCCTGCTCAGTGGGGAGTCTGCTTCTCCTTCTGCTTGCTCTGCCTGCTCCACCTGCCGTTCCCCCTGCTTGTGCTCTCTACCCCCCGACAAATAAATAGAAAAAAAAAAAGATAAAATAAAATCTGAATGGCCCACGTAAGTAAGAAATTGCCAGGAATCTTCTTTGCTGTCATGGACAGAGAAACTTCCTGAGATGAAAATCTGTAAAGGAGTAGAAAAGCGAAGAAAAGGAGAGAGAAAAAGAGAGAGGAACCTGATGGCATCATTTAATGCTAGAATTCTATCTTGCTTAAAGAAAACTTCATTCCTTTGGTTTCCAAGTTATGAGAGTTATAAATATTTGTGAGAAAACAGTTGGGAGTTGGGTGTTGCACACTTACGACATCTATCATACGGAATCTTCTGTATCTGGCACTGCAAGTGCCTATTTAAGATAGATAATAAAAGCTTAGATAATGAATGTGTGGTGAAAGGTAGGTATATACTGTTACTGAAAAGGAGCATCCCCCCTGTGTGGGCATGGCACAGGCATCCAAGATTATCAAATGGGTCACTGTGGGGAAATCAAACCAACTTGAGTTCATCTTTCATTATTGTTCAGAGCTGACCAGACCCTGATATAGACTCTGAATCACCTTTCTCACCTCTGCCAACATCTAGGCATACACTGAAGTAGATACTCAATTTTGTGGATAGCCTTGCTGTGAATTTGCTCACCTTCAATAATAAAAATAAAGCAGTGATATATATGTTTGTTTATTTTTTTATTGCTTGCTCCTAAGTGTTCCATTTTGAAAAGAAAGCAATTTGGCAGTGTTTAATGCCCTCTTTCCTAGTATCTTCACCTTGGCACGTTCTGCTCTTTCTGTCAGACTTAGCAGAAGATGGTCGTTGCTGGGTGATATGTTGTTCACAGTGTGGGAAGCCTCACTGACAGGGTCGGTTTCCAGTAGCATTTACAACATAGGGAGCACCATAACCAGCCGAGTTTGTGAAAGCTCTTTTCTTCTATCTTGCCAAGAATTCAATCTGTTTCTGGTTCCTGCAGACTAACAAAAGCTGTTGCTATGTTATCACTCTAAAAGATGAAGCCATGTAGTCATATGTAAGCTTCCCTTTATATGGCAAAATGTCACCTGGTGACAGGACCAAGCGCTCATAAACTCTATCTGAACGGTTAGCATGTCTGTCAGCACCACACTGACACTCTTTGGGATGAGCTGAACACCTGCTTGGTGATCTCTGACTCATTCTGTATCCTTCCATTAAGATCAACAATAGATTTTTGAGAAATTTCACTGCTTTGATTGTTCCAAGACTCAAATCCAATAGCAGAAATTGCAGAAACACAATTTTAAGAGAAATAAAATTTGGGTGTAAAATTGCAACTGTGGTGTGATGAATATGTGTTTCTAATAGATCAAGAAATCATAAAAATTCATAAGAACAGTCCACCTTGGAAGAAGATTATCTAAGGATAAGAAGATAAAAAATAAAAACCTATATGATAAAAAGAGCTAAATGGAACCTACATGAAAAAATATACGACCTGACTAATAATCTAAGTAACAGAAATTAGTAGATTCAGCTTATTTACTCATTACATTACCTAAGATGTGAAAAAAAATACTGACAAGACCAGGATGAGAGAAACATTTTTTTTATCCTCGAAGGCGAGCATGAAAACATAGATCCTCTCTTGGGGAAAAAAAAAATGGTAAAATTCTGTGTTCTGTATATTCATCCACTAATTTTATCAGAAAACAAATTCAAGTTGATTAAAAGGATATGTAAATGTAAGAAGACTGAAAGAAGAAAAAGAAGTAGGGGAGGAATTACAAAAGGAAGGTGGGGAAGAGGGGGAAAAGACAGTGCAGGATAGAACATGGAGCTGAAAATAAGATGGAAAATGAAGGCCCTCAAGAGCTTCACCAAACTTCTACCTAACCTACCAGTCAATGGACAAGGAGAACCACTGAGAAGAAAAGTTCTCCTTTCCATCAGAGTTCACTGGATCCTCTTCTTGAAGTTTAGTGTGGGTCCCTTAGCATAACCCAATGGAAATGACCATTTCATTTGCTTTTCAAGACTTCAGAGGGGGAGGTGACTCTTCCAGAGATGCACATGGTAACAATTGGAACTTCACATTCTCTTGGTTGGGAGGATGAGAGTGTCTTTGTTTGTATCAGGAAAGCCTCTTCAGTGCGAGCTTAATTAAATCTCTTTTACTGCTGTATTGAAATGTAACTAAGTGTAGAAGAAGTAGTTTAATAGCCGGAAGGGGTAGAGTGTGGTGATTATTAAAATGTTGTCTCTCAGCTTCTCTACTGTTTTCTGAGCTAGAGTTGGAACTCCGTAAGCCACATGTGTCCTTTGCCAGCTGGCTCTCCATTAGGCTCTGCTCAAAAGGATGCTAAAAGGGAGACTCCAAGACTGGAGAGGAAGAATCACTTACTCTTTCCTGCTTTGATTCCTTTTCCGGTCTTGTCCCTGCAGCAATGGCCCTTCAACAATAATCTATGCCAACAGCACTGCTTCTGGTCTACGGTTCTCCCAACACCTAGAATCCGCCTCACTGTCCTTTCTTGGAAACATGAACACAGTCCCATGCAGTACCCCTCCACAGAGGTCTGAGTCTCAGATGCACAGGGCCTTTCCTTCAAACACTTACCCTTTAATAACTCCAACTTCTGGGGAACCTGGGTGGCTCAGTCGTTAAGTGTCTGCCTTCGGCTCAGGTCATGATCCCAGGGTCCTGGGATCAAGCCCCGCACTGGGCTCCCTGCTCAGCAGGGAGCCTGCTTCCCCCTCTCTCTCTGCCTACTTGTGATCTCTGTCTATCAAATGAATAAATAAAATCTTTAAAAAAATTACTCTAACTTCTTCCCTTCCTTTTTCATAGCCTTAGAGGTACAGGAACTACTCTTGAGATATATCAGTGCCACCTTTTTGATTTGATACCTTAGGTTAAATTTTCTCTGTCAAAATAAATAACTCTCCTGACTGAAGCCAGACTGATATGATGGAAACAATACTAATACAGTTTTCACAGGACTCTGTGTGTGTGTGTGTAATATGATCTGCATCTCTCAATAATTCTATATGTACTTATATACTATATACCACACATTTAAGTATATTTTTATAAATTGTACTTAGAATTGTATATGGCACATAGTATATGCTCAATAAATATTGGGTAACTTTATTAGTAGCAATACTATAATAACAGCAATTCTGCTTTGAGAATCGATATCTTGATGTAGTAAAGTTCTAGCTCACTTCTAGCTAATGGAGTATATCCTAACTGCAACTGCAAGGCACCAGAAAAGTGAGAAATATTTATGAAGGAGGCAGGAAAGTCTGCCTAAATTTTCCAAAGTGAGAAATATTAAAGTCTTTTTTATAATCATCCTCTTTAGACCATATGGAATATGGACGTTCAGAACCTTGATATTCCAGGAGAGATACAAACAGAGAGAAACTGCCATGCACTGTCCTCTTGCTATAGACCAGCTAAATTCCTCCCTTACCATTGCTGTAGCGAGCTAGGTATTATTGTTCTCATTTCATGGATGGAGCAACAAACTCTCAGAAAAGTTGAACAGCATGTCATGGATTAGGTGTGATAGTGGAGGAAGAGCTAGAATGTGAAATAAGATTTGTTATCTACAAAAATCAGAAGGGAAACTAAAGGGTGTGTTCATGTGTTGGGGGGGCAGACTGCAACATATATAAGGAGTCAAAAGCTATTATCCACACAACGTTGAGGACTTTTTACAATCCAATGGGAGAAAACTCCAGGGAGCTCAAAAAAGAAAAAAGTTGGATCAAAGTCACATCACAAGAATGCTTGGATCAGACCTTGAATGTAACACTGGGAAGGAGACAAGTGCTTGTCCCTATAAACCACACTTTAATATTGAATTACCAACCATATCTATACAGCTCACTGGAAAGAGGGACCCAACCCCAGTCATGAAACCCACTGGTTTATATAAATTATGAACTCCATGGCCTTTGAAAAATCATCATCATCAACTAGAAGAATGAAACATGTTACTTATAAGGATGTTTATGGCAACAAACAACATACATAAAAGACTCTCAGGGCGGGGAGGAGTCAAGATGGCAGAGAAGTAACAGGCTGAGACGACATCAGGTAGCAGGAGATCAGCTAGATAGCTTATCAAACCATTCCAAACACCTACAAATCCAACAGGAGATTGAAGAGAAGAGCAACAATTCTAGAAACAGACAATCGACCACTTTCTGAAAGGTAGGACCAGTGGAGAAGTGAATCAAAAGCGACGGGAAGATAGACCGTGGGGGTAGGGGCCGGCTCCCGGCAAGAAGCAGAACAACGGAGCACAAAATCAGGACTTTTAAAAGTCTGCTCCACTGAGGGACATCACTCCAGAGGCTATACTGGGTTGAAGACCACGGGGGGTCAGTATGGCCCCAGGTCCCCTGGGGTCACAGAAGGATTGGGAGTGTCTGAGTGTTGCAGAGCTACAGAGGCAGAGCTGAGGAGTGAGCTCTCAACTTGGGGTTACCTTGAGTCAGTCACAGGCTGGGTGAGCTCGGAGCGCAGCCAGAGGCCAGGGAGGCGGGAGTGATTGAGTGCTTTCTCTGAGGGCGCACTGAGTAGTTGGGCCCCGAACTCTCAGCTCCTCCCGGCCGGAAACTGGGAGGCCGCCATTTTCATTCCCGTCTTCCGGAACTCTACGGAAAGCATTCAGGGAACAAAGGCTCCCTATTCGGATTACTTAGCCTGGCCCCTGGTAAGGGTGATGCAATTCTGCCTTGGGCAAAGACGCTTGAGAATCACTACAACAGACCCCTCCCCAAGAAGATCAACAAGAAATCCAGCAAAGACCAAGTTCACTTACCAAGGAGAACGGAATCCAAGGAGGAGAAAGCAAAGCAGGAAATTCATGGCTTTCTCCCCATGATTCTTTAGTCTTGCAGTTAATTTAATTTTCTTTTCTTCTGCTAAATTTTTTTAACTTTTACCCTTTCCTCTTTTAACGTTTTTTTAACTAGTTTATCTTAACAATACCTTTCATAAAAAAAAATAATCTTTTTTGAACTTTCATTATTATAGTCATATTTTATCCTTCATTGTATATAACCTTATTTTTTGTATACACATAAGGTTTTTTCTTCTAAAAAAATTTGGGGTACAACTTCTTCTAATAGAACAAAATATACCCTAAATCTAGCTCCAGGCTTGTTCGAGTCTCCAGCCTGAGCAAATTCTCTCCACTTTCTTTTTCTTTATTTTCCCAACCAACTTAATTGATCAACTCCTTTTTTAGAAATTAAAAAAAATTTTTTTCATCTTTATAGGCATATTACATCCCTTCATTGTGTTTATCCTTATATATGTTTTTCATTCTTTAAAATTTTGGGAAGTAGTTTCTTCTAAGAGACCAAAATACTCCTAAAATTAAGTGGGTGACCCTGGTCTAGTCACCTGTGTAATATATACATATATTTTTTCTTTTTTATATTTTTTCTTTATTTGTTTTCCATTTTTAATTTTTTTTTTCTGAACTTCTTTTTATCCCCTTTCTCCCTCCCACAGTTTGAGTGTCTTCTGATTTGGTTAAAGCACATTTTCCTTGGGTCTTTGCCACCCTTTTCGTGTTTTATTTGCTCCTTCCTATATTCTTATCTGGACAAAATGACAAGGCAGAAAAATTCACCACAAAAAAAAAAAAAAGAACAAGAGGCAGTACCGAAGGCTAGGGACCTAATCAATACGGACATTGGTAATATGTCAGATCTAGAATTCAGAATGACAATTATCAAGGTTCTAGCTAGGCTTGAAAAAAGCATGGAAGATATTAGAGAAACCCTCTCCGGAGAGATAAAAGCCCTTTCTGGAGAAATAAAAGAACTAAAATCTAACCAAGTTGAAATCAAAATTAATGAGGTGCAATCAAAAACGGAGGCTCTTACTGCTAGGATAAATGAGGCAGAAGAAAGAATTAGTGATATAGAAGACCAAATGACAGAGAATAAAGAAGCTGAGCAAAAGAGAGACAAACAAATACTTGACCATAACGGAAGAATTTGAGAGATAAGTGACAGCATAAGATGAAACAACATTAGAATAATTGGGATTCCAGAAGAAGAAGAAAAAGAGAGGAGAGCAGAAGGTATATTGGAGAGAATTACTGTAGAGAATTTCCCTAATATGGCAAAGGGAACAAGCATCAAAATCCAGGAGGTACAGAGAACCCAGCTCAAAATCAATAAGAATAGGTCCACACCCCATCACCTAATAGTAAAATTTACAACTCTTAATGACAAAGAGAAAACCCTGAAAGCATCCCGGGAAAAGACGTCTGTAACATACAATAGTAAAAATATTAGATTGGCAGCGGACTTATCCACAGAGACCTGGCAGGCCAGAAAGAACGGGCATGATATATTCAGAGCACTAAACGAGAAAAACATGAGGCCAAGAATACTATATCCAGCTGGGCTATCACTGAAAATAGAAGGAGAGATAAAATACTTCCAGGACAAACAAAAGCTGAAAGAATTTGCAAACACCAAACCATCCCTACGGGAAATATTGAAAGGGGTCCTCTAAGCAAAGACAGACCCTAAAAGTAGTAGATCAGAAAGGAACAGAGACCATATACAGTAACGGTCAACCTACAGGCAATACAATGGCACTAAATTCATCTCTCTCAATAGTTACCCTGAATGTAAATGGGCTAAATGCCCCAATCAAAAGACACAGGGTATCAGAATGGATAAAAAAACAAAATCCACCAATATTCTGCCTACAAGAAACTCATTTTAGGGGCGCCTGGGTGGCTCAGTGGGTTAAGCCGCTGCCTTCGGCTCAGGTCATGATCTCAGGGTCCTGGGATCGAGTCCCACATCGGGCTCTCTGCTCAGCAGGGAGCCTGCTTCCTCCTCTCTCTCTCTCTGGCTGCCTCTCTGCCTACTTGTGATCTCTATCTGTCAAATAAATAAATAAAATCTTTAAAAAAAAAAAAAAAAAAAGAAACTCATTTTAGACCCAAAGACACCTCCAGATTTAAAGTGAGGGGGTGGAACACAATTTACTATGCTAATGGACGTCAGAAGAAAGCTGGGGTGGCAATCCTTATATCAGATCAATTAGATTTTAAGCCAAAGACTATAATATGAGATGAAGAAGGACACTATATCATACTCAAAGGGTCTGTCCAACAAGATCTAACAATTTTAAATATCTATGCCCCTAACATGGAAGCAGCCAACTATATAAACTAATTAATAACAAAATCAAAGAAACACATCGATAATAATACAGTAATAGTAGGGGACTTTAACACTCCCCTCACTTAAATGGACAGATCATCCAAGCAAAAGATCAACAAGGAAATAAAGGCCTTAAATGACACACTGGACCAGATGGACATCACAGATATATTCAGAACATTTCATCCCAAAGCAACAGAATACACCTTCTTCTCTAAGGCACATGGGACATTCTCCAGAATAGATCACATCCTAGGTCACATATCAGGTCTCAACCAGTATCAAAAGATTGGGATCATTCCCTGTATATTTTCAGACCACAATGCTCTGAAGCTAGAACTCAATCACAAGAGGAAATTTGGAAAGAACCCAAATACGTGGAGACTAAACCACATCTTTCTAAAGAATGAATGGGTCAACCAGGAAATTAAAGAAGAATTGAAAAAATTCATGGAAACAAATGATAATGAAAACACATTTATTCAAAATCTGTGGGACACAGCAAAGGCAGTCCTCAGAGGAAAATATATACCGATACAAGCCCTTCTCAAGAAACAAGAAAGGTCTCAAATACACAACCTAACCCTACACCTAAAGGAGCTGGAGAAAGAACAACAAAGAAAGCCTAAACCCAGCAGGAGAAGAGAAATCATAAAGATCAGAGCAGAATCAATGAAATAGAAACCAAAAAAAAAAAAAAAAAAACCAAACAAACAAACCAAAAAAACCCCCAAAAAACAATAGAACAGATCAATGAAACTAGGAGCTAGTTCTTTGAAAGAATTAATAAGATTGATAACCCCCTAGCCCGATTTATCAAGAAGAAAAGAGAAAGGACCCAAAAATAAAATTATGAATGAAAGAGGAGAGATCACAACCAATACCAAAGAAATACAAACACTTATAAGAAAATATTATGAGCAACTCTATGCCAACAAATTCGACAATCTGGAAGAAATGGATGCATTCCTAGAGACATATAAACTACCACAATTGAACCAGGAAGAAATAGAAAACCTGAACAGTCCCATAACCAGTAAGGAGATTAAAACAGTCATCAAAAACTTCCAAACAAACAAAAAGCTCAGGGTCTGACGGCTTCCCAGGGGAATTCTACCAAACATTTAAAGAAGAATTAATTCCTATTCTCCTGAAACTGTTCCAAAAAATTGAAATGGAAGGAAAACTTCCAAACTCATCTTATGAGGCCAGCATCACCTAGATCCCAAAACCAGACAAGGATCCCATCAAAAAAGAGAACTACAGACCAATATCCTTGATGAACACAGATGCGAAAATTCTCACCAAAATACTAGCCAATAGGATTCAAAAGTACATTAAAAGGATTATTCAACACAACCAAGTGGGATTTATTCCAGGGCTGCAAGGTTGGCTCGACATCTGCAAATCAATCAATGTGATACAATACATTAATAAAAGAAAGAACATAAACCATATGATACTCTCAATAGATGCTGAAAAAGCATTTGACAAAGTACAGCATCCCTTCCTGATCAAACCTCTTCAAAGTGTAGGGATAGAGGGCACATACCTCAATATTATCAAAGCCATCTATGAGAAACCCATTGCAAATATCATTCTCAATGGAGAAAAACTGAAAGCTTTTCCGCTAAGGTCAGGAACACAGCAGGGATATCCATTATCACCACTGTTATTCAACATAGTACTAGAAGTCCTAGCCTCAGCAATCAGATAACAAAAAGAAATTAAAAGCATCCAAATCGTCAAAGAAGAAGTCAAACTCTCACTCTTTGCCAATGATATGATACTATATGTGGAAAACCCAAAAGGCTCCTCTCCAAAACTGCTAGAACTTGTACAGGAATTCAGTAAAGTGTCAGGATATAAAATCAATGCACAGAAATCAGTTGCATTTCTTTACACCAACAATAAGACAGAAGAAAGAGAAATTAAGGAGTCAATCCCATTTACAGTTGCACCCCAAACCATAAGATACCTAGGAATAAACCTAACCAAAGAGGCAAAGAATCTATACCTAGAGAACTATAAAGTACTCATGAAAGAAACTGAGGAAGACACAAAGAAATGGAAAAATGTTTCATGCTCCTAGATTGGAAGAACAAATATTGTAAAAATGTCTATGCTACCTAAAGCAATCTACATGTTTAATGCAATCCCTATCAAAATACCATCCATTTTTTTTTTCAAAGAAATGGAACAAATAATCCTAAAATTTATATGGAACCAGAAAAGACCTCGAATAGCCAAAGGAATGTTGAAACAGAAAGCCAAAGTTGGTGGCATCACAATTCCGGACTTTAAGCTCTATTATAAAGCTGTCATCAGGGACGCCTGGGTGGCTCAGTGGGTTAAGCCTCTGCCTTCAGCTCAGGTCATGATCCCAGGGCCCTGGGATCTGGCCCCGCATCGGGCTCTCTGCTCAGCAGGAAGCCTGCTTCCTCCTCTCTCTCGCTGCCTGCCTCTCTGCCTACTTGTAATCTCTGTCAAATAAATAAATAAAATCTTTAAAAAAAAAATAAAATAAAGCTGTCATCATCAAGATAGTACGGTACTGGCACAAAAAACAGACACATAGATCAATGGAACAGAATCTAGAGCCCAGAAATAGACCCTCAACTCTATGGTCAACTAATCTTCTACAAAGCAGGAAAGAATGTCCAATGGAAAAAAGATAACTTCTTCAACAAATGGTGTTGGAAAAATGGGACAGCCACATGAGAAAAATGAAATTAGACCATTTCCTTACACCACACACAAAAATGACTCAAAATGGATGAAGGACCTCAGTGTGAGAAAGGAATCCATCAAAATTCTTGAGGAGAACACAGGCAGCACTCTTCTACCTCAGCTACAGCAACACCTTCCTAGGAACTTTGCCAAAGGCAAGGGAAGCAAGGGCAAAAATGAACTATTGGGATTTCATCAAGATCAAAAGCTTTTGCACAGCAAAGGAAACAGTCAACAAAACCAAAAGACAACTGACAGAATGGGAGAAGATATTTGCAAGCAACACATCAGATAAAGGGCTAGTGTCTAAAATCTATAAAGAGCTTAGCAAACTCAACACCCAAAGAGCAAATAATCCAATCAAGAAATGGGTAGAGGACATGAACAGACATTTCTGCAAAGAAGATATCCAGATGGCTAACAGACACATGAAAATATGCTTCACATCACTCAGCATCAGGGAGATACAAATCAAAACCACAATGAGATACCACCTCACACCAGTCAGAATGGCTAAAACTAACATGTCAGGAAATGACAGATGCTGGCAAGGATGAGGAGAAAGGGAAACCCTCCTACACTGTTGGTGGGAATGCAAGCTGATGCAACCACTCTGGAAAACAGAATGGAGGTTCCTCCAAAAGTTGAAAATAGAGGTATCCTATGACCCAACAATTGCACTACTGGGTATTTACCCTGAAGATATAAACATAGTGATCCAAAGGGGCACATGCACCCAAATGTTTATAGCAGCAATGTCTACAATAACCAAACTATGGAAAGAACCTAGATGTCCATCAACAGATGAATGGATAAAGAAGATGTGGTATATATATATATACAATGGAATACTATGCAGCCATCAAAAGAAATGAAATTTTGTCTTTTGCGAGCATGTAGATGGAACTAGAGGGTATTATGCTTAGCGAAATAAGTCAATCGAAGAAAGACAATGATCATATGATCTCCCTGATATGAGGAAATGGAGATGCAACGTGAGAGGTTTGGGGGGTAGGAAAAGAAAAAATAAAAGAAGATGGGATTGGGAGGGAGACAAAACATAAGTGACTCTTAATCTCACAAAAAAAACTGAGGGTTGCTGAGGGGAGTGGGGGTGGGAGAGGGTAGAGGGGTTATCGACATTGGGGAGAGTATGTGCTATGGTGAGTGCTGTGAAGTGTGTAAACCTGGTGACCTCTTCAACAGACCTGTATCCCTGGGGATAAAAATACATTATATGTTTATGAAAAAATAAAATAATTTAATTAAAAAAATAAATAATGGCTTTCTCACATGAAGAAAGAAAGATTAAATTTGGGGTTGCATGGAATGGTGTTGTCGGGAGAGATACAGGAAACAGTAAAGATGACTATTAATGGACTTCATGTGCAAGGAGAAATGCACTGTTTTCCTATTAAAAAATAAAGTTACCCCATATGTTTCTAATTATTTTACTGAAGTAAAGAAATTCTATGCAGGTAAATGTTATATGAGAATATGCTGTATAATGCTAATGGCTGTGTTGAGGCCAGTTTTCATGGAAAACTATTAAAACTATCAGTTTTTGATTCTTCATTTTAGACTCTATTAAGCACTGTATTAGGACAGACTAAGTTATGCTGTCACAACAGATTAAACCCACAATTCCAAAAGCTGAAGAAACCAAGGTGTATTTCCTGCTCATACAGTTCTCTCTGGGCTTTTCAGTTCTCTAGGCTGCTTTACTCTCCTGGCACCACCATACCAATATGTGCTTCTGCCCAGGGATAAGGAAGACTAGAAGGGCCAGCAGCAGCAATTAAATATTTCTGTGTAGAAGTGACATATGTTCCTTATGCTCCTATCCCACTGGCTGTGTCACCTGACCACTCTTCATTTCAAGGAGGGGGGGAAGTGCAAACCTCCTCTGTGCCAAGAAACAAAAAAACAGATAATGGTGAAGAACAGTAATGCCTACCCAGAACCCTCTACCTACATTTCTCATTTAAACTTTCCACAGTTCTGAGAGGTAAGCCCAATAAATCCTCTTTACAAATAAGAAACTTGAGTCTTAGCGTCATTCCGTTAAGTTTCTCAGTGTCACGTGCCTACACAGGTAGCAGAGATAAGATTCAGACACACGTCTGAGAACCCCAAAGACAGGCTCTGATCCTCACGCCGTCCTACCTCCTTGGATGTAGATGGGCATCTGAATGGACATCTACTTCCTGCCACGATTATTTCTTTCATGCAATACTCCCCAAAGAATAAAGGCTGAAGAAAATCTAAGGTGACTTTGAGTCTGTAATTTAGCAAGAGACAGGAACAACCCATTGGCACCATGTTAAAAAAAAAAGAAAAATTTGCAACAGGCAACTTCAGCTTTTTAATTTCTTCACATTTTCTCTTGTGTCCCTGTGTTCTCTGTAATAATAAATAGGAAAAGCCTTTAAGGGTTAAAGATGCTGTGAGCTTGTCTTTGGGTGCAGTGGAAAGGATAATGTCTAGGGATATGACACTCTTATTTTGGTGAAGTAAGAACTCCAGGGGATAGAATGAATGGTGGTAGCATTAAAGAGGAAAAGAAAGTAAACTGTTCCTAATGTGTGCTGCAGGGAAAAGAAACAGACCTCCTTTGACCGAGAAATGTACCAGAGCAAGAGCAAAGCTGTGCCACTCTGCCCCCATCAACATTAGGATCCAGCTTTGTTTTCTGGGCATTGAAATGAGAAAGTGAAGTTATCTGCTGCTCTCTCATGACCTGTGTGGCTCATTTGCCAACACGCGAGCCGGGGTTGTCAAGGTCAATTCAACAGTTATTAGGTACCTACTTCATCCAAGGGGCAGCGCTGGTTACTTTAAAGAATTTATAATCTAGTAAAACAGAAAAGACAGGAGTACAAATAAGGATAAACCACACATTCAAAAGAAATCCAAGCAAAGTGAACAGGAGAAATTGATTTCATCTAAAATAAAGATCCAGAAGAATTCACAGAAACATTTGTCCTTAAAAAGTGGGTTTGGAGAGAAGGGTAGGGTTCGTCATGATAGAGATTAAAAAGCAAAAACATAAAATAGAGAAAAAAGCATTAGAAAATGAATGGATATGAAAGGGCCACAGATGTGAGGAAAAGTTAGTAACCCACTTTGGATAAAGCGTCCAATCATAAAAGATTTATAACAAGCTAAGTCTGGAAAGCTATGTTGGGGCTAAGTCACAGAGGTCTCTGAGAAGTTTTTCCTGTGAAAATCTAACTGACCCCAAGTTAGCACATTAAGCCCTCAGTGTCTGCTTTGAAAAAAATATAGGATATCTGATGTTGTCAAAGACAAGAAGTGAGACTATAAAGTAAGATTACTTCAGTTGGAATTAAAACTCTACAGTAATCACTATATATAGCTGTGAAAAATCTATTTCAATTCTCCGCTCTTCATTTTCCCACCTTTAAAATGGGGATAATATTAATTAGGGCTTGTTGATCACTCAGTTAAATAAAACATGAAAGGAGCTCAAGGCAATGCCTCGAACACAGCAATCCATCAATTAATGCTAATATTATGAACTGCTTTTATCTCTTGGCTCATACTATCTTCTTCTTCATTAGGGCTAAGGCTATAACTGACACAATATCAATTTCCCTTCAGGAAGGACTGGTACTCAGTACAAATGTTAAGTTCACTAACAACTCCATGAATTTCAAGTAAATGATCAAGCCATCTCAAATCTGCCAAAGACATAGAAATCATCTCAAAGCTAGAAACAAGCAAAGATGAGCTGTAAAAACTCAGTGTAAGGACTTGAAACACAATGGTACTTACCAAAGTGTTGTGTCTCGAGTGTTTTTGCTTTTATTTTACAACATCCTCACAAACATAATGATGAATCAACTCATGCCCCTTTCCATATGAACCAGGAGCATGGAATATCATCTTTTTCTGGACTTAACTCTTTTCTAGATCCTCTGTAATCCCAATTTAGGAGGAGGTATGAAAGCTTACCTAAATGACTTGAATGCAGAATTCAGACAATCCATTTTATTGTTGCTATTTAGAAACCAGAAGTTTTGCTCAATTATCCTAATTGCAGTACCTTCAGTGAACACTAATTACCTTACTTAAAATGTGGTCACCTGTACAACATATATTTCAATATAATACAAAGAGCTGAGTCATCATAAAGACTGAAAACTATCTTAATTTCTTTTTGATTATGCAACTTCGCGTGGAGTAGGAGGAAAAGGCAGTTAGGATAGACTAGAATAATAAGGGTTGTGGAGATTTTTAAGAATATTTGAAAGGAATTATTCGGTTAAGGAGAAGAATGCTAAAAAGAATTCATTCCAAGAATTTTTTTCTTTTTATGAAAAAAAAAAGCGGCACATTGAATTTCTAATACATTTTATGTACTGTGCCATGGGCTTTACATATATTCTTTCCTTTTATCATCATAAGAATAAACGAGGGAGAAGTTAAATTATTTACCTGAGATTAATCACTTAGAAGCTGGCAGAGACAGAACTCAGTTTATTAGGCAAGTTATTATCAGGTAAAGTATATTTGATCAAAAAGCAACATGACTTTAAAAAATTGGTTAGCACTTGGTATCTGTTGTAATGGCACTTGACATTTGAGAGACCAAATAAAACAGAAGAGAAAACTTCTTTTATCATGACATTTAAATTAGTCACAAGTACATCACAAAGTATATGAAGTCTGCAGAGTATTTCTTAAATATTATTCCGTGATATATATGGAACAAGAATCCAAAGCCCTAAAATAACACATGGGAAAAACTGTTCTTATGGTTGTTCCCAACACAATGCTTAAAGAATTCTTTAAATTGAAATTTCTAAATCACCGTGGTTTGGCCCATTCTCTTTCTTGAATCTCTTCAATTCTGTACTCTGAAGCCAAATAAATCACTTCAAACAAAAGTGATTTAAAAATCCATTCTCTCTGTTTATATGGAATTTAGTTTCTTCTGCTCTCACCACCACATTCCCAAATGCCTAAACCACAACATGGATGACGTGCCTTTGTGACCTTTCCTATCAAGGGAAATGGTTTTGTAGATAGAACTCAGCTAAATCAAGACAGTAATTTGTTGACACAGTCATTCCTTCTTAGGTGATTCCTAAGATTAGTTCTGAATTCCGACTCACAGTCACAACATGGTTCTCTGCTCTTTCTGGTGGTGGAGGCAAGATTTGTCCTAGAATCATGTCAGTGCAACAAACACTGGTACATTCCTCATGCGAGGTGCTGTGCTAGACACAGAGGAATGCTCAAGAACCCAATCCTCTTACTCAAGTCTCTGAGTGAGAACACAAAGCAATGTGACACCTGTGATGTGTATCACAAATAGAGAATGGAGGAATAGAGAAAGAAGAAAAGCTGGGATGGTGGGAGATAATCTTGAAACTGAGAAACAGGGACACCTGGGTGGCTCAGTAGGTTAAGCCTCTGCCTTCAGCTCGGGTCATGATCTCAGGGTCCTGGGATTGAGTCCCACATTGGGCTCCCTACCCCGCGGAGAGCCTGCATCCTCCTCTCTCTCTCTCTCTGCTTGCCTCTCTGCCCACTTGCGATCTCTGTCAAATAAGTAAAACCTTAAAAAAAAAAAACTGAGAAACAATAAAAGAAGAAAACATATTTGGGTATTAACTGCAGGGGAAGAGACCTGCTTCTCTGCAGAAGAAAGGCTTAGGTGTCCAACTTTAGGGTGAAGTAGGTAAAGGGTAGGGGAATGCACTTATCGTGATGAGCACTGAGTGATGTACAGGGTTGCTGAGTCACTCTGTTGTACACCGGAAGCTCAGGTCACACTATATGTTAACTATACTGGTATTCCAGACTTTTTTTTAAATGTCCACCTCTAGTGAAGATTTAGCTCTTACTGTCCATAGCATTATTCTATCTGGGAAAATTCCAAAACTTCCAGATGAGATTTAGGACTAATTCAATCATAACTTGAAGCAGCAGCAACAGATGACATATTCTAATTTATACAATTTTTCTCTAGACATTGATTTGGTGAGAATGTGGAAAATCAGACAGATGTTCACTTATCAAAGCAACAGCTCTTTATATATGTTATTTTAATTGTGTAATTTGGCATGCATACCTGAGATACCAGATAGAACTTGTAAGAGAGAGCAAGCCTCATGGATACATTCTTTCCTCCTTCTTTCCAAATAATAGCTTCCCAATCAGTATTAATAAATTTTTAAAAAGAACATTTAGCCATCAATAAGATCCCATTTTTCTTGCTCCTGATTAGAGGACACTTAAGCAAACTCATTAATTTTCTTTAGCTATTATGAAGGAAGCCACATTTTTTAGGGACTTCAAGTCCAGTTTTCTTAATTGTGTAACTCAAAATCTTCCTTTCAATAGGACAGAGTTAAACTATTTTCCAGACAGAGTTTACATATATAAATATGCAGGGGTAAAAATTATTCCTAGAGCAAGACACATGGCTTAGGCAAAACTGTAGAGCCATAGGAGTCATAGTTATAAAGTTTTAGGATTTGAAGTGATCTTTAAGGAGTATCAAGTCCTTCAACCAGACAGAGTGAGAATTTTTTTAATTTATTTTTTATTTATTTTCAGCATAACAGTATTCATTATTTTTGCACCACACCCAGTGCTCCATGCAATCTGTGCCCTTTATAATACCCACCACCTGGTACCCAAACCTCCCACCTCCCGCCCATTCAAAACCCTCAGATTCTTTTTCAGAGTCCATGGTCTCTCGTGGTCTTTGGAAAACAGTGTGGAGATTCCTCAAGAAATTAAAAATAGAACTTACCTATGACCCTGAAATTGCACTACTGGGTATTTACCCCAAAGATACAGATGTAGTGAAAAGAAGGGCCATCTGTACCCCAATGTTTATAGCAGAGTGAGTATTTTTTTAAAATGGCTCTATGCCCAGCATGGATACCAATATGGGGCTCCAATTCATGGCTCTGAAACCAAGACCTGAGCTGAGATCAAGAGTTAGCCAACTGAGCCAGCCAGGCACCCAAAGAGTAAGTAACTTTTAAGGATACAAAGCCAGTTAATAAGCTACAGGACTCTTGTAAGTCTTGTGATACATAGCTGAGTAGTCTTTTGTTGGTCCTAGATAAATAAAATGCCATATAGTCCCAACACCCTAGAAGAAACAAAGGATCATGGAAGGGTAAGAGCCATGTTTCTGAGGCTATGGCTCAGTTAGAAACCCCTGAAAACTGTGGTGGAGGCTGGGCTGGTCTACCACTCCCTAATCCCAAGTGATTCTAGTATGACCATAAATCAGAGTGCATAGGTGAGGTGACCAAAATCTGTCCACAGTGACTAGTCCAAGAGCACAAAACCCATTCAGGAAACCCATTAAATTTGGGACAGACAGCTTCTCTGTCTACAATAACATAAGCAACAGTGATACCTGTTGGGGGGCTACCTACAGCCAATTTTTCCATCACACAGACAGTCTCTTCATAACAGGAGAAAATGAAGCCAATAGGTTTACAGAAAAACAAAACAAAACAAAACAAATGAGCATAGCTAGAAGATGGTACCACTATACTTGAAGACACAGTCTAGGCATCTGGATCTCACCATGCTGGAAGCCCATTTGACCTTGAACTTCCCAGCCACATAAGCCAATAAATTAGCTCTCAGCTTAAGTGGGTCTAAAGTTATATGTATTCCCAATACTAAGCATCCTAATATAAATACTTATGAGTGTTTCATAGCTAAATATGTAAATATCTGATTCTAACATTGAATTACAAATGTCTTAATGTCAAAACCATGAATTTTACACAGAAAAGGCTCATATCAGAGACTAATGGAACTGGTAAGACAGAAATTTTAAAAATTATTTAAAAGGAGGAATTTTTAAATGACACATTTTATAAATGTATACATTACATTCATTTGTTAATCCTTTGCTGTATAAGACCATATTTTTGAGACTAGGTCTAATGATAGGTCATTCTGCTTTTATTGAGCTTATGTGTAGCAAGGGAGTGTATTAATTAAGAATTGCAGTTAGCTGCCAGTAAGAGACTATAACTAACTTTAAAAAATTAGGTTTTTCCCAAAGAACAAATAATCCAATCAAGAAATGAGCAGAAAGCATGAACAGACATTTCTGCAAAGAAGACATCCAAATGGCCAACAGACACATGAAAAAGTGCTCAGCATCACTTGCCATCAGGGAATACAAATCAAAACCACAATGAGATAGATACCACCTCATACCAGTCAGAATGGCTAAAATTAACAAGTCAGGAAACGACAGATGTTGACGAGGATGTGGAGAAAGGGGAAGCCTCCTACACTGTTGGTGGGAATGCAAGCTGGTGCACTCTGGAAAACAGTAAGGAAGCTCCTCAAAAAGTTGAAAATAGAGCTACCCTACGACCCAGCAATTGCACTACAGGGTATTTACCCTAAAGATACAAATGTAGTCATCCCAAGGACATGTGCACCCGAATGTTAATATGTTAATAGCAGCAATGTCCACAACAGCCAAATGATGGAAAGAACCTAGATGTCCATCAACCTAGATGAATGGATAAAGAAGATGTGATTCTCACACACACACACACACACACACACACACACACACACACACACAGGAGTACTATGCAGCCGTCAAAAAAACCCCAAAATTTTGCCATTTGCTATGATGTGGGTGGAACTAGAGGGTATTATGCTGAGCAAAATGAGTCAGAGAAAGACAATTATCATATCATCTCTCTGATATGAGGAATTTGACAAGTGGGGCAGAAGGTTGTGGGGGGCAGGGAGGGAAAAAATGAAACCAGATGGGACTGGGGAGAGAGAAAAACCATGTGAGACTTAATCTCAGGAAACAAACTGGGGGTTGCTGGAGGTGGAGGGGGAGTGAGAGGGGGGCTGGGTTATGGACATTGGGGATGGCATGTGCTATGGTGACTGCTGTCAATTGTGTATGACCTGTACCCCTGAAGCAAATAATACATTATATGTTAAAAAAAAAAACAGGTGTTTATTCTCTCACGTAACTTGAAGCCCCAGAGCTTAGCGGTTAAGACTAGTGTGGCCATCCTACGAAATTGTCAGAAACCAAACCTTCACCTGTCTTCTTTACTGTCCGAGAGCATACTTTCCACCTTCAGAACACTTCATGGAATATGTCAGTTACTAGAACTCCAACCATGAGAAGCAAGGCCAGACTGCAGGGAGGAGGAAGCTGAATTAAACGGGCACATTCATGAGTTATCACCATTACCATCAAACAACTTATTGTTCACAAGTCATTGCAAGAATTTAATTTCATGGCCACACCTAGCTGAAAAAATATCTGGGAAATGTCTTCTTTGAACTCTAATCATTGCCACCCCCCAATAAAACTTGGATTCTGTTAGTAATGGAAAGGAACAAATGGATATTGAGGGGCTCTCTCTTACATGGCAAGATACTAGCTAAATAAATTACGTGAAACTTTACATTGTTCATGAGGACACCAGACGAATAGACACAGAACCATTTTAGAATAATTAGGTGCTACTTTTAATGCAAAGAAAAATTTAATTGGGAAGAACATTGCTCCTTAACATGATGCAGAGAATTAAATTGGCCTAGAAATATGAAATATTCCTAAGAACCTCATGACTGTTGTGTGTATTTCAAAGCATCTTTGTTGGTATAGAGCTTGTACGCATGTTTCAACTAAACATTTAAAGTAGAGGAGCCCCCTTAGTCTGAAAGACAAGGCACAAATGGTTTGGGATGAAAAGATGCCCCATGTTATGACCTGTTTCTCAAGCATGGTGTCCCCCCAAAGTGTGACTGTCTGGCTCCAGTCATACTACATGGATGGCCCAGAGAACAGAATTCCAAAGCTTCCAAAAAGACTGGAACCTCCAGGAGAAAAAAGCATGTTTGCCTCATGCCTCCCTCCCTTTGACAGCCCTTCTGCTTGTTAATAAGCATTTTTCGATTCTTAACCTCACGACAAGCCTTGTTTCTTAGATCACTAATTATTACCAACTCCCCCCAACTTCTGCGGTGACATGCTCAACAAACAGCACCATTTCGGATCCTAAGAAACTTGTGAAAATGAAACACCACCAGATTTTCTCACTGACATCATCCTGCTTCCAGTGACAGATCTGAAATGCCTGTGCATGTTAAATTGGGTGTTAAAAAAAAACTTCCGTTGGTGTTCAAACTGTCACAAATGCTGTGGAGGGCCTTGACTTGTAAGAAGATGTGGTTTCTTGTTTTGACAATTCTGGGTTGTTGGGTTTTTTTATACCCCTTCTAAAACCTGCAGGGTTTTAAAAACATGGATGGTTTTAGAGTAAGAGATAATTCATTTTCCCATTGTATCCACAATTCCCACCCTTTGGGACACTCTCATTTTGCTCTATTTTGTGACATACCCTCCCTTTCACCTTTTGAAAATATTATGTGTCAGGAATTTATTGTTTCAATATCAATTAATTTTGTTTTGACAATCTCTTGACACTGCTTTATGGATGAAGACACTCTGGGGTGTGGCAAAACTGAGACTGTGAATTACTGCTCTCTATGTCCAAAGAAAATAGAGTTGCCCCGTTATGAAAAGACCTAGATAAAAAAGAGTAGAAGGTGGTATTTTGAAACAGCAAATTCCTCAAAAGGACCCAAATTGGTTATCAACTCTTCCTTCCTAAGTGGAAAATTTGGAAGAGAAAATTGTAGCTGATGGAGAATGATGTAAAGGCCTGGAAAAACTTGGAAGAACTCCTGCTTACTTTTTCATTTTCTTAAAGAATGTTTTATTTTCTTTTTTGTGAGAAAAATAAAGGAACAAATGTGTCCAACTCAAACTTTGGTGGAGGATGACAAGGGGAATTCATATTTATAATCTCAAGGCTACACAATGCAATAAAGTGGTTTTCAAACTGCCCCTTGGAACTCCTTAGCCAAGAAGAATATATTAGGGGCTTTAAGGGCGAGAGGCCACTGTCCTGGCTTGAACCAGAGATTATATATATATATATATATATATATATATATATATATATAATTTTAAATATATTTTAAAATATAGTAATAAGATATAATTAAATATAATGTATACTTCTATACATATATAATAAAATAGAAATAAATAATATATATTTGGATTACTTTTATATTAAGATATACACATAGAGAAAGAACACATAGCTTTGACTTGAGAAACTGATTTCACTACTTCTTGTGCCATTATCGAGCGCCATAATTAAGGAGCAAGTCAGTGTTTGACTGTCAAATGAGTAGGCTGGTGGATCACAAGGTCTTGAGTACTAACTTCTGTGTTTTGATGACTTATCATCTCAGGCATCTTTAGAGAAGAGAAAAGGAACAGACTTCTGACTTCAAGAATTATATTGATCTTGGGCAAAAAAGCAAGTAGTCCTTTGTTACCAAATACTCTTCTAAAATGCAATTAAAGATTATGAGGGAGGGCAGAAAACTAGGTTGTATGAATTTTATTCCACCTCTACCTGAAGAGGACATTTCTTCCTTCAGACTCTGAGGACAGATTTGCTCTTCCTATTTAGCTTCACCGAGAGAAGGGACATTCATTTGTGTGTCCCAAATGGGACCTGGCTGGAGACAAGAATAGAAAGGAGATCACCTGAGACCTCACTCCGCAAAGTGCTCCCTGCTTCCAGGCTCTGAGGGAGGTCTGCTCAGTTATTTGTGTCCACGTGGTCCTGGAGTCAGGGGCACAAGCTAAGTCGCTATTCTGTAGAGACGAGTGACCTTCCAACCGTAACACAAAAGAGTCAGGAAGCCCAATTCCCACAGACTGGGACCACTCAGAGCACAAGCTCTTCCACAGCAGCTGCATTCCTTTCTCTATCCATCATTTTGCTCTCTTGTGAGACACACAAGAATATTTTATTCTGGTTTATTTAAGCATTTAGTAAATGTCAGACGCTGTGAAAGATAGTGGGAAATAAAAAGATGAAGAGGGATCCGTGAAGCATCCAGACTTTGTAGGTAGAGGCGTATTCACGGCAGAATAACACGTCAGGTCCGCAGATGCGGATGTGTGCAGAGGAGACACCCGCAACTGAGCTCTCAGGCCAGGCCGTCACAGAAGGCTTCCTGAAAGAGCTGATACTTGGGGAGAACCCTAAAGTCAGTAAAAATTCACTCATTGAGAGGGCCTGAGTACAATGGGCGCTATATAAACCTGGGAAGTGAACAAACTATAGAAGCTGCCCAGTTAGGCAGGAGGACGATGGAAGTCCGGTACTCACGAAGCCCCGCCCCCGCCCCAGTAACCAACTCCCTGCCCCACCCCCTCTGAGCCAGGGTGAGGTCAGGATGGATGGGGAGTAAGAAGTAAGAAGCAAGAGTGGGTGCGCTGGAGAATTGCTTGCACCTGAGCTAAGAAGAAAACAGCTCATCTTGGTTTTTTTCTTGATCTGAGAAGTTCAAATGGGTAGTCAAATGTGTTTACATTTCTGAGCTCTGTCACAAGCTTTATCTTTCCAAATCCTCCTTTTGACACTGTTTTGCTTCATTTCTAATCATCGGGTCTTTCTGGTTTGACACAGAATAAGGGTGGCCTCCAAAATCAGATTGTCCTCACATGTTCCCCAAAACTCATCTGGATAAATAAAGAGCAGCAAATTAAACCTCCCGTAATCTATGCTTTCTACATATATAAGGAACAGAAAATATAAAACTATGACCTTGAAATACTAACAACTGGGATATTTTTAAAAATCCAGATCTGGAGAACAGGCAGGGACAGATATTAAAGAGGTCATAGGAAAGAGGAGCACGGACCATAGGGGGAGCAGAGTCCACACAGATTGCCCTAAAGTAACACCCACCATGAAAGACCCACCATGAGTTGAAAACACGAAGAACATGAGGGGAAAAGGGAAATAAAGTAGGAAATTGAGACTTCTGCCAAGTGTGTGTGTGTGTGTGTGTGTGTGTGTGTGTGTGTGAGAGAGAGAGAGAGAGAATATCACAAAGCAGAATAAACAGAAATCTTCTCGAACAAATACAACAAAATTAGAGAAACTGTACTTCACCATGCCAACAGAAGAGGGTAGTCTTGAACTAAGGTACCCAGTAAACCTCTCAAAACTCATTTTTTGGGTGGATACAACTGCCATTGCTGGTCTGGAAAATTAGACATTCAAAATAAGCAGAAAAAGCACATGGCAATCATACAAAATTAGACTCACAAGAAATAAAAACCAAAATATATCAGCTGTTGAAAAAAGCCCCTCAAATGCTAATCATGAAATAAAAGAAAAGGTGGTGATGTGTAACATAATATTCCCACCTGTATTAAATACCCAAAAATAGAAATTTGCAGATATGAAATAAATACCTCATATCAGAAATTAAAACTCATAACAAATATGAACAACAACAATAACAGCAAAAACCAGGAAGATGTTACATGACTGAACTCAGGAAAGATATTGTCGAAAAGTCAAATTCATCTTAGAAATGAAGATTACATTAAAAATTCCCTGAGCAAGAAGACACTGCATTTGAAATTTAATGACTCTTAGAGAGTCAAGAGAATGAAAACAGCAAAGAGAATGAAAATAAACTAAAAAGGTCTAAGAAAAAGTATCTGGGGTGGGCAAAGATCTAATATACACATAATTGGAGTCTGAAAAAGAAAAACTAAACAATGAAACAGAACAATATCTTAAACCACAATCCAAGATATTTTTCTCTAAATAAGGGAAGTCCTATTTCCACATATTGAAAGGAACCCACTGTGTACTGAAAACCAATCTGATCTGGGTTAGCCATCTCTGAGACACATTAGTAAAACTATTAGACTTTGAAAACAAAGTCTACAGCCACAGCAACGAACAGAACAGAACAGCCACAAATAAAACCATGTCATTTGCAAAGGAAAAACAACCAGATAGGCAGGAGACTTCCCCATAGCAATATATAAAGGTGTTCCCCCCCCCCAAAAAAAACCCTCCAATCTCCCAATTATCTTCAGAGCAACACCTTGATTAGTGTTTGATTGAACAGGACTGTAGGTAAAGCAAACTGACACATAAAACTGGCCATGATACCAATAGATAACCTGATTAGGTTTCTAGATGAAACAACATTCACAGGGGAATTCTGCTGTAACTAGGGCGTCTCAGTTTACCATTTAACTTACCCTAACACTTCCCTCCCCTGACAGTACTGTCTTCTAGGGCAGTGCTTTTCAAATTTGATTATGTGTAAGAATCCTCAGGATCTTGCTCGAATGCAGAGTCTGACTGAGCAGCTTGAGCCTGTGACTCTGTATTTCTAACAAGTTCCAGGGGAAGTTGATGCTGCCAGGCTAAGGGCCAGACTTGGAAGAGCACACCTGTAGAGTACAATTGCTGAGGCACGCAAGTGCCCAGACTGCTCTATCACATCATAAATGCTTCCTCTCCATGGTGTGTCCAAGGATCCCCTAAGGAGCTCATTCGTGGGTAAGAAACAATGGACATTCTGGATGCTGAAACTCAGACCTGTCCTTTCCTCAACATGATACTAGGCATTAGTACCTTACACCAGATTTAATGTGCCCTCTCAGCATTTTGGCTTTTAAGTGTACTCAAATATCTATTTCCTTGGGGCATGTTATCGGTCACCTGCATGGCTGGGTGACAGCCTCATAGACCCAGACCACTATTCCCCTTTTAACCAACCTTCCTGGTTTAGGGCACACGGATCTATTCCTTCCTACTGTGACAATATTGATAACTCTGAGACCTCACTGCCCTTCCCTTTCGTGAGACCTGGTCTGGACTACCAGTGTCCACCAAAAAAGATTTTAATACCTTTTAATACTGGGGAAGAAAGAGGTAGAGACTATATTTTCATGCCCAGAAATCACCTTGGCTCCTTAGATAAAACTGGCCCTCTGCACCTGTACTGGTTAGCTGTTTCTGTGTAACAAAGAATACAGAATCTCATAAGCATATTGCTGTAGACTTACTTGCATCCCACCCAAATCTAGCCCCTGATACCTCAGATGTGACCATGTTTGGAGAAAGAGCCTTTAAGGAAGTATCTAAAGGAAATTAAGGTCATAAGGATGGGCTTGACTCAAGTATTAGTTCCTTATAAGAAGAGATTAGCACACAGACATGTGTACACATGGGAGGGCCACAAGAGGACACAGTGAGAAGACCGCCCTCTGCAAGCAGAAGAGGGAGGCATCAGAAGAATCCCAACCTGCTGATAACTTGATCTTTGACTTCTAGTTTCCAGAACTGTGAGAAAATAAATTTTTGCTGTTTAAGCCACCCAGTATGTAGTATTGTGTTATGGAAGCCCTAGAAAACAAATGCACATATAGTGCATTCTGGCTTATAATGATATAATAATAAATAATGGGCATTTTTCACTTATGTTTCTGCACATTGGCCAGGATGATTTTGCTGATCTCAGTTGGATTTCTTTCTGCATTGGTCCATAGGTTGGAGGTCAGCTGATCTAGACTAGGCTCAGCTCAGCTCACTGGGGTAGCTCTGCTTCAAACTGTAAGGCTGTTTGTCAGCCAGGTCATTCTTCTCTTCCTCTTTGGATCAGGGAGGTGGCCGGGTCATGTTCTTCCCATAGAGAAGGCAGTGGCAAAAGAAAGCAAGCAGAAACCTGTTGTGATGTTTAGGGCCTAGGGTTGGAAGGGTCACAGTCTATTCCACCTACATGCCGTTGGCCAAAGCAAGTCATATGTCCAAAGTCAAGGTGCGGGAAACACTCTCAGCATACGCTCTCAGCATACACAACCTGTTGTGATGTTTAGGGCCTAGGGTTGGAAGGGTCACAGTCTATTCCACCTACATGCCGTTGGCCAAAGCAAGTCATATGTTCAAAGTCAAGGTGTGGGAAACACACTCAGCATACACAAGGTCATGGAAAAGGTGTGAATGCAGAGGCTAGTAATTCAGCCTACCACAGCTAGTGAGTACTCTTCAAGGTCAGCATGGTTACAACAGCCAAGATTTGCAGCATTTTCACAACAGCCAGGACTTGGAGACAACTAAGTGTCAATAGAGGGGACCTGGGTGGCTCAGTTGGTTAATCATCTGACTTGATTTTGGCTTAGGTCATGATCTTGGGGTCATGGGATCGAACTCCATGTCAGGCTCTGTGCTCAGAATGGAGTCTGCTTGTCCCTCTCCCTGTCCTGCCTCTGCCACTCTCACTCTCTCTATCTCTAAAAAATAAATAAAATCTTAAAGAAAAAGAAAATGTCCATAGATAGATGAATGGATAAAGAAAATGTGGTATATATATATATACACACAAGGAAATATTAAAAGATTTAATTAAAAGACTTTTGTCGGCCTTAAAAAAAAGGAAACCTACCATTTGTGACAATATGACGGACATCATCCTAAGTGAAAAAAATGAGGCAGAAAGGACAAAAATGCATGGTTTCACTTAGATGAGATATCAAAAATAGCCAAAGTCATAGAAGTACAGAATAAAATGATGGTTGCCAAGGAAAGTGCAGAGTTCCAGCTCTATAAATTCCTGGTACAACATAATGCGTACAACATTGTATCATGCACTTAAAAACTTTTGGTAAGAGGGTAGATTTTATGTTAAGAGTTCCAGACACACACACACACACACACACACACACACACAGCAAGAGGACACAAGGAATCCTTTGGAGGCAGTGGATACATTTATTACCTTTTTGTGTGGTAATGATATGGGTATATGTGTATGTTCAAACTTAACAAAATGTATATATTAAATATATACAACTTTTTGTATACTAAGTAAATCTCAATAAACTTTAATAATAAAAATAAAGATGCAGGGAATATCTTATTTGTCTTGGAATCCGAAGAGGCTGGCACAGCTCCTAGCACAGTGTCACACTGAGGAGAGTACTATAACACGGTGACAAATTATACACTATTGCATCAAGCTCCCAGGATTCACAGTCTACCATTTACTGGCTGGATGATCTTGGGAAACTCACATAATGTCTCTGTGCCTCTTTTCCTTATCTGTAATTAGGCACTAGATTCTACTTGCCCACAAATTGTTCTAAGACTTAGAAGAGTCAATATTCAGAAATCCATTCAAACAGTACCTGGCATATAGCAGGGATTCACTAAATGTCAAATAGTTTACATTGTGAATGTTTGGTTATTTGCCTTCCTGTCCCCTCCCACAGTACTTCTTCTCTTCAGACTGTCAGCTCCTTAAGACAAGTATTCTGCCTAAAACTGTCCTAATATGAAGTATCACGGAAGGGCATAAGACCTGGCTGTGAATCTTAATTTTGCTACTAATTAAAAGTTGCTTAATTCCCCTTAACCTTTGTCTCTGCTTTCACATATTCATCCACCAAACATTTATCATCTCCTCAACTACAGTGTAAGCTCTATAAAGTCAGGGACCATGTCCACCTGGCACTTACCCTCATCCCCACAGGCCAATATAGTGCCAGGTTCATTGTGGGCTGGTGATGATTTTTGATAAATGCATGTATGAATGAATAAGCACTTAGTATCTGCCAGGCACTGGGTATGGCCATCGAGGAGAGAATGAATAATATGGCACGATCTTCTCTTTGCCAGAGTTTGTGATAAGGAAACAAAGAATAATAATGACTGCTCATGAGGTTATTGTGTAAATCCAGGAGATTCTGTTACAAAAGCTGAGCAGAGCCCCTGGCACATAGTAAGATAATCAAGGTTGGGGTCCTAACAATGGCCCCATTAGAGCACATATATTCCAGATTTTAAGATGACACATTACCTGTGTAATGCATGAAAAAGACCTAAGAGGGAGAAATGCATCATTTAGTTCATGTACTCAGCTTTAAGCAGAATGGAAAATCAAGTAACATTTGAATAAAGCAAGAACTATCCTGGAGTGGTTTATGTTGAACCCTGAACGAGCAAGTGCATAAAAAAGTGAGGGAAAGGATAAATGAAGGTAGGAATAAATGAAGGCGTGCAAAGCTGCAAAAGCCGAACACAATAGTGAAGAAAGAGGTGAAGCTTCATTTAAGTCGTGCTTTCTCAGCTAGAGCTAAATCATTTTCATGATTTGCACAGCCTGCACCTCAGCCAGAAACAACTTTCCCTGGAGGGTTCACAGCCTCTGCGAGCAGACATTCTCCAAGGAAGTAAGATGATTCATGAGATGACTCTTAGGGAGACTTGTCAGAAATAAAATCTCTCAGGAAAAAAAAAAAGGCAGGGGCAAGCCAACAGAGAGACAGAGAGAGTCCAGAGTGATTCAGCAGATTCCTTTGCTCTTGGTCATTCATTTGGTGTTGTTTTTAGGCAATATATAGCCTAAGGAGGGATAAAGGGATGTTGAAATGAAAAGTTTACAAAGCTGGTTGGCCAAGAATCCTGAAATGGAGCTTGTCCCAAGATGATGCAGGGCAGCAAGTTTGGCTTCAATAATCACTAAGGTTTTGGACTCAGGACCTTCTAGAATCTTCAGCTGCACAATTCAAATAGTCCTATGTTGTTGCCTGTTTTTGAACCAACTGATAAGATTTTTATGCAGCATAATTCACACAATAACGTGCGCCATTCATTCCTGAACAGGTCCGACGGCCTCTCTTATCCCGGTGTGAATCATGAAAACCAGTAACAATTTATCTGGTTGAAGGAATCACAGGATCATAGAATTTCAGAGTTGGAAAGGTCCTAAGGGTCACATAGTCCTCATTCTTCACTGAGCACTGGGGCGGGGGCGTGAGGAAAGTCACACGTTTCCGAAACCATGAGACTCTAATGACAGTGAAGGAGAAGAGGTTTAGGATGAAGGAGATGTTTACCAGTCAGGCAAGGAACTGAGGAAATTAAATATTAAGGGCCTTATAATGAGTGAGCTGACTTCAGCAGCAGGTATTTTAGAAAAGACCTGCCTTAATGACCTACTAGAATTATCGACACATTTCCTGCAACTGCTTTTCAAATCTCAAGCAGAAGCGTCAACTAATTGTGGCTCCAAGATCCTGACTTTACTTTCAGGGCCAGCGTTTTTTTCCAAATATGTTAGCCGTGTTAAAACTTTGCTTTTAAGGTTGAACAATGAGATCTCTTCCCACTGGACAAAGCCTGGGGAACAGAGTCGGTCAAGGCGTTGAATGTGAAGGCTTTTCTCTGTGTGTCTGGCGCCCATAAAGCAGTAATTTCTCCAACAATTTAGAGCTTCAGAAATCTCACTTTACAATAAGCCGCTGTGAGATTCAGGTGAGGTCAAGGGTCATGTGCAGAGGGTATGTGTTCATTCAATGAGGATTTATTGAATAACTATTGCGGGTTCGTCCCTGGAATACAGACATGAATAGTAATGGCAGCAGCATAGAAATATGAACAATGGTGGCACAACAAGATTGGCAACTAAGGCCACTTGTGGAGGAAGCAGAGAAAAACAATTTTGAACAGTCTTGAAGAATGAAAGGAGGGTGTCCAGGTGGAGAAACAGGGAAAGGTGTGCCAAGTAGATTTTTATTGGTATCATTAACAGCTAACATTTATCGAGTGCTTTCCATGGCCACATGCTGGGCTAAGGGCTTTATGTGCATTTGTTCGTTTCATGCTCACAACCTCACAAAGTGGATGCTATTTTTACTCTGTTCTTTTAATAGGTGATGGAATTGAACACTCAAGAGGTTAAGTCCTATATTCACGTTCACAGAGTAATGAGTAGCAGTCTGGATTAGAACTCTGGTCCTTTTGACCCTGAATGAAATGTTTCCCAGAATGATAACATTCCGCTTTTTGATGTGATGTTTACTCAACAATCCGATGATCATTCAGTTTCCGAAGTTTACCTTTAATGGGACAAGGTCGTCTCTAAATGCGAACCTCAATATTCTAGTCACTACATGGGCATCACGAATTTAAAATGTGTCTCTAGGGGTGACTGCATAGCTCAGTGGATTAAGCCTCTGCTTTCAGCTCAGGTCATGATCCCGGGGTCCTGGGTTCGAGCCCCACATCAGGCTCTCTGCTCAGCTGGGAGCCTCCTTCCTCCTCTCTCTCTGTCTGCCTCTCTGCCCACTTACGCTCTTCTTTCTCTGTCAAATAAATAAATAAATAAAATCTTCTAAAAAGAAATAAAATAAAATGTGCATCTAATAATCAGGACAAACTGCATTTCTGTTTTATGAAACTGAGCACCAGAAGCAGGACTGAGATTTCAGCTAGATTATAAGGTTTAGCGTGACTCTGCATTGAAGATTCCTATGGGATTTCAGAAAGAATAGTAGAGCACATGCGTGCTCTAGAGGCAGGTTCTAAATCAAGTCAAATCAAGAATTGAAGAGAAAACCAATGAGGAGAGCTAAAAGCATCAATAATTCCAGGCCTTGCTGGGAATGTCAGAAGAGGTGTAGATGGTTTTAAAACACTCTGAATCTCTTAGCATGCAACTCAGTTCCGCGTTTCATTCCTAGCACCAAGGACAATGATGTCCCCTGCAAATGGACAATGCCCCCTCAACCCTTTCCCAGGGGAAGGAATAAATGAGAAGTTGGCATCACATTTCAGAAAGGCTGCTGTTCTTTATCAAGCCTCTGAATTTTTGTCTCTACATTTGGTAATATTATCATTGGTTTAATTGTTCAATATTTTGTCATGTTTAGATAGAAGTGCATGCAGTAGAGGATAAAGTCTGTTCTGCATTCTGTGCAGTGTGCTGGTGATACTGGCCCCGGTCCACTGATGCTATCATGTCCCCAAGGTCTCTAAGAGATTTGGTAATTACTGGAAAGCCATACATAGGCATTGAGCAGAAAAAAATTGCTCATTTAATGGCTTTCACCTGTTCATCCAGCAAATATTTCTGGAGTGTCTCCTGTATGCCTGGCACAATTTAAGAACAAGGGATACAATGGTAATGTCCTCAAGGTGTTTGTGTTCCAGTGAGGTAGTCAAATAGTAAGCTTATAAACAAATACCAAATTGTTGAAGCCTTTGGTGGTGCTATGAAGAACAAGATTAGGACAATGTAGTAAATGACACTGGCAGAGGAGAGGGCCACACCTCCTTTAGATGAGGTAGTCAGGGACAGCTTCTCTGAGGAGATGGCACTTAGTCCGATCCTTGAAGGAGGCCACCATACAAAGAGACAGGGAAAGAAAGTCCTGGTAGAAGTAATCCCTAGAGCAAAGACTCTGGAGTGGTAGAAAGTTTAGTGTTCGAAGAACAAATACTTAGGCTTGATTAGGGAAAGCTTTAAAGACCTTGGAGCTCCTTAGGGAACTTTGCCATATTGGATAAGTGCTATCAAGCTTTGAATTTCCAGAAGGCACTGAGACTTTGGATCAGTAGCTTTCTAGGCAGCTATATTCTTTTGAAAGCTGAAGGTGAAGCATCCACAGATGGCTGCTGAGCTCAGCTCTGCCCTCCTACTTGAGTGTCAAAATATTCATTCTTGTATTTTCTGTTGCCCAGAAAAGTAACAGTGGTTAAGAGATGACATCTGGAGTCAGACAGACTAGCTTTTAATTCTAATATTCTACCAAGTACTAGAGCTACCTTGGACAATGAACTTAGGCCAGTCTTCTTCCTCCACTTCTTTTCCCTCTTCTTCCTATTTATTTCAGACACCTCTGTACACTGTCTCACTCTCGGCCTCACGTCCATTCTAACTATGGTTATAGAAAACGGTTCATATGGTCTCTGACTCATTGGCAACTTCTCCCCGCAAGGACACGCCACCTATTTTTCACTTACTATTTTGGATCTTCTCTGACATTGTGGCATGGAGAACAGGAGGAAGCAAGCTCTGCACTCCTGTGGGGACTAGAAGTGAAGGAAAATTAGTGCCCTGAGGGCACCCCTCAACCAGTAAGTGAAGGAGTCTGAGAATATTAAACCTCTCAGATCTCCTAAATACTTCGTGCTGGCAAAAGGAATTCCCCCTTATTAGCAAAGAACAAACCCCACTGTCTAAACACTCTTAAAAAGGCCATAACTGAGTCACATGCCTTAAAGAACATTGATTTTTCCTCTTCAAAACCCACTAACACTCATTTCTTTTTTTTCCAAGACCAATAACTTGGGTCTTGTCTCAACATAGCCTGAACAAAGATTCACGATTTACTGCTCTGGCAAAGACCTGGAACCAGTTCTAATCCACTTTTGGTTTCCTTGAAGACTGTCCACAATGATGGTGCAAAGTACATGAGAGGGAGATGCAAGGCTGCCTGGATAGGAAATTGAAGAGGAGCCAAAAGACTAATGGATGTGACAATGCTAGAATGGATTTATTATTTGAGACCAGAAAACCAAACTAAATGACTATTCACTGGAAGGACCTAGAGATAGATACTCCTTTACCGAGGCCACAATGAAGACTCTACTGAACAGCAGATCTTAGAAGCTCAGTGCAGACTTCCATCTGTTAGGACAGTAATAGAACTGCTTTCTTGAAATTGGACTGCTTTGTATCAGTGGGTTACTAAGTGATCCAATGATCTCAGAATAGTAAAGGCCAACTGGCAGCACTTAATCTTCAGAAGCAAAATAAATGTAATTATTATAATGGAAAGGGCCAAGATCACAATCAAGGTGACTTGATCTGAAGGGTCCCTTGGTGATGGCTCATAGATTAGAATGTCCCAGGGACAAGATGGATGGATAGCTGACAGTGATGTTTATACAGGAATTCAGCAAAGTCGCAGGATACAAAATCAATGCACAGGAGTCAGTTGCATTTCTATACACTAACAATGAGGCAGAAGAAAGAGAAATCAAGGAATCAATCCCATTTACAATTATACCAAAAACTGTAAGATACCTAGGAAGAAACTTAACCAAAGAAGTAAAAGATCTGCACTCTGAAAACTTTAGAACACTTATGAATGAAATTGAGGAAGACACAAAGAAATGGAAAAACATTCCTTGTTCATGGATTGGAAGAACAATGTTAAAATGTCTATGTTACCCAAAGCAATCCACACATTCAGTGCAATCCCTAACAAAATACCAACAACGTTTTTCACAGAGCTGGAACAAACAACCCTAAAATTTGTATGGAGCCAGAAAAAACCCCAAGTAGCCAAAGGAATGTTGAAAAAGAAAACCAAAGCTGGAGGCACAACAATTATGAACTTCAAGCTGTATTACAAAGCTATAATATCAAGACAATATGGTACTGGCACAAAAACAGATACATAGATCAGTGGAACAGAATTGAGAACCCCAAAATGGACCTTCAACTCTATGGTTAACTAATCTTTGACAAAGCAGTAAAGAACATCCAATGGAAAAAAGACAGTCTCTTCCACAAATGGTGTTGAGAAAATTGGACAGCCACATGCTGAAGAATGAAACTGGGTCATTTTCTTACACCCTATATGAGACATCTTCAAAATGGATGAAAGACCTAAATGTGAGACAGGAATCCATAAAAAACCTAGAGGAGAGCACAGCCAGCCACCTCTGTGATCTTGGGCACAACAACTTCTTGCTAGACACGTCTCCAAAGGCAAGGGAAACAAGGGCAAAAATGAACTACTGGGACTTCATCAAGATAAAAATCTTTTGCTCAGCAAAGGAAACAGTCAACAAAACCAAAAGAAAACCAACAGAATTGGAGAAGATATTTGCAAATGTCTTTTTTTTTTAATTAATTTTTTATTTTTTATAAACATATATTTTTATCCCCAGGGGTACAGGTCTGTGAATCACCAGGTTTACACACTTCACAGCACTCACCAAAGCACATACCCTCCCCAATGTCCATAATCCCACCCCCTTCTCCCAAACCCCCTCCCCCCAGCAACCCTCAGTTTGTTTTGTGAGATTAAGAGTCACTTATGGTTTGTCTCCCTCCCAATCCCATCTTGTTTCATTTATTCTTCTCCTACCCACTTAAGCCCCCATGTTGCATCACCACTTCCTCATATCAGGGAGATCATATGATAGTTGTCTTTCTCTGCTTGACTTATTTCGCTAAGCATGATACGCTCTAGTTCCATCCATGTTGTCGCAAATGGCAAGATTTCATTTCTTTTGATGGCTGCATAGTATTCCATTGTGTATATATACCACATCTTCTTGATCCATTCATCTGTTGATGAACATCTAGGTTCTTTCCATAGTTTGGCTATTGTGGACATTGCTGCTATAAACATTCGGGTGCACGTGCCCCTTTGGATCACTACGTTTGTATCTTTAGGGTAAATACCCAATAGTGCAATTGCTGGGTCATAGGGCAGTTCTATTTTCAACATTTTGAGGAACCTCCATACTGTTTTCCAGAGTGGCTGCACCAGCTTGCATTCCCACCAACAGTGTAGGAGGGTTCCCCTTTCTCCGCATCCTCGCCAGCATCTGTCATTTCCTGACTTGTTGATTTTAGCCATTCTGACTGGTGTGAGGTGATATCTCATTGTGGTTTTGATTTGTATTTCCCTGATGCCGAGTGATATGGAGCACTTTTTCATATGTCTGTTGGCCATCTGGCTGTCTTCTTTGCAGAAATGTCTGTTCATGTCCTCTGCCCATTTCTTGATTGGATTATTTGTTCTTTGGGTGTTGAGTTTGCTAAGTTCTTTATAGATTTTGGACACTAGTCCTTTATCGGATATGTCGTTTGCAAATATCTTCTCCCATTCTGTCAGTTGTCTTTTGATTTTGTTAACTGTTTCCTTTGCTGTGCAAAAGCTTTTGATCTTGATGAAATCCCAATAGTTCATTTTTGCCCTTGCTTCCCTTGCCTTTGGCATTGTTCCTAGGAAGATGTTGCTGCGGCAGAGGTCGAAGAGGTTGCTGCCTGTGTTCTCCTCAAGGATTTTGATGAATTCCTTTCGCACATTGAGGTCCTTCATCCATTTTGAGTCTATTTTTGTGTGTGGTGTAAGGAAATGGTCCAATTTCATTTTTCTGCATGTGGCTGTCCAATTTTCCCAGCACCATTTATTGAAGAGGCCGTCTTTTTTCCATTGGACATTCTTTCCTGCTTTGTCGAAGATTAGTTGACCATAGAGTTGAGGGTCTATTTCTGGGCTCTCTATTCTGTTCCATTGATCTATGTGTCTGTTTTTGTGCCAGTACCATGCTGTCTTGATGATGACCTCGAATAGCCAAAGGGATATTGAAAAAGAAAGCCAACGTTGGTGGCATCACAATTCCGGACTTCAAGCTCTATTACAAAGCTGATATTTGCAAATGTCTTATCAGACAAAGAGCTAGTATCCAAAATCTATAAAGATCTTATCAAACTCAACACCCAAAGAACAAATAATACACTCCAGAAATGGGCAGAAGACATGAATAGACCTTTCTTTTTTTTTTTAACATTTTATTTATTTATTTCTCAGAGAGAGAGGGCACAAGTGGGGGAGCAGCAGGCAGAGGGAGAAGCAGACTCCCCACTGAGCAGGGAACCTGATGTAAGACTGGATCCCAGGACCCTGGGACTGTGACCTGAGCTGAAGGCAGACACTTAACCAACTGAGCCAGACATCCCATGAACAGACATTTCTGCAAAGAATGCATACAATTAATTTGAATCTCCCTAAGGGCTAGTGATGATGAACATTTTTTCATGTGTCTGATAGCCATTTGTATGTCTTCATTGGAGAAGTGTCTGTTCATATCTTCTGCCCATTTTTTTATATGATTGTCTGTTTTGTGTGTTTTAAGTTTGAGGAGTTCTTTATAGATCCTGGATATCAACCTTTTGTCTGTACTTTGATTTGCAAATATCTTCTCCCATTCTGTGTTTATAGCAGCAATGGCCACGGTCACCAAACTGTGGAAAGAACCAAGATGCCCTTCAACAGACAAATGGATAAGGAAGATGTGGTCCATATACACTATGGAGTATTATGCCTCCATCAGAAAGGATGAACACCCAACTTTTGTAGCAACATGGACAGGACTGGAAGAGATTATGCTGAGTGAAATAAGTCAAGCAGAGAGAGTCAATTATCATATGGTTTCACTTATTTGTGGAGCATAACAAATAGCATGGAGGACATGGGGAGTTAGAGAGGAGAAGGGAGTTGGGGGAAATTGGAAAGGGAGGTGAACCATGAGAGACTATGGACTCTGAAAAACAATCTGAGGGTTTCGAAGGAGCGGGGGGGTGGGAGGTCGGGGTACCAGGTGGTGGGTATTGTGGAGGGCATGTATTGCATGGAGCCCTGGGTGTGGTGCAAAAATAATGAATACTGTTGTGCTGAAAATAAATAAAAAATAAATTAAAAAAAAAAGAATGCATACAATTAGCCAAAAGACACATTAAAAAAAATGTTCAACATCACTTGGCTTCAGGGAAATACAAATCAAAACCACAATGAGATACGATATTACCTCACACCAGTCAGAATGGCTAAAATTAATAACTCAGGCAACAACAGATTTTGGCAAGGATGTGGAGAAAGGGGAACACTCTTACACTGTTGATGGGAATGCAAACTGGTAGAGTCACTCTCGAAAACAATATGGACATCGCTCAAAAAGTTTAAAATAGAGCTACCCTATGACCCAGCAATTATACAACTAGGTATTTATACAAAGGATACAAATATAGTGATTTGAAGGTGTACATGCCCCCCAGTGTTTACAGCAGCAATACCCACAATAGTCAAACTATGGAAAGAGCCCAGGTGTCCATCAACAGCTGAATGGGTAAAGAAGATGTAGTATATATACACAATGAAATATTACTCAGCCATTAAAAAGAATGAAATCTTGCATTTTCAATGGCATGGACGGAACTAGAGTATTATAAGTGAAATAAGTCAGTCAGAGAAAGCCAAATACTGTGTGATTTCAGTCATGTGGAATTTAAGAAACAAAACAAATGAACATAGGGGAAGGGAAGGAAAAATAAAATAAGATAAAAATTGAGAGGGAGGCAAACCATAAGAGATGCTGCAATCTAGGAAACAAACTGAGGGTAGCTGGAGGGGAGGTAGATGGGGGCATGGGGTAACTGGGTGATGAGCATTATGGAGGGCATTCCATGTAATGACCACTGGGTCTTACATGCAACTGATGAATCACCAAATTCTACCTCTGAAACTAATTTTAAGAAAAGATGTTACTCAACTTGAGATAATGTGACTTCCTCTGCCCCCAACCTACAAATAAAGCAAAAAAAAATCAAGAGCCAACACAATGTCAGCCAACACAATGAAAAACTGTAGTCCAAATTCCAGATTTCAATTAGTGCACAAACTCAGAGGTTATTCATTGGCGAGGAGACATTTCTTTTGAGAAAGAACCCTAAATACCATCGGTATGAAAGGAAAATGGAATCAAGGACAGTTAAATACAGGATCTAAACTGACACTGATACAAAAGTACCAAAATACCATCCAGGAGTTCCAGGTTCCAGAGTTCCAGGGTGTTCCAGGTAGAAACTAATGAAGGTCAGGTGATAAACAGTTCTGACTTAAGTCCATTCCAGAGTGTTCACTCAGTCCAGGGACTGACTTTCCAATTCCTTAGTGTACAATTGAGATATATATACTTAAAAGCTGGCAGAACACTAATTATTTCCTGGCCCATGAAGTATGAGTCAAAGCGATAGGAAACTCCTGAGATTACCTCTACCCCCTTGCCAAGAAACTTAAGCATAAGAATAACTCTATTCCAGGAGGAAATTTGGAGACCAGCCCTATTATCAGACTTAAAGGATGCAAGCATAGTGCTCTGTACATATCTTTATTAAATTCACCTGCATAGATTCCCCGAAAATAAAGCCTATAAGTCATATTGGAAGGCAGTAGACACATAAATCTCACCAAGTGTTATGGCCATCCCAACCCACCTACCGTGCTAGATGTGAAATCTTTATGAGACAGAGCAATACAGACTCTGGTACTGGGGATGAAGCTAGTGATCTTGTGAATGTGTTCTTCCTTAATTCTATCAGAAATGAGGGTCAAAGTCAGTTTCCTTTTATGTGGAAAGGACATTATACATTCATTTTCTTTTCCCAGGGCTATAGTAAGTCTCAGGGTCTCTGTCACAACATAGTCAGCAGGAACTTTGATCACACTGGCAACTCCTCAAGAATCATACCAGTCCACAATATTGAAGAAATCATGCATATAAGACTTGGTGAACAGGAAATAGTAAGTACTCTGGTACTTGAGCAGGAGAAATGCATGTCAGAGGATTGAAGACAAACCCCATGAAGAATTAACTGCCTACCATATTAGTGATATTTTTAGATGTCCAGTGGTCTAAGACATCCTGTGACATCCCTTTTAAGGATAAGGGCATTTTTTGCTTTTTGTACCTTTCACTACCAAGGAGGCATAGCCTTGGTATGTCTCTTTGGATTTTGGATTTCTAACTACATTTTCAGAATAGTTATCTAATCCATTTATCTGGTGACTTGAAAGACTTACAGTATTGAATGGGGCCCACAGCAAGTTTCTGTGGCTGTGGTGTTAGCTTCTCTGCTACTTGAGTCATATAACTTTGTAGAACCTATGGTTCTAGAACTATCTCTGATAAAAATGCTGTCGGGAACTTCTATTCCAATAGGAGTCCCCATAGGACAGACACAACAAAGAAATATTCCATAGCAGAGAATTCCTTGCTATTTAAAAAGTACCTCCTGGAGCACTGCTGGGTCCTGATAAAGACTGAGCACCAGACAACAGATTATCTGGTAGATGAAGCCATCAGACCTGAAATGGCTTGTATCAGATTCTCCAAATCACAATATTGGGTAGGCATGGCAACAACCTACTAGAAATCGAACAACAGAAATTGTATATTAAGGATCAAGCTCACCCAGGTCTAGAGACATAAGGAAGCTGAAGCCATGTTTCAACATATTCGCGACACTTCTCCCACAGTTTACACCTATGACCTCATTTCCTGTGACTAAAAAAATTAAAAGCTGGTTCACAATATCTTTTTTCTCCCACTGTGTTGGTTTGAGCTGAAAATGGATTTCTACTTGAGTACAGACCCATTCACGCTGGGTACTAAAATACCATGGTAAGGTAAATCTTCCAAAGGGAGAGGTATGACCAGTGCCTTTGTCCATTCACTTTGTATGAAGTGAGAAGTGACTCGAGGTAATAACACACAGAGACCTTTGAGCATTGGCCAAAGGCTTGTCTACTTGGTCAGGGGCCTAAAAGATTAGATCAGAGACAAGGGGATCTAGGAAAGAAACATAAAGATGTACCAATACAAGTAGGCAAAAACCATGTAGGTATTTTTATTTTATGTTAATGTCCACCAGAGTCTCTCCATCGTAGAGGAGGTGCTTAACTGGGTGCACAATACGATGCACCACCCAGTGGTTGTCAGCCAACCTGTATCCTTGGCCACCCTGGGACTGTCAGTGGGCACATGAGCTAAGTAGCTATGTCTGCAGAGATAAAGGCTATGCATGGGCCCAAAGTTTGGGGTCCCTGTGGTCTAGACAACCTAGCCTTTGACCTTGCTAAATGCCCAAAATGCTGGTAAAAGATAAAGCCTGCCTCCCTTGATATGGCACCATCTCCCCAAATTATCTGCCAGTCACTTTGTGGCAAGTTGATCATCTCGTTCATCCTCAAGGGAATATCAATTCATCCTTAAATGAACTGACAATTACTCTAAGTATGTCTTAGCATTTCCTGCTGTGCTTCCCCTATTATCATCATCCAGGGGCTTGCAGGATGCCAGATTTGTAGGCATGGGATCCATCAAAGGACACGGTTTATAGCAAAGAAGTCATAGCCACAGACCAATGACCACGAAATCTATGAAATCTTGCCATATTCTATATATCACTCAGGACCAGACAAACTAATAGAATAGTGAGTGGAAAGACCTATTAAAGTCTCAGCTAAGATACCAGCTTAGCCCAAGGAGGAAGTAAATGATTTAAACCAACGGCTAATATATCCCTGCTCTTCACAAATGGAAACAAACACAACCACTGTTAACATCGTTTGCATGTGTAGCCAAATGTTTGCTGTTTTTTAACCAGGAGGAGGTGCCCTGGTTTAGTGGAAAGAACCCAGACTCTGAAGTACATTGAAGGTATTTAATGAGTATTAGATGATTCATAAGGGCAATAACTTTGTCTTATATCTGTGTATTTTATCTCTTCACTGCTTAATTGCTAGTGCCTATAAGAGTGTCTGGTAACTAGAAGACAATTGAAAAAATATTGCTGATGCAAGATCTACATAACAGTTAACATATTTAAAGCTTAATAAAAGGTTATCATGAGGGGGCGCCTGGGTGGCTCAGTGGGTTAAAGCCTCTGCCTTCAGCTCAGGTCATGATCCCAGGGTCTCTAGGATCAAGCCCCGCATCAGGCTCTCTGCTCGGCGGGGAGCCTGCTTCCCTTCCTGTCTCTCTCTCTGCCTGCCTCTCTGCCTACTTGTGATCTCTGTCTGTCAGATAAATAAATAAATAAATAAATCTTATAAATAAATAAATAAATAAAAGGTCATCATGATTATTATTGTTCATCCATATTATGTGTCACACATGAAGACATCACTGGTCTGGCCTGGAATACCACCTCTGAAGCCTCTTCATTCATACTTCTGTCTGAAGTGAGTCAACCTAGGACGGATGGTTGGCTTTGCCACTGCTGCTGTTGCTGCTGCTGCTCCCAGTCCCCCACCCGCCCCTGTCTCTCACAGCTGCGCTCATCAGTATGGAATTGGGCTTTCGCAAGTCATTATGGGGCCGCCTCCACCCTTCCCTGCCAGTGACCTCAGCACTTACATTCACTGTTCAGCTTTTACCTGGGCATCCTGCTGACATCCAACCTCAGGAAAATCCTTGCGTGAACACCATTATTACACAGACTTAGACTTCTCCCTTCTGAGATAATTACGGAAATGAATTATGTTTCTCAAACAAATCAGATTGTACAGTTTTGGGGAAGAGGATCTTCGTAGGCATAAGGGATCTCAAGACTTATTCTGGCTGCATGCCCAAAACCAGTGATACAAGGGGCCCTTTGCTGCAGCAGAGAGAAGCTTCTGTCAGAATCCTTATGGGAAATTTGTACGAGCAATTCCTACCCTCATAAACAGGATTCCTGCTGGCAATTTGTTCTGTAAGGAAAACAGAAAAAGTGCTGATATAGCTTCATCAGGACCTCTACCCCGGACCTCATCAAGAAAAGAGGTAATTGAAACAATTCCTGATTTGTGGCCTGAAGGGGTTTGTAGTTTTTTTCATTCCATCTCGCAAAGAAGTCCTGAGCTGAGAAAAAATAAGGAAAATAAATCTAATGAATAAAATATGGCAGGGATTGTGATTCTAAAAAGACAAAGGAAAGATCAGTTTTCTCAGCTCATTGGAGTCCGAGGGGCCAGGACGCAACTCATAAACATCTTTGAGTGATGAGTTTTATGACCCGCTCTCTCTTCTAGCTCCATTCCCTGCGCTTGGAAATCAGCCAGTTTGCAGCCCAGCCTGGAAAATTAGTGTTATCACAGTCAAGGTGAGGTGAGATGCATGTTGGTCCACTGACATATCTTTAGTGGGAAGGTGAGAAACCAGGTTTCAGTAGCATCAATGTCACCAGGATTCAGGATGGTGTGAATGGGAGCATTTCAGACACCGAAGCACCAAGGGGCGCTGAGGATTGAGATGATTTTCAGTGTCCATCTGGCCAGCGGCATGCAGGAACAAAGATCCCAGGGCTGAACAATATCTAGGAGAGGTGAACAGCAGTTGGCTCCAAGTTGGTCCATGTATATGTCTCACTATCAGGTAGAAATATGAGATTAGAACCCCACTTCGGAAGAGAATGTTTCCAAGAGCCAGGTAAGATGCTGAACAGAATTTAGAGAAACAGCCTAAACTGAGCAAGGTTACTAAACAGGAAAACTAAGCAGAAACCATGAAGGAAGAAATAAAAATAAAGAACCCACGGCTAGGACTCATAAAACAGAGAAAGACAAAAGGCTACATAATAAAGGGCTGTCCAGATTATCAGAACTCATTCCTGGTACACAGGATCCTGAGTCAGGATGGCATTAAGGTGACTCGTAGGGCATTTGAGAGGCCATCAGTCATAGCTGGATTTGGGGTCTGAGAAATGAAGCAAAGTCCCAAGGGCCATTACGTAGGGGAAGAGGAAGCAAGGTTGCCAACAGACCTCTTCACCAGAACTATCTCAGGATAGGAGACAAGTTTGGGTTTAGCAAACAGGACTTAGTAATTCCTATTTATTGAGGACATACTATATATCAGGCCCTGGACTAAGTACTTTATACCCATTATCTCTCCCTCTAACACACACACACACCAGGAAATACAAGTGGCAACTGTAAAAACTATGGCATTTCTGACAGATTTGGAAAGTTATCTACTAAGAAGTTATAATATGCTTAAGGTACTACTACAGCAGGAAAATTTTTACCTAAGAGAACAGAAATTTTGCTTATGCAACCAAATAGAGACTTATGATATAGAGCACATGCTTTCTAAATAAAAAAAAAAGAAAGAAAGAAAGAAAGAATGATGTAAAACAGCTTTACCACAGGAGACCTGCCATGTGTAATTGTGTGTTATTTCATGTGTCCCCTCCATCTGAATGAGAAATAAAACTATCTTGAAGAAGCATAATTTCTTCTAAAGTCAGGATAGTACTTGGGTACCTCCCATTGCTCTCAGACAGTCTACCCGTGATTTTCAGTTAAACTGGGCACATAGGCATTGCTAGTACTTCAAATCTGCAAATTTCATGTGCCTGTTTCTGTGTGTCCTCCCTCTATTTTATCTACTATAGTATAACAAAAGACTATTTTCAGAAAGAGAGGGGGCAATCCTTGGAGACTGATCTCCACAGTATGATACAATGAATCACCTTCCACGATGATAGCCTCACACTTATGACGTGGATTGGGCCAGAGATGATTCAACCAAAGGAGAACTCTGGTGTTACCTGGAATATACAGGTGTACCCATCTCCAACTGGGTTTGATGTTCTGCTCTGGGATTTTTTGGATATGGTTTTGATGTCAAAGTAGAAAAGAATGTTTTCTGGGAAGAGCATAAACCAACCAGTCTCCTGGGTAATATTTTTCATTGCAGCTGTGGCCCGACTGGGGAATGAGATGTCATCTGGTAGTTTAGACAGAGGTGTGTGCCTCTCCCACTAAGTGTGTGTACCTTTTTGATGGGCCCTGGTGAAAGCTTCCATTCTCACCATGTAAGCCAAATTTGCTAAGGCTCTCTGACTCTATTAGGGTCTCCCGACAAAGTAATATATGCAGTATACATAGCTAGAATGCTACCACTGAAATCTGACCTCTAAATATCCTAAAATACATCACAAGTGATCTACAAGGCTAAGTTTCTAAAAAATGAGAGAGTTACTCTGTGGCATTCTTTAACAATTAGTATAATTTTTTTTCAGCGAATACACCTCAAATTTTTGTCATGGAAGATAAATGCTTGATATTAGGCCATCTACATGTGTCCTTGGAGGGAAGGGTAAAGATCGGAATGCTGGTGTAAATACTGATTGCACACTCTGTATTATTTTATTAGGTCCACGTGTTATCTTTTAGTTTTTTAATTTTTTAAAAAAATTCCAGTATAATCAACATACAGTGTTATATTAGTTTCAGGTGTATGTAGTGATTCAGCAATTCTATACATGACTCGGTGCTCATGATGATACATATTCTCTTAATCCCCTTTACCTATCAGACCATGTATTACTGAAAGATACTGCCTTTACCCAGACTTATATTTGGATGAAGAGGAAAATAATCAGTATAACATTCTTGACTTTCTCTATGCCTTTACTAACTTTTCCTCATGGGAGAGGGATTAAATTGCCTGATTCACAAATTCAGACAAATGGGCAACTGTGGCTGAATCTCTTCCCTTTTCCTCTTCTTTGCATCTACTCAATTTGGGGAAGATGTACTCCAGCCTGTTCTTGGTCATTTAGTGAGCTTCCCAGTAGCAGCCCTGACCTTGGTGTGAAGCCTGTGGTTGACCAGAACTACCTGACATTGAGTGACTAAGTCTGTATGTTAATGGAGTTGCCTTATGCGTAAGCCTCATTTTCCCATAACTCCAGCGGTAATGAACCAGTCATTTTAATCTCCATCTGATTCCTTAGGTCTCTCAGCATGGAACTTAGGCAAGAAACAAAATAACATACTCCTTAGGCTGAGCACAAACACCAACATATGCCATCAATAATTTTCACACTGTTTAGATTTACCAAGTTCTCTCTTTTAGTGAACTCCCAAATAGCACCATAAATAATGTTATAAATTTCAGCATTACTAACGAGGCAGTTCTACTATGACCTCTCCTTTCATAATATGCCCTTATTTTTGTTAGTCATAAAGCATCTCTTTTCCTGGAAGTACTGATGTTAGGTGTTAGTATTAATCTTAGATATCTTTGAGACAGGTCTGATATATGATCAAGGAGTAAATCTAAGATAATTGGAGAAATTGGCCAATGGTAAATTTATAGAAAAGATTCAAAGAGTGGGTCACTTCTTTATAAGGTAAAATTCAGATTTTTAAAAGCTGTGAGATTTTACAAAATGAAGGTAAAACCCATAAGCAGCAAAGAGGTACTATTCCAGAAATTAAAAACCCTGGGGGCAGGGGGAGGGAGGGAGGCTGAAATATAAGAAAGCATTCTGGAGTGAAAACCTGCAGCAATTTTTCACTCCGGAATGCCTTCTTGTATTTGATGAGGCTGGGAACTGCACACAGTTGGCATCCAATATAGAGAGTACAGTTTAGATGGACAATAAGCAGTATCAGTAGGCTTTGAGGTATGTAAAGCAGAAAATAATACTGGAATCCAAGAGTTGACCACCAGGTTTTCAGGTTTTGATTTTGCTCATCCACATTTTATTATTTTTTTTATTTTCTTATTTTTTATTTCTTTTCAGCATAACAGTATTCATTGTTTCTGCACCACACCCAGTGCTCCATGCAATACGTGCCCTCCCTATACCCAAGATTTTATTTATTTATTTGACAGAGAGGGAGAGAGCACAAGTAGGCAGAGAGGCAGGCAAAGAGAGTGGGGGAAGCAGGCTCCCCACTGAGCAGAAAGCCCAATGTGGGGCTCGATCCCAGGACCCCGAGATCGTGACCCCAGCTGAAGGCAGTCGCCTAACCAACTGAGCCATCCAGGCGCCCCCCTCAGCAACATTTTAAATGGCTCCTTCGTCTCATTTTTCTTGAGCAGAAACAGAAGTTACATAACCAAAGTGACGTAGGTTTTAACAGTCTATTTCAAAGAAATCCTAAAAACTGTTACTAAAACTTATACTAAAATATATCCCATTTGGTTAAAAAAAAATCAATTTTATGAGTGAATTTCTAATGCAATGTAATTGTTTTCTATTTTTTTTTAATTGAAGTTTTGTTGACATCCAATGTTACATGCAATGTAGTTTTTAAAGAGTTTATCATTAAACTACTAGTCTTCCATGTTTAGATCCAAACCAAGTTCCAAAACTAGTTTATCTTGACTGGTTATCCTTGAAAATATTTCAGTCATATGCAAGTTTATTACCACTGGTTATTTTATCAGTGGGCTGACAATGGAGTAAAATGGTATGGAGATGATTAGAATTTTTCTTTTTTCATTAAAAATGTATAGAAACATTTTTCAAAAGTTCACATGCTGGGTTATGTTTTGAAAGCAATTCAAAGCTTCCCAAGAATTTTTAATGTGCTTTTATTGTAGGAGGGATATGGAGAATCAGTGTTAATCCCTATATTGTCATTTCAAACCACTGAATAATACAAATGCATAATCCCTTATTTGAAATTCTTGTGCAATTATGTTTCAGAATTTAGGAATCTGGGGCTTTTTGACTAGGAACATGGTGCGCGGATCAACTGACATAAAACAACACCCTTAGGGCCTGGAACAGCCCTCTTTAGTTAAACACAGTAATATTTTTACAGTGAAAACATATAAGGTTCATATGATAAAATAAAGAAAAAAAAATCGACATTATGTGTAATACGTAAAGATTCTAAATATCCTGAGATGAGCCTCTGCCATCAAATGAGTTACAAAATGACTTCCAGTTTTCAGTGATTCTTGGATTTCAGAATTACAAATAAGAAATTACCGTCCTAAAGGAATACAGAGGAGCACTGAAAATAATTACGCAAAGCACCTCACACATATTTAGTCCTTTGAACAACCTTATTAGGAGGCAATTATCATAGCTCTCATATAAAGATGAGAAAACTGAGACATGGGAGCTAGTAAGGGTAGAAACAGGATTTGAATCCAGACCTTTGGGTTCCAAGATTATGGCTTTAACTACTATACTCTCTTGCTTTCTAAAGGGACAGTGTTGACCTCAACAAAGAAGGAACCCAACCCCATATATCCTGGAGGTTGCCATCAAGAATGGCATAAGCCAGTGGCTGTGATCTTGCCGAATCACTGCTCCTTCACTTCCTCCCCCAAAGACCAGTGTCTTCCAGAAGGTGATCTAACTTTCCTGGGCTTCTGTCCCGTTATATTCCTACCTTATATTCCAGACAAGTTATTTAATGCTCCCTGTGTTGGGCTCAGTTTATGTTCTACCATAAATCTGCCCACTCGTTTTCTGGTTGGAGTGGCCCTTGGAAAGTTTTGCACTGTCCTCAAAGTCATGAGGTTAGGTCACTGCTCATGCTCTTGCTGCCACTACTGTTACAGACCAAGGGGAATCAGCCACACGGGCACCTTGGCTAGACTGAACACCTCTGGCCTTTTATTTTCCCAGCAGCGAAGAGGGCTGCGTGGCACAAACCAGCAGTGCAGGGAAGTTAATGCCCAAGGGGGTGAACTGGCCAACAAAATGGAAGAGGAGAGAAACTCTTCCCTCATTCTTTCCTCCACTCTACCACGTGGACTGTTCTGAAACACGGAAATTCATCCAACCTCAAGGACACTGTCCTCAAAGTCAAAGCAATCAGCTCTGCTTTTTATGCAGCTCTGGTCAGCCTGGGAAATGCTCCCCTTACATTTGCTGTCCCTCCGTCCATGCCTCACTCTCCCTTTCATCTCTGCCTTCTGCTTCCCTGGGATGCACTTCCCAATAAAATATGAGTACAAAGCTTTGACCTCAGATTCCATTTACGAGAGAGGATCAGGGCTAAGATACATCCCGAACCTCTTAACTTTTTTTTTTTGCCTGTGTCCTTTTAGGCTATTTTCTCTGCCTGTGCCCAATTGCCCCCCAAAATTCCAGCCATCCTTCAAGACATTTATTAACATGAATTAATTTTCTCATCTCTCCAATCAGATGTGATTTCCCCTTACTAGAAAGATCCTCATTATATTTTGTTTGGACTTTTCTATAGTAAGGATCTCATTCTAGTGTGTGCTTTATTTAATGTCTTATACGTCCCACTGGAGGCTGAACTTCAGAAGGGTAGATACAGTGTGCTACCGCTATGCGTATCTTGCCATGCCAAATGTTTGCATATGAAGTTCTCAGTAGGAGGTCGTTCCATATAGGACCTGGATCCTACACAGCCCTCTAGCCTCTAAACCCCAGTCTTAGCACCCACCCCAACCTATGCTTCAGTCAGAACAAGCAGTGGGCAGATTCCTAAATTCACAAGTTATTTTATAGTAATGTCTTTATCACTGCTCTTCCCAAAGACCTACTCTTACTCCTTCTCGCCCAGAAACTCCTTTACATCTCTCAAAACTGAAATCAAATGTCATACATCAACCTTTCTTTGAAGCTTTCACTAACATCCCTGGCTCTTTCTATAATTTATTGAACTCCAATATAATTCCACTATAACAACTGTGTTTATCTAGCAGTCAGCAAACTTTTTGTGTAAAGAGCAAGATAATAAACATGTTTCATTCTTGCAGGCTGTCGAGCCGCTATCCTGATTCCTCAACTCTGCCGTAGTAACACAAAAGGAGACAGAGACAGAGACAATATTTAAATGAAGGGGCCAATGAACTTGACAGAAACAGCCATGGGCACCTCGGACCCACAGGCTGTCCTTTGCCAAGTCCTGAATTAAACCACTGTGATTCCTTAAATATCAGTGAGTTCTTCATTGTTGGAATCTAGTGCCACACTTGGCACTTATTAAGTGTCCGATAAGTATTCACTGCAATGAAGTAAAGAGCAAATAAAAATGTTTAAATCAAAGCCCCAGACTTCCCCCACTCTGTTTTCAGCATGGACACTCCCTCCTGTGTAAGCGGTGGTTTCTGCCTCTTTTTCTAAGCGTGGAATTGGCTGGGCAACATATAATAGACAGAGGGAGTCGCATAAGTGGGGAAGTTTCACGCCAAGCCCAAGGAAGTGTTGTTGCTTTGGCCAGGCTATTTTCTGCCAAAATCTGGAATCAGTCTTTCATTAAAGGAGCCACAGCAGCTACTGGAATCATTGCATTGACCCACTCAGTAAACAGTGTCATTCCTGCCTCAATTCCCCTCTGTCTAATAAAGAATTCTCCAAGAGAAACCCATGGTTAAATTCCTAAAAGCCACTAAAAGTAAAGGTGGAAGGTGGTGGAGGAAGGAAGCTGGAGCTGTGCTGAGCCTCTTCTTTAAATTCTGCACTTTCATTCTGCTCTGGTAATGGTTTTTCATTCTGGTGGTGATCTTCATCGTTGCCAATGGTTTCTCCATCATTCCTTCTTTCTGCCAGTTCTTCTGAACTTTTCCATTGCGTCTAATCCTTCTTTCCCATTTTTGGCTCCTCCTGTGGTCAGCTCCTTACTTCTCATGGCGCCTTTCACTTCCTGGGGTGCCTCCTCCATTCCCACTACGTGAAGACTGCCATAAATCCAAAGGTGCCCTAACTTCACTTTTCCTTTCCTCTCTAGCCCATTTCTGCCTCTCTTCATCTCCACCAACTTTTGGGCTCTACAGTTGCTACATTAAATACAAATTTTCCATACGTACAGATTTCCAGAGGCAAGCTGGCAAGTTCTAGTGACAGTAAAACAGAAAAATACGATAAATCAAATGTATCCACAAATTTGATGGCAAATGGAATATTTGTGTTTGTGGTTTAAAGACATATGTACTTGATTTATTAGGGCATGTTAATATGCCAAAGAATTTTTAATTTTAAAAGCTGTGTTGATACCAAGAGGGGAAAAAAAAATATGGTCATCTATGCAATGCAGACTGTGCTAAAAAACTATAATTTATTGAACTCCAACATAAAACAATATTCTAAAAACAATATTCACATAAACTGCAATGGAAGCTGATGAGGGGACAAAATGCATTAGGCTCATTTGGGGACTGGAGCATACAAATGCAAGAAGTTTTCATTATCTGACTGTATTTCTTTCAGCCACAGGAAATTCAGTGATCTTATGTTGATCAAAGATGCTAGTTATCAAGGTTCCAGTAGACAGCTGAGGAAACCAGTTAATTAAGATCTCCTAAACCACGTTATTGGCAAAATGTTCTGAATTCATCTATAGGATTCCAGGAGCCTCTAGCTATATTGTGATGAAATATTTTCATGGGAAGACATGGGAAGAATCAATGACGCCTAAACTTTCTTCCAAAATGCCATGATCACAGAAGCTACACAAACCCACCTAAAGAGAAGCCTGGGAAGAGGACAACCCCTTAACCCATCCACAAATGCCTAGGGGAGTTCTGAGTGCTTCTAATAGACCACTCGACAGGGCTTGGAAAATGGCTGCAAGTGCCCAGGGTCTTAAGATATGTCGAAGGTAAACAGGGATTAAGAAGTATGAGGAGTAAGTGACATTAAGATGATTAAAGATTCATTAAAAGAATTATATGATGATTTGCAAAATTTGATAAAAACCTCCTATAAAAACTGCTCATAATGTATGCATTATGAACAGTTAATCCTTCAAGGTACTCTGGAGGGGAAAAGTTCAGCACCAGAGAGGAAGATGGTAAGACCAAAAGGTTCATGAAACAGGTCATAGTTGAGATGGATCTAGAGAGTCAAACGTTAGGTGGTGGGAGAAGAAGAGGTGGGAGGGCCATAGGATCAATGAGAAGACTGGAATTTCTAGAGCTGAAGCTGCATATTGAAGAAGTGTGGGAAGTCGAAAGGACAGTGAAGTGACAGTTGAGGACAGCAAACTGAAACTTCAAGGCATAGTGGAACTTTTAATTTTTTTTTTTAAAAAGCCATAGTAAGAATGTATTATGAATATAGCACAGTGGTAGGTACTGTGAATTAAAAGACAAATGAGACTCACTCTTACTCTCAAGGATTTCACGGTATAGCAAGACAGACTGAAATACTATCAATAAATATATTATGGTAGGTGCCATAATAGAATCATTAGGATAAAGGGTTTAAAGATTTTATTTATTTATTTGACAGACAGAGATCACAAGTAGGCAGAATAGGCAGAAAAGCAGGCAGAGAGAGAGGAGGAAGCAGGCTCCCTGCTGAGCAGATAGCTCAATGCGGGGCTCGATGCGGGGCTCGATCCCAGGACTCCGGGATCATGACCCACAACGAAGGCAGAGGCTTTAACCCACTGAGCCACCCAGGCGCCCCAGGATAAAGGGTTTAATAGTGGACAGGCATGACTAAGGATCCCATGTCTCTTTCAGGGTAAGGGGGCAGCCTCATACAGTGTGTAAATAAGTATAAATCAGTATAAATCTTTTTGAAAAGCAATTTCATAATAGGATGCTTCTTCATATCCCCTGATTTAATAATTCCACTGTCGTTATTTTTTTATTAGAAAGTATTAGATGTCATCAGAGAAATACAAATCAGACCCACAATGAGATACCACCTCGCATCAGTCAGAATATCAAAAATTAATAGGACAGGAAAAAACAAATGGTGGCAAGGATGCGGAGAAAGGGGGACCCTCTTACACTGTTGGTGGAAATGCAAGCTGGTGCAGCCACTCTGGAAAACAGTATGGAACTTCCTCAGATAGTTAAAAAAAGAGCTACCCTATGACCCAGAAACTGCACTACTAAGTATTTATCCCAAAGATTATCTGTATCCCAAAGATACAGATGTAGTAAAGAAGGGGCACCTGCACGCCAAAGTTCATAGCAGCGATGTCCACAATAGCCAAACTGTGGAAGGAGCTGAGATGTCCTCCAACAGATGAATGGTTAAAGAAAATGTGGTTCATATATACAACAGAGTAATACTCGGACATCAGAAAGGATGGATACCCACCATTTGCATCAACATGGATGGAAATGGAGGGGATTATGCTAATGAAATAAGGTAATCAGAGAAAGATAATTATCATATGGTTTCACTCATATGTGGAACAAAGAAATAGCACAGAAGATCATAAGGGAAGGAAGGGAAAACTGAATGATAAGAAATCAGAGAAGGATACAAACCATGAGACATTCTTGACTCTCTCTTGATTCAGGAAACAAACTGAGGGTAGTGGAAAGGGAGATGCGTGGGGGAATTGGGATAACAGGGTGATGGTATTAAGGAGGACACGTGATGTGATGAGCACTGGGTGTTTCACACAACTAATGAGTAACTGAACAGTACATTAAAAACTAATGATGTACTAAATGTTGGCTAATTGAATTTAAATTTTTTAAAAAAGTATTAGATGTGAACAAAGAATTCTGTATTAGGAGAATCTGTCATGATTATATTCATAATGGTTGGCACTGGTTCTTAAGATGGATAAACTTGGGTTAGAATTCTGGATTTTGGGTGAAGAACCTAACCTGTATGGTCATTAGTTTGCTCATCTAAAAAATGGGTATAATAAATGGCTGTTAGAGATATTTAAAGTGTAACTAAGCAAAAAAAAAAAAGAAAGAAAAGAAAAGAAAAGAAAAGAAAAGAAAACTTAGCAAAATCCCTGGAAGACAGTGAATACTCAATAATTCTTAGCTTATTGATTTGTAGCAGTGGAAGACTAGAAATACCTAAATGTTCCATAATAGGTGACTGGAGACATTATGAAGCATTTCATGTAATGGAATATTATGTAACATAGAAAAAATTTTCTACTTAACTCTTAAATGGAGAAAATGATGATAATATAACATTAATTGCAAAAAAGCAAGGTGCAAATCGTATTTGCCAACTGTTCTGGATTGTCTCAAAACTAAGCAAGTAAATATATAGATACATAACCCCAGAGTAGAAAACAGAAAAACGAAATACCCCCAGAAGTTATCTCTGGGTACTGAAATTAGAAATCATTTTTATTTTCCCTGTGCTCTTTCTGAAAATCGTACAATGAACATATATTACTTTTATTATGAGAAAAGGATATTATTTAAAATTGTGTATTTTCAGGGGCACCTGGGTGGCTCAGTAGGTTAAAGCCTCTGCCTTTGGCTCAGGTCATGATCCCAGGGTCCTGGGATCAAGCCCTGCATCAGGCTCCGCAGGGAGCCTACTTCCTCCTCTCTCTGCCTGCATCTCTGCCTACTTGTGATCTCTCTCTCTGTCAAATAAATAAATAAAATCTTTAAAAAAGTAAAATAAAATTAAATTTAAAAAAATTGTGTATTTTCAAAATGCTGAAGTCATTTGCCAGGATATGGTACTAATTTTTGACAAATTATCATCTCAGTCCTTTGAAAACATTTCCATATGGAAGGCTTTTCCCTTACTTAATGCTTCTCTACTCAATATTCATTTGCTTACACAATGAGCCACTAGATTCTACTAGATTTTCAGTACCATGGTGGATATTATATGGAAGACAGGGAAAATGAAGATCATGGCCTTTATCTTTAGAACATCTAGGAGAAGAATGAGATGGATGAGTTATCTCCATACCAATATAAGGTAAGGAATACAGATATGAAGATAAGAAAGGGTACTATACACAGAAACAGTCAAGGAAGGCTTCAAGGGGAGGGAGGGTTGAATTGGATCCTGGGGATGGGAGAATTTGAACAGCTTGAGTGCATGGGGTAAGATAAGCCAGGTAAGATTAATACTGTATGGTGACTAACATAACATAATAAAAAAAAATAAACAGGGAAGAAAAAAAAATAAATGATGTACCATATGTTGGCTAACTGAACATTATAAAAGATAAATAAATAAATAAATAAATAAATAGCAAAGAAAGAAGAGAGTAATAAAAATAAAGCAAAGGTAAAAGTTAAGTGATATGTATAAACCAAAACAATCATCTCCAGGGAACCATCAGTGCCTGGCCTAGAGGTGGACAATGTTTCACAACAAGGATGAGGAATAGGTTCCATGTCACTGGCCAATTTGATTTTTTTGTAGGACAGTATTGAGAAAGATCCTGGGACTATACTGATAACACTGAGGACGCATCTAATAAGAAAAGAGTGTTGTCATACAGCAGGCTTATTTGTCACGGACAAAAGAAAGGAGAATTGTTTTTTGTTTTTTGTTATTATAGAGTTTTACATTACAGAGTAATGATTTACTTCATAGAGAAGTGGTTCCAGGTAGACCAAGACGGAAGAGAGGAGTCTAGAACTTATCCAGGTCACTGAAGGTTTTCTAGGAGGAGCATGATCAATGATGGGGGTGGGGGAAAGGAGGGAACAATACACATGGAAGAAGCCAAGAGTGACTCAAGGAATCCTAACCTAGATGATGGCAATGAAAATGGCCCATGAAACAGAAATAAATAGAAGGCACAAACCATCAATTGCCCTTCTGTAATTTAGGGGGGAAATCATTAAATTCTTCATATCTACTCTACTGTTGTTTCTACAAAAGGAGGAAGCCAAACCAAAGGATTTCTGATGCTTCTTCTAATTCTATGATCTCTAACACTGTTAATATGTTCAATGTAAAACCAAGTAATAAAAATTCAAATATTCTTCCTCCATGGGCCAGAATAACAAATAGCAGTTTATCCCTGTCTTAGTGTGTCTGAGTTGCTCTAACAAAAAACCACAGATTGGATCTTATGAACAACAGAAATTTGTTTCTCACAGTTCTGGAGGCTGGGAAGTCCAATATTAAGGGCCAACACAGTTGTGTTCTGGTGAGGACTCTCTTGGTCCATAGCTGGTACCTTCTGGCTACATCCTCACTGGGTAGAAGGACTAAGCATCTCTTTGGAGCCTCTCTTATAAGGGCACTAATATCATTCATGAGCATCCCACCCTCATTACCTAAGCATCTTCCAAAGGTCCAGTCTCCAAATACCATCATCTTTGGGAGTTAGGATTTTAATGTATGAAGTCTAAGGGGACACAGACGTTCAGAGCATTGCAATTGTCTTTCAGGGGCTTTTCTTTTGAGTGGTTAAAAAGATCTTGAATAATGAATGCATAAATTTAATTAGATTAGGAGTGAATATTGAGGAAAAAAACATGTACTAGAAAGAAAATGGCTAAATAAGATAGATAAAGTGTGATCTATTTGGATAATGTAATACCATATATTAATTGTATCACTCAAGGTAAGTAATAAAAATATACTGCTGAGTAAATAAAAGTAAATTGCAGAACAATATGTAGAGTATGATCTTATTTAAATAATAAAGAAAAACCTACAAGCAATACTCTATGTTGTCCGATGAAAAGTACACACAAACATGGTTGTGTATATATTTAAGGACATGGATACTCAACACGTAAGAGTAGTTAATTCTGAGGACAAGCGTAAAGAACTAAAATTAGTAGTGCATGGACTTTATAATCTAATGGTTAAAAAGATGGCAAGTGCATGTATTACTTGGGTAATTTTAAAAATTAGAAGGAGGAAGAACCAACAGAAAAACCAGAATCAAAAGACTAAAACTCCAAGTGTGATTCTTTCAATAGTTATTGACTGAAGTATAACTCATCTACTTTCTCTGGGCACCAGTTTCCTCCCTCAGCTAGACCATAAGGGCATTAACCAAGAGGATCATGGAAGTCCTAAGATGTTGAGATTTTTTAAATTGTTGATATTTCATAGGACAGTGAGCAAATAACCAATGATATTTAGCACAAATGTCAGAACTTCTATGGGTGAAAAGGCACAGTGACCTAACCTGCCAGGATACTTCTCTATTTCTTAGTGAACTGGAAAGGTTAAGCTCTTTGGTTAACAAATTTGATCAGAATTCTATGGGGGGGGGGGTGCCTACCTAGTTTTCCCACTCAGGAAAACTGAATCTGGTCTGTAATCTGTATAGTCCAACTACCCCAGGTATCTAAATGCAGTAACACCCAATGTGGGAGAGGGGTGCTAACCTGGGATATGCACAAAGATGACAAAAGGATTTGTTGAGAATGACTAAATGCATACTCTGGAATAAAAATATATACAGTTTAATCTATAAGCAATACACACTAGATTCTGGCATTAGTTTGATTTCTCATCTGCAGGAGTTAATAATAACTCTTCACCACAGTGGCTAAGGAAAGAGCCTATAGGCTGGCCTTACTTATCTGGAGCCTCCTTTCTATGTTCCACCTTGTTCTTCTATCACAAGGTCTGCTCTGGGATGTCCACTTCCTGGTGTAAGAGCTCTTTGCCAAGTCTGATTCTCTACCTGAGAGTTTTGCTGGACTTGACCACGAGTTTGCCATGCACCTTTGCACGTAGTCTCTGACTTGAACATGCTGTGCTTTTACTATCTTTGCAGGAAGGCAGATTCTGTGATGAATGGTGAATCCATGCTATTTCACTGCCCCTGGGAAGAGTTTTAAAGTCACTTTTTCTCTGGGCACTTTTTTTTTCCCACTTGGAATCCAAATGTAAGTCAATCCTTCCTTTGTACAATGTGATGCCACTTCCTACGTGTAGCAAGAATTCATGCTCCCATCCTTCCCTTTTTCTTCAGTAATAAAATCCTCAAATGTCAGTTGGGCACACGACCACCCAAATAAATATTGTGCTTGCTGTCCCCTCTTGCAACTAAATGTGGCGTGTGACTTTTTAATTTTAAACCAACAGGATATGAGAGTTACTGACATGTGCAATTTCTAAGTTGTGGCTCCTCAAGAGAAAGTGTGTGTCCTTCACTTTCCATTTCTTCATTCTAGTAACTAAAATATGATGATGAATCCCCTTCCTCAATGTGGAAGGAAGCAATACCTAGTAACGGCGGAAGAACAAGAGACAGATCTGCATTACTAATCCACCGAACAGCCATATCAGCAGGGGAACGCCTCTCTTTAGACTTAGGTAAACCAGAAATCCAGTTCTATCTCATTTAAGTGAGTCTCATCAGAGCTATGAAGCAATGTACTCATGAATACAGAAACTGTAACACAACTAACACTGGCTTAATGGTTAGGCAGTGGGTAGCAAAGGATATAAAAATTTAAGGCTGGAAATCTAATAGGAAAACATTTGGTAAAAATTCTTCAGGTCATGTCCTTCTCACATTGAATCACTTTGACTTCTTTTGAAGTCATCTTTTGGGAACTATTGAGATCTACATTTGAGAACTACTGTGATTACATTGGGCCCACTCAGAGAATCCAGGATAATTTTTGTCTCTCAGAGGATTAACCTTAGATTACTAACTCTCAGATCATTAACCTTAATTCCATCTGCTACCTTAATTACCCTTTGCTGTGGTGGGTAATATATTCACAGGTTTCTGAGACTAGGGTACAGCTGTCTTTGAGGGGCTATCGTTCAGTCTATGACAGTGTCTCCTGTGATAACTTGAAAATCAAAAACCTAATTGAGCCTACTACAATTTCTCAGAATACAGGTGCATGCTGACTACTTTCTGTCATTTTCCACAAAGCCATATAAGAGTAAACTGAGCTATAGGAAGAGTCAGCCTACTTGAAGGTAGAGATTGACAGAAATTCAGCTCTTTAGAAAGATGCTTTTGTTTTTGTTTTCTTTTTATTTAGATCGTTACAGAGTTGGAAAAGTAGCAGCTTCTGTACTACAGTGATTCCCTTTTTTTTTTCCACACCTCAGTTTTATTTTATTATTTTTTTCCATGTTCCAAGATTCATTGTTTATGTACCATACCTAGTGTTCCATGCAATACGTGTGCTCCTCCACTACTGGGCATTTACCCCAAAGATAAAGATGTAGTGAAAAGAAGGGCCACATGTACCTCAGTGTTCATAGCAGCAATGGCCACAATCGCCAAACTGTGGGAAGACCCAAGATGCCCTTGAACAGATGAATGGATAATGAAAATATGGTCCATATATTGGAGTGTTAATGGAGTATACTCAATATAATGGAATATTATATACTACAGTGATTCTTAAGAAACAATCTTATGAGATGAGTCTGCAGCCCAAGATTTTCTAGAGCTTTTCTTGGCAACTGTGCTCTATCAGACAATGGAAGGAAGGTACAGAAATTGGACTAAGGATATTTCCTTTCTACCCGCGGCCTATTTGTAATGACCTCAGATACCTTGCAGGAAAAGGCCAGTGTGGAGTTGAGTAGAGCATAGAAAATAAAACATTGGAATTTTCCTGCTTAAGAAGTGGAAATGGAATTGATTTGAAGCAAAAAGACCAGAAATTGACTAGGCTTTTCAGGGGATTACATTACCAGATGAATGGAAATTTGGCTGGCCAAAGCCTGAAATTGTTGTACACTAAAACACCTATAAATCTTTGAACCTGTTCCAGCAGAATGTGGTTTGATCACTCGGAATACCAGTGATACCTTTCCAGTATCCACTTTGAATGCACTGAAAGAGGACAATGGACAAAGCAAAATTCCCAGAAGAAAAGCCAGGGTTTGGGGGAAGGGAGGCAGGATGAAGGTGAAGCAAGTCAGGCACTAGCCTCAGGTGCAATATTTAAGGGGCTGCCAAAAAGTCAGCAATGAAGATAAATGATATTTTCATGAAATACTTTGAACAATCAAAATTAGTGCAAAAAGTTCTTAATGAATAAAATATCAAAAATTTTAATGATGACAGGATCAGTAACAGGGTCATAGGAAGCCATATTGGAGCCTGAGGCAAAAGGAAAAATCAGTCATACTGATCTTGCCTTTATTAAAAATCTTTATTTTGTTCATCGTGGATCTTTTGCATTCATTTTGTTTGTTTAAAACATTTCATTAAAACATTGTTCTCTTGATTATTGAATTTTTATTGTGTCCCCTTAAATTTTGTGCCTGAAGCAAATGCCTGATTCTCCTACCCCACCTCCCTCTAATCTGGGCCATGGGGAGACACAGAGGGCTTTAATCCAGAAAGTTCTACCCAGTGAGCAGAACCAGAAATGCCAGATGAATTACAGAAAGAATTTACTCCACTACCAAAGGAAAGAATTATAGACTGAATTGTGTCCCCCCACAATTCATATGTTGAAGGTTCTAACCTCCAGTACCTCAGAGTGCTGCTGTATTTGGTGATATGGCTTTTAACAAGGTTATTAAAAGCCTCATTTTCAATGGGTGGGCCGTAATCCAAACGGACTGGTATCCTTATATGAAGAAGACATTTGGACTCACAGAAGAGATGCTAGGGTTACACACGCAGAGGAAAGGCCATGTGAGGACACAGACAGAATGCAGTCACGTGCAAGACAAAGAGGACTCGGGGAAAAAAAAAATCTACTGACACCTTGATCTTGGACTTCAGAACTGTAAGAAAATAAACTTCTGTTGATTAAGGCACTCAGTCTGTACTATTGCTATGGCGGCTCTGACAAACCAACACAGGAGTCTTTGAAACTCCTTTACAGCAATATTTCATCATTGTTATAAAATAAGTGCTATATTGTTCTGATCCTTCTTTTTTTTTTTTTTTAAACAGGAGGTTTTGGGGGATTTTATGTTTGTTTTCATTGCCACTATACAGCTCCTAACCTACTGTTTTACCTTCCTGAGGGGGTCAAATCGTTGGTCTTTTAGGTGATACTGCACTGGGCCAAAAGCAGGTACACCTCATCACAGTGGCAAAGACATCAACCGTATGCAGTACTGGGCTTTGAACTGATGAATGACTGGGCTGTGACCCTTGAGGAGAGGTGAACGTCTTCTTGGAGGAAGCAGAAGGATGCATACAAATATTAGGTTGGCCACAGGAACAGACTGGGATCAGAATTGGCTATTGTCTCCCAACATCTACTTTCTCCTTCATCCTTGGGTAACAGAACTCTGAAATCTCAGCTACACACACGGCCATCCAGATGAAAAGCCCCCTTATCAATAAATGGGACCAGACACTTAATTCTAAGCAATGGAACATGATCAGAAGATATGTGGACAACCGCAAGATCGTGTCCTCAGAGGAAATGCTCCATTCTCCCCATCTCTCTCCTCATGGGGCTTTTCCAAATGTTGACATCGTGCTAAGCCATTTTCCACTGTACACATCAAGGCTACGTGCACCACTCCCGTGAAGCCCAGTTGTCTCTGTTGCTCAGTTTGCCCTGGTGTGGTCAGGAAATACTCATGGCTATCTCCCCAAACCTGCGACAGAAGAAGCTCAATTGTACTGTTCTCTGGGCTTAATTTGGGCAATTTGAATAGCTCAAATGATGTGGAATAAGAAGAGATTAAACAATTTGGCAGATTGGTTAGGGTATCAGTTCCATTACTGTAAAATGCACCTGGGTGGCTCAGTGGGTTAAGCCTCTGCCTTCATCTCAGGTCACGATCTCAGGGTCCTGGGATCCAGCCCTTCATCGGGCTCTCTGCTCAGCAGGGAGCCTGCTTCCCCCTCCTCTCTCTCTGCCTGCCTCTCTGCCTACTTGTGATCTCTCTCTCTCTTTCTCTCTCCCTGTGTGTCAAATAAATAAATAAATAAATCTTTTTAAAAAGATTCTAAGTAATAATGGTCTCAATAAAATTAAAACCATCCCTCCTTCTCATATAACATTTCAAGTGTAAGCAGTTGGGGTTGTAATGGTGGCCGCACAATGCCCGAGACCGAAGTCCCTGCTATTTTGCAGCCTTACCATGCCAAATTTATAGCTAAAGCCTTGACCCACCTCTCCTGAGCCTCAAACTAATTTTTCCAGTTGCCTAATCAACAGCTCCATGTGGATCTCTGAATGGGATCTCAAACTCCAATTCTGAAAACAGAACTCTTGTTTTTCTCCCCTAAACTGTAATCTCCCCCTACTCTTTCTCATGTTCATAAATGGCGCCACTGCTCGTCCCCGAGAGTCAGACTCAATGACTCCAACCATAACCCTGGGAACTATTCAGGACAACTTCTGTTGGTTTAGACATACACCCCAAGTAGGCCAACCTTCTTGCACCTCCACTACTGCCACTCCTGTCTAAGCCACCATGACCCTCAGACGACACAATCACAACAGCAACCTAAGCGGACGCCCTACTGCCCTCTTAGGTGGTACAGTTCATCCCCAAGCAGAAGCCAGACTGCACTCATCCTCTATTGTTGAGGTAACAAATGGCCCCAGACTCAGTGGCTTAAACAATACAAATTTATTCTATTACTCTTCTGTGGGTCAGAAGCCCAGCAGGAGTCTCACTGTGCTAAGACCAAGGTTTTCATCTACAATTCTTTTTGGAGGCTCTGGTGGAGAATCTGTTTCCTTTCCTTCTGCTTCTGGAGGCTGCCCACATTCTGGGGCTTGCGACCACATCCTGCCAGCTTCAAAGCCAAGAAAGGTGGAGTGTATCCTTCTAACAATGCGTCGCTCTGACCTCATCTTCTACCTGCTTCCACTTTTTTTTAAGGACTTTTATTTATTTGTTAGAGGGAGAGAGAGCACCAGCAGGGGGCGCCATAGACAGAGGGAGAAGCAGGCTTCCTGCTGAGCAAGGAGCCTGATGCCTGATTCTGGACAGGAGCCTAGGACCCTGGGATCATGAATGCAGATGCTTAACCTCCTGAGCTCTCCAGACGTCCCACCTTCTTCCCATTTTAAGGACGCTTGTGATTACACTGATTGCAACATGGATAAACGAAACTAATCTCCCTATTTTAAGATTGACTGATTAGTAGCCTTAATTCCATCTGCAACTTAAGTTTTTCCTCTGTTGTGTAAAGTAACACATTCACAGATTCCAAGGATTAGAATAAGGACATTTTGGGAGGGCCACTATTCTACCTAGACAGAGTGTCATCTTTAAACATGTAAATCAGATTTTATTTTCTCCTTCTTGTGTCCTCCATTGCTTTCTTTCTTTCTTTTTAAAAATATTTTATTTATTTATTGGACAGACAGAGATCCAAGTAGGCAAAGAGACAGGTGACGGGGGAGGAGAGAAGCAGGCTCCCTGCTGAGCAGAGAGCCCAATGCGGGGCTTGATCCCAAGACCCTGAGATCATGACATGAGCCAAAGGCCGAGGCTGACCCCACTGAGCCATCCAGGTGCCCCTCTCCATTGCTTCCTTATTCACAGTTACAACAAAATCCAAAACCCTTATCTCAGCAAACATCCTTCTTGTGACCTGCCCACTTCTATTCTACCCTCCATAATCCTCTCTCACAAAACGTCATGCAGTCCTTCCAATCTTCCCACTGTCCCCAGAATGCCTAAGTGCGTCCCCACCTCAGAGTCTCTGCATAATTTTTTTCTGCAAGGAACCTCTTCTCTGTATATCTACGTGGTCCCCTCTCTCTTTGCTCAAGTCTCCACCCAAATGGCATGGACTCAGAAAAGGCATCTGTGAGCATTATCTGTCACTGGCACCATAACAGCTAGTCCCAGACATCCCGGTACCAACACACCAGCCTTGCTCTGGGTTACTATTATTCATTGCTGACATTATGTGATCTATATATTTGTTCATTTCCTCTAGAATGTGCGCTCCGTAAGGATGGGGAATTGCTTCATCTGGAGCACATAATAGGTGTCCAGTAGGTATTGGCAATGACCAAACGAGTGGTTGAATATAAGAATAAAGTAGCTCATACACTCGATACTTCTACCCAGCCTCAAACATCAAAATAAATCAACCAGTGTCTTGCAAGAGATGAACCATTTAGATTCAGAACAATCCGGGCAGAATTCTACACTTAAGCCTCACTCAGTCCTATTTGCAATGCAATTGAAAGCCAGGGATTTGTTCCATTTCCTTCCTTGTGTGTCTTGGTTTTCAAATGAGGTGTTTAATTCTAGACAGCACGCTAGGCATGTGCAGGCTCTGTGTTGAGCCTCCCGTTCTACCTCGGGGATTCTCACACAAAATAGGACAGAGTTGCTAATCCACTCTCTACAGATGCCGCAGCAGCACCTTGCAGATCGTCAAAGGGGAGTGACAGATGTGCGCGGCCCACTGGCCCCCAAAGTTGCTCTATGGGATTCTGGAATAATGGCTTTTAGAAGGGTCATTATTGATCAAGTAAAGTTTCTAACTCAGGGAAAGTGATGGCTAAAGGAAAACACGTTGTTTCATAATAGAAATGGCCTGCACTGATTTGCTCTTAACAATCTGAACTTAGTCATGTCAACCCAAAAAAATGTGTGTAGAGAATCTGCCATAAGACAGGGCCTGTGGGTCTATGCCAGGGACCACAGCATTCAAGAGCCAGGGAAATGCTGTCTTTATTCTCTGAACTCTCCCACTCACTGTACTGAAATAATGATTTACACTCAAGTCCACTGATGTAGAAAGAGGAAAATGGTCCTGTTTTTGGAAGACTATTTAAAATAGTATGGGTTGGGGCGCCTGGGTGGTTCAGTCAGTTAAGTGTCTGCCTTTGGCTCAGGTCATGATCCTGAGACTGTAAGGGCCTATTTATTGACTTAAAAATTTTTTATTTTTTATTTTTTTATAAACATAAAATATAAGGGCCTATTTAGCCAGTGCAGCTCCATCCGGTTAAACAGTGATTTTGCTGTTTATGCAGTAAAACTTAAACTGACCATGCCCATCCCCTCAGGGAACTTAAAAACAAATCCCAGAAACCAGTCCCAGGTAACAAAGCCCAAATACAAGGGTGGGTCAAGACAGGTGGAGATATCCAATTAGTGGGGGCGCATACTGTCTCCCTAGCTACCAAGGAGTATGGGCCCTGCCCTTTGGGCGCCTTTTGGGCATCAATTCTGACCAAGGTGATAGGCTAGTTCAAATATCTGCTATAGGGTAAAATGTAATTCAATTGGTCACTTATGTGTGACCTAGCATGACTCTGCAGCTTTTTCTGTGTGTTACAATCTCATTCGCCACCTGTGCGTGGCCTGACCCAACCACATGGCCTTTGCTCTATAGAAGTTAGTCTGTGAGGCAGAGAGAAGTCGCCTCTTTGCAAGAGATGGCCCTAGCCGGTCAGTTTGATTCTCGAAGCTTGGCGCGAAATAAAGCTTTGCTTAACCTTCGCTTTGTATCAGTCTCGGTCCTTTAATCACAGACCCATTATTGGGGGACCTTTCAGAGACCACACTAGGCCCTCTGCTCAGTGGGGAGTCTGCGTCTCCATCTCCTTCTGCCCCCGTCAGCTGGTGCACGCTCTCTCTTGCTCATGCTCTCGCTCTATCGCAAATAAATAAACTCTCTTAACAAATAAAATATTATGGGTTACATCTGACCTTTGCTGCAGAAAACAAACCTAAAAATAGGGACAATCAGGAACTAGTTTATATTCTTTTGTACCATGATTATGGAATAGGGTCAAGTCCCCTGATCATGTGAGCAACGAAGGATAGAGTGGCAAAGATGGATTCAAACAGCTCCCATTCATCTAGTGTCAGACTTTGTACTCTGCCACCTGCATCTTGAGTTAATGTGTCTGAAACCCACCCCTGACTCCAGTTTGATCTCTTCCCTGATCTATCTGCTTCTCCAATCCTTAATGTTCCCTTCTACCATGGACCCCTTTTAGACTTCTGGTCACTTATTTCAAACCTTGAGGACAAGCAGGTTCCTAAGTCATTCAGTGGCTAAACCACAGGCAAAACCTCTGCCTGACTGTCTTCCTAAATCCTGCCTTGAGTCCTATGCGATCTTGCTGCAAGAATCACAGATCGACAGCCAGAGAGACATAGTGACGTGGAACAGGGCACATCTGGAGACTGACCTGGCTTTGGATTCCTTCTGCTGGACAGCTTCACATCCCCTGAACGACTGAAATTTGAGCTCTGCGGATAAGAATGATTTTGCTTAGATCTCTAAAAGAAATCCTGTGCAAGTGCACATGGCAGGAATCTCATTTCATTAAATCAAATTTAATTAAGAAACTGAGAGATAACGGAACAAAATGACTAAAGCAACTGGTTTACTTTCACTCTGAAAACCTATTTGTGAGACTGCTACACAGGTCCCAAATCAAGAAAAAAATATTTGGCAGATGTGTTAGGTAGACAGGCATGAATAAGTAAGTGGGTAGATAAGTAGATGAAAGATAACTGACAGACTATAGATTAGATAGATAGATAGAAAGATAATAGATAAAACAGAAACCGAGCTCCCACAGGAAGTTTAGAAGATGATTGACAGATTATTTATAGATAGATAGATAGATAGATAGATAGATAGATAGATAGATAATAGATAGATAAAACAGAAACTGAGCTCCCACAGGAAGTTCAGAAGAAGCCATGGATACCAGCCAAGAAGACTAATATCCAGTCTACCTAAGGGAATCTTCAGCTTGGCCTGTCTGAAAAAAGTGAGATAGGGGAACACTAAGGTCTTTTAAAGGCAGGTTTACTCCCCTAAATTGTTTTTGGCAATAAAAACACCAAGCTTTCTGAGATTAGTAAGAGAGCAAACCAACGGCCTGAAGTTCAGGGTCACAAGGTTAGAATTAATCCCATTAGTGCTTTGTCCAGGTATTTCCAAGTGGATGTACTTCCACTAGTAACAGTTTCAAGCTCTTTAAAATAAGCATTTCTTAACAGTACCTAAGTCTGTTTCACTTAATAATTAGCTTATTTTTCTCTTTTAAACATCTGCATCTGTCTGTTCTCCCAGAGAAGAGAGCATAGAGCCCAAAAGCAAATGTGTTTTATATTTTTTGTGGCTGGAGAAGGTGGAGAGGGGCAGAGGAACTAGTGTTTACTGAATTTCTCCTATGTACCAGATATTTTATATATAGTAACAAATTTAATACTTAGTAGTAGCCAGCATTTGCCTAATATGCCAATTTTAAGATAGGAAGCAAAACTCAGCGAATTTCCTAATATCACTGGGCTGGGATTGTGAACCCAGGTCTGTCTGACTCTGGAGGCCATGTTCTTACCAATATACCGCCTGTAGAAAACTTGAGGTTCAAAGAAAAGGAGAAGGAGAAGGAAAGCCCAGAGCTGCAGTTACACTCCACCTACGTCAGACGTTATGGTTCAAATTCAGAGCAGCAAGACATAGCCTGCCTCGCCGGTAGCCGACTGCAGGCATAAGGCAGAGGTGCAAAATTGAGACATGGAATGGCTTTAGTGATAAACGAATGCAGGTTCTTTATCTTCGAGTGAAGGAAACGGAGACTCAGAATGAGAAAGTCCCTTATCCAAGGTCATATTTGATTTGTCTGACAACTGATCAGCATCACAGCCAAACTTAGAAACCATTAGTCTTGATTCTCACTTCAAAGCTCTTTCCATTATTCCATTCAATCTTCTTAAGAAGAAATTCTCCGACGTGAGCTCTGTGGAGCTCTCACTTCCTATGAAGACCAAAACCACCTGCACGAGAGACGACTTGAGTCTGGAACTATAGACTACTCAGAAATCCCAACACATATAGAGAATTACAGGTCCTGTGAAAAGATTTTCTTCTTACAATAAAGCATGAATTCAAGTTGCTACCAACCAAGAGGAAACAGATTTACTCTTAACCCCAATTTTATCTGCTCCTTTGCGTAAGGAACATGGATTAGGGTAGCACACTCACTTGCTGTGTTGCCTGAAGCCCCTAAACTTCTCTGAGCTGCATTTTAAGTATCTATAAAATGAAGATAGTAATAATATAGAAGTTCCTCATTATCTCAATTTTATTTCTGAGTCTGCACAATAATGAGACTGCACAGGAAAGCAAAAGCCATCAGAACACGAACATATTCTCTAATAGTCTAATGAGTTGATCACGTATAAAATCAGTCTGCTCCACATCCTTTCTCTCTTAAGATTCGTAGCTATCTCTAACCATTAAGTCAATGTCTTTGATCATTAGTCTATAAATACAACACAAGTTCTTTGCCAAGAAAAACTATGAATCGCAGAAAAGTTTCAGAATTTCAAGCGATAAATGGGAGTAGAGCTGTCAAACAGTGCAAATCACACGAGAAGCCACCACCGTAGAAGAATCTGGCCTAGTTGGGCAGCTCAAAATAGCAGGAGAGAGAGAAAAGGCCAGGTGGATGACAAGGCAGGCGTTTTGAAGGAAAAAGTTTCCAATATCAAAATAATAATAAAGGTTCTTGGGAAAACTGATAAAAACTTGAATGTTTCTAAAAAATGACCTTTTTGGCTATGTCTTGAAAGTCTATTAAACATGAAAGGATGTTGCTTTGTGTTTTCATATAGTTTTTTATTAAATTCTGTTCAGTCAGCCAGCATATAGCACATCATTAGTTTTTGATGTAGTGTTCAGCGATTCATTAGTTGTCTAGAACACCCAGTGCTCATCATAACAGGTGCCTTCCTTTATACCCATCACCTGGTTACCCCATCCTCCCACCCCGCTCCCTTCTGTAACCCTCAGTTTGTTTCCCAGAGTCTAGAGTCTCTCATGGTATGTCTCCCTCCCTGATTTCTTCCCAGTTTCCCTCCCTTGCCCTGTGGTCCTCCACACTATTCGTTATGTTCCACATATAAATAAAACCATATGCTAACTGTCTTTCTCTAACTGACTTATTTCACTTAGCATAATACCCTCCAGTTCCATCCATGTTGATGCAAATGGTGGGTATCCATCCTTTGGGATGGTTCAGTAATATCCTATCGTATATATGAACCACATCTTCTTCCTTATCCATTCATCTGTTGAAGAGCATCTCAGCTCCTTCCACAGTTTGGCTATTGTGGACATTGCTGCTATGAACATTGGGGTGCAGGTGCCCCTTCTTTACACTACATCTGTATCTTTGGGATATATACCTAGTAAAGCAATTCTTGGGTCATAGAGTAGTTCTATTTTTAATTTCTTGAGGAACCTCCACATTTTTTTCCAGAGTGGCTATATCAGCTTGCATCCCCACCAAGAGAATAAGAGGCTTCCCCTTTCTCCGCATCCTCACCAACATTTGTTGTTTCCTGACTTATTCATTTTTGCTATTCTGACTGGTGTGAGGTGATATCTCATTGTGGTTTTATTTGTATTTCCCTGATGCCAAGTGATGTTGAGCATTTTTTCATGTGTCTGTTGGTCATTTGTATGTCTTTTTGGAGAAATGTCTGTTCATGTCTTCTGCCCATTTCCTGACTGGATTATTTGTTTTTTGGGTGTTGGGTTTGAGAAGTTTTTAATAGATTTTTGGATACCAGCCCTTTATCTGACATGTCATTTGCAAATATCTTCTTTCATTCTGTTGGTTGCCTCTTAGTTTTGTCGACTGTTTCCTTTCCTGTGCAGAAGCTTTTTATCTTGATGAAGTCCCAATAGTTCATTTTTGCTTTTGTTTTCCTTGCCTTTAGAGACATGTCTTGAAAGAAGTTGCTGTGGCCAATGTTGAAGGGGCTAATGCCTATGTTCTCCTCTAGGATTTTGATGGATTCCTGTCTCATATTGAGGTCTTTCATCCATTTTGAGTTTATCTTTGTGTATGGTATAAGAGAATGGTCTAGTTTCATCCTTCTGCCCATGGTTGTCCAATTTTCCCAGCACCATTTGTTGAAGAGACTGTCTTTTTTCCATTGGATGTTCTTTCCTGCTTTCTTATGTTGACCATAGAGTTGAGGGTCCATTTCTGGGGTCTCTATTCTGTTCCACTGATCTATATGTCTGTTTTTGTACCAATACCATGCTGTCTTGATGATTACCACTTTATTATATAGCTTGAAGTCAGGCATTGTGAGACCCCTAGCTTAGGTTTTCCTTTTTGCTTTTATATAGTTTTTCCAGAAGTCACGTTAAAAACAAAACAAAACAAAAACCAACTTCACTTTTTTTCAATTAGCCTTAGTTGTCATTGTAACCAGAATTATTATATTTATAGAAAAACATTATTTTTATTACTTTAAACTCCATCTTTCTCAAGATAAATTCTCAGTGGAAACATCTTCCCCTTACACGCTATGAAATTCTTGCTGCAGCTTTAAGTGGATTCCCTTGTAGTGAATAATTATCCTTGCACAATAAGACTCTTTTATCTACATCACTTGATATTGTCATAGGGAACAAATGAGATAAAACTTGCAAATGCATTTTGAGAATTCTAAAGTGCTGTATTAATGCTAGAATTTACTCTGTGGCCAAAAAGAGAATACTTTGTTTACTGTGTGGAAGTTACTTCTACATACATTATTTATTTTATTCCCATAACAAACCCTTATAGATAGGTATATATCATCTCCAAACTATAAATTTGAAAAATGAAGAAACCTGCTCAAAGTTACGTAGCTGTTAGGTGGTTCAGCTATACCGAGAGTCCAAATTGACTGTCCCCAAGTCCAGAGCATCCAATCTATTCATTTGAACTACACAGAGCCACTATTTTGTAGTGAAACACAAGTTGAACATCTGTTTCATACGGTTCCACCTAACACATTCATTTGAGAATTATCCACTGATCATCTCCTCCTCATTAGATGTTAGTCTAAATTCTGCGGACATTGTGGTGATCAGTGCAAAGTCCCTGCTCTCATGGAGGTTATGATCTAGTGGAGGACATTATATAGAAAACAACTAAGCAAATAATGTAAACAAACAGGACAAATATCCTACTACACTATGAGCCATGCAGAGAATTAAGAGCAAGTTTTATATATATATATATTTTTTTTCTGTGGATCAGATAATTCACCACTTTGCACTAACTCTCCTACCTCTCAACATTACTCTGTGAAGTAGGGAATGGCATAGCCTTCATTTTTTTTAGATGAGAACACTGAGGCACAGAGAAGTTAAGTCACTTGCCCTGGGTTACACAGACAGAAGTAGAGCCAAGCTCCAAGCCTAGGCAGTCAGCTCTCAGAAGTACCCTTAAGCACTATGCTAACAGGCTGATGTAATAGAAAGAAATTAGATAGAGAACTAGGACTGCTTCTCAACATTTCATTCTTTATTCTTTATTAGTAATAGTCTCATGGTCTGAGTCTTCCTTCGCATATCTGAAATATAATGGATCATCTCAAAGAAGTTCTTCTAATTCTTTTGCTGGTTTAAATAGGGAATAATTTTTAGGAACTGGACCACATCCGCCGAGAACAATTTTACCCAAAGTTTACACGAGTGCTTAGATTCTTGTCATCTCCCTTTGGCCCCTTGCAAGAGTCTATTAACATGCCCAAAGTCCCCATTGTCCTTAGGACTATCATTTACCAGTCAACAGCAATGGAACTGTACCAGGCAACCCTGTGGCTATGCTTCCAGGAAAGCGTGAAACTGGGAAGAAGTGTTGGAGGACCTGATAATAACCAACTTCAGGATGATTTCATCTCTCTCCAGTTGCCTCTTTACTTACTGTTCATCTGTGATCCTTGCTCATCCTGAGATCCAAAGATCAGAGGAAATGATGATCGCATTTCCAATTAGAACAAATAGTATCTAACTTGAGCTGTATCATTAATCCTTTCAGAGACATTTGTATTGTGTTACTTATTCTGTAGACTAATGAGGCATAAAAGAAGAATTTCTTTCCTTTTCCTGTCTCTAAATGTAGGTCCAAATAATTGCTCCTGCCGCTGAAGACTAAGGTTAATTTGAAGTAAAGACCCAGCTGGGAAGTTTTCACTTGTCTAAGCAATGGAATCAAATGTGGATAGCCACTGTCATCCAACTGGCACCTGGTGACTTCCCTTTTTGCAGCTGGAGCCTCAATTCTGCAACGTCTTCACTTGGCATGTGTTTGCTTTTTATGAATGTATGCCGAGAATACTCCTCGTGCACCAAAGATGTTTCCTCATTAAAACTGTTTAACATAGCAATTTGCGTACTTATTAAATCATTCACTTATTGAATAACAAAGGTAGCTAACATTTCATTAGAACTGGAGATGCTAGGGAATGATCTCTGCCTTTAAGGGGCCTAGAAAGTAACAGGAAAGCAAAGAACATCCACTCAGCTTACCAGTGATACTTCGGAACAGACACTATGCAAAATAAAAATATGGAAGATAATTTCCCTTCCTGGTCTCTAGCGTATTCTTTTAAGTTTTTTCTAACATTAATTTTATTCAGTAGAGGCTGATATCCTAGATTTATCTCCCAAAACAACTGAGCATATGACATACCCAAATAGTGACAGTGGCTTGCTTACGTAGGGTGGAATACATATCAGTATCTTGGTGTGATGGACAATCTATTTTAGGGGGGAACACACCCAAGAGATTCTTACGCACGGCCCCCCTCACTCTTAAAGTGTATTAAAAATGTACCTTATAATGACAATCAGCTGTAATGTTTGTTAAACACACAGATTTCTGGGCTCTTTTACTAGAAAGTCAGATTCAGGAGGTCTGGGGTAAAATCCACAAATGTGTATGTTTAAGAATAGGTGACTCCTAGCATCATGTCTATTCAGAGAACGGAGCTTTAGAAACAATTTTAAAACTAGTCCTAAATTTTAAGCATTTGTGCTACTTATTTTTCAGCTGTTATTTTGTAGCTTTTAAACAAATTCTTAACATTTGAGGGAAATTTTTAACTTTTTTCTAAAAGTTTATTAAACAGGAGAAATTTTTCAAAGCTGTGTCTTTTTTTTCTCATCTAATCTCTACATATATTAAAAACAGGGGCACCTGGATGGCTCAGTGGATTGAAGCCTCTGCCTTAGGCTTGGATCATGGTCTCGGGGTCCTGGGATTGAGCCCCATGTCAGGCTCTCTGCTGAGCAGGGAGCCTGCTTCCTCCCCTGTCTGCCTGCCTCTCTGCCTACTTGTGATCGCTCTCTCTCTCTGTCAAATAAATAATTAAAATCTTTAAAAAACAAAACAAAGGGATACAACTAACCAAGTGGGAAGTGAAAACTTGCTCAAGTATGTTATAGATTCACTATTCTTTTGCCCCAATCAAAAGGGAAAAAAAATTTTTTTTTTCCTATTCTGTTTAGACAGAATTAGAAAAGAACACTCCCATCAGCATTCTCAGACACAGAAGCTGTTTCTGGGCAGTTGCTAGGTACTTTAGCAAATTACTCTGCCAAGCTCCTTAGGGACTCTCCCAGGTGTTTGTTATGTCTGCAACCAAATTATGGATTTGGAGATCAAACCATAAAATGCAAAAATGAAAGAACATATTTATCAAAAGTAACTGAGTAAAAATATAACCCAGATTTATATTAATAAACTATCTAACGTCAGAAAGTAAAGGGAAAAATGCTATCACCAAGTTGGATAAAGTTGGATAAAGGCAGCTCTCTCTCGGCTAAATGGTATGGTTGGAGAAATGGGGCAGATCGCGCCTAATGTCCTTCTCAGCTCACCTCTTCCTCCAGGATGACATTTCCTTTCAAGATTCAGAACCCTTCTAGCATGCTCACCTACTTCCTGGTCAAAACCTAGTCTTAGAAAAAGATCAAATAATGTATTTACCTTACAGACTTCTGTCTGAACACCACTGCCATGTAAAAGAAATAACTCTATAGTTTTAATCAAAAAGATAAGAAATAAGAAATGTTGACGAGGAGGTACAGAAAAGAGAGTTCTAGAGCACTGGAGGTAGGAATGTAAATTGGTGCAGCCACTGTGGAAAGCAATATGGAAGTTCCTCAAAAAATTAAAAATAGATCAAAGGATCCAGCAATTCCGCTTCAAGGTATTTATCTGCAGAAAACACAAACACTAATTCAAAAAGATATATGCATCACTATGTTCATCACAGCATTATTTACAATAGCCAAGACATGGAAACCACCTAAATGTCCACTGAAAGATGAATAGATAAATAAGATGTGGTGTGTGTATACACACACACACACACACACACACACGCACACACTAAATATTGCTCAGCCATAAAGATGAATGAAATCTTGCCATTTGCAACAACATGGACCATGGGGGTATAATGTTAACAAAAAGACAAATACCCTATGATTTCACTTATACATGGAATCTGAAAAACAAACCAAACAAACAAAACAGAAACAGAAACAGACTAATAGATACAGAAAACAAATTGATGGTTGCCAGGGGGCATGGGAAAGATATAATGAACAAAATAGGTGAATGGGATTTAGAGGTACAATCTTCCAGGTGTAAAATAAATAAACATGGGGATATAAAGAACATCACAAAAAATATAATCAACATTACTGTAACAACTTTGTGTGGTGACAGATGGTAACTAGACCTTTGTGGTAACCATTACATAATCTATATAAATATCAAATCACTGTGTTATATACCTGAAACTAACACAATAATGCACATCAATTATTCTTCAATTAAAAAAAGAAACAATTCTATTTGTAGTTGTAGAAATGTCAAGAATCATAAAGCAGGCTGTGGAAGTTTTGCTGCTTTGTCCCATAAGGGACAAATGCAATCCAAGCTAGAAATATAATTAAAACTAGATAAACAATCATATTCTTATGAAGACATTAGGGGCTAGTGATTATGTTTATCAAATGTATAGAGCTATTGTTAGTTTTGTGCAAGTATAAATTAACATTATCTATAACAGAGTTATAGATATCCAATTCATATAGACTAAAGTTGAAAATAATTAATATTCAATCTACTTCTACCTACTTTTGGTATAGTTCATATCACTGGGGACATAAATGTCTGTGGTCCCTCTATTCCTGCATCCTTGCAGAAGCTCAGAGAAAGACCACAGGCGGTGGTCCATGGCTTTGATTCTGAAGACCTGAAGATACGTTTTTAGAATGAGAACTGTAGAAAACTGCATGAATAAATGCAAATAACCTGGGAGGGTAGAGTTTATTCCTAAAAAGGACACTTGAAAAGAAAGAAAAGGGAAAGGAGGAGAGAGGCAAGGAAAATAAGGTAGTGTTAATAGTAAAGAAGTTTTAAAAAAGAGAGCAAATACTCAATTCTAGTTTATTTCTATGACTATGTAAACCATCTCCATCTTCACAAACTTTCAGTAAAGCATCCAAGACTAATCTACCAAATACCACATGGGGAAGTTTTATTTATAATTTGTTTGTTTATTTGCTTTTTTAAAAAATTTCTTTTCATCGTAACAGAATTCATTGTTTTTGCACCACACTGGGTGCTCCATGCAATCCGTGCCCTCTCTAATACCCACCACCTGATTCCCCCAACCTCCCACCCCGCCCCTTCAAAACCGTCAGATTGTTTTTCAGAGTCCATAGTCTCTCATGGTTCACCTCCCCTTCCAATTTCCCTCAACTCCCTTCTCCTCTCCATATCCTCATGCCCTCCATGTTATTTGTTAAGCTCCACATGGGAATGTTTTAATTTTCATAGTTTTGTTGAAAATGGGATAAAGAGGATGCATTCACTGTGTATATTACGTAATGGAGACAACATCCTTGGTAAAATAGGATATTCCAGAAGCTGAACTGATTGATCAGAAGCAAGATCTGAGCAAGATATGAGACCAGAAGAGACCAAGATAGATGCAGACATAACTCTCCCAACATTTCCATTGAATCATACATGCACATGTGCAGAATCTCTGCTACTGTTCGGTTGGATGGGGTGTAAACACACTTCATTTGAAACTCAAAGATAAGCTCACATCTGGGTTACATATATAATATGAAGTACATGGAACACTACATTGAAAACTAATGACATACTGTATGGTTACTAATATAACCTTAAAAAAAAAGAGTGCTTTAGAAATAAAATATGTATTTATTTAAATCTTGCCCTAATATGGGATGTGATAAAGGCATTAGTATTTGTGTAGTTTGATGATACCATTTGGTCATTATTAATTTATTCTAAGTTCTTTTAAGTGTTTTGAGTTACAGACAGTAGAATGGCTAGATCAATGGAAATCAGGGAGGTGGACAAGGAAGTATAGTATTCTACCTATGATAACTATACCTACCTATGATAGATAGTATATCTATCATATTACATATGAAGAAACTTCACATCTAATCCTAAGTATTATAAAGTATTATCCTTATACCCCAACTTCCTACTATGATTCTAAAATAAATATTCTTCTCATCATATTTTTAAAATGAACCAAACATGCATGACCCAGGTGCTGTCTCATGCTCCTTATTCATATCCCTGCCCATGAGGAGCAAATTGTGGTTTGCTCCTACATCCATGAAATAAGCACACATAGGTCAGGACCAAGAAATTTCTTCTCAATGCATGTCTAGGGGCCTATCTTTCTCAGTCACCACTTCCGGGCTCAAGACATGCAGGACAACAGTTCTGGGCAAGCAAACCTACTTGGAAGAAACAAATTCTCCTTTGACTATATGGTTCCAGTTGGGGTAAAGGTAGTAGAAAGCACAGTTGTGGCCAAAGATCCAAGTAACTTTTATGCAAACTGTTTACTAAAATAAGTCTCTAGAATTTTGATCAGTGTCCATCTTATTCCTAGCAATTTTTCTCAGTTGACTCCAAACTTGTACTAGGGGGCATGAGATGCAGGAATAATCATCACCCTCAAACTTCAACAGTATAATCTATTTCCAGTGAAAATTATGTGATAACTAAAACAGAAATAATCAGGTAATTGATGGTGATTGCCTTGCAGCTATGTCTTGGATGCCATTTCTAAAAAGGAAGCCAATTTTCTAAAAATGCATGTTAAATGCTGCACACAATTGATTCTCTATGTCATTAAGCCAAGGAGGATATTACTTAGGGGGTTATTCATTTTTATTTTACTTTAATGAATGTTAAGAACCTCTAAATTACTTACAACAATTAAGACAATTAGCTTTGTGCGGAACTGTGAAGTTGGACCTCACTGCACTCTTTTCAGTTTCTGGTATGTTCCTCCTTGACTAGAATTCACTTTGATAAAACACAAGTCAGAACTGCACTTTATTTGGCTTCCTTTTTTCACACATTGTATATGTTCCTGTTGAATTTTATTTTCCCTTTCAGATTTTCTGAGCAAGAGAAGAAACAGTAACCCTTCAACAGATTTCACAAGGCTGAAATCTTTTGACAGATTCTAACAATGGAAAGACTTTTCAGTTCTGTATTTCACCTAAAGTTTAGGAATGAACTTCTTTTTTATTGAGTGTTCTAATCGATAAGCAAAAAAAGCTGGATCATGGAGTATTTTGGTTAATAGCAATAATTTGAATATATATAATTCTATGAATAGCTTCAAAATGTTTCAAATATTGGCATATCTATTTAAAATATTTTTCTAATGGGACACCTGGGTGGTTCAGTCAGTTGAACGTCCAACTCTGGTTTCGGCTCAGGTCATGATCTCAGGGTCTTGAGATAGAGCCCCTCATCAGGCTCTAAACTGGGTGTGGCACCTGCTTGAGATTCTCTCTCCTCCTCTGCCCATCCCTGCCTCAAATAAATAAAAGATTTTATTTATTTATTTTTCAGAGAGAGAGAGCACAAGCAGGGAAAGTGGCAGGCAGAGGGAGAAGCAGGATCCCTGCTGAGCAAGGAGCCCAATGTGGGACTCAATTCCCAGGACCCTGGGATTATTCCCTGAGCAGAAAGCAGACACTTAACCAACTGAGCCACCCAGGCATCCCTATAAATAAATCTTTAAAGAAGGAAAATACAAGACCTTGGCATAAGCGAGGAAAGGCCATGGAAATAAGGGATAGTGGTAAGTCTTTAGGTTTTGGTATCAAACCTGCCACCCACCCAAATCAACTATAAAAGGAGGACAAAATCCATAAAATAACTATTTACAGACATTGTTTAATGATCAACACAGGGCTTTGGGCATTGAAAGAAGGGCAGCATAAAGGTGAGTGCCATGTTTATTCTCACTTTCTCCCTGAGAATATTTTCTAAACTATGGCAAAGAAAGGGGCATCCTTGCCCCTTCGATCACACAGATCAAAGCTTGGGGCTGCCAATACACTGGGTCTGGAGACAGGTTATTACATAGGAAATATACACAGGTACCAAAATCTAGACATTCCCCCTAGGGGTCTTGGCTAATTCCTAAATTGTACATTTACAAGGTAAGTGTCCAAAAAGCCTAGCAGAGGAAAACCACTGGGAGGTTGGAAAGCTCTGCAGAAATTTCAGAGGCTGCAGAGTGTTGAGAAGATGTTGAATTTCACACCCAACTGAGTAAAGAGACCTCTAAAAACATCTCTGGCTTTCAGTTGAAACAATGGAGGAACCAGGCAATGGGAGTAACAATTATGCACCAGGAATAAAGGCTACTCTATAAAAAATACCACTGAAATCTTGATAAGGATTACATTGAATATATAGATATCTGTAGGTAGTATGGACATTTTAATAATATTAATTCTTCTAATCCATGAATGTGGGGTATATTTCCATCTTTCTCAATTTCATTCATTGTAGTCCTATAGTTTTCAGTGTAGAAATCATTCACCTACTTGGTTAAATTTATTCCTAAGCATTTTATTGATTTTTATTCTACTGTAAATGAGATTGTTTTATTTTTTCCAAAATTTTATTTAAATTCAAGTTAATTCACATATAGTGTAGTATGAGCTCAGAGGTAGAATTTAATGATTCATCAGTTGCATATAACACCCAGTGTTTTTTCACATATTCTAATAGTATTTTTCACAGAAATAGAAAAAAAAAATCCTAAAATGTGTATGGAACCACAAAAGATATCAAATAGCCAAAACAATTCTGTGAATAACAAAGCTGGAGACATCACACTTCCTGGACTGCAAACTAAACTGTACAGGCATAATAATCAAAACAATATGATACCAGAAACAGACACAGAGACATATGGAACAAAATCAAGAGCCCAAAATACACCATGTATATGTGGTCAAGTAATATTTGAAAAGGGAGCCAAGAATACTCAATGAGGAAAGGATAATCTCAGCAATAAATAGTGTTGGAAAAACTGGTTAATCACACACAGAAGAATTGGACCCTTATCTTACACCACTCACAAAAATCAACTCAAAATGGATTAAAGACTTAAATAGAAGACCTGAAATCATAATATTCCTAAAAAGAAAACATAGCAGAAAATCTCCTTGACATTAGTCTTGGCAATAATTTTTTGGCTACGACACCAAAAGCACAAGCAACAAAAGTAAAAATCAATAAGTGGGACTACATCAAACAAAAGGTTTCTGCAGAGCAAAAGAAAAAAATCAACAAAATGAAAAGGCAACCAATGGAATGGGAGAAAATATTTGCAAATCATACATCCAATAAGAGTTCAAAATCCAAATATATAAGGAATTTATACAACTCAACAACAAAAAAATCTAATTTAAAAAGGGGCAGAGGGGGGCGCCTAGGTGGCTTAGTTGATTAAGCAACTGCCTTCGGCTTGGGTCATGATCCTGGAGTCCTGGGATCGAGTCCCGCATCAGGCTTCCTGGTTGGAAGCCTGCTTCTCGTTCTAACCCTTTCCTCTCTTCGTGCTCTCTCTCTCACTCTCTTACTCTCTCAAGTAAATGAAATCTTTAAAAAAAAAAAATGGGCAAAGGAACTAAATAGACATTTTTCCAAAGAAGACATACAAATGGCCAAAGGTAGATGAAAAGGTGCTCAATATTACTAGTTATCAGGGAAAATAAAATCAAAATCACAATGAGATATCACCTCATACCTCTTATTTTGCCTATCATTAAAAAGACAAGAGAGAACAAATATTGATGAAGATGTAGAGAAAAGAGAATCCTTATCCACTGTTGGTGGAAATATAAATCTGTATAGCCACTATACAGTGGAAACAGTATGGGAGGTCCTCAAAAGATTAAAAACAGAACTATTATATATACGATCTAGCAATCCCTCTGAGTTTACATCTAAAAGAGATGAAAACAGGATCTCAAAGATATATCAGCACTACCATATTCATTGTAACACTATTCACAACCCAGCCAAGATACGGAAGCAACTTGAGTGACCATCAATGGATGAGTGGATAAACAAAATGTAGTGTGTAGTTCCCACCACATGGGTGAAACTTGAAGGCATTATGCTAAGTGAAATAGGTCAGGCAGAAAGACAAATACCATACAATGTCACTTCTATGTGACACCTGAAAAAGCTGAACTCACAGAAACAGACAGCAGAAAAAATGATTACCAGGGGTTGGGTGATAGGGTTAATGTGAAGATATTGGTCAAATGGTACAAATTTCTAGTTATAAGACAAATAAGTTCTGGGGATTTAAGGTACAGCATTGTGATGATAGTTAATACTGTATTATATACTTGAAAGAAGCTATGAGAGTAACTCTTAAATGTTCTCATCACAAAAAAAGAAAATAGTAATTATAGCTAATGCTAGGGTGATAATCGTTTTGCAACATATACATCTAATCAACAGGTTATACACCTTAAACTTGCACAATGTTATATGTCAATTATATCTTAATAAAGTTGAAAAAAAGGAGTAAGTGCTACCCTCTAAGAATGAACACAAGTGCAACAGCTTCAACCTAATAAAGTCTGAAGCAATTCTCAGCAGAATCAAAGTAACCTCCAATTATTAAAATGCTTAACAAAACAAAACATAGCTCTCTTTGAGGTATGATAACATAATCTAAAGGATTTACAATTTATCATCCACAATGTTCAGAGGTAAAATAAAAATTTACCAGGCAAGTGAAGGAGAAGGAAACTGTAACTATTAATCAAGAAAGAAAGCAATCAATGGGAGAGACTCAGAGGTATTACAGATGTTTGAAATTAGAAGACAAAGTGTTCAAATAACTATGATTAATACGTTAAATGATAGAAAAGATGGGCAAAGGGATAAAAAATTAAAATATTTAATTTCAATGGTGTATTAAATGTATTAAATGGTGTATTAAAAAATATGGCTTACATTAGCACTGGAGATTTTTAGAATATAATAAATATAAATATAATATAAATATATAAATAAATATATATAAATATATATAATAAATATAATATAAATATATAAATAAATATAATGAATTAAAAATTCATTGGGTAATTAAAGACTGAAAACAGTGGACTATAGGATTGGTGAATTAGGGACCTATTCGATAAAAAAATGAAATATCCAAACTAAAGAAGGGAACTGGATGAATGTATGGGACACATGTGAGACACACTCAAACGTCTAACACATGTGCAACTGGAGTTCCAGAAAAAGAAGAGAAAATGTCACATTCAACTGAAAACTGGCTGAAAATTCTCCAACTCTGATAAAAGACAAGAACATACAAATTCAAAATATTCGCCGAACTCCATGCAGGATTATTTTTAAATAAATAAGTTAAAAAAAAAAAACCTAGGCACAATATAGTCAAAATACTCAACAAAAGAGCAAATAGTAGTTAAGTCAGCAGGGTTTGGAAAAAAATCATACTACCTTCAAAGGAACAATAAAAGTGATAGACTTTTAAACAGAAACTGTGGAAGTTTCTTTAAGGAGCTGAAAGAAAAAGACCTGCCGACCTTGAAGTCTATACCATGAAATAGACTTCAAAATAAAAGCAAAGACCAAAAAATTGTAAAAATGAACAAAAGCTAAAAGAAAGACAAATCTGAATTTATTGCTAGCCCACTTGCATATAAGAAATTATCTCAGATAGAAGCACATACCTACAGAAATAAATGGAAAACAACAGGAAAGGATAAAGGATAAAGGTTCTTCAAGTTTATTAAATAAAGAAACATTCCATGAAGAGCTCCATTTTTTCAAAGATATATCATCATACCACCACATGGAAATACATTATTGAAATATACCCAGAACTTTTAATTCAAGTCTTTCTATAAACTTCAAAATGTGTTGTTATTATTAGGGTCATTTGTTAATAACAAGATGAAACATATCAATAAAACTGACCCAATCCAACATATTTACCATATCCATCTATGTCAGAATCTTGTCTGCTAATTTCCAGTCTTCATTTTAGTCATATCTGAGATGCTTACCTAAAACAGCAGGTTCTCACAGCAAACACTTTGTGGCAGGTAGCCTGAGATTAACAAGGAAGAAATGTAATGTGCATTGATGGTTGCAATTCTGTAAACCACAAGCATTGATTGTGTGCCCACTGAGGGCAAAATATCAGAAGTAGGTCCTCCTGAATACAAACACAGGGCCAGCCTTCCTCAGTTCTTAACCTCCTGGGAGCTAATGCAAATCAAAGAAAGAAATAGTTAAGGATGATTATGGAGTTCTATCTCCCAAACTTCCTATTCATATGTCCTTTATTATGATTTGTATTGTAACTGATGCTGTCCCAAGTGCTATGGAAACACATATTACGGAGACCCATTCCATTCTCAAAAGCTTACAGTCTAATAGTAGAAGGGAGAAACACAATAAGTGACAGATGCAATAAAGTGTTGTTGGTGACATAATAGAAATCCAGAAGGTTGCAGTGTGACACAGGAAGAAAATGAGCAATTCATCCTAGGATGTGTCAGAAAAGTGTTCATAGGGGAGGTGACATGAGCTCTAAATTTTGAAAGATGAGAAGCCATTTTCCAATGGCCATGAAAGAAAAGCCTGCCGGCTTAAGAGCAGAGAGGAATGGCAGGGGTTGGAAAAACAGTCTTACTTTCTTGGGAGTGAATGCAGCTGTGTGTGAGGTGAAGAACAGTTAAAAGGGGAACAGTGGGGAAGTTTGCAGAGGTCAGATTATGGAGACTATGTCAGGTATACTATGTCATGTATAAAATATAGACTCTTGTTTAGATAGCAAAAACTGCCATTACATAGTCCAAGCTCTCTTCAAACAAACAAACAAACAAATAAAAATGTAGCCAAGTTCTACTAGCCCTGTGCTAATATGGTAGTCATGCAACACATATGGATATTTAAATTTAAATGTAATAAAATTAAGGGGCACCTGGGTGGCTCAGACAGTTAAGCATCTGTCTTCAGCTCAGGTCATGATCCCTAGGGCCTGGGACAGAGCCCAACATTGGGCTGTCTGCTCAGCAGAGAGTTTGCTTCTCCCTCTCTCTCTGCCTCTCCCCTTCACATATGCTGTCTCTTGCTTTCTCTCTCAAAATCTTTTTTCAAAATTAAAATAAATAAATTAATAAATGTAATAAAATCGAAAATTCGCCTTCTGAGTTCCACTAGCCAAATCTGAAGCAATCATAAGATACACATAGCTCATGGTTAGTGGACCTGACAGTGGCCTCACACAATTAAAGTTTGCCTTTCACTCAAGCAAAGGTCAGAACAGGAGTTCCAGATCAGGGAGAGTAGAAGTTTGATTATCACAGTCACTCAAAATCCAGGCTGACAGAATCTCTGCCATCTTCAAAGCCAGTCTTTCCAAATCCCCCTACACATCAATATCTGGACAACAGATTGGGGGAGAGCATGAAGGGTCAGAACTACAGAAAACATATATCCCTTCTGCTAACATCTTGAACTCCAGGCCTTTGACAAACAGATATTTTGTCATCACTTTCTCCAAGTCTTTCATTTGTTGATTTATGTTCCTTTAAAAAACAAAAACAAAAACAAAAACAAAAACCACTTTTTTAAATTTACTTTTTTTTTTTAAAGATTTTATTTATCCATTGGACAGACAGTTGTAGTAGACACAAGTAGGCAGAGAGGCATGCAGAGAGAGAGGAAGGGAAGCAGGCTCCCCACTGAGCAGAGAGCCTGACGTGGGGCTCAATCCCAGGACCCTGGGATCATGACCTGAGCCAAAGGCAGAGGCTCTTACCCACTGAGCCACCCAGGTGCCCCTTTAAATTTACTTTTTAAGAAGTAAACTCTACACCCTTCATGGGCTTGAACTCACAACTCCAAGATCAAGAGTCATATGCTCCACCAACTGAGCCAGCTAGGTGTCCCTGCTGATTTATATTCTTAAGATGTCTTTTCACTGATAGAGCTTTTTTATTTTGATGACATCTAATTTACTGATATTTCTTATTTTTTATGGTTATTTTTTTCTGTGACTAAGAAGCCTTTATCTCACCTAAATCATAAAGGTAGTCTCCTATCTTTTATCCTCTCTGAGTTTTATATTTCTAATGTTTACATTTAGAGTTCCTCCTGATTAATTTCTTCTGTATATGTTGTGAAGTTAGGAGCATAGTTCACTTCTCTAGCATAGCTTTCTAGTATTCCAGCAACATTTGTTGAAATGGCCTTTCTTTCCATACTGGATAGTACTTGGTGCCTTCCTCAAAATTCAAGTAACATTGTGATTATACATAGTAATACTGTATTGAGCGTTTAAAATTTGAAAGGGTAAGCTCATGTTAAATGTTATTACCACAATAAGGGAAAAAACACAAGAAGAATAATAATCATTTAACCATATAACAGGGGGGCCATCCCTGAGCTCTCTATTCTGCTCCACTGATTGTCTGTAGATCTTCGCAGCTGTACTTGAGTCTTCGGATTATTATAGCTTTATAGTTACCCTGGTTCCTAGTTCCTTTCTTTGGTTAACGTTGCTCCTTTTTATCTAGCTTCTTATTGTGGAAATTTAGATAAGTAATTTCAGATATAAGTATTAAAAACTATAACTGCTACTCTAGACACTAATTAGCTACATCCCATAAATTTTGATGTGTGATATTTTCATTGGCATTCAGTTCAAAATATTACCTATGAATTACTTAAGAGCATGTTACTCAATTTACATATAGTTTGGCTTTTATATATCTATATCTATATCTATATCTATATCTATATCTATATCTATATATATATCTTCTTGGTCCTAATTTCTAATATAATTCCATTATATTCAGAAAGCACATGTTGTTCAGGTCATCTAAACTTTTACTTTGTTGTTTACTTCTTTTAAGAATTGCTTAGAGAAGAGTAGTAAAATCTAGTTTGATTTCTGGAGTTTTCTTCTCCCTTTAATTCTGTTAATTCTGCTGTAGGTATTCTGAAATTCCATTTATGATTCTTAGGTCTTTCTAATGAATTGATGCTTTTATATTTATGATATTTCCCTTTCTATGTCTGGTAATTCTATTGGTCTTAAATTTTAATTTATCTAATATTTGTAAAGCACTCTGATCTCCTTTTACTTAAAATTAATTGTGTTTTTGTATTTAAAGTGTCTCTTTTAGAAAGCATTAGGTCTTGCCTGTTTATATATTCTAAGTATCTCTGCCTTTTTAATTGGGATGATAGTTTATTAATATTTAATGTGACTATTGATTCTGCTGGACTTTTGTCTGCCTTTTTATTATTCGTTTTCTTTTTGTCCCTCTTTTTTCCTTTGCTTTTCTTTATCTGCCTATTTTGGCTTATTTGAATACTTTTTAGAATTCCATTTTAAGTTTATCTATTAGCTTGTTAGCTAGACCTCTGTTTTTATTGACACTCTCCTCTGTCATCTTCATTTTGCTGTTAAACTCATGCAGTGAAATTTTTTTATATCAGATACTGTTATTTTTCATTTCTGAAGTCTGAATTTGGTTTGTATTTATAGTCTCAATTTTCTTTTCTGAGATTTGCAATCTCTCCATTCATTATGAACATATACCTTATTGAACATAATTATAAGAGTCATTTCATGCACTTTCTGCTAATTCCAGTATCTAGGTCATCCATTGATTGTCTTTTAAAAATAGATCACATTTTACTGATGCATTTTTTGCCAGGAAATGTACAATTGTACCATAGACATTGTGAATATTATTGTTGAGGAGTCTCTGGATTCCATCACTTTCTTCCAAAAAGCACTGGTATTTTCATTTTACCAGGCAACTAATTTGATAAGACTAAAACTGCCAACTATGACTTTAAGGCAGCAAATTCAAATGCCAGTTCAGTTCTTTTATTCTTTGCTAGGCTGATTACAGTCTGTCCCTCCCAATCCTCATACACATGATTTATGGGGGGGTGGGCAGAAATTCCGGAACAGTTTATATAGAGACTTTGAGAAGCTCCTCCCCATGCCCCAGCTTTCTCATTTTGAGATTCCTCTCTTACTTTCCAACAGTCACAACTGCCTTGAACTCTGTCAAGACAGGAAAGAATTCCTATCTTCAAGATAGGAAAAGATTTTCATTGGAGTTTTAGCCACCTTGCTTACGCTCCCTACAAGCTAAACAAACAAACAAAAATCATTAAAATGGGAAATACATCACATTGATCCCTTCTTTCAAGTACCAACTTCCCTTCAGAATCTGCCTTCCTTCCTTCATTCTTTAGAGACTTCAAGTATTTGTTTTTTCCATTTTATTCAGAACTTAAAGTTACCTGAAGAAGGGTAATTCTAATAGAAGCATGCTTGCTCACATCATATGAGGAACTCTGGGGTAGATTTATTTTTAATAAACATTTTAGCATATCAGCATTCCAGGCACACAACTGCAAACCGACTCCTGCTTTCAGTATTTGCTGAAGACTATCCTGAGACATCTGACTCTTGGGAGAAAGAGATTTAGGGACATTCCTATTGGAACTTCAAGTTCTATATCTGCTTCAATCCAGTCATAAACAAGAATTCATTTGGATGATATTAGTTCCATAAACAAGGTCTTTACTAATTTAAGATTTAACTCATGAAGATCTCAACCTTTAATGTGCATGAAAGTCATCTCTGTAGACTTCTATAAATGAACATGCCTGTATTTCTATATCAGAGATCTGTATCAGGAGATCTAGGATAGATTCAAATGTATTTTATTTTTCAACAATTTCAGTTAATTCTCAGGTAATCCAACTAGTAGAATTACTGATTTAACAGTTTCCCTTCAGCTTTTTCAAAGAAGCAAGTGGAATTAAGAGTCAGAAGACCTGAGTTTCAGTACATTGTCCCTCAATTTTACCAAGACTGCTGTATTTGTCAACTTTTAAACTTTGTCTCAAAATGATCATTGTATGTGCCTTACATAAATCATAGGGTTGTTTGTAAAGATCAAGTGAAATAATTAAAGCATATGACAAATTATGAAGCACAATATAATTATAAAATACTTTCATAAGATTCCTTTTTTTTTCATTTTTCCTTTTTTGAAAATAATAATGAAAATATTGCCCTTGACTTTATCTGGTATATAAATAATTGTTTTTCAGTACCAGAAAAGAAGTGTCAATGTTCTGGTAAAAATTTGGGGCTGCTTACTTTTTTTGTTTCTCTTCCAGTTTTAATCCAACAATACTAAATCACTTTTCCCTTTTCCTTAAAATACATGAATCCAAAGCTAGATATAATTGCATAATAGGAAGCTCTACTCAAATGCCTGTTCTCACTACACTTAACTTCTTTAATCCTTTAATTTTTATATGCCCTATTTTTGGTAGCATTAGAAGTCATTTTGGGTTTGTTTTTAATTATTTACTGCATCTCATTCCAGACAGGGTTAGATAGTCCCTATTTAGAAACAGATCATAAACAATATACCATAAATACAAATAGTGCATTTAGACTAATGAACACTCTTGGTTGGTCTCTATCCAAAATTATTCTGGAGTCTTTTATGGTCTCAGTTCCTCACATTCTCAACTGCTTTAAGAAGCATCCCTTTGAACATTTCTCCAAAGAAGACACAGAAATGACCAACAGACACATGAAATGATGCTCAATGTCACTCGGCTTCAGGGTAATACAAATCAAAACCACAATGAGATTCCACCTTACATGAGTCAGAAAAGCTAAAATGAACAAGTCGGGAAATACCATGTGTTGGCGGGGATGTGGAGAAATGGGAACACTCTTACACTGTTGGTGGAAATGCAAACTGGTTCAGCCATTCTGGAAAAAAGTACAGAGTTTCCTCAAAAATTTAAAAATAGATACCCTATGAGCCAGCAATTACTACTAGATATTTATCCAAAGGATACAAACACAGTTATTCAAAAGAGCACATGAGTCCCAGGGTTTATAGCAGCAATATCCACAATAGGCAAACAATAGAAAGAGCCCAGATGTCCATTGACAGATAAATGGATAAATAAAATGTGATACACACACACACACACATACACACACACACACACACACACACACACATACACACAGAGGAATATTATTCAGCCATCAAAAAGAATGAAATCTTGTCATCTGCAATAACATGAATGGAACTAGAGGGTATTATGTTAAGGAAAATAAATCAGAGAAAGAAAAATACCATATAATTTCACTCATATGTGGAATTTAAGAAACAAAACAGATGAACACAGGGGAAGGGAAGGGGAAATAAAATAAGATGAAATCAGAAAGGGAGACAAAAGAGACTCTTTTTTTTATTTTAATTTCTTTTCAGCGTAACAGTATTCATTGTTTTTGCACCACACCCAGTGCTCCATGCAATCTGTGCCCTCCATAATACCCACCACCTGGCTCCCCAACCTCCCACCCCCCCCCCCCGCCGCTTCAAAACCCTCAGGTTGTTTTTCAGAGTCCACAGTCTCACATGGTTTATCTCCCCTTCCAATTTCCCTCAACTCCCTTCTCCTCTCCATCTCCCTATGTCCTCCATGTTATTTGTTATGCTCCACAAATAAGTGAAACCATATGATAATTGACTTTCTCTGCTTGACTTATTTCACCCAGCATAATCTCTTCCAGTCCCGTCCATGTTGCTACAAAAGTTGGGTATTCGTCCTTTCTGATGGAGGCATAATACTCCATAGTGTATATGGGCCACATCTTCCTCATCCATTCGTCCGTTGAAGGGCATCTTGGTTCTTTCCACAGTTTGGCGACCGTGGCCATTGCTGCTATAAACATTGGGGTACAGATGGCCCTTCTTTTCATGACATCTGTATCTTTGGGGTAAATACCCAGGAGTGCAATTGCAGGGTCATAGGGAAGAAAAAGAGACTCTTAACTCTAGGAAACAAACTGAGGATAGTTGGAGGGAAGACGGGATGGGGTCACCGGGTGGTGGGCATGAAGGAGGGCACTTGATGTAATGAGCACTGGGTGTTGTATGCAACTGATGAATCACTACATTCTACCCTTCAAACTAGTAATATGATATATGTTAACTAAACTGAATTTAAATATTTTTTTTAAAAAGCATCCCTTTGATATATTTCCTCTCCCATTGTTTCTCACTCTCTTTGAGCTCTTTTCCCATTCTGCCTTTGTTAATACCTTTTCCTCTACTCTGTCCTTCTGGCTATTCCAAAATCACTGGGTATCTTCCTGGAGGAAAAATAACTCGAAATTATAAAATATTCCTGAACATTTCCCAAAAATGTTCATTCTCTACCCAGGTCAGTTCATTACTTTTTGCTTACTGAATATGTCAGAAAATTGATGCCAAGAAAGTGTGTTTGTATGCCATGTAGAACTATCTTAGCCCTAACCTGATAAATTGTTTGTTTGGGTTTTTTTTTTAATATCATCAGATGATCTATGATCACACTTTAGATTCAAAGTGATTGAACCCTAGGTAAGTTTACATTATGCCCATTTATCATCCCAGACTCTTGAAGATTTGATCATGACAAAAGACTAGGGAGAATTCTTGTTTCAAACACTTTTGTGATAATGCAATTCCTCCCCACCAGCAACTCTGCTTCTTGACCCTAAAAATGCAGTCCATTAGACAAGTGAAAAATTTACAGCTGGTGTTCTCTCTTTCAATTTCTTGCTTCTGGCCCAGGCCCTGCCTCTCATAACTTCACCTCAAGCGGCACCGCCGGCAGCCAGAACTTGCCAAAGAGCCTGTTATCATTATTTGTAGAGAAACCATTAGTTGTTAAAGACGGTGCCCTTTCTCAGAGCAACCCTGCTTCCTAAGAGAAAGAACATGTCATCAAAGGAGGTTGTGAGCAGAGGGTTAGGTTAGGTGGCAAGATGGTTGTAAAATTAACTAGGAAATAGCCAGTGTTTCCTTTAGATCCTGTCCAATAACTAGCACTTTACCAGAGCTCTTAATACTATGCCTTAATGGTCTGTGTGAAGGTACAAGGGTAGGAGTATGACTTGCCTAACCAGAAGCCCCTCAGTAAAGAAGTACATTGTGCCACTGCCTCCCTAAGAGGGATTAGGGAGAGTGCAAATGGGAGGCCTGAATTATTTATGAAAACTATTAACAGCAAGTATGGTTGCCAAGGGAATGAGGCAGTGTGGCCTCAGGTAGATAGCTTACTGCCAGAACTCCAACTTCTTTTTCTTTGATTCTTTTGCTAATTCTAGTGATCTTTTCAAACTTCCCTTTTTGGTGATAGATCCCTAAAAATGTGTGTGTATAATGTGGCAGAAAAACCTGCAAAAACCTTCAATAAACCTGAAACAGCTTACAAATGAGAGCTCAGGCAGGAGGAGAAGCTGTTTTCTGGATTGAGAGTAGGAAAAAAAAGAGTAGGAAAAAAAAAAGAGTGGCGGGACCTCTGTTCAAAGAAATGTCAAGGGGCGCCTGGGTGGCTCAGTGGGTTAAGCAACTGCCTTCGGATCAGGTCAGATCCCGGGGTCCTCGGATCAAGCCCCACATTGGACTCCTCGGGGAGCCTGCTTCTCCCTCTCCCTCTCCCTGCTACTCTGCCTGCTTGTACTCTCTCTCTGTCAAGTAAATAAATAAAAGCTTTTAAAAAATGTCAAATGGTTATATCTACATGCTTTGTTTCATAGCTTTGATGTTACCCCATGTGACACTGATGTCCCTTAGAAGAAAGGGAGAAATAAAACAGGCCTGATTAAGCAAAGGATGATTCTCCCTTTGGCCTCAGTCTCTCTACCGCAAAATGGAAGTAAGAATGCAGGAGAAGGGAGTTGAGGGAAATTGGAAGAGGAGGTGAACCATGAAAGACTATGAACTCTAAAAAACAAAATGAGGGGTTTGAAGCGGTGGGGGTGGGAGGTTGGGGGAGCCAGGTGGTGGGTATTAGGGAGGGCACAGATTGCATGGAGCACTGGGTGTGGTGCATAAACAATGAATTCTGTTACGCTGAAAAGAAATTAAAAAAAATATATATATATATATAAAGAATATCCATGGAAAGCATACTATATATATGAATATACATATATGTACATACATATAATTTTATATACACATACAAAGAGAGAGAGAAATGTAACCATGTGCCATGTACCCATCATTTGACTTCAATAAATAAAAATTCATGACCAAAAAAAAAAAAAAAGAATGCAAATGTAAGGATAGCTTTTTTCCTCACAGGGATATTTTGAAGATGCAAAATTATCATAACAAGCTCAAAAATTGTGTACTGATCTTAGTATAGTGTAAGCAGAGACATACTTTCAAAATGCAAGTCTAATATCATACATCTCCAGGTTTGGAACATTTTAATGATTGCTGTTTCGGTGGGGCTACAGATGAAACTCTCCATTCCCAGCCCAGGCCAGGCAGGCCCTGCTTGATCTGGCTCCGCTTGATCTGGCTCCACCTGAACTCCTCTGAGCCCTCCGTCCTCCAGCAGCACTGGCCTCCTTCCGTTCCTCACAAGCACTGTCCCCTCTAGGGCTGCAGGGCTGCTCACTGCACAGGATCCCTGACCTGTTCGTGTAGCATGCTTTTGCCCTCGGACACACTTCTATCGCTCCTCTGCTTGGTAATAATTGTCACCTTTGGTCATGAATTTTTATTATTTTATTTTATTCATGATGTAAATTATCCCCTATATGACTGGTAAATAGGGAACAATGTTCTTATAATTCAAAAGTAATGCTGGTTTTCATACATTGTTTCCTAGTCGCTGAATGTTTTAAGGTTATCCAGAGCAAGCTTTATCACGATTAAAGAAAAGACATATACGGAAATCTTTAGAAAAAGGTTTAAAAAAAATTGACAAAAGCACTTCCCTTTAGTGCTTCAAGAGTATCTTTACATGTGCAGGGATGTTAAGCTCGCTGGCGAAACTGCCAACACAGTTGAAGAAGCTGCAAAAACATTATTCCTTGAATTAAAACAATATGGATTAATGAAAAAGGCCATACATTAGATCAGATTTTTAGTTTTGGTAAAACTTATTCATATTGGAAAATCCATATTTTTTTAAAATTTTTTTAAATTTCTTTTCAGAGTTCCAGAATTCATTGTTTATGCACCATACCATATCTTGAATCTAGGATTTAAAGCTGCTAGTGACCAATTAACTTTAAAGTCAGGTGCAAATGCCGTTAGCGGGTTAGCAATGCCTATACATGTAAAAATTTTTAATAGTAATTGTTGTGTTTCCTTAGTGCTCTGCAAATTCCACAGTTTCGAGTGGTCTCTCCTCATTTTATTTTCCCCATGGGCCCTGTTATTTTTAGTGTTCAATTTTGCAGAATGTAGGGTTTTTCAATAGCGCAGACACTGGCATTATAGCAGAAACACTCATATCTCTATTTTATGCCACTGTCTCTGGCTACAAAAGAACAAAGATTTTGTCTGGCTAGCCGATTATGTTGGGAAAATTTGAAAGCAAAGAAAATATGTGTTGTTTCAATATTAGAACTGATTCTATAAAGGCTAGTCAAGTGGGAATTTAGGACTTCCTCTGGCTTTCAATGAAGATATAACTCTTGTCTTGTTGGCAGAAGATGTTCTCCAAGCACCTCCATACATCTCATTGGAGTCAATATTGCCTGTCTCCCAAATCCCTTACTTGGGTCTGTCACAATTACAAATCTTTCCATGAAAACTGCATAATCTCTTCTCTGTTTCAGAATTAAAATCCTAATATCCCCAAGGCTCTGGACTTCAGATCTCCTGCTCTCTTTTTCTTCTTAATTCTCTGTTTCTTCTTAATGTTCTGTGGCCTGTGTATGTACATCATGTATATATATGCATATAAGTGCATGTGTATATATGTATATGTGTATGTATATGTAGGTGTATATGTGTATCCTCTGTAAGATATATACACACATACATACATATATATCTCCTATATATACATGCATGTATAAATATATACTCCTATAGATACACACATATATAAATATGTATGTGTGTATATATACATATATACCCATGTACACACAAATACATCTATATAACCCTACAGAGGTATGCATATTAGGCCCTAACATGACCTTGCCTCATAGAGATATCTATGCATAGACATCTGTTCATTTGAGGAAATGTGTTGTTTTTTTTCTCCTACTGTTGAGCAAAATTATCCAAGGGTGGATTTACACCAGCTTATGCAAATATGGCATAAAAGCCATTAGCCTTGGGTTCCTTCTTAGAGAAGACGATTCCCTTCACAGCACACACACACGTTAATACAATAAAGCCCATGATGTTCATGCAGTGGTAGAATAAAGAAGGAAACCTCTGGAAAAACAGCTTCAAACTCTGGCTTTCTCTTTTTGTGCGACCTTGGGCAAGCTGCTGAGCTTCTGTGAGCCTCCATTTTTCCATCTCTACAGAGGGATAATATTAAAACCACAATAAGAGAGGATTATTCTAAAAATAAAGTAAACAACACGATGAAAGTGACTTCCTTATAGCGCCTGGCACCTCGTGGGTATTCAGTTAATGTCTGATAGCTGTATGATCCGCAATTGCTATAGAGCAAATATCAGACTGTCTTCCAGGAATGCAGATGGAAAAATGACAGTCCTACAATGAAAGAGTGCAAATGCTGATAGCAGATACTGGCAAGTAAATAAACAAAGTCAAACTACTGTGATTGAAGGACCATGAAGACAAGGGGCCCTCAGGAGGATCATCTAAACCAGACTCAGAAGTTCAAAGGTTTTCCTGCGACGTCATGTTTGAGCTGGACCTTGGAGACCATGTTGACATAAGCTAGGTGAAGAATGGGGTAAACGCTCTTCTGGGCACAGGAGCATGTCCAAAGATGGGGGGACAATGGAGAGTGCAGGACAAGTTCAAAGAAAAGCAGATCAGCAGCAATCCACCTAAAAGATTAATAAATTGAGCAGTACAGGATCTTGGTGCTTATGCTTCCACTGGTCTCATCTATTCTCTGTTTTATAATCACCTAGTTGTTCATCTTTCTCAGCTAGGACGCAGTATATCCCATGAGGGCAGGGACACTGGCTATCTTGTTCAGTGTTGGATCTCAAAAAAAAAAAAAAAAAAAGAAAGAAAAGAAAAAAAGCACAGGAACTAGACTGTAGAAGGAACACAATAAATATTTGAAGAAATAAATGAATGTTACCCCATCTATTTATCTTAAAATATGAAACACGGACTTCAAGAGTTTAATCTGCTTGTCTAAAAGACACATAGTAGACCTGATCTCAAACTCTGAACTATTGTCATCTTTCTGCCAGGTCTCCTTGACGACCACTTCCACTGCAAGTGGGTAAGAACTGCTGTTGGACCACATCAGAAATGAGTGAGAACAAGCCATTTAATAGCATTTAGCACAGCTCTCAGCATTTAACCAGCCTGAAACCTCTGAATTAAGAATGCAATTTAATCTTTTCTCAGGTAATCACATTATTGAGTATTGGAGCACAGGAACACATAAATTGTAAAATTTGTAAATTCTACTCTGGCAACTATAAAGAATTAATACATTTCTTAAAGGTAAGCAGTTTTTTGGTCAAAGGATACAAATTTTCAGCAATGAGATGACTAAGTCATGGGGATCTAATGTACAACATGGTGACTGTAGTTAATAATACTGTATTATATACTAGAAAACTGCTAAAAGAATAGATAGATCTTATGTTCTCACCACTACTGCCAAAAGAAAAAGCAAACAAAAACTGTGTGAGGTGATAGATGTATTAATTAAGTTGATTGTAGTAATGATTTCACAATGTGTGTATGTGTGTCCATATATATACATGGACACACACACAATATACAATGTGATATATTATCACATTATACACCTTAAGTATATACAATTTTTATTTGTCAGTTATATTTCAATAAAGCTAGGGGGGGAGTAAGCAGTTTTTTCTCCCTTCCAAATGATTCAAGACCTTTCACTGAAAAATCTTATTAGATGAGCATCACAGTAGTAATAACCTAGGAGTGGGAGGCATAGCCATTAAAGTAGAAGTTTCTAGAAACACAGAGTTAAGCCAACAAAAAGAAATAAGCATGAATTCATCAATGTCTAAAGTAGCCCACAGTACATCCAGACAGAAATAAGACTTTGGCATGCAGAATTTTGCAGGTAGGTAGTACTTACATGGTCCCCTGGACTAAACAGTGTCCTGACTTCAGAAGTCATTTGGACTCAAACCTGTTTTTTTTTTTTTTTTGAAGATTTTATTTATTTATTTGAGAGACAGAGAATGAGAGAGGGAGAGAGAATGAGGGGGGGGAGGGTCAGAGGGAGAAGCATATTCCTCACTGAGCAGGAAGCCCAATGTGGGACTTGATCCCAGGACTCCAGGATCAGAGCCTGAGCAGAAGGCAGTTGCTTAACCAACTGAGCCACCCAGGCATCCAGGAATAAACCTGTTAAAAGTGCATATTGTTGTACACAGTGTTCTTTATCAATAGGAAAAATGATTATTATTTGAGGACTGAACTCTGTATTTGAGAATGAGAATATATTTGACTATAGAAGTAACTTAAATATAGTTATATAAGCTATAAATAATATTTAGAATTCCAAGTCTTCCTCATTAGAAATAAGCCTCAAATGTCCAAAGGGAATATTTTCCTTTCCATTTTCTCAGGATTTCTCACCTTTTATTGACACTCTGCTTTAGATTTTGAACCATTTTCTTTTCATTTCATCCTCTGCTGACATGGCCATCTGCATTGATCAAGATCTGCTACGACTGTGCCTCTCAAAGTCCATACTTTTTAAGTATAGAATGATCATCAGGTGTATTGCTCAACGTGACGGTACCTCTAGTTCTCTGGAACTCTAACAATTTCAGGAGATGTGACCTTCCCTGAAAAACTGGGTGAAAGCAGGGATTTAATAGGTGGGGCAGAGGTGTAAAGACACAGAAAAGAAAAAAACCAAGACAATGGTGATCACAGGCACAAATTAAGAGAGGCTGGCAAAGATATGTTGAAGGCCTGGATGGAGGTGGGAAAAGGGAGGAAGCATATCCACAACTGAGCACGAGGGAGAATGTGGCAATGAGAGGGATGCTTGGTGTGAGGGACAAGAAGCAAGGCTGCTGCTTGTTGATCACTCTTGAAATAGGACCTGGAGAACTTGGTAATGCCTTCTCTTGATAGGTAATCAAACAGATGTCAATGTCAATACTTCTCAAACCTCTAATAAGCTTGACTACATCAAAAACTAATGATGTAATATATGTTGGTTAACTGAACTTAATTAAAAAAAAAAAAACAGTTGCCTCCCCCGCAAAGACCACCAACAGCAACTCTAATAAGCTTGAGTCTAAGACTTCAAAATCCTTTGGCATAATGGTGGTAGCATGTGGAAACACAGAAATTCTAAAAAGGAATATTTGTTTCATCAAATATGATTCCTAATGGGAGGCAAATTCACATGTTAATCAAGACCTTTGACTAGGTACAAACTCAGATGTCCTTATTTGTTGCCTTTGAGATTAGGCAAGTTAGTTAACCTCCTAATTGTCACTTCCCTCATCCCCAAAAGTAGAACAACCAAACCTATCTAGCTATTCAGTTATTCGACAAATATTTATTGAGGGCCGACTATGTGCCAAGCACAGTTCTAGGCACTGGAAAGCACAACAAAGAGCAAGATGTAGAAAAATCCAGACCCTCATGGAACTTCCATTTTAGTGTGCTGTGGGAATTGGGCTGAGAGAAATAAATTAATTAGCATTTTCCCTGGTACATTTGGTATATTATGATAAACAATATGTCCTGCAGAAATGCTTCTTGCCAGATTCTTATTTCTTAGAAATCTGATATGGGGTGTGTGTGTGTGTGTGTGTGTGTGTACGTGTGTGTGTGTGTGTAGGTACGTGTGTGTGCGTGTAGGTACGTGCATGTGCGTGTGCATGCGCACACGGTCTGTCTTCCAGCTTTCTGTTCTGTGTGCAGCATCTCTGTCCCTGCCCAGCTGCCTCTGTGCTTTCTCCACACTGTGGCAATATCTTCAAATCCTTGCTACATCTAGACACTTGCCATTAGCACTCAGATGTGCTACAGTCTCTCTCATTAAAAAAAACAGAAACAGCATAAAAACGGTAAAAACTTCCTTGACTCACACATGCCCTTCAAGCTCCTGACCCCTGTATCTCTTCATCTAACAGCAACTGTCATCCAAAGAATAACTTTGCCAAGAGCCTTCACTTCCACACATTTCATTCACTCTCAGATGATTCCATTCTGGCATCTGTTTCCATCACCCAAATAGCCTGCTCTTGTTTGGGTCACAGCTGACCTCACTCCACGTTCCTAAATCCAATGAAACTTTTCTAATCCTTCCAAAACTTAGGCAGTTTCTCATCAGCTTCCTTCTGCTAGAAATATTCTCTGTCCTTGGATTCCACCATTATATGTTCTTCTGATTTTCCTCTGACCTTTCCAACAACTCAATATTAGTCCCCTTTGGAAACTTCTCACACACCCTCTACATTTTAAATGTTGAAATTCTCTTTGGTCTTGGTCCTCTTTGTGTCTTCACTCTATCTTATAATCACCTTATTTGCGTCTTACTTCACTGTCATTTACCAGCTCACCCTCTCTTCAAAACTTCAAGTACAATTAATATTCTGTGTGTCCTTCCAAGACCTTCTTTGGGGCTCTAGATGCATACAACCAGCTTCCCATCCTAGATCTCCACTTGACTGTGTCACTAGACTCTCAAATTGAACATGCCCCAACTTGCACTTCTTTTCTTCCTAAACACCCATCTGCATCTCAAATACATTCCTCCTCCGTTCTTCAACACCATTCAGCCAGTTGCTCCTGCCAGGAACATGGGGGCCATGCTTGGCACCTTCCTGTTCCTTAGCCCCATGGACAGCCCATCACTGAGTCCTGTCCCTGCTACCCCTTAGCTACACCATGCAACTGTTCACTTCTCAAAATCTCCACTCTGTCCCCCAAATCAAGCCTCCATCATGTCCGAAGAACTTCCTGACAATTCTGCTTTATTTACTCTTATTCTGTTCCAATCTATTTTCTACCGAGGAGTCACAGTATTAAAATTAATATCTGATTATTTCATACCCCTACTTAACATGTTTTTAGGATTTTTTAATGTATTTATTTGAGAGGGAAAGAGAAAGCATAAGTGGGGGATAGGGGCAGAGGGAAAGGGAGAAGCAGTCTCCCTGCTGAGCAGGGAGCCTTATGCGGGGCCTGATCCCTGGACCCTGAGATCATGACCTGAACTGAAGGCAGATGCTTAACCAACTGAGCCACCCAGGTGCCCCAACATTTTAAAGATACTGTACATTTCTATGAATACCAAAAGTCTTCATAGGATTCTTGAAGCCCTAAACAATCCAACTTACTAAACATACTAAAACCTACAAAGAATTTTTGTCTATGTATATGAAATAGGCAAATAAAAAAATTTTTTCCCTTTGCAAAACTTGGTATGAGCATCATGTCCTTATTCACAGAGTCAGGATTCAAGAAACACAGGCTACAGTTTCTGGAACAAGAAATAATACACACAAGATATTTATATCATTTAAATGCCTTGTTCTGATTTTAATGGGAATGCTTACAAAGTCTCACTAGAAAATAATCATGTTTTCTGCAAAAATATATTCTTTCCCTTTAATCTTACAAACTTTAAAATCCACAGGTCAGTTAACTGTGTACACACACTGTCATTCATACACACACAAGTGAAAACACACAAACACACATACATCACAGCGTGAATCCAAACCCTGCTGGAATTCATTTTTTTAATATATTGAGTGTCTGTTCTTAGCTCTTCACTTGTATTTCAGTAAGGGCTTAACAACGCTAACAAAAAAGTAAAGTCCTAATCATCTTGATAGGCCATGAAGCTAGAAAATATCAACGGATTCCTACTCCAACCATCTCTTTTTCCCTCATCCCTACTTTTCTCAAAGAAACCATGCTCTGCGACATGAGACAGATGAAATCCTCTCCAGGAGTTGATACAGAGCTTTTCTGGGCTCTACTTTTCCTTAATATACAGATCAACCGGGGCGGGGGGAGGCCTTTGCATCTTCACCAATACAGTCCCAAAAGATGCAGTCAGATCTGCTAAACAAGCTTGTGTAAAAAGTTGCTCTTCATTCCTACTGTTTCCCTTGGTGTTGATCAATGTGCTTGATGAGACACCCACAAATTCTCCCTTTTGTCCCTTTCCACATTATTACTCTGTCTCAAAATAAATGTCGTGTTTGCTGGGTCATCCACTGAATGTCAGTCTCTGTCCTTTGAAACTGATTGTTCAAGAGAACGACTACCCTATTGCTTATCTTTTAGTGCCTCTTACCAATCTGCACATTTGTCCAGATGCTGAGGTTCAGCTGGGCAGAATATTTACCTACTTACTCAGGTGTTTAGGAACAACAATAACAAAAAAGATCTAGTTTATAAACAAGTCTTTATGTTGAAGATATATTCCTGTTGTACAAAATCCATTTAAATAAATCAGTTTCTGAAGAGTGGTAAGCCACTGACACCATTTATCCTACATGACGGTGTTTCCCAATGGGCCAGAGAGGTTTCAATTATCTTGGAGAGGGACCACTTCAGAAGTGACATGATCTATACTAAGTTAGCCTATATTGTCTTTATAGCCGTCGTAATGGGCCTATGTTGCGGTGTAATAGAAAGTGGCTGGCATTAAAATGACTTGTTTGTGCAAACTCCATCTCAAATTCCCGAGACCACCAGAATCTATTCCAGTGCAACACCAATCAAACCACCCGAGACACACTGACTGCATATTGTGCACACATACCACACATGCACATACAACTCACAATTAAACATCTGCTCGTTAAAACACAAACTCATAAGCACTTTCCCTATATCAAGCAACAGTGATATGATGATAATAAGAAACATCTATTTCATCGTAGGTCTTTCCTGTCTTTAGTTACAAATTATTCCAAAGAGCAGATGACTTTCTAATGATGGACAAGAGAAAGTGAAAGAAAGCTCCATGTGAGATGGTGGACGGAACCCTAGGAAAAAAGGGCAAGGTAATGTCCAAAGTCACAGACAGACTTGTAAACAATCAGGAAGAATTAGAACACGGTGGTAACTACAAGGAAACATGTGTCTCACAAGATTAGCTGGAGGAAGTGGTTCAAAACCAGGAAGGAAAGCCCCGTGTTGTCCATTTGGCTTGATGTTATGTAATGGTTGGGAGTCCTAACAGGAGTCCAACTGGTCAAGTAATACGGGCACTTTATAAAGTCCAAGTGCAACTGACATGTTCGTAACATAATTGTAAGGAATGTAATGTGTGTGGTGATACTGCCGTCTTTAGGTTTACAAAAGGAGAGCCCACTGTACTCTGGGCTCACTCCTGAGCTTGGAAGAAACTAGTATTAGTCACACACATGTAGTAAGTAATGAGGCTCTATCGTCAGGTTACAAAGGAACGTGGCCTCACACAGGGTGTCAGCCACCAAACCCCTTCTGAAGACCAACACGGAACAGGTATCCTGTTAAGCTGCTTCTAGAATATACAGGCCCTGGTGGCTTACAGTTCCCCTGCTCCCTGAAGTGTTCTTAAATTGTTCTTTCGGAAGCTCACCAGTGCCCTTAAGGCATCCTGGATTAGCTGGCAAGTCAGCAAGCAGGCTGCGAGGGTTGCTCACTGGGTTTCCTTTTCTATTTTACAAACAAACAAACAAACCCAGAGAGGGAGGCCTGGAGGATTGTAGTAAGGGGACTTATAGTTTAAGCACAGATATGAGTCTTAAGTAAACAAGTAAAAAGCATATATAAACAAAATTAGCACTGGAAAATATCTTTCTTATAAATATCAGAGTTTGAAAATGACTAATCTCTACTAAAGAAAGAAAGAAAAAGAGAATTCTAAAGTCACATGTCAAGGCATAAAAGCCACTGTGCTTTGAGGATCATTATAAAATCCTTAGTTTAAGTGAGATCACTAGAGAATTTTAAAATAGTCCGCTTTATGAAATAGTTTGTACCATTCTATTTTAAAATCAAGTCCAGGGTGCCTGGGTAGCTCAGTTGGTTAAGTAACTGCCTTCATCTCAGGTCATGATCCCAGAGTCCTGGGATCGAGTCCCGAGTCGGGCTCCCAGCTCGATGGGGAGTCTGCTTGCTTCTCTCTTTCACCTTCTACCCTCTCGTGCTTTCTCTCTCTCTCTCTCATAAACAAATAAAATCTTAAAAAAAAAAAAGTGAAGTCTAAAACCTTACATTAAGACAGTACAGTATGGATTTGCTGTTTGAGGGTTTGGGTGAAGAGAGCTAGTCATGAAATGCAAGTAAGAAGGGATGTCACTGGCATGAAGAAGGTGTTGAGGTTGACTTAATATCCTTCCCTTACAACTCCACTGGACACAACAATGGTCCCCAAAGGTCTATAATGGGGGACATTTCAATTCCCTTCATTCTTTCTGTGATTTCTTACTCTGTATTACTCGAGTCAAAAGGATTCCCCCCCAAAATGGCCAATGGAAGTCAGTAGCCTTGGCCTTATTCTCAGAGAGAAAGCTCCTGGCTCCAGTGGATCTATTTAACTCTTTCCTTGGTGGGGAGGATATTCAAGGTTATGCAGAGCTTTTTCAGTGCTTTCTCTTCTTCCCACCTCCCTCTGAGATGCCCTGATGCACATATAAGTGCACGCGGACACAGGCACGTGCCCCTACACACATGCATGCACATGTGCGTGCACACACAGCACTGAACTGAGAAGAGCAAAGAGTAAGGACCAGTTTCATGCTTCCAAGAGAGAAGGTGATATTTCTTTTCCTTTGCATGAATGCAAGACTGGTTGGGGTGTAAAGATTATCACTGACCTGTAATTAGACACTTCAGTTGAATAAATGTTCTGGGATGACGGTGGCAATTATGTTTTCCCTTGGAAGACCATTCAGAACATCAATTCCTCCTAAAATTCATGGAGGAATATCAGTTCCAGATGTGAAGTTCCAATCATGGGCGCTTTTTTTTTTTTTTTTTTTATCATGACACGTCTCTGACTGATTTTTTTCCCCTTTGTCATCATTGAATTTGCCTTTTAAGAAGGGGTAAACATTCTCAAATTAACTAACTTTCAATAAGGAAGAGAAGTTATATATACAATTGTTCTTTTCCATCATTAATCTAATGGAAATAGTGCTGTTGGAGTAAGAGAGGAAATTGCAATCACTGACTCTTCTCAGCTGCTCATTCTTCCTGTGTTTAAAAATAAAACTTTTCCTCCCAGCAAATGTTCTTTACAAAGATATAAGTTGCAGGGTAGGGTTATCTCATGACTTCAAGTAAGTTTTGTCATTCCAAGAAAACACTCTGTGAAGTTTCCGAAAGTGAAGCCAAGCTACAAGATATAAAGCAGTTTAGATATGACCAAGACAGTATCTTCCCCTCCCGGCTAACCTTTTATTAAAAACCACACACTTTTATTTCAACATTCTGAGCAGATCCTAGACAACTATGTGCATACAAGTCCCAGAGCAGACATAAAAACCAGATGGGAAAGAGATTTACAAGAACCAATCTCAAAAGAATATTTGCAAGCAGAATGTCAACTCAACATTGATTTCAGCAATGTATTTTGATTTACAATACAGATGTCTTTTCAGAATTTTCATTTCTCCTTATGTATGAACAAAGTACAAGGAGGATATAGTCCCAGCTGCTCACTTCAAATGTGCCAACCCTAAACAACGACCAAATTATCATTTACTTGTATTCCCTGGGAAGTTCAGATTTTTTTTTAGCAGACTTTATAGGCAAATTGTTAAATCAAGCAAGCAGTTGGCCCTATGCTTACGAATATTTTTCTGAGGATACCACCTTGTCCTATCTCCAGGATCCTAACAAGGTAGAGAAAACATGAAGTATTTCTTTTGTTATTCTCTTATTATACAACAACAGTATAGTGAGATTCGTTGTGGTGGGGATCTTGGGCGCTGTGCTAGGTACTAAAGATTAAAAAAAAAAAAAAAAGGAAAAGAAAAGAAAAGAAAAGCCACAAAAACTCCAAGAGTTCAGAGTCCTTGAGTCCTTGAAAGAATTTCTTTTTTAATACACTGTGTTGTGAAATACACAAAGAATTACTTGAACACATGAAGGAAGCACATAACTTTATCAGAAAAGACAAGGTAAGAAGGAAATGATGTGCGTAATGACATAGAACTGTCCTCAGTACCTAACTCTAACGAAACCTGACCCCTTATGGACAGATGGTTTCTCATCTTCTTTGGTCACAATAAACAAAATAAATTCTGTAACAGTTCAATATAAGAATCATCAGCACACATTTACTAGGCCAATTATATAACAATTTCTCCTTGATAAAGATCACTCACCGCATGGAAAAATGCCTGATGTACACTTTGGTAGTCCACATAATGAGCTGCCTATGATTTTTTTTTCAATGTCCGAAAAATTATAATATTTAATTTCAACACTGTTCCAGGGAGCATGATAGTTCTACCATATGTGAGTATAATGACTACCTTCAACCAAGATTCACTGAGTTCCTAGTGATGTGATTGGATTTGTGACGCAAGAAAGCAGAAATGTGGTTAGGAGTAGATACTGACAGAGCTCAACACAGTAAGTATGTACACACATTCTGGCAGCCCTGTGATCACACAATCTAATTAATTTTTGGAGGACCGTGTGTGTCAATTGGCTTATGTTGACTTTGACACTGCCATTTATGCAAAAATACTCAAATTTCACTGACGCTATTGAACGATGATAAGCTAGAAATACCTGCTCACTCAAAAAAGAAAGTCACAAAAAAAAAAAAAAAAAAAAACCCCAAGATGAAATTGCACTTTTTCTCTTTCTTTGCAAATGGAGAACTGGGTTTACAAAAATAACACCAGTTAAAACAAGCAAGCAAGCAAACAAACAAACAAACAAAAATTGGTGTGTTTCTATTATGTGAAAAGATAACATTCTCCATTAGGCCAAATGTTACTTGGTCAGCTGCTCCTCATGATCAAGCTATGACACATAGTATGTTTCTGTATTAACGATATTAATTCCACATATGATTCTCATTCACAGATATCATTACAAAGTTCAGCCAGTCTGAAAACATCTACCCCATGGCTTCAAAACCGTATCTCCTATAATAGGTTTTACAGTTTGCAAGGTACTTTTGCCTTCTTTATTTCATTAAATGTTTGGAACAAACCTTTGAGGTAGGTAATGTGTTAACAGCCCCATTTTTGGATAAAAAAAATCTTCAAAATGCTTCTGTAACTTAATAAAGGTTACACAGCTAGTAATGAATATTCATAACAGTGAACCCTAGACCTCACCAGAATGGTTGAACATGGCCTATATAGTTTGTGCTAATTATCTGGTCTTATTTTATTCCAGTTCATGGAAAATATGCAGTCCAAGTATGACAAAAGCAGTCACTCAGAATTAGCTAGAATATCTGATTAACCCAAATGCCCTAAAACAGTGTTAACTGAGTTTTTATTTTTTTAGAAAGATAGCCCAAATTTGTAAACTTTCTTAAAGAAAACACAATGACCCTGGGGTAGAACTTTTGGGATGTAAATCTCCAACTCTTTCTCGAAAGCAATAATTCATGAAAAGGTGCATTTGATGAAAAATTGGACGAGGACCTTGGAGGCATGTGATTATTATAGTCAGTTGATGCTCCCAGCTTCCAAGAGCATATCCTGTGCAGCCGATGGGATTTGAGAGTGACTAGTCGCTGCGGAGAGTTTTTCTTTTTCTCTGCAGTTCAGCCTCCTTGGACTGATGAATGGGCTTCCTGGCAGCTTCTCTGAACGACATTATTCAATGCTCTGTTGGTTTAATCTGCCAGTGCTGGGTGGGATACATGCAGGAAGGGGAACTTATTGATGGAAGGTAAATAGTAGGCAGAGGCTTTAAAGCTGAGACTCCAGCGGAGGGAGCTCTTACTCAAGTACAAACTTGGCCTTACTCCTAGGAGAAACACGCTCACAGTTGTAAGGAAATACTGGAGTCTGATTACCTACACCAAAGAAAAATACAGGAAGCACTCACCCAGAAGGTTACCCCTGGCCTATGTTTACATATCGTTCGATACAGTACAAGATTTCACTATAAGGAAAAGGAGATTTGAGAGAACAAAGTGTAATTTCTCTCTCTCTCTCTCTCTCTCTCTCTAGTGTGTGTGTGTGTATGTGTGTGTATGTGTTTGTGTGTGGTCTCAATGAGGGCATATTTGACAAACGGTTAGGTTTTTTTTACTCTGAATTATATGACTAATAATTAATTCTACAAATATTTATTATCACAAGTGAAATCAAGAATTAACTCTATTACCCTGAGCGTGGAAGCATAATGAAATGACCACATTCCCTTTGATAAGCTTGATTATTACAAGTGTTTCATTGTTTTACGTTTAGAAACAGTTTCACTCTTTTTTCCGCTGGAGAGTATTTTCAAGCCCTCTGGAAGTCAAACACTTTAAAGAGATTCTAAAGGAGCTGCAGAGAATAAATAACATTATTCTCCAAGGAACTTAAGAGTCCTTTATAGGCAATGTCGTACTTACAATACACAGGTAGGAACTCACTGTAATGAATTCCCCAAGACATGCAATTTGGTTGTAGTGGATCTAGGTAGTAATGAAGGCATTGATAGCAGTGACTTTCCCGGTCCTCTGGAGCAGGGAGTGAAACAGCCGCTTTCCAGGAAACTAACAAGCAAGAGAAAAAAATGAGCCCCGAATCAAGCAGGGACAAAACGGAGCATCTGACGCACACAGTCTGGGTCTCCTGCCTCTTCTCTCCTCCCAAGCCCTAGTTAAGATTAATGTTTTGGATGAGCATGTTTAAGGGGAGAGGGGGAAGGGACGAGCAAATGTAAAAGCTTAAATTATCCTCTTAAGAGCATCCAGCATCCTTTACTCCATCCTGTACCTGGAACCTCAACGAAGTTTCTCTAAAACTTCTATTGTTGAGCTATACTTCCACAAAACGAAACAAAACCAAAAAGAAGGGATCCCGATCGCCCACAGGAGAAGGCATGCAGACTTCAGAGGAGCACTGAAGTCTCCCCACCGTCGACTCGGGCCCATTCTCCTGTGTCTCTCTTTCCTGCTTTGCTTCCTTTCCTCACCCCGCGAGCTCGCGGCCCCAGTGAGGCTGAGTTCCAAAGGGCCGGCTGCCCAGGGGGCTGCACCCTGCACCTGCTCCACAGTCCTCTCCTGCTCGAGGCCTCATTCAAGGTGGGCAGCTTTTCTTGCCACTCACTCTCAGGATCAGAGCAGAATTCCTGGGGACAGAACGCGTTGCCTTCAGAACCTGAAGAGGGCAAGCAGGCACTTAAAAAGTTTGAGAGCCGCCTCTGGGACGGAAGACGGATGCCAGCCGCCACAACTTACTTGGAAAAGGGGTGACCCAGCAAACTGTGAGCCCCGGGACCCCTAAAATCTTCAGTGAACGGGGAATCCGTGCATGTTCCAAGGATTTCTCTCTCACCCTCTGGAGCGCAGGTGCCCTTCCCTGCGCACCGGCCCCTTCTTGTTCCTCCAGCGGATCCACATGGCACACCAGTGTGACGGACGGATCCGTGGGACTCTCTGCGGGATGTCCTCAAGCTCCAGAGCTCTCGGACTGTGTCGGGACTGACAGTGAGAGAGTTTTGTCTTGAGGCAAAACAGTAAAGAGGATTCTTTTTTTGCATATGAAGGGAAATGGTTTCTGATCCTTTTTCCCCCCCGATCTAAATAGAAAAACACGGTTGCCAAATCGGTAGCTCCGTGATGTACCTGAGCTCTTACTAACCTGCAGCAGCAACAAAGCCACATCGCACGCAGCAGCGAAGACCACGCAGAAACCTGGCTGATCGGGTCACGGTCTATAGTCATTCTCCAGGACCCATCTGGTTTGTGCAAGGGGCAAATGCGATTAATACAGACAAAACAGAAACTACCACCACTGAATCCTTTAGATTTTTAAGAGTAGCATGACTCTCTAGCATCCCCCGGGATGCTGTTTTCTCTTGCTCATCCTGAACAAAGCATGGAAGGCAGTTTCAGAAGCTCTCCACTCCGCTATGAAAGCTTCCATCGCATAGAGCCAGCATACAGTGTGGGAGCTATTCCAGAAACCAGGTGTGTTAATGCCCAATAAGCATCCACAGAATGGGGAAATGACCAATGGGTGCACCCACAGACCTGCTGCCCAACCACAGCTGGAAGATGGCCAGAGCCCTTCTTATTATTCTGACTCCCAGGTATGCCCCGCTCTGAGGGAGAAAGCATAGTAACACATCAGGTCACTTGATATCAGTATCAGAACAAATCCTGGGTCCAATAGGCCTCTGTGTGTTTGGGTGTCGCCCCTTTCCCAACATAGAGGCACTGGACTAGGCTGTTGGCTCTTTTGGAGAAGGACTGGGGGAACCATCACAGGGTATAATAGAGTCTTTTCCCCTGAGGATCCCAATCCTCTCGAGTCAGTGGATCCTAGTCTGCAAATTGGCTCAGATCCAGAAACTGGGCAGGAGAATGTGACTTTGTGTAGGCAACAGACCTGACTCCTGTTCATCAATTCTGGTTTTCTTTTGATTGTGTTGTCAATTCATGTATTTTCCCGTGGGAAAATATAACAACATTCTACAAACCATCTTCATAGTTCTCTGGGGGTTAGGCTCCCTTGGCTGCCACTCTGATCTTACCTGTGCTCCCGGAAACAAAGATCTCCCAGGTCTGGTGTTAAGAACCCAATTATCCCCGTTGCTATTACTAAGCCAGTTTCTCTGACAGTCTCTTCTACCTTTATCTCTGGTCCACAGAGAAGTGACAGCACCGAACACCGTGGTGATACTGATGTCCTCTCCAGTGAATTCCTGGTGGCCTCGGTCAAAGTTTGATGTGGGGAACTCCCCCCACGGAACATAAGAACATCTGGCGATTCTTCTTGCTTCATGTAATATGACCATTCCAGCACACCTCCCTCACTCAGTCTTCTTTTCCATTCTCTTGTGTGTATCACTAGGCAATGTTAAGTATTTCAACTTCATTCGGTGTGAGCCATTGCCTTATCTAGGCTCTAGGAGCCATTCAAGCCACAAGTTTGCACCGACTCCTTGGGCCCTTGCCAGGATATTACCCCCAAACAAGCATCCCAAATCGGTAAACTCTCTGACAAGCAGTCTTTTATGTTTGGACTCCCTTGATCAAGCACCCTCGGCCTCCAGCACAGAGGTTCAGCCCAGCCCCTGCTGATCCCTGCGAGCAGGCTCTTGTAGCTCCTTTGGAGTGTGGTCCCTGTGTTCCCCCTTCTAAGGTAGCTCATCCCTGGCTGGGTTTTGCTGTTACTTAACTCTGGTTGTAGGTCTGGAGTCAGGAAAGCATGTGGGCAGCTTCTGAGGTGGGATTCCTCCTTTCATATCTTCTGGCTTGGCAGGGCATGGGAGTTGGGGAGGTGGACACTAGCTCTTGAGGGAGGAGTGGGGGCAACTTCTTCAAGGCCAGAAGAGCAGATAAGTCTGGGTAATCAAACCTTCAAGCCAAATGTCCCCACCCTGTGTATAGGGTCCTAAGGTTTTCCAACTAGTCATGACTTCCACATAACAGATCTGCCTCATTTGAACATTCAGTTATCTTTGAAGTCAGCCACTCTATCACATCTTGTGCTTGATTTTCAGCTTTTTCTGCTCCTCTACTGCCTAAGGTGAGGGCTTCTTTAAAAGTTAGCCAAGAGACTCAATGCAATTTAGTAATAATCATCCAATTCCATTGTCTTGACAATTGTTTCATGGTACATTTTAAACCCTGGACGATTGCACTGGCAGTATATGGCCCATCCCAGCTCAACCTCCCAGCCCACTGTGAGTGAGCACGGGAACGACTAGACCACCCCCTCGTACTAGGAGCTGTCTGTGAAGGATGGGATCCTCTTTACTAGCCAGCCAGTGAGTGGTCCGATTCCAAAGCCCCATTTGACCACCTGCTTTTTCAGACCACTCCTGGTACAACCGTACCATTTTGGATTTGCCAGAAAGGAAGGGCTGAGTCGGACTTTGATGTGCAAATAGTTTCTTAGAAAGTAAACTCCCGTAAAAGGAAAAGGAAGGAAGCAGATTGGGCAGGGGAGCCAGTAGGCTGCAGTACAGTTCTCACCAGTCTGTCTCAGCCAAAAGGAAAACTCCAGAGCAAGGACTGCTCACTGGGGGAGCCCTATACTGGGTGGAAATGGTCAGGCGTCATACAGCACCTTGCTCAGCCATTGGCCTGAGACCACCCCAAGAATAGCAAGACCTTGTCTCAAAGGTCAAGGTGGGTCAGGAGGAAGCAAATGGTTGGAGACTGTCAGCTAACCACACCCTTTGTAGTGGGGCCAGGAGTGCCTTCTGGAAGGGGGAATAAACGGCACTTCTCCACGTCTGCTGTGTCGAGGCAAATGCCTCGGGGACTGGACAGGCCGAGCTCAAAATCACTAGGTGATTATTGTTTTCAGTAGAAACTCAAAAAAAAAAAAATCTTTGACATTTTGATCAAAATGAGGAGCAAGAGAAGGACGGTTGGGGCTATTTAATCCTAAAATGGTGTTTCTCAGTGAGGGCTCTCTGGAATCCTAGGGCTCTCAGATTTGTGGCTGGGGTTCCACAGCAGACTGTGACCAACCCCCCTAACACACACACGCACACACACACACACACACACACACACACACACACACACAGATACACATTTTAACTTACGTGCCTCTCAATGCTTACAGATTAAACGGTGACTGACTGGTAGGTATACTTTGATAGCAGTCTTTCAGTCCTGTATGGCAGGGCTTGGTAAGACCACGTTCATTTGCTTAAGCCAATTTTCAGTTTTTGATGTAGGATTAAGGAGATCATTGATAACTGGTGAGAATTTTGCACAAAAGGAAGGACAAGAGTATGCGACAATGATACTGTCGGCTTACTACACCCAGCCTCCCATCGTGTACTACCAACTGATTGATGAGAAATTTCTATCCTAAAGAAGGAATTTTTCCATGCCATGGTTTAGCTGCCTGCCCCCACTCCCCGCCACTTAGCTGTTGCTTGTGAAGGTTGCAAAATACAAATTGTGTAAATTCAAACTCAATTGTGCAGAGAAGTTTTGATACTTTGGGTAATTTTCTCATTTAGTTCTTTTTTCTACCTTACATTTTATAGGTTGTTAATGTTTGTGTATTAGAACACATCTAATGATACAACGTGGTAAGTTTCTAGGGCATGTGTACAATGGAAAAGAAGGATTCTAGTCCTTGGCCTACAAACAAGTCTGATATGTTTACTGATGAGCTATAATCCTCTCCATCATTTCACTGTGCTAGTGAAACACACAGATGCACACATAGTCTGGCACTACAGTGAAAGCTACTTGTCAATGATTTTAAATGGACTGGTAATCTAAGTTCTCAGATTTTTTCTGCCTGTTCTATAGCCAGAAAACTAGAATTGCAGCAAAGTGAAAAAGTCACAACCACAAATCATATCCATTTGACAAATAAAAGGGACAATTATTTCAAAGGGCTACTGGAATTTCAAAACAGAATAAAGCTTTTATTAAAAAAGAAAAACAAAAAAACATAACATTCAATGAAAAGGCTTAGAAGCCAAATTATTTAGCAGCAGAACTTACTGCCCAGAAAAGTAACGGTAACACAATTGCTAAGACCCCAATAATGCCAGCATGTTATATTCAAGTGAGTAAAATGCTAGGATATATGCGGGACCACACTTGAAAGGCTCTACCAGTTGTGTAACAAGTCAACATCTTAATGATACTATCAATAATTTTCATATCATAAAAACATCTATTCAAATCTATTTGCAACTTTCATTTAAACTAAATCTACCAAGCCAATCTTTGGTAGCCTACCAAACCCTTTTTTTGACTTTTGTCATTTATTTGACAGAAATTTGTTATCTTTTTTTTTTTAAGATTTTATTTATTTGAGAGAGAGACAGTGAGAGAGAGCCTGAGCGAGGAGAAGGTCAGAGAGCGAAGCAGACTCCCCATGGAGCTGGGAGCCTGATGTGGGACTTGATCCTGGGACTCCGGGATCATGACCTGAGCCGAAGGCAGTTGTCCAACCAACTGAGCCACCCAGGCGTCCCAGAAATTTGTTATCTTTGTCTTAGGAGCTTTAAGATTTTGTTAGAAGTAAAGAAGGGAACAATTTCAAAAAAGATAAGCTGAGTTTACTTACCTACCTGGCTTTTTACAATTTTTAAAAAATGTTTTTAGTAGCTCTTGACTGGCTTTTTATTTTTGATGAAATATCATATACTAGAATATAATGGAATAGAATGCACCAGAGTTTCATCATAAGGATGTTTGGCAAAAGCCGCATATTGCACTAACTGCAATGCATGGGGAGAGAGAGAGGGATGTGATGAATACAGGAGTTGGTTAGGATCGGGTCATTTGATGTTCTGTTCCTGGTATATGACGATTGATTCGAACACCTGGCTTTTTTTTTTTTTAAGTAAGTTTGGCTACAAATATGTGGACATTCCTCAAAAAATTAAAAAATAGAGCTACACTACGACCCAGCGATTGCTCTAAAGATACAGATGTAGTGAAAAGAAGGACCATATGTACCCTAATGTTCACAGCAGCAATGTCCACAACAGCCAAACTGTGGAAAGAGCCAAGATGCTCTTCAACAGACGAATGGATAAAGAAGATGTGGTCCATATACACAGTGGAATATTATGCTTCCATCAGAAAGGATGAACACCCAATTTTTGCATCAACATGGATGGGGCTGGAGGAGATTATGCTGAGTGAAATAAGTCAAACAGAGAAAGTCAATTATCGTATGGTTTCACTTACTTGTGGAACATCAGGAATAGCATGGAAGACATTAGGAGAAGGGAAAAATGGAGGGGGAGAAATCAGAGTGGGAGAAGAACCATGAGAGACTATGGACTCTGGAAAACAAACAGAAGGTTTTAGAAGCAAGGGGAATGAGAGGATGGGTAAGCCTGGTGATGGGTATTAAGGAAGGCATGGATCACATGGAGTTCTGGGTGTTATACGCAGACAATGAATCATGGAACACTACATCAAAAACTAATGATGTACTGTATGGTGACTAACACAAGACAATTAAAAAAAAAAGATGTTCTTAGTTTTAAGTAGGGACTAACACTATTCTTGTACATGTCATCTATCACATACAATAGCTCCTCAGCAACTATGTGGTAGAAATTAGTGATCAGACTGTCAAACCTACTTGGATGGGCTTTAAAAAAAAAAGAAGAAGAAGAAGAAGTGATGTTCAATTGAGGGTTTCAGAGGGGAGAGGGTGGGGGTTAGGTGAGCCTGATGGTGGGTACTAAGGAGGGCACTATTGCATGGAGTACTGGTTATGGTGGGTAAACAATGAATCTTGGAACACTGAAAAAATAAAATAAAATTTAAAAAAAAAAAGAAGTGGAAAAGAAAAAGTCAAGCAAGAATTTAAAAACCGAAAGAACTGATGTTTCCTCCCCCCTTCCCTACTGACTAACATTAGCATGTGAGAAGGAAGAAACCGACAAAAAAGAGTATCTCAGAAGCCGGCCAAATACACTGATCTAGAGGAAAAAATCTTTTTACATGCAAAAGAGCACTGAGAGTTTAGTTGGATTATTATACTTAAAACTTACAAATTACACCAATGTATAGAGGACTAAAGATATAATAATGCCATGCAGGGATTCCCTGAGACCTGAAAATTATTTCAAGGGTTCTTCTGGGATAACAAGAGTAAGAAAGGCTGCTCTGAGGTCTCCCTCAACCTCCCTCCTTTCTGCCACATATAACTTCCAAATCAGGGCGAACATTTCTAAAAACTAAATTTTTTTTTTAATGACTTGGGAACAATTGTCTTGATTCTTAGCTGAAATAACAAACATCATTCCTTCTTAACTATATTAGAGCTTAGTCTGAGACCCAAACCACTAAATCAAATACTGGGAAGATAAGAAATATGAATGGTTAAAATGGACAGTTCTCTAGTGAAAGAGACCAAAATATACTCAGGAGAAGGATCTTGGAATAAAATTAAAGTCTAAACTTGGAAAAATAAATTTGGAGGGTTGCCATGGCTGATTTAGAGGCAAGCAAATTAAACTTAGTGAAATTCAAATTAATTTCACAGATGGTATCCAATTCTGGCGTGGCTGGCAGGGATCCAGGTTATATTGGAAACATAAAGAAAAAGCAAAAATCTTATTTCAATTTTCTTTGGGGATGTGAGATGCCTGATCTTTATAATTGTGTGTTTATATGTATGTTTGTGTGTGTTTGTGCATATGAGTATATGTGTTTTTGTGTGTATCTAGTCAATATGAGACAAAAATTAACGAAGGGAAAAAAAGTAACCCAGTCTACTAGATGGGTAGGAAATACATTCTCAGACACATGCCAAGGGAAATACCAAGTAAATATTTATTGGGTCTAGTTTTCAGAACTGCCAGATACATCTTGTTATGACATTGAAAAAAACCTTGAAACTTACTCGAGGGGCAGGATTATATACTAGTGGTGTATATATTACAGCTAAAGTCTTGAGCCCATACTTATATAAAAATGTTTAAAAACCCAGACACTTGAAAAAATAGATAATGTCTTATATTTAATATGCAATATTTTATGTATACACATTTTACTATCCGAGGATATTATTTATCAATAGTTATGTATATGGAGAGTATTCACCTTCTGAAAGGTTCTTGTCCTCTGAGACACTCCACTCTTTTTAGATATTAGCAAGCATGTCCATGTCTGTTATGAGACCTTCTTGGTCACCCAGCATTCTAAAGTTTGGAGGACCCCACTCGATATTATTTCAAACATATAAAAACACATTCATATCACATGTTAAGAATGACTTCCCTAAAATTTTTTTGGAATTTTTTAAGTAATTTTTATATATCTGAGTTTTCTTAAAGATTATTTTGTTCTTATGATTTAAACTTATTGTGTTAATATTTAGGTAGAGTTGGATTGAACTGTGCTTAACTATTTGACATGATATTACATCCTACAGAAACTTATTTATACTTTTATTGATTCTAATTTTCCAGGAATAACTTTTTTTCTCACTTTTAAGCTTACAATTTTTTTTTCCAGATCTTAAAAAAAAGCCTTTGGCAAACTCACAGACTAGTCTAGACGCTAAGCCTACAGGAGGCTAACAGATAAAACTTCTGTTTAGATACCACTAATAATGCAGTATTCTCATTGTACTTGGTAGAAAACCAAGTTTTTTATTATGACCTATAATGCTCTCTGTGAATTTTTCTATCTCTTCTCTGGTCCCACTTCATGCACTATTCCCTTTTTACTGTGTCCAAGTCATACTGGCAATCTTTTTGTTCTAAGGACCCTTCATGCACTGAAAAGAAAAAGCATAGTAGTTTGAGAAAGTATCAGCTGTTGAGAGCAGGGCTTTAGGGTTTTCGTCTTTATTCCCATAAGATAAGGAAGACCTGATCAGGCTATAGGGAGACAGCAAGTAACTTTGGAAACAATGACAACTAGTAAATAAGAAAGGGCCTCTGTCTTTTTTTTTTTTTTTTTTTTTTTTTTTAATCTTTGAACTACTGCCTAGCTTCGTACCTGGGTAACACATGGTAAGAGACCTGAAATAAACTTTTCTGGAAGGACAGTGGGATGCAGTGGATGTGTTGATATGCGTTGATAGTTCTCTTTTTTAAAAAAGAGAATCTCAGCAAGCTTGAAGGATGTGTTGGAGAACATGGCCATTGATGAGAGGGAAACAGGTAGACTACTGTAGTGGGGTTTCTTATCTCTTATGCTGAAGAGTTTAGACTCCATCTTATACTTCAGAATATTTCCAAAAGAGAAGAGGTGAAATTCTTATCTTGGAAAAGTAACTCTAGTAATACAGTGTAGAATGACTGAAAATAGGGGAAAAAGGAAGTCAAGCGGGCCACTTTGAAGCGTGTTGTTCCAGCCTACACAAATGGACAGGATGCACTAGCCTACAGCAGCAGCCATAGATGCGGAGAAGTGGTGACATGATTTGACAGATATGGACGGGGGTTGTTTAAAGAGAGCAAAGAAAGGGTGGCTTCCGAGTTCCTTGCTTACACGATTAGGCAGATGTTAACCACATGAATCATGGATGGACGGATGAAGGAGAATGAGTTCTGAGTAAACCACAGGACGTCGCAGATACAACACACCTGGGCTTTACTTCACGGACAGGAAAAGAAGAAGGAAATAAAGAACAATCATTATTCAGATGGAGACTAGGAAGATCAAGTTCAGTTTCACCAACATTTGCTGAACCTACTATACTCTTGGCACCATAATAAATGTGGTACCATAATGAGTTATGCCTGAGTACTAATACATAGATTATAAAGAAAACGTAAAAGATCTTATGAATCAGTAAGCCATTAAGTTCAGATTCACCATTCCAAGTATACTATTCCCAGAGTATAAATTCTGGACTTCCAGAATAAACGCAGCGAGCAAGGGGAACATGAAGAAGAAAAGTGCACAGAGTCCGTGCACACCAAGCAACTAGATTTCAATCACACATATCGTTTCCCAGAGTTCGCCTTTTATTGATATTTATTTTCTCTCGATCCAATTAGGGGTTTAGCCTGTAATTTTGGAGCAATTTTACATTTTATGCAGCTGAGCTTCACAGAAACCATTAATAAAATGTAGGAAGGACAATACTCAATGAATCTCTTAGGTATTAACTTGATTACTAGAATTAAGTTGGCTAGCTCCGTTCTGTTTAACATATAATGCTGATGTAGCTTCGAACAGCTTGCATTTCACAGCTCGTTAATTAAAGTTTGTCGTTGTTAAAATTGTAATTGCATAGTGCCGTGACTGTGGGTCTTTTAAAAATCAAATTATTATTTACCCAAGTGACACTGATTTTTAATGTGTGTGTGTATGTGTGTGTAGGGGTGTGTGTGTGTATGTGTGTGTGCGCACACACTTGTAGGCATGTTTTAACCATACAATACCGAAGACTTTTTGTTCTTCATTAATATGTTTTTGAAAAAATGTATTTGCTATAGCTATTTAATTTTGGTGACAGACGTGTGTGTTCTGTCCCCAGATGTTCCCCTAATTTACTTTTCCTCACTTCTAACAAGCATAGCTATAGGGTTCTTGCTTATCTTAAGTATCACATGTTTTCAAATGTATCTATCTTTTGATCGACTTATCGATTGATCCAGATAGAAAGACAGATAGATAGATAAATCTTCCTTAAAAAGAGTCAACACCTTAAACTATGTGAAGTGGGATAACTATAGAATGGCAGGGGAAGATGAATTCAAACACTTCCCATAGTTTCATGCTTTATCCAAAGCAATTGTGAAAATGTGCACCTTTTCCTATGTTTAGACCTGAAAAATAGTCTTAAAAATGCATTTATTTGGGGTGCCTGCGTGGCTCAGAGGGTTAAAGCCTCTGCCTTTGGCTTAGGTCATGATCCCAGGGTTCTGGGACCAAGTCCTGCATTGAGCTGGGCTCTCTGCTCAGTGGACATCCTGCTTCCCCCCTCTCTGCCTGCCTCTCTGCCTACTTGCGATATCTGTCAGATAAATAAACAAAATCTTTAAAAAAAATTTTTTAAATGCATTTATTTAACTAGCTTTACCTTTACCTTTCTTATTTAGTTGACTTTTCCACTTAGTTGGCTTTTTACAGAAATGTGCTTGTAAGTAAACTTTGCTTCCTTAAGATTCTCTTTGAATGCTTGAAACACACCAGTATATATTATCATTTAGAGTCAACCTGATCAAAACTTTGTAGAATTCAAAGGCTTTCATGAAGAAATGCAAGCACATCAATACAGGAATTTCTCAACATTAGAAGAATCTTGTCTATTTTATTCCCCAATATATACCTTGGACATAACAAAAGGCCTGGCTCCTAGAAGGCACTTGAAAACTGTGTTGATTTAAATAAATGAAGGGTGGGTGAGTGAGTGAATGAATGAATGAATGAGTGAATGAATGAATGAGTGAATGAATGAATGAATGAGTGAATGAATGAATGAGTGAATGAGCTGCACAAGTGAAACATGACCCCAGATTCAAAACATGAGATTGGAGGAAGGGAGAGTAGGCAGATGCTGAATTAGACCTATGGAAGGCATGACATTTGGCCAAAATGAAGAGATTAAGTGTTGAGATGTTAAGTAATTTGCCCAGGGCCCTACAGCTAGTGAGTATTTCTTATGTGACTCTGCACATTCTTTCATGGGTGAAGGGACTTAGGAAAAGGCTTGGAGCTCTTGCTTTTATGAGAGAGACCTTAGGAGAAAAGTTGGAAAGAGAGGTACGAGGCTGACAATGAAGACTTTCTAGTAGTTAATGGTGTCCTTCTAGCTAGAAATCGCCATAGACCGGGAAGGCGGATTCTTACGACGGGCCCAGCAGCTTGGGGATGCACCGAGAAAGGTTGGAGTTTTATTTGCATGGCCCCATCTGCAAGTTGAGAATCATGGTTTTGAACCAATGGATGCTTCAAACTCACTCTGCTTTGTCATCAGTGCTTTAATAAAAATGAAGACTAGGAAATAGAAGTCCAAAATCAAATGATTTGGGTTCTATGAACATCTTAAATAGTTCACTTTCTTATCGCCTGAAAGTTACCTAGTTAACCCATGCTGACATGAACTGTAACATTCTGTTCTTATCCCTTTTCTGTCTCAAACTGAAAGCACTGTGTTGGTTTCCTTGACTCTGCGTGTCAGTGCTCAAGTCAAGTGGGACAATGCCCTTAGGTCCCCCACTCAGAGGTACTGCTTCGGGACTCCTTTGTCCTTTCTTATCCACTGGCATTGCAACCAGTCTTACGTTTGCTTTTCACAGTGTCTTCCAAGGGATCCTGATGCCGTTTGGGTTTTCAGGTTGGATTCCCCATACTTGTGCAAGAGACACGAGTCAGGAGCTTCTCTCAAAGATCAGCTTCTCTTCCCACCAACGATCTCAAAATCTAAGAAATTTGAAAAATATTTCTATATCTCAAAGGACCAATGACTTTTAAACTAGGTTGTCTGATATTTAAGTGGTACTCATCCCCAAAAGTTTTATTTCATCAGCGACCTGCTGACCATCTGTTCTCTTGTGTTTGCACGTTCATCTGTCCTGGGGAAGTAAGAAGTTCTGATGAGTAATGTCTTCAGACAACTGAAATGTATTTCCTAAAGTATTAAAACACTTACTTGAATTACATGTAACTTAATTATTTCTCTATCTTAATAGAAGATATTGAAAATAATTTAATCTTTTGGGCAACTCAGGAACATGATTTGATATTTCACTACTAGTAATGATATATAAGAGATTTTATTAGATTTGAGTCAGGAAACCTATATTTCCAATCTGGTTCTACCACCTATGGCCCTATAACCTTAGATAAGTTACTTAATTGCTTTGAGGTATCAATTTCTTCACCTGCAAAATGGGTCACAGCCCTGTGCAACTCATGATTGTTGTGACAGTTGGAAGAAATAATGTGAAAGACTACAATTCACGATTCCCTATTACTATATGCTTACTTGGTAATATACTATTTATTGATATAATTTGCTTTCATAGAGAGATAGTCCATTTAAAATACTGTGTTTACCAACTGGGATGATACTTTTTTAAATAAACAAGTAACACAACGTAGTGAGCTAAGGACAGAATGATTAGATGGAAACCTTGAGTTCTGGCATCAGTTCTACCAATAAGTAGCTAATAACTTCCTGGCCTTAGTTTTCCCACCTTGAGAAATGAGACACTGAACAAGCTAACCCCTTCCAGCCTTTCTTTTCTTCTCAGTAAAATCCAGAATTTTTATTATGCCCTTATGTCAGATGCCAACATCATTTTAATTTTTTTTTTCATCTTCCCTTACATCAACCAAAAGTTTTGGCAACTGGAAGACAAAGGCCAGATGCACCTGTCTATCTGCGAAGGGTGTCAATCTTCCCTCCTCTTTGCTCTGGAGGAGCTGTCCAGCCTCACATCTAAGAGCAGCCCTTCCTTGGGGTATAACCTCTGTCCCCTTCCTGCTTTCGTCAGCATTTCTCCCCATTGTCTCCTGCATCATCACTTCTTCCTCTTCATTGGATCATTTCCAGGAGCACCCAAACAATCATCTGGCAATTTCTCCCATCTTACTAAATTAAAAAAAAAAAAAATGAGACAAAAATTCTTGACCCTGTACCTGGTTCTAGCTACCCCCCGTTTCTCTGCCTCTCTTTTAGGGGGAAATTCTTAAGTAGTCTTCTCTACACTCACTGTCTACAGTTCCTCTCTCCCAGTTAACTCTAAAATATTTTTGCAACCAGTCTTTTGGCCCTTTTGCTCTAATAAAACTGTTTTTAATGTGGTCATGACCTCCAGTGACCTCCACATTGTTATTCCTCAACTTACCTGACCTGTTAGCCACAGCTGATGTATTGATTGCTCCCTGCTCTGAAATATCTTTTTAAAGATTTTATTTATTTGAAAGAGAGAAAGTGAGTGAGAGAGAGAGCATGAGTAGGGGAAAGGGGAGGAAGCAGACTCCCTGCTGAGCAGGGAGCCCGATGCAGGGTTCGATCCCAGGACCCTGCAATCATGACCTGAGCTGAAGGCAGACCCTTAACTGATGAGCCACCGAAGTGCCCCCCTGAAATATTTTCTTAATTTGAGTTCCAGGACAAGCTACTCCCCCAGTGTGCCTCCTACCTCACCAACCCATACCTTCCCTATCTTTTATTCCTATTGTCCTTCATCTCCTGGATCTCTTAATTTTATAGCACTGCAAGGATCCATTGTAATCTTGACGATATTCATGGTATTAACTATTACCCATATTCTGACAACTCACAATCGTGTCTCTAGCCCAACCTGTCCCCTAAACTCTGGATTCACATGTAAAACTATATTCTTATTCTTTTGCAACATACCCTTCTCAAGGCCTGCTCCCCCCAGTTCAGGACAACCACATTGTTCCTGGTGCTCTGGTCGCCAGTTGGCATTCATCCTTGACTTCCTCTTTTCTCTCATTCCACTCAGCGAACCCCGTTGGCTCTGTCTTCAAAATGTACCTAGAGTGTGACCTCTTCTCTCTTCTTCCCCTGTCACTACCCTGGCCCAATCCTTTAGGATCTTGTCTCTGAATTACTTTCATTGTCTCTACTATTTTGTTGCTTTGATCTTGGTCTCCGAGAGTCCATTCTACTCAGAGAAACCTGTTAAAACAAAAGACCATCTCCCTCCACTGCTCAAGCCAATCCTCCACTCCCATGTCTTCCTCAGAGACAGCACTCCATGTGACGTAGCGACCTCAGTCTCCCTGTCCCCCCAACCCCCTTGCTTGCAGTGAGCTGGCCCCACTAACCTACAGCCTACTTGCAGTGCCTTGAATGTGCCAGGTATCTCCTTTTTCAGGGCCGCCCTACACAGGGCCCTCAAACCATTGCTCTGTAAGAAAGATAACAAACCATCAAAGACTCTCAAGCTGTCTGGCCTACTGTACTCAGATAACCCAGAGCCGGATCCCGCATCTCTTTCAGGTTTGGGCATGAGGATTATCTACCATGTGAGGTATTCTCTGTCTTATTTAAAACAGCACTATCTCCTTTCTCTGACTTGTTTTTCTCCACAGCCCTTATCACCACTGGCATAGTATATATTTCACATTTCTGTTTGTTATTTTATTAATTTATTAGTCTACCATCCCCCCCACCCCCGCCAACTAGAAGACTGAAGTTCATGTGGCCAGCAATGTTTTTCTTCTCTTTTCTTTTCTTTCTTTAGTTCTTTTTTTTTTTCTTTTTTTTTTTTTTTTAATTTTCTTCACTACTTTAGCCTCAGGACTTAGAACAGTGTCTGGCACATGCTAGCTACTAAATAAATGTTGGCGAAATGAACACTGACTGAGTCATAGGGAAAAAAAAAAAGCCCTACCCTTTCCAGAAATAACCAAGTCCAAAGACATAAACAGAACTATAATGTTATAGATAGAAAAGAATTCATGAGTAACACCCCTGTGTTTTTTTAACTCTGAAAGATATTAAGAAATGTTGAGAAACTTCTTAGGAGTGTATAAAACTTCTCCGATTTTAGTATGTACCTCTATTAGTCCTCATCTCTTCTTTTGTGAAGCAGAGCAAGAGAAAAAAATCTTGTAAGTGAGCAGACAATTGATCATACAAGACAGAGAACAGGCTGTTAATGAGTTTCAAGTTGTTACAATGTATGTGTTAAGGTACAACCAAAGGTGCTATTAGATCTTTTAAATTCGATATGATTTTGAACTGTCATCGTTATTTCACTGATTCACTTGATCTCACTAAACACTTTCCCAAGGACTCAATTCATTTCAACAAGCATGTATTGAAGGCTTTTGTGAGCAAATACCTGGAGTGTACTTTTTGATAAAGAAGAGAACTATCTAGAGAAATGAGACTGGGCTTCCCTTTGTAATGCAAATAGAATTCTTCGTCTTCAGTCCCCGGTTTTTGTGCAAATCTGGAAACATTCTGCATAGGTGTAATACTTTGGGGAGGGATCATCAGCCTCCCAAGTCAATAAAAGTAAACAGCGCCTATGCCAAAATAATATGGAGAGGCAGAGAGACACTGGCATAGAATTCGAGCCCAAGAAGTAGAGCGATAAAGGAGGACCTGAGTGCCCAGCTCCACAGCTTATCAACTATGTGACATTGCACGTGGTGTTTAACCTTCCCGAGACCCACATGGTGTTATAAGAAAGTGATGAATCTCTAACTTCTACCCCTGAAATTAATAATAAAACTGTATGTTAGCTAACTTGAATTCAAATAAAATACAATAAAATAAAATAATTACGCGGTAGGTAGAGTTCCGCTTCCCAGCAAGATGGTATAACTCCTTTCCAGGCAATCCTCCCACTCATAACAACAACAGACCCTAGAAGAGAATCCAAAGGATTTTGAAGAGTAAACAAAAGCAGGCAGATTCTGCAGGGAAGTAGAAATTTGTAGGAGCAACCAGCAGTGGGGGTAAGTTTTGTGTTTTCCTGTGTTTTTTTTGCCCCACAGCTGGGCTGCAGCTACAGACCTCTACTGTGGCACAGGAAGCTATGAGAGAAGCGCCGCCATCTTTCTGGATGGAAGAGCCAAGGGAAGAGCCTGGGCAACCACAGCTGCCCCTGGAAAGTGAGAAGGAAAATCCCAGAAGAAAAAGTAAAAGGAGTAAACCTTCTAGTTCTTTGTATGAAAACTTAAAAAGGTTCCATTTGCTGTCTTAACCATATACAAGTGACAGATTTAAAACAACACAACAAAAGTGTAAAGAGTTGAACTAAGATTTATCGCACTGCCCACAGAAAATAATAAAATATTATAACTTATGTCATGCGTGGTTAATAATGTAAAAAAAAAAGGAAACATCAATAAAATTCCTCAAAGAATATAATAGAATGCAGAGTCTATGCAACAAAATTTTCAGAATGAGCATGATAGAAAATTACTTAAAATATGAAGAACCAGAAAAATAGAACCCATCCTCAATGACCTAAAATTCTACATCAAATGTAAATATTTAAAAATGATATCAAGCAATGGACTTGAATCCAAAATATACTCTTTATACTCTTTATACAGCTTGCCAATTTACAAATGGACAAAAGATTTGACAGATGTTTCACTGAAGACTATATACAAATGAATAATAAGCACATGGAAAAAAGTGTTTATCATTTGTCATCAAGAGAAAAAAATTAAAACAAAGGTATACCTTTAAACACCCTTCAAAACAGCTAGAATCAAAAACACTGGCAATACCAAGTATTGGGAGCAATGTGTCCTCATAAATTGCTGGGAATGTAAATGGTACAAACACTTTGGAGAACAGTTTAGCATTTAACCATTGAAAAGTTAAACATAGACCATCTACAACCCAGTGTCCAGCATCTATAATCCTATTCCATATGAAAACATATGTCCGCAGAAAGGCTTGTTCATAAGCGTTCATAGTAATTTGTCATTTGTAATATTCTAAAACTGGAAATAACCCAAATGTCCATCAGCACTGAATAAACAAGATATGGTATAATCCTACAATGGAATGGTATTCAACAGCCAGAAGGTACTTAATATATGGTAGTAATCTTGAAAGCCATGGAATGACTTCCAAAATGATCATATCAAAAAAAAAAGAATTCAGGCAATAAAAGTGTATATATTGTATGTTTGCATTTCTGTAAGTCTCTAAAGTGTAAAAGTCTCTAAAATGTAAATTTGCTTATAATGCTAGAAACAGGTCAGTGGTCCCACGGCACAAGGAATGAAGTGACACGTGAATGACAAGGGGCACAAACATACTTTTGGATGTGCTAGAAATGCTCGGTAGCCTGACTGCAGTCATACTTCAGGAGTATAAAAGTACATGTCCACAGTCATCAAATTGTATACTTTAAATATGTATCTTTTATTGTATATAAATTTTATTCTAATAAGGAGGAAAACTAAAATAATAAAGACCACTTGTTTTTTTAAAAAAGATAGGTGTCTACTCTCAAAGATTTTTATAATCTAGATCTGGAGATGAGTACAGATGAAACAATAAAATAAAATTAAGGCAGAATAGGACCAAACAGTAGAGCTACGGACAGTAATTTTTTGAATTTAATGCTAGTCAATCTAAAATCTAATTTTTAGATGAATAAGCAGGGTCCATTTACCATTTAATGACTTTGTTCATGGAAAGTTAATCCTGAATCTGATTATTAGTACTCAAAGCACAAAGCAAGTATTAGTTGTCTAAGTTTTAATTGAAAAACATTTCAGACCTATGTTTGAAAGGGGACCTTAAAACTTCCCCAGTACTTACTCCAGAGTTCTGCACCTGAGGGCCTTTACTTCTCAATTATCAGAACAATGAAGATAGAAAGCACAGCTTCTTCTCCTGAAAAAGCATTATTGTTAATAAAAGTAAGTCTACAACTTCGACACACCCTGCATCTAAATCTTTGGGTGAAAGGGACTTTGTTTTAGGTGGTCAAGTATTGACTAAATTTTCCTAACAAGTCTGGTACTATGCTAGGCACTTTGGGGAAGAAGGAGATAGGAGAAAGGCTAGAGCCACTGTCCCTGCCTTCACCAATGCAAACATTAACCCCGCACACATAAAACAACTAAGGAATAACAGATAATATAATAATAAATGTCAAGTGTGCTTGTAGTGGTCAAACTATAAATGCAAAAGATTAGAAAAGAAATAAACAATGAGACAGATAAAGAAGTGGAGGACTTGGGAATGAGCAGAAATGAGGGAAACGTTTATTACCATTCATTCATTCATTCATTCAATGAACAGTGAAAATCTACAATGTCGTAGGCACTGCACTAAGTGCTAAGAACACATTGGTGAACAAAAATGCGCGTAATCCCTACCCGACATATTGCTTCCAGACTAATGGAAAGAGCTATTGTCAAATAAATAAACACACAAATAAAAGCATAATTGAAAAGTATGACTAACGCTAGGAGAGAATGGAACATGAAGTGCTAAGAACAAAACAGGGATAATATTTCAGATGGGAAGGTCCAAGGAAGTGACGTTTCACCTGAGACTTAATTGACGGGAAGTGGCCGGGAAATTAACAGAGTTTGAAAGCGAGTAGGACGAAGTAGAGCAACTCATACAGAGAGAGGAATCGGTATGAAAACACAGAGGAGGGAAAGAACTTGGTACCTTGGAAAAGCTTCCAGGACAATATGACGATGGGCAGCGCATGGCTGGAGGAGAGGCAAGAGCTGAGAAAAGGCAGGATATGAACAAGACAGGCAGGACCCCTTGGCCATGGTCAAGATTCCAGATTTTATGTGCAAATTTGTAACCAACTGGTGTAAAACAGCATTCCCTCTGAGCTCAAATAAATTAGTGTAGATAGACGGCACCCTAGGTTATATGTTCTGGAAAGGCAAGCTCCCTCCACTCATCCCTCCTAAAACCACAGAGCTTCTCTGTCTCTGCTTCTCTTGGGGTTCACTTCTCTAGCTCCCAACCACCCTGTTCCCTTTGACTGTCACCTGATTCACTCTTTACCCATTCAAAGTCCCAAGAAAGACTACCAGACTGACACAATTCATTACTTTCAGCTTGTCTGGGCAGAGAGTTTTATAAAAGGCTGTATGATTCATTGCTGGACAGCTTATGAATTGGTTGCCTTGGGGTCACACGTGCACCCCCAATCCAGTGAGCTGTGACCAGTGATTATATGATACAGAAGTGATTCCTGGAGACCATCACGGAAGTTGGAAGAGCAGTTTCCTTTAGGAAGGGCCATAAGCGTGGCAAGAGCTGTGATTGATCTGCTCCCTACAGTGAGAAACAAGGCTGCTCCACTAGAGTAGGAACAAAAAAATGGGAAGCCTTGAAAAGTCAAAGACATGGAGAGTTTTTAACAGCAGTGAAATCATGTGAAGAAATAAACAAAAATTGACATGATAAAAGCAGTTTCAGAGAGACAGAAAGTTTATCTTAATTTTCTGCTTCTTCTCCCACTAGACCATCCATTGAAATTGAAAGGTCACAGAATATTGCCTTTCTTTTAAACTCTAGGATCAAATGTGGTAAGAAATATATACAGAACTCAGAGGGATGAGGATACCACACCGGTCTTCTTATTGATGAAGACAGAACATAGAATACGGCTTAGCTTTGCCTTCCCCTAGAGTTGCCTGCCAGTCCCAGACCCGGTGGGGGCATCACCTGAGGGAGAAGACAAGGCACCGCTCTGTGGCAGGGCTAACCTAAGACCAAGGGAGAGAAAGAGAGATTTTTGAGTCGGGTCTCATCACACAATCACCTCTCTGACCTTGGGAAGGTGTGAGTGAGAGGTGGGAGCTGTTTGTCATAACCAGTACACTCTGAAAATTTGGCGAGTGGCAGGTAAGTTCTTTCCCTCAACATCATCTCCCTCCTGAACACTTAGGGTTCCTCATCCCCGATTTTTCTGTTTTGTCTTCTGCTAACATACGTGATGCCGTCCTCCCCCTCCTGACCATCGTTTGTTATCCCTTTCAAAAATATGCTCAAAATTCAATCTGTGTAGGATGTCCCCCTAAGAGAAATGTCTTGACTTAGCAGACTTTTATTGTTTACCTCAGAATGTATGTAAATAATTTACAACATAGGTCATTTCCACTTTATATCATCACCCTAACTCAACAAAATCAGTTATAAGATGATGCTCTCTGAAGCAATGACATTTTTTTTCTAACAGATGGTCTACTCTGTCTTTTAGATCAGAGGTTCTCAAGAGGATAAGATGAGAGGAAGGAGAAAATTTTATCAGCATACAGATATATATTTATATATGGCATGAGGTGAGGGGAGGCTAAAGCAGAGGCTAAGGGAACGGGAGAGAATGGATACTGTCTGAAATAGTTTTCCAGGCATCAGCCTGGATCTACCTGTATCTACCGAAGCAGGAGATTTTGCGTGGCTTGGAGCAGGAGAAGTAGGGGCAATATTGGCATTTTTGAACAAGTATCCAATAATTCTAATGTATTAAAAAGTCTGAAGACTACTCTTTAGGGCATTAACAAAAATGCAGAAGATATTTCCATGTAGGGCTCTATGAGAAAGTTTGAAAAAAAAAAAAAACTTGAAGAGAAGTTTTAGCAGAGTAGGGAATTGGAAATTCTGGCATTGGTTTTATTTGCTTTTTTCTGCCTCGCTTACCACCCATTTTGAAGGGTCAGTAATCACAAAGGTAATAATTGTAAAATTTGTAATAATTTTAATTAGCTGGTTTGATGACTATAAAACCTGAAAAGTTGGAATTTTCTAGCACAATGCAGGTACATCTATTCCTGGGACATGTGTTGTGAGAATCAGTCACAAACAATATGCAAATTCCTGTATAGCCTGATTCCTTTCATCTCATACTATGTTTCTTTAATTAAAGTCTCGTGTTTTCATTAATGGTATTTACAGATGTCTCCCGATCCTGGCTAAGTGTTTCTGAATACTGGTCTTTGATGCCTAAATAGTCCAAAACAGTTTATCAGGGACTACAAATTCTCCAGACTTGGGGGAGGAACTGTTCTTAAATGTGAAGTTGTGATTTAATTCATGCATTTCTTAAGTATGGTATTCTAAGTGAGCATTTGTGAAGCAAAGGAAACCTTTACTAATGAACCTTCAGGGACCAGTTAGCGCAGTTTGTTAAATTGGAATACTAATTAGGTGTAGGCAATAGTCTAAATCAACCTAAATGCTTGTTAGTTTGACCAATTATAGGTGCCCAATAAGTGTTTGCTTAAATCCAATAATCTGTGTCCAGAGGGAATATCCCTGACATGCATGGCTGAATTGAAAAATATAGGCCATTAGTCATGAATAAATTGTGCATAAACTAGGGCATTTCAACATAGCTCCTGGAAGGCCAAGGTCATGTCAGTAATGGTTTACGCACATCCCATTCCTCTGCGAGGTCCTGTGCAATTATATTTCCAAATGTACCTACGTTATCCTGAAGCTTTTGCATGCTTGTGCAATATACTGAAAACTACAAGAGTCTTAGAGGGACAAACCTGGATTATAAGGCAAAGACCACCCAGCTCTTTAAAGACAAAGTAAGACTGGTACCCATGGCACCGACTTGAGAGAGTCTTTCTTCCATTATGTCCCACTACATCTTTCTGTAGTCTATTTCTCCCTTTCCTACCCCAAAAATCCCACACTGCTTTCCACTCAGTGTCTTCTCAAATATTGACTTTTTTAGGTTCAGACTAACAGCTGTGGCCTATAGCCTTTAATTCAACCACCACAGTGTTCTAACTTCACCAACCCAACCCAGAATAGTTCTCACCTCCCAGATGCCGGAAAACGGAAAGGCCAGTGTTTACCATGACAGCATGAACAAAGCTAGCTCCAAAGCCACAATTATACAAGAGCCCAGGGCATGGCTGGGGATGGTAGACAGACTAGGTCAGAAGGGACTCCAGTTTGCCTTTGGGGTCTTTTAAAACAGACGTGGTAAATCACTGTGTTAGGAGAACCTACTCCTAGGAGAACCTACTCAGTTGCATGTGACAGAAAACCCCCAAACAGGAGCTTATAGAGCTGCAGCCATGATAACTACACCCCAGCTATTGAAAGAAGGAACTGGAGGGTCTCCTTTTTCCCACAGATTTATTGAAACATAATTAGTTTACAAAAATTGCACATAATTAGTGTCTCCATTTGGTGAGTTTGGACCTGTGTAAACACTCATTTTACCATCACTACAATCAAGGCAATAAGTGTATCGATCACCCCCCAAAAAGTTCCCTGTGTCCCTTTGGGGTTTTTTGTTGGCATGGGGGGGGGGACAAGGACACTTAACATAAGATCAATCCTCTTGAGGAACCTCGGTGGCACAGTCGTTAAGCGTCTGCTTTTGGCACAGGTCATGGTCCCAGGGATCATGGGACGGAGTCCTGCATTGGGCTCCCTGCTCAGTGGGAAGCCTGTTTCTCCCTCTCCCACTCCCTCTGCTTGTGTACCCTCTCTTGCTGTCTCTCTCTCTCTGTTAAATAAATTAAAAAATTCTTTTAAAAAATCAATCCTCTTTAAAAATTCCTAGGTACACAATACCTCACTGCTAACTCTAGGCATTATATTGTACAGCAGATCTCTGGAACTTACCCATCTTGTATAACCCTAACCGCTATCCATTAAACAACTCCCCACATTCCCCCTCCCCCATCCCCAAGAACCAACATTCTATTGTCTATTTCTATACATTTGACTATTCATTCTACTATACATCAGACTATTTTAGATGCGTCATATAAAAAGAATCATGCAGTATTTGACTCTCTGTGACTTACTTCACTTAGCATAATGTCTTCCAGGTCCCTCACAAATGATAGGATTCCTTGTTTATTAAAGAATGAATACATACACACACCCCACACACACCCTTTATCCATTCATCTGTTGATGGATATTTGGCTTATTTCCATATCTTGGTTATTGTGAACAATGTTGTAGTGAACACGGGAGTGTAGATAACTCTTTGAAATCCTGATTTCTTTTTTTTTTTAAATAGGGTAAATATGGGGGTACTGATTTATATGTTTTAACATGTAAATAAATTGAATCAAACACTTCTAATGACAAATACATAAAGTAAATGAGTGCAGCTACTCAGGTTGACTTCTGGTTAATTACTCCTGCCATCTGGGCCCAGCAGTGAGTCGCACCTCTGTAACTCCTTCCAACTATGAGATGTTGTACACTATCAATCCCAGACACAGATTTAAGATTTCAATCCTTTTGGGTGTATGCTCAGAAGTGCTGGATAATATGGTAGTACTATTTTTAATTTTTCGAGGAACCTCCATAACCTTCTCTATGGCAAAATTTTACATTCCCACCAACGGTGCACAAGGGTTCACTTTTATCCACATCCTGGCTAGTGCTAGTTATCTCTTATCTTTTTGACAACAGCCATGCTAACAGGTATGAGAGATATCTCAGCGTGCTTTTGAGTTGCATTTCCCTGATGATCAGTGATGCTGAGCATCTTTTCATGTGTCCGTTAGCCATTTGTGTTTTCTTGGGGGAAAAAATGTCTATTTAGATTCTCTACCCATATTTTAATGGATTGTTTGTCTTTTTGTTATTGAGTTACATGAGTTCCTTATATATTTTGGACACTAAACCTTTACCTGATACATGGTTTGCAGAAATTTTCTCCCATCCTATAGGTTTCCTCTCCATTTTGTTGATTGTTTCTTTTGCTGTACAGAGGCCTCCCTTCTTTTAAAGATAACTGCCCTTTGTCTCATATTACTCATATCTTGGCCCATTGGCTCGAACCTACTGAAGTGGCTTTGCCAACATGCAAAGAAGACAGAGATACACATTTACTATGGGTGGCTTTCTAAAATAGCAGAAAACCAGATGCTCTTTCGCAAAAAATGAAGGCAGAGCAAAGACCAGCCAAAAATTATGGTCTCTGTTTCACTCTCTCACTATCTATGGGACTTTGGGCAAAAAATTTTCTCTGATGAATATTCTCATTCTTTAAATTAAGGTAATACTTCCTTTGTGTGAATTATTTTGCTTTGCCTCTCGGCAGCATCTGACATGGCTTGCCACGAGGTCCTTCCTGAAACCATCCATACTTCCTGAGACTTCCATGGCGTGACACTGTCTTGATTCTCCTCCAGTCTCCCTGGCTCTTCTCCACTGTAGTTGCTATTGTTGCCTCCTCTCCCTCTGTCTCTTAGTGTTCCTATTGGCTCTGTCCTGGGGCAACTTCATGCCTCATTTTCTGCTTTATCCTTCCTTCTCATGGTCCCACATGGTGAAAGAAAGTATAACACACACTCATTGAATATTTACTAGATGCCAGGAACTGTAAGCACTTTATACATGGAATCTAGCTTAGTCCTATCAACAACCCCAAAAGTAGATGCTGCAGTTTTTACCATGTTTTACATGGAAGTTGATGGGATTTGTCCACACTTGGATTGTGCTGGGTGTACATTTTAGTACAGGATATCTATTTTTTGAGCTTACAGCTACATCCTACCCATCAAAACAAAACAAAACACCATATTCCATGTATATACTCACTTGCTTACTGCACAGCTCTGCTTGGCCACCTTGCAAGCATTTCAAACTCAGGATGGCCCAGAGTAAACTCACAGTTCCTTCAACAATGATTTATTGAGCACTTCCTGTGTGTCAGGTGCTGCTCTGGGTGCTGGATCTACCAATATAACCTAAACAGTCTCTGACTTCACGAAATTTACTGTCTAGTTAGGGGGACAAAGAATAAAATGAGCAGCATCTGTTATGATCAGCACTGTAAAGAAAAATGAAGCAGAGTAAGTAGATGGAGAGAGTTGGAGAGGGCCATGTGGTAGGAAGAATAATTGCCCCACAAAGATGTTGACCTCACCCACTAAACTCTAGAAGTGGCAAATATGTTTCACCATATGGGAAAAGGGATTTTGCAGATGTGATTAAGGTTAAGGACTTTTGATGGGTAGATTATCCAAGATTATGTAAACGGACCTAGTAAAATTGCAGGGGCCATTAAAGGTGAAAGAGGAAGACAGAATCATGAGTCAGAGAAATGTGACAATGACCATGGAAGAAGAGTCAGGAGAGCTTCAAAGTGTGAGAAGGACTCAACCCACTATTGTTGGCCTTGAAGATGGGGGAAAGAGCCAGGACAAGGAATGTAGCAGTCCATAGAGGTTAGAAATGGCCTTTGTTTATAAGAAGCAGAAAATGGAGGCATCAGTCATACATCCACGAAAAACTAAATTCTGACAACTTGAATGAATAGAAAATAGCCTCTCCCCCAGAGTCTCCAGAAAGAAACACAGCCTTGTCAGTACCTTGATGCTAGCCTGGCAAACCTGCACCTGCTGACCTATAGAACAAGCTAATAAATGTGTGTGTGTGTGTGTGTGTGTGTGTGTGTTAAGACTTTATTTATTTGACAGAGAGAGCACAGAGGGAGAGGGAGTGGGAGAAACAGGCTCCCTGCAGAGCAGAGAACCCAAAGCGGGGCTCAGTCCCAGGACCCTGAGATCATGAACTGATCTGAAGGTAGAAGCTTAACTGACTGAGCCACCCACACACCCAAATTTGTGTTGTTTTAAGCCACTAAATTCTGGTGATTTGTTATGGCAGCAATAGAAAACAAATGCAGGCTATTTTAAGTAGAGTGGTCAGGGAAAACCGCTCTAAGCCGAGCCCTGCCGAGAACCCCGGGCGAGGGGAGGGAGAGCTTACCGGGCCAAAACGAATGACCCTGGAGTGAGACGACCTTAGAATATCTGAGGAATAGCAAAGAGACCGATGTGTTTGGAATAAAGGGAAAGAAGCAGGAGCTGAGATGGCAGGAGAGGCCAGGGGTCAGCACATGTGAAGCTCTGTGGGTCACAGAGATTTGGATTATATTCTAAGCATGATGGGAAGGCGCTTTGGCAGAGGAGGCACACAGGCTGACTTCTACCTTTAAAAAGCTGCCGGTGGGTATTGTCATGACAGTGTACTGATAGAGCAAGAGGAGAAGCAAGGAAGTTCACTGAGGGAGCATTTTTTATTGCTATTCAACAATCTAAATAGGAGAAAAAGACAGCTTGGACTCAGGTGGAAGAGGAAAAGGCATGAGAAGTGATCGCATTGAGGATATACGTGAAAGTTCGAGTCCACCGTAGTTTCTGATGGCGAGGAAGAAGAGTGGGAAAGAGAAGTCAGAGGAGAAACTGAGCACATGGTGGTGCCAGCTACTGAGATGCGACTAATCACAGAAGAAAGTTGGGGGGATCATGAGCTTGCTTTTGGACATGTTGGGTTCTGGATGCTAATTAGCTGTTCAAGTCACAATGTCAGATAACTGTTAGGTACCAGCGTCTGAAGACAGGGGAAGGGAGGGAAAACTGGGAAGAAATCATAGAGGCAGAAAAACCATGAGAGACCCCTAAGTATAAGAAACAAACTGAGAGCTGCTAGAGGGGAGGTGAGTGGGAGGGATGGGGTAACTGGGGTCATTAAGGAGGGCACGTGATGTGATGAGCACTGGGTGTTACACAACTGATAAATGATTGAACACTACATCTGAAACTAATGATGTACAATATATTGGCTAATTGAACTTAAATAATAAAAAAATGAAGTTCAGGGGCAATTTGGGCTAGAGGCATGTGGTATACAGAATAATGCTCTCCACCCTGAAGATGTTGATATCCTGGTCCTCAGAACCTGTGAGTATCTTATAGTACATGCTAAGGGGGGATTAAAGTAGCTGAACAGCTTATTTTAAAACAAAAAGATATCCTGGACTAGCTGGGTGGGTCCAATGTAATCAAAAGTGTTCGTAAGGGATGGCTGAGTGGCTCAGTGTGTTAAGCATCTGCCCTCAGCTCAGGTCATAACTTTGGAGTCCTGGGACAGAGCCCCACATCAGGCTCCCTGGTCAGAGGGGAGCCTGCTTTTTCCTCTCCCTCTGCACAACCCCCCCCCCCACGCTCTCTGTCACTCTCTTTTTCAAATAAAAAATAAAATCTTTAAAAAAAAAAAAGGCATTCTTAAATAGGATGAGAGGCAGAGGACTCAGAACCAGAGAGAAAGCATCATGATAGATTTGACTGACCAGTATTGGCTTTGAAGAACATGGAATGGACCACAAGACAAAGAATGCTGGAAGCCTCTAGAAGCTGAAAAAGAAAAAGAAACAAATTCCTCCTGATAACCTCCAGAAAGGAACACAGAGCTGATAACGCCTAGATTTTAGCACCATGAGACTCATTTCTGACTTCTGATCTTACAGAACTGTAATAAACTTTGATTTTTTTTTTAATATTTCATTTATTTTTCTTACACAGAGAGAGAGAGAGAGACCACAAGGGGAAGTAGCAGAGGGAAAGGGAGAAACAGACTCCTTGCCGAGCAGGGAGCCAGATGTGGGACTGGACCTAGGACCCCTGGCTCACAACCTACGCCGAAGGCAGACACTTAACTGACTGAGCCACTTAGGCACCCTGAGCTTTGATGTTTCAAGTCACTAAGTTCACAGCAGGTAATTTGTTAGAGCAGCAATAGGAAACTAACATAAGTCATAATTTCACTGAAACATTTTTTTTCTGCAGTGTACCCTATTGGTAAACGGCATAAACATCACCCACCTGTTCAAGGCAGAAACATGTTATCTTTAATTCTTTCCTCACTTTCACATCCCAGTCCAGCCAACATCAAGTTCTCTAGATCCTATGTATAAACATTTACTCAAAGTTACCCACTGTACTATTTCTCTAATACAGCTCATCATCATCACCACCATCTTTCTTTGGGAGGGAAGGAGACAGAACATACCACCACTCTCCATTTAGCAAGCCAGAGTAAGCCTTCCAGACTGAGTACTTCTGGTAATTATCACTCTCTCCTGAAACTCTTCGATGGCTTGCTGTCTCACGCAGTATAAAGCCCAGGCTGTTTGACACGTCTTAGGACATCCTCCAAGGTTTGCCTTGGTCCCCAGCCTTGGACCAAGGCTTCCTGACACTCAACCTCACACTACGCTTCAGACCCTAGAAAGCATTTGGAGGCCTCCTCACTTGCCACTGACCTTCCTTGTCCCATGATCACCTCATGGAAAAGGCTCCAGTGTTCAACCTCCTTCCCCATTCACCATCGGGGCCCAACTTACTCCCTTTAGATTGTTCCTGATCTACTAAATTGTTAGCACCTTGGTATGAGACCTTGAACATTTGCTTCAAAATACTCATCATAGTAATGAGTGCTGTGCTCCTCTGAGAACAGGGCTTTGCCTTACTTGTCCACTACTGCTATCTCCATTCCCAGCATACAGCATACAGCATATTTGCCAAATAATATTTGTCAAGTAACAATTGCTCACTCAGGAGCTGAAAATCACTATCTTTAAAATCTCGACAACGGTTTTTGTGTAATTTTTATAACCATTTCTTTTCTAACGTCCTAGTACTAATAGAATGTTCAGATACTTTTTTAAATGCAATCCTTTTGAGTCTATCACCATTTTTCACATTCTGGACTTGCCCCCTACTCCCACTTTGTAAATGGGAAGTAAAAGATAGGTGGGAGAAAGAGTTTATTTTAATTTTTCTTACATTTATGTCACTCAACATGTAGCTACTGAGCACCTTTTATATGCCAATCACTAAGCGCTGAGAATACGGGAAGTGAATAAAATATGCAGAGTCTCTTTCTACGGAATTTGCATTCTAGTATGTGTGTAAGGCGAAGGGAAATCAGAAAGTAAACAAACAGAAAATTACATAGAACGTGGACAGTAATAAGTACCAAAGTCAGAAAAGTAGGTAGGCAGGCGGGTGCGTGTGGGTGTGTGTTTGCATTCATTCTACCCATAGGGTGATCGGGAAAACTATTCCAATAAACCGACCCTTAAGCAACGACCAACAGCAAACGAGGAGTCCCTGTCGGGTCACAGGGAAGCGGGGAAGGCGAGGAATTTCGTTTTTTAAATTCAAATCGCAGCTTTACCAATTCCAAGCTGTATGCAACTAAACAAGTCAAACTAGCCCCTCTGAGCCGGCTTCCTGGCTGTAAAAGGATAATAATAGCGCAGACCTCACAGGCTTGTTACGAGGGCCAGCTCAGCACGCAGCCTAGCACAGCACGAGAGCTCGCTCAGGAATTCCAAGCAGCGTCTGAGACTCTTGGAAAGCGCTCCGGGAAAGCCCAACCGCCTCACCGCACGGGCACCGCCCCCTGGCACAAGTGCTGGCGGGGATTGGCTACTCTACTCCTCCGTCCCGCCCCCACCGGGGCGTCCGGTCCAATCGCGGCCAGCTTGGTGCCGAGGTACGTTCCCAGGGGCCGCCAAGTGGGCGGTCCCCGTGACGTTAGGATGACGCGTTACGTCACGGTGGGCGGAAGTCCCGGCCGCTGTTTTGAAATCAGGCCGCCGGAGTCTTGGAAGCTCCTTTCATCCGGCAGGCCGGCGGCAGCCCAGCGCCGGGCGAGACCCCTGACGCTTACTCTCAGGCTGCGCTGGCCGAAGGCCGCAGCGTCGCCATGTCCACCCCTCCGCTGGCGGCGTCGGGGATGGCGCCGGGACCCTTCGGCGGACCGCAGGCTCAGCAGGCCGCCCGGGAGGTCAACACGGCCTCGCTCTGCCGAATCGGGCAGGAGACGGTGCAGGACATCGTGTACCGCACCATGGAGATCTTCCAGCTCCTCAGGAACATGCAGGTGGGAAGGAAGGCGCGCGCGTTCCTGGCGGTGCGTGGAGAGAGCGGGATGCTTCTTGGAGTAAAGGGGCGCTGGTTCAGTGGTTCCGTGGGGGCCCTGGGCGTCCGCGGGGCTGTTCTGGGCAAGCCTTAATTATAGGATCGCCCCCATTTGCATTCCGAAGTGTTCCCCAGTGACGCGCCTGTCCCCGAGATTCTGTGATGCCAAGGTGTTTTCCAGAGAGGACTTCTCCAAGACTGAGGCCTCATTCTCTACATTCGCCCGGATTCTCTAGCTCCTAGGCAAACTCTTGAACCTTTCAGGGTAAAGGTGGGTTTCTCACCGTTTAACCTCATTAGACTGCCTTAGCTTTCATCTTGTTCTCAAGCAGAATAGTTTCTGAGGGTCTCAGGATTCCGAAGAATTTAGATTCTGCTAATTTTTTTCTGCTAACATTTTTATTTCGGTATAGATGACATACAATTAAATATATTTACGTAGTTTTGACATATGTATAGACTTAGGAAACCATCAACCACCACCACCACCACCACCCCAAAAAGTTTCCGCATGCCCCTTGGAAATCTTTACTTCTGGCCCTTCCATCCGCAGACAACTTCCGATTTGCTTTCTGGCACCATAAGTTCGTTTGTACTTTCTAGAGTTTTGTATAAATGGAATCACACACTATGTAGTTTTTTGTCTTTTGTTTTGTTTTGGTTTGGTTTTTGGGTCTGGCTCTTTTGACACAGGATGCATCATTAGTTCATTCCTTTTGATTGCCGAATAGTGTTCCACTGTGTGACTATGTCACAGTTTCTGTAACTGTTCATCTGTCGATAGGCATTTGGGCTGTGTCCCAACTTTGCAGCCATTATAAATAATGCTACAAACGTCTGCCTAACAAATGTTTGTGTGAACACGTTTCATTTCTCTAGAGTGGACAGAAGCCTAGGAGTGGAACTCTTGGGTCATATGGCAAATAACTAACATTTTAAGGAACTTTTCCAAAGTGGTCGCACCATTCTGCATTCCCACCAGCAGTGTTTGAGGGGTCCACTTACTCCTTATCTTGACAACAGTTGGTAGCGAATGTCTTTCTGCTTTGCAGATTCCATCTCCCAGTCTGTGGGTTCTCATTCTGTTCACATGGCCTTTTGAAGAAAAGACATTCTAAATTTTGATGGAATTGAATCTATCGATTTGTTCTTTTACAGATTTAACTTTTGGTGTTGTACCTAAAAAATCGTTGCCTCACCCAAAGTGACAAACTTCTTCAATTTTTTTCTTCCGGATGTTTATAGTTTTAGCTCTATAATGCGCATTGACTTTATTTTCTTATAGATCCATTTGGATATCCACTTGTTCCAACACCATTTTGCTTATCTTATTACTTATCTTACTACTACGTGATGTGGATATCATTCTTGTGTTATGAGGGTTCTGCCAGAGAGAGGTGCAGTGCAGTGACTTGTCCAAAGCTACTCGGTGACGGGATAAATTTGAAACCAGGTCTTCAGATGCTTACAACTCTGATTTCAGTGGGAGCACTGTAAAAGTAATTCGGGTGCGTTGAAATCTTAACCATGTAAATATGCCAGTGTGAAACACAATACAAAAGAAGATATGAAATCTTTAGCAGTCATTTTTAAAATTAATAGATTAATATCTAAAAATGACTAAAGTAGGATTAAGTGATTTTTCAGAATTTAGTAAATATTTATTTTTACCCTGCTATATGCAAAGAACTGAATTAAGATCTTACCGATAACATTTATCAGGTACTTTCCTTGGGCAGGCACACTGTTTTAAGAATGGTTCTAAGAAGTCTTTTTATCCTCATTTTACAGCTAAGGAAACGGGCTTAAAGAGAGAACTGAAGAGGAAGAAATAAGAGAGAAAGACAAACCATATAGACTGTTGACTCTAGGAAAAAAACTGAGGGTTGCTGGAAGGGAGGTGTGTGGGGGGATGGGGTAACTCAGTTGGTGAGCATTGAGGAGGGCATGTGATGTGATGAGCACTGGGTGTTATAAGCACCTAATGAATCATTGAACGTTATATCAAAAACTAATGATGTACTATACGTTGGCTAACTGAATTTAAATGTTTTTTCTATTTAAATTTACCAATACACATATAACTGGTGGTTCTTCCTACTCTCTCTCTCTCTTTTTTTTTTGGCTTAAAGATTTTATTTATTTATTTGACAGAGATCACAAGTAGGCAGAGAGTCAGACAGAGAGAGAGGGAAGCAGGCTCCCTGCTGAGCAGAGAGCCCGATTCGGAGCTCGACCCCAGTACCCTGGGACTATGACCTGAGCCTAAGGCAGAGACTTTAACCCACTGAGCCACCCAGGCACCCCCTTCCTACTCTTTTTTTAATACTAACTTGCTGTCCAACACTTTGTATGATTAACAGAGATACAATAATATTATAATATTATATATAATATATATTTAATATATATTAAATTTATATATTTGTATATTTCACATACTATATATAATATATATAGTATATTATATACTATATATAATACTATACATAATATAGTATATATTATATATATATACTATATATAATATAGTATATTATATATACTATATATAATAGATATATTATATATATATAAATTTATAAAAGAACCAAACTCTTTCAACAAAGTATTATCAATAACTTGATTACATGTGGACATATATTCAAAATCAACTTGTAATGGACTATGGTAGTTACTTCTTTGGGCCTCTTAACATTGTGAATTCTGTGGTTTAACTCACATAAGACCATTTGAGGCATGTCATTATTGGCTGAAAAAAGAACAACAGTGTGAGCCTTCATTCCTTAATACATTTTTAAACTATTAAAAATTTTTAAATTATCTTCTATATTACTCATCCAGAAGGATGAAGTGCCATAAATGCAAACCACTGAGATTATTTCTAAGTGTTTGTTTTAGAGAAAATGGTTCTTTATTTATTAGGTCTCCATGAGCCTCTTGAGAATTTGATGAAAAGTAATAGATTCTCTTCTGAGAAGAATGCCCATGTATATATATTCTGAGTAAAATTTGAGGGGGGGGACAATTTTGAGAGTGAATTTTATTCAAGGATTGCTAGGTCCCGGGTTAAGATTCTCTGAATAAGAAAATACTGCTTTGGTTTTGCTATCCTTTAAATCTTAAAAAAAAAAAAATTAATATATAATCAGAATTCAGAAATTAAAAGAGGAAACATTACAGTGAACTTTATCCCTCCCATCCCTGTCTGCTGGCTGTCTAACCCCTTTCCACAGGCAAAGAATGTTAGTGCTTTTTATTATTTACTATTCTTATGTATCCCTTCAGATATTCTATGCACACTTAAGCAAAAGTGCATGTTTGTTCTTTCGTTTTTTTCCCCTCTTTGCACCAATAATAGTGTATTATACACAACACTTTGCACCTTCCTTTTTTTTCATTTTGGTATATTTTGTCGTTCATTCCTATTTGTCCAGAATATATTTCTTTTTCCTTTTAAGGTATATATACAGTAATACACTGAATGGAAATACTGCAATTTATTCAACCAGTTCTCTAGGCATTTGGATTGCTTTTAATCTCTCACTATTAGACTGCAGTGAATAACCTCCTACATAAGTGTGCAACTATACCTGTAGGATAAATTCTTAGAAACAGCTTTGTGCTTCTGTAATTAGGTAGATTTCGATGAACTGCGCTCCATGGGGCATGTACCACCTTCTGCTACCATGTCCTAACCAAGACCAACAACCAGGCTCTAAGAGAGAGTTATATTTTTGGACCTCGGATCATGTGATAGATGAAAATCTACTTTCCATTTCTTCTAGTTTGAGTGAGTTTGAGGATCTCTTCATATATTAATGAATCATTTATATTTCCTTTTCTGCTAGCTGCTTGTTCATATCTATATAGAGAGATAGATCAATCTTTGTAAGATTTGGCTATTTCCATATCAGACAAACTTGCTCTGTGTGATGGAACTTGCAAGTATTTCTTTTCCCCGGTTTGTTGTTTGCCCTTTGGCCCTGCTTATGGAAGTTCTGCCATACATATGTACTTTTTAAGGCAGCTGAATTTATCAGTCTCTGAGGACTGTCATGTTCTCTGTCTAGTAAGGAAGGACTTTTCCCTTTCCACAATCAGGAAGATTTCTGGGTTTTGTTTCCAGTTTTACATCTAAAACTTAGATCCATATGGAATTTATCCTTCTATAAAGTATGAGGTATGGCCCCAGCCCTACTTTTTTTTAAAAGGGTGAGTAATTCGCTTTCTTTCCTCCATTGATTTCAGATGCTACTTTATACAAACGAATCTATTTCTGGATGCTCTATTCCATTTGGCTGCCTGTCTTTTATGTAGTAACCCCAAACATTCTTACATTTATTGTGACTCTGTAATGTGTTCACACTTGTTTCCAAAGTTTCCCTGGATGTCCTTATTTATTTTTCCACCTGTACTTTAGAATCAGCTTGATTAGTTCTGAGAAAAACCTGTTAGGGTTTTATTAGGTTGATTGAACCTAGAGAGACTTTACATCAGTGTGATGTTGAGTCTTACTAACCAAGAACACAAATCTCTTTTTTTGTGTCCCTGTGAAGTATTTTAAGTTTTCTTCTATATTTATATAGATATTTATATAATAATAATTTATGTAATACCTATTCTCCTGAAGCTGTTTCAAAGAGTAGAAACAGAAGGGAAACTTCCAAACTCTTTCTATGAAGCCAGCATTACCCTGATCCCAAAGCCAGGCATAGAGCCATCAAAAAGGAGAATTTCAGACCGATATCCCTGGTGAATATGGATGCCAAAATTCCCAACAAGATCCTAGCTAATAGAATCCAACAAGACATTAAAAAGATTATCCACCATGACCAGGTGGGATTTATCCCTGGGATGGAAGGGTGGTTCACCATTCGCAAATCAATCAATGTGATAGAACTAATCAATAAGAGAAAAGAACCACATGGTCCACTGATTGATGCAGAAAAAGCATTTGGCAAAATACAGCATCTGCTCTGATTAAAATTCTTCAAAGTATAGGGATAGAGGGAACATTCCTCAACTTCATGAAATCTATCTATGAAAAACCCATAGCGAGTATCATTCTCAGTGGGAAAACCTGACAGCTTTCCCACTGAGATCAGGAACACGTCAAGGATGCCCACTCTTTGCCATTATTTTTGAACATAGGACTTCTAGTACTAGGAGTCCTAGCAACAAAGATCAGACAACAAAAAGAAATTAAAGGTATTCAAATTGGCAAAGAAGAAGTTAAACTCTCTCTCTTCACAGATAACATGATATTTTATATGGGAAACCCAAGAACTTGACCCCCAAACTACTAGAACTCATACAGCTATTCAGTAATGTGGCAGGATACAAAATCAATGCACAGTAATCAGTTGCTTTCTTATACACTAACAATGAAAATACAGTAAGGGAAATTAGAGAATAAGTTCCATTTACTGTGGCACCAAGAACTGTAAGATACCTGGGAATAAACCTAACCAAAGAGGTAAAGGATCTGTACTCAAGGAACTACAGAACACTCATGAAAGAAATTGAAGAAGATACAAAAAGATGGAAAAGCATTCCTTGCTCATGGATCAGAAGAATAAACATTGTTAAAATATCTGTACTGCCCAGAGCAATCTGTACTTTCAATGCCATCCCAATCAAAATTCCATCAGCATTTTTCAAAGTGGTGGAACAAACAATCCTAAAATTCATGTGGAACCAGAAAAGACCCCTAATTGCTAAGGAAGTGTTGAAAAAGAAAAGAAAAGAGAGGAGAAGAGAAGAAAAGAAAAAAGAAAAGAAGAAAAAAGAAAAGGCTAGGGACATCATGTTTCCTGATTTCAAGCTTTACTACAAAGCTGTGGTCACCAAGACAGCATGGTACTGGCACAAAAACAGACACATAGACCAGTGGAACAGGGTAGAGAGTCCAGATATGGACCCTCAACTCCAAGGCCAAATAATCTTCCCGACAAGGCAGGAAAAAATACACAGTGGAAAAAAGACAGTCTCTTCAGTAAATGGGGCTGGGAAAACTGGACAGCTATATATAGAAGAATGAAACTCAACCATTCTCTTACACCATATACAAAGATAAACTCGAAATGGATAAAAGACCTCAATGTGAGACAGGAATCCATCAAAATCCTGGAGGAGAACATAGGCAGTAACCACTTCCACATCAGCCATAGCAACTTCTTTCAAGCCATGTTTCCAAAAGCAAAGGGAACAAGCGAAAATGAACTTTTGGAACTTCATCAGGATCAAATCTTCTGCACAGCAAAGGAAACAGTCAATAAAACAAAAAGGAAACCCACAGAATGGGAAAAGATATTCAGGAATGACACTACAGACAAGGGGCTGATATCCAAGATCTATATTTTGAAATTTTTAAAGTCTACTAGATATTTTATCTTTATTGCTGCTTTTGTAAATGGCATCTTTTTCCTTTCTCATTTTCATTTGTTTCCATATTTAAACACAAAGCTGTTTTCTCTGTATTAAATTTGTAGCATCTCTTGACTACCTTTGTTGTTAATAGCACCTTATCATATCATTTATATCATATCCATAAATAGTGATTATACTACTTCCTTTTTAATATTTCATCTTTTTCTTTTTTTCTAATTGCCTTGGCCACTGCCTTCAGAACAGTGTTCACTAGTAGTATTAGTGGTCTTCATAAACTTCCTGTTCCATTCCTGACTTCAGTGAGGATGCTTTTAATGTTTCCACATTAATTATGGTACTGACTTTCTAACTGAGATAAATGTATTTTTTAGTGCTGAGGGATTTTTACTCAGTATTTTATATTTGTTTTAAGACTGGATATTTAAGACTGGATATTGAATTTTAGCCTTTTGGTGTCAAGGGGTGTGATCATATGTTTACAGATCTTTTTTAGGATTCAAGAATAAGATGATTATTGATGAGCTTTTCAGCTAAACATGTATACTGTGGGTTTATATCAGGAGATCTTAGGCACTATTATAACTTATATTCTGAGAGGTACCTTGTCTCCCTCATGTTCATTACTGTGCAATAGCTTCTAGATCAGGGAATTTGGAAATGATAGAAAAGAAGAAAATAATTATTCAAGCCAATATCCCTGTTATATCTCCTATCAACTATATATAGGCCTTCCCAGTCTTTATTTCATGTTTACGGTTTATCTACTTCTAATGATAGTGTTTCCTGTTTTCTTTTTTTTTCCAAGTACTCTACCATGCACATTTGTTCACATTCCTACCCCATCTGTTTACAAAAAAAAAAAAAAGAGTAAACTGAAGTTTAGAAAAACAGGCTGATCTTCTAGCTATTGGATAGTAGTTATTGTCTTGGTTTTAAGGCACTTTAATCCTCAAGTTAAGAATATGAGTGAATGACATCAGGGAAATACAAATCAAAACCACAATGAGATACCACCTCACAGCAGTCAGAATGGCTAAAATCAACAAGTCAGGAAATGACAGATGCTGGCGAGGATGCGGAGAAAGGGGAACCCTCCTACACTGTTGGTGGGAATGCAAGCTGGTGCAGCCACTCTGGAAAACAGCATGGAGGTTCCTCAAAAAGTTGAAAATAGAGCTACCCTATAAGCCAGCAATTGCACTACTGGGTATTTACCCTAAAGATGCAAACATAGTAATCCGAAGGGGCATGTGTACCCGAATGTTTATAGCAGCAATGTCTACAATAGCCAAACTATGGAAAGAACCTAGATGTCCATCAACAGATGAATGGATAAAGAAGATGTGGTATATATATATACAATGGAATACTATGCAGCCATTGAAAGAAATGAAATTGCCATTTGTGACGACATAGATGGAACTAGAAGGTATTATGCTTAGCAAAATAAGTCAGAGAAAGACAATTATCATATGATCTCCCTGATATAAGGAAGTTGAGAGGCAACGTTGGGGGTTTGGTAAAGAAATAAATGAAACAGATGGGATTGGGAGGGAGACAAACCATAAGAGACTCTTGATATCACAAAACAAACAGAGGGTTGCTGGGGGGAAGGGGGTGGTGGGGTTATGGACATTGGGGAAGGTATGTGCTTTGGTGAGTGCTGTGAAATACAAACCTGGCGATTCACAGACCCGTACCCCTGGGGCTAATAATACATTATATGTTAATAAAAAAATAAAAGCACATACCCTCTTCAGTGTCCATAACCCCACCATCCTCGCCCTACCCCCACCCCACCCGGCAACCCTCAGTTTGTTTTCTGAGATTAAGAGTCTCTTATGGTTGGCCATGTGGTGTTATTTTTAAAGTTATAATTACTTCAAAAATTAGAAGGGAAAGTATTTTGACTGGTCAGAGACTCCTATCGTGAAGTTTTTTCTGGGGCTGTCTTACAGCACCGAAACACTACACGAAGGAGCTAACAAATGACTTGAGTATTACTCTTAAATCCTTCAAAAATTACTCTTGATTAATTGTAAAGAACAGTTTGCTTTTACGCAGTACTTAAAAAGAATTTCTGCTTTGCTAGCTTTTACTTCTAGAAAATCTTGATTGTCGTTACTTCGTATTTTTCTTGTTTTTGTTTTGCCTGATCAGCTACCAAATGGTGTCACTTACCATACTGGAACGTATCAAGACCGGCTAGCAAAGCTCCAAGACCATCTTCGCCAACTTTCTATTCTCTTCAGGAAGCTGAGACTGGTCTATGACAAATGCAACGAAAACTGTGGAGGGATGGACCCCATCCCAGTGGAGGCAAGTTGTAGTGGGAGAGGAGGGGTGAATGTAAGATGCCAGACAGTTGTAATTTTTTCCTTTTTCTCCTTCTCTTTTCACAGTGTTTTCAGAGGTTGATGTGTATTGGTTATTTACTTTTGATGAGAGAAGAGGAAACTATGATATGTATGCATAGAATTAGTACTGTCTTGTCACATTACTACTTTGTAGATTTGAACATCCAACCCTGTAGTGAATTTTTGTTGTAGGGAGGAAAGAGAGGTCTATGGCAGTTTTTATTATTGCTGCCAGGGTCTAATTAATTAAATCAGTGCATGATTTTTTTTTTTTTTTTTAGTAAGAGTTTTAATAGCATTGTAAAATACTCTTAAAATGGTTTTCAAGGAAGTTCTCTACAGATGAAATACTATGTTTTCATCATTATTAGACTAGCTTAGTGGAATCACTTTTGTTTGAAAATATATTTCTTAAATTTAATCTTGGGTTTACAGACATGTTTTAGTTCACTAGATATATGATATTTTTAATAGATGGCCCTTTCCTGTTGACAAGTTCTGTCTCTGCCCACAAAAGTAGCAGGAAAGGTTTGGATGTTCTCTCACTACATATGGAGGACAATTTCATGTGACAAGTGCTTCCGTTCTGTGTGATCAGCATGTGAGGGATGTACAGAGGAAAGAATAAACTGCAAAATGGCCTGAAAAGTGGTCAAAGATATAGGAGAAAGATAAAAAATGTGGGCGACATTATCAGATGCTGGAGAGGATGCAAGGAAAAAAGGAATGAAAATTGTCCAGTAGATTTTACTAGAGGAAAATTATTGATATAGAGGAGCAGAGTTTTGTTGAAATGTTTGTTAGCAACAAGAAGTTAGGTTGCAGTGGGTTGAAGATTACACAGCAAGGAACTGAAGCTAACAAGTGGATATCCGTCTTTCAAAAAGCTTTCATAAAGACAGGAAAACAGTAGAGGGAAGGAGGGTTGGTGTCAAGGGTTTTGGGGAAAGGAAAGGAAAAAACAGGGGAAAAAGAGAAAAAAGTGTAAATGAGAGACCAGACGTGTTTAGATTATACAGGAAGAAAACAATGGGGAGACATTGGGAGCAAGAAGATAAATATTTAAGACAGGAGGATGAAGAAATCAGAACACGGGAGTGGAAATTAATCATCTTCAGGAGGGAGGATAGCTCTGCATTGACAGGAAGAAAGTGTGGTTGTGATCTGGACAAGTTTGTATTAGTCCCAGGAATTTGAAGAGGTTTGGCCAGATGACTCCTGCTTGTACTATTTGTTTACCTCTGGCCTGTTCCTGCATTGTCAATTTAAGATGGTAGAGACCGAATGATTCCTGAAATCTCTCTAACATTTATGAGGGGCTTCAAATAAACCTTATCATAAACCATACATATAATTCTGCTAGATGTTCCATTGCTATATAAATTTTTTTCTCCTACAAAAAACTTTCTTCCAACTAAAAGAAGTTAAGACCTCTTAACTTAGAGATTTGCATGAACACTGAGGTTCTAGATAGCAAAGTAAGTGACATTTATATAAGGCACATCCGTGAAGTTCTTTTCTTTCTAGTATAGATGAAAAGAAAAGCCTGTTCTATCAAGAGACTGTAAGTTTTTTAGGGGCAAGTATCACATCTCATCATTTTTGCTGTATCTCACCCAGTATCTGAAAATTAAATATTTGCTGATTAAATGGGTAGGAAGGATATTATTTAACTGCATGTAACAACTAATGTTACAAGATCTATTTTGCAAAAGAAACTTGAAAATAATGTACAGTAGGTACTGAAATGATAAACTTGTAATGCTGTTATTTTAGGCCATCACCTGAATTACAGTATATTTATATACTACTAAAAGAAAAGGATAAAAATTAACCTTAATCAGAGAGACATTGTATACTAGTGTAATTGGAAACTTTGCATCATGTTTCTGACTTTCAAGTCCTGTCTGTCACTCCCAGCAACTAATTCCATATGTGGAAGAAGATGGCTCAAAGAATGACGATCGGGCCGGCCCACCTCGTTTTGCGAGTGAAGAGAGGCGAGAAATTGCTGAAGTAAATAAAGTGAGTTATTAGCCTGTGTATTTTATATTTCAGAATTATGGATAAAAATTACCAGGGAGCCTGTGTAATTCAAAGACGTAGTTTGGATTCTAGAATTACACGAAGTTGTTTCTGTGGCAAATGGAACCTAGTTAGAGTATAACCAAGAACTAAAAAGGTAAGCAGAAATGATGCTTGAATAATCAAAAGAGAGATCGTAGAATCATGCCATAAACCTCTTAGCAAAGCTTCAGAGGCACTCAGACACAACTCATTTACTTTTTTCTTTTCTAGGCAGAATTCTAGCTTTCTAGCTTATAGCATATTTGGAGCAGCAAATGATAAAAATTTACAGATAGAAAGTGTGAGTATCTCAACACCTGAATAATAAATTGAGAGTTATCAAAGCATTAGCCAACACCACCCTCCATCTTGCAAAAGTTCCTAACTTGAATGTATTTATTATAAATACTTTTGGAAATTTAGTAGATAATATTCAGATAGTTCTCATGAAACAAAGAGATACAAGGAAAGTTATCAGTTCATTCTATGGAAATATGGCCCACGCTTACCAAAACCTAACAAAGAGCACAATAAATTAAACTACCAGTCTCACTAGCTCACTTACAAATACACACCCCTCTGCCACTGCTTTGATCCTGAAATTCTTGTTTTTCTTCAAGATTTTTTTTTTTCAAGATTTTATTTATTTATTTGACAGACAGAGAGCACAAGTAGGCAGAGAGGCAGGCAGAGAGAGAGGAGGAAACAGACTCCCTGCTGAGCAGAGAGCCCGATGGGGGCTCAATTCCAGGACCCTGGGATCAGACCCCAGCCGAAGGCAGATGCTTTAACCCACTGAGCCACCCAGGCACCCCGATCCTGATATTCTTAATTCTAGTTAATAGAATTCATCAGGGTTATTAAAAATTAATCCATCGCAGCTGACAAGGGTTTTTGGAGGTAGATGAGGATAATTTAGTTTACGTGTATAATACGTAATGTCAGTAGATTAAATTGGAAAAAAAATTTTTTCTCAGATCTAGAAGACATTTGATAGAATTCAACTGTTACTGATTCAAAGAACACTTAAAACTATTAGTCTTTAAAGAAACTTATTTCAGATAAATAGGCAACATTTTCATACAGGTGAAATAAAGAACTAGTTCTATTAAAAATGGGCCTAAAATAAGATGCCTTACACCACTGTTTATTATTACTTTAGAAGCTATAGTCAGAACAAAAAGACAGGAAATGGAAACAAACTTTGGGAAACAGGGGTTATAGTATTATACACAAGCTTGTTAAGTTTGTACATAATATTAGAACTCAGGCTGATTTAAGCTCAAAGAAAGTTGATTAACTAGAATCATTTAGAATTTGACAAAAAGGCTTGATATGAGTGATACCATTTTCTTTATAATGCGATAATCCAATTAGATTATAAGATGCTATTCACAATTGCAGCAACAGCTATTAAATAGGAATTATCAATGATATATGTGAACTTATTATGATACATAAAAGAACCTTTGAATAATTAAAAGAACACATAAAGTTCTTGTGTGGGCAATAAATATTCAAAAAATGCAAGTCTTGAGTCTGAATTCTCTTGAAAGTACACAAAATAATAAGATATTAATGCAATACCAATGAAAAAACAAATCCAAACTGGAATTTTTATGTGTGAAACATACTAAAATATCAAAGAAAATGCTCATGAGAGTAATAAAACAGAACCCTTTGCTTCAAAAATTAAAACATGTGGAGAATATTATAAAAAGCAATAATTGTGAAATAATGATATAAGAATAGACAGATTAGTAAAATAATAGCCAGAAAAAATAGTCTTCCTCTTGCATATGAGAATTTATTATGTCCGAAGAGAGACTGTATGAAAAATTTGTCTTTAAAAATGAAACTCTGGGAGGATATTATCAAGCTTTTATATTATACCCTATGTCAAAATTAATTCAGAGTTGAAAATAGACCTGAAAAACAAAATACTGGAAAATTAAGAAAAAATGTATATCAAAACACAGGAGAAAGGAAAAAGCTGGATTTTAGAAAATTTTCATTTTTTTCATAAAAGGAAAAAGTACAAATTAGACTATTTCAAGCAAATTTGACAGTAGTGAATGAGCATAAAGAACTTACAGTAAGAAATTTGTAGGGAATGAGGAGGGGATTAGGAACTTTTATGTCTTGAAGAATAAATGGTGTTCAGTCGTGTAGAGAATGAGGCATTCATTTCTTTTAAGTGTTAGAGGTTTCTGTTGATAATCCATGCATTAATTCACAATAGATGTGCTCTGTTATTTTTCTCTGTAATAAAGATATTTTGTATAAGATACAGTGAAATATGTATATAAATAAAACTGTTAAAGTGGTAATTTTGATTTCAGAGCATGTGACATAGTTCTCTATCATAGAAGATTTTATGCTATTTTAAGGGGAAAAGTCTGTGTAAATTAAGAAAGATAAAATTTTTCTAAAAGGTGAAATAAATATTTCACCTTTTATTTCTCTGAGTTCTTCTTTTTTTTCCAGTTTGATGTCTTAGAAATAACTCTTTTCTTTAAAAGATCTTCCATAGAATCAGAATAGAACAATACTTCAAGAGTGTATAATCAAAAAAAAAAATCCCATTAGCTATTGATTTAGAATTTTGTGAAGGGTAAAACTGGATATAAGGGAAGGGTATAACTGATTCAAAAGATAAGGTGTATAAAAAAATTTCTTTCTCCACTTGAGGATTTCGCTTTCTTTCAGTCTCTCTCTCCTGGACCCACCTATATACTTTCCTTTCCCCCCGTCTTTTCAATACAGTTATATCATAATTGGGGTTCAATAAATATTCTGCTTGTATTATTAAGGCACATAAATATTGTTTATTACTTAGCCACATAGTAAACTAGGGTCACATTTCCTTGAACAATTTTTTTGTCCTCCTGGAGTTAATAATTTCTGTAATTTTTAAAAAAATTTTTGGTTCTTTATGCATCTGGGATAGCATCTCAGCACTTTCTTCTGACTTTTCCACAGAGTCACAATTATCAGGCAATTTAGTCTCCCTAGAGTCTTCCATCTTCTCACTAGGTCTGATTAAATGCTCTCTAGGTGTGCTGTTCAGCACTGTGCTGGGGTTTCCTTCACCCCTTCTGTTGGCTTCACTGTTTCCTAGGCCTCATATCTTCCTCTTTCTTGGTTTGCTGCTTTATTGGTAAAGGACATACATCAATGCCTTCTTCAGAAGGAATGTGTGGTCTTAAGTTGTAGTCCTCCCATAGCTGTCCAGTTGATAGTTTCGCTGGCTATAAAATTCTATGTTGCAGATTAATTTCCCTCAGAAGTTTGAAGGTGTTCTTCCACAATCTTCTCAAATAGGGTTTGGCAAACTTTAAAGGACCAAATAATAAATAGTTTAGGCTTTGTGGGACAAATGTGATCTTTGCTGTGATGTAAAACCATCCTCAGCTCACAGGCCTTACAGAAACAGGTCATGTGCCATAGACTGCAACCCCTATCTACTTCATTTTGTTGTCTTTCCAGATGGAGGCTCTAAAAGATCTGATGAACTCGGATGCTTCATCGTGAGCCATTTATATTTAAGAATAAGACAGTAGAAAGTGCTAATAATAATAGGCTTTGTGAGTAGACTTAATCATGTTGAGTTTGGGAAGCAAGTTGGCTTTTTCTGGGGGGGAGACCCCCAAATATCATTTTCTGAGGGTTGTTTTTTTTTTTAAAGGCTGTTCGGTTTCTTCAGTAAAGAATCTTCCAGTGCCCTACACAGAGAGATATGTTCTTGTCTTCTTGCCTTCTGCTATGCTGGGGGCACTGAATCCACAGCCATTGTGGTTAGTGTCATGGGAAACAAAACCTTTCCTAATCCTTAGAGGTGAGGCAGGGCACAGGGAGAGAGCACTCAGTCACCTGTTCATGAGGAGTAGGAGTGAGCACCTGGCGCTCTTGCTCGTCCCTGGAGCACTTTCAGCTGTTCCTCTGGTTTTTATCCCCAGGCCTCACCTGGTGCTGTTGCCATGGCACCCGTCTTGTCTCCATGGAGGAGCAGCCCTGTTCTCAGCGGTGCTGTCCCTGAATCCACCTGGGCTGTAGTGTCCCCCAAGTCATTTACCACTCCCCTTCTACTTTTCCTCTTAAACTACCACCTCACATCTGCTACTGTCTCCTTTCTGATCATTTTTCTCCACATAGGATTATAGGTTTTTCCATTTCTCTCCTGCTGTTTTATTAGGGTTTTGAGAAAAAGAAGAGATAAACACATGTATTTAGTCCACAGTGTTTATCAGCAGTAAGTTGATATCAATACACAGAATACATAGACAATATTTCTGAAGATTTGTCTATTTACAGAATAAAAGCCCATATTCAGATTTTGTGTTCCCATTTATACTTCAGGCATTTAAGGACTCTTTCTTTGATTAAATCATTTGAATCTACTGATTTTGCTGTTACAAGTGCTTCTAAGTTGGGGGTAAAACTTGTTTTAGTTAACATATTGAATTGAAGGTTATTACAAAGAAGAAAGAATCTATTTAGATGTTTTAATTGAACAGACTTAAAGCTTAGCCCTATATTTCTACAGGATTTTTTTCTTTTTTAAGAGAATTTAGGGGGAAAGTATCTTGAGTGGCAGGGGAAGTCCTCATTTGACGGCTTCATAGCTTCCTCTTACTTCCTAGGAACTGTTAATATATTTTGAAACAGGACTAAAAAATTATATAGTAAACAAGAGGGTTTTTTTTTTTTTTTTAAAAGGAGGGGGAAGACTAAGATTTGGTTAACACAAACTGAAACCAAAAAATAAAGAAGACAGAAGAGATTAAATAGCTAAAAACCATGCAAAGTGGATTTTTTTAACCTAAAGATGTTTTTAACTCATTTCTTAAATAAAACATTGGAAATGTGAATTGAATGTGACACATATTTTGACTCTTAATAAAGTTATGTTAATTATTGCTACTAACATTATTTATTCTTTTCTTCCAACTTTGTACTTCCCTTCTAGAAGATTAAAATATTTAATTAGAAATTTTTATAGAAATTTTTATATTTTTTTTATAGAGTAAGGTCATGACCAATGGATATATTTTTCTGCCTTGATGGCTCACACACCTGAATGTTTCTCTGAAGTATGTTTTCTTAATAACTACCTGCAGATGATAAAATGTTGTCCTAATCTATTTAATCACACAGATGCTACTAAAAAAAAAAAAAAAAATTTAAATTCTTTGATTTAATTTTCAACTACTTATTAATATCTGTATTCATAAAGTTAAATTTTTATATTCCTTTTGTCTATTTTGATCAATTCTCTTCCCTGTTACACAGATTTTTAAAATTATTAGGTGGAGGTAGAACTTTAAGGTTCACAGCAATCTGAGCTAGTAATACACATCAAAGTAATTTGATACAGAATATTAAAATGAATAGTTTTTAAAGGTAGCCATATATATATATGTGTGTGTATATATGTGTGTGTGTGTATATATATATATATATATATATATATATATATTTTTTTTTTTTTTTTTTTTTTAATACCAACAGACCATATTTAACTGGAAAACAAAGAACAAGCTTAAAAATGATTGCTAGGGGCATTTTTTTCCCGTGTTTGTTTTTTCTCTTCTGAGATTTAGAAAGCTTTTGATTTGGCTCTTGGGGTTTTTTTAATTGAATATTAAAGTATTCTTATATTTGAGTACCTGCTCTATGCCAACTATCATTGTAAGTGTGGGAGTTTCTGCCATGAATCAGTCAGATGTGTTGTCTGCCACTGTGCACATTTCACACAAATGGGTAAGTGCCTTCTCTGGGGATAGAAGACCCAGAAGACTCTCAAGCAGGACCCTTTCATGTACCCATTTGTTGTGATAGATGTTTACCAAAAAAAAAAACCTCCCCCAAAAAGACACTGGAATTTAAATAAAAACTTTAAAAAAACTCGGACCATATTTTTAATACATTGATATTTGCTTATTTTAAATGATTAAGTTGCTTTATGGACCTGTATAACAGGAATAAAATTGTATTCTTGGCATTCAATTAAAAATACTCAAAAATTTATTACAATGTATACGTTATTTTTATTCTAAAAAAGCTACATAAAATAAGGAGCTTTAGGTACCCCTCAGTTAACTTTCATTCATTTTCAAAATATCATTACATCTTTGTGTACTTAAAATTGTACAGAACAACACACGGGTAGTGTGTTTACTATTTAAGATATGGTCTGACTTCTAACAACATACATACCACCAATACTTACCACAGGCCATGATATTTGGGGGCATAAAATTTTGTCATCAGTATTTGATAGAAATCATGAGATTATAGGATGTCCTAGTTCCAATAGTCAGATTTTTGGCTAATTTAAATACTTCTCATTTTCTCTTCATACATTCTGGAATCTATAAACCCTAATACTCAAAAAGACTAAACACTTGTTTGAGACTGTATGTATGTTTGAAGGGGATCAGAATGAGTTCTGTTTTGCTTAAACTCTTGTTGATGGAAAAATGAAAGAGGTATGTGGGTATTTTGTACAGGGCTGACATATAATTGAGTCCATGCACTTAGAAATTAAAGTATTTTTGATCAACGGTCACAGCCTTTATATGAATATTAAATTACATGGCATGGTAACATAAATATATTTTTTAAGTGTCTACTCTACTTACACATTCACCTGTTAATGTAACAAATTAGGCACAGCTGATGGATTTTGATAATAGCAGCTGTCAACCTCTGTTAAAATCAATCAGGGGCAAGACTGTATATATTAAATCCTGTATCATGTCATGAAAATTTATTTACAATTTAACCACTAATAAGCATAACTGTCAGCTTTGCTGTTGACAGTGTCATGATGTGTTTTGGCTCTAGGTATCTTACTTGTATGCTAATTTTTTAATTTAAAACTTTGTGGCATCTTTGAGAAAAACTTTCCAAGTGCTGCAAAATACATATTTTTTTAATTACTACTACCTAGAGTTGAATATTACCTTGAAAATACCCTACATTTTTTATTTCTCTTAATTCTTTTAAGAATGAGGCTAATTTTTTTAAACAAGTATATTAGAATTTATATTTCCAAATGAGTATTACTTTAAAAGCAATCCTATTGGTTAAATGACCCATTTATGCCAGTGATACATCCATAATTGAAACCATTGGACCGGTTTGGATATTGACTTTAAAGTATATTTTTAACTACCCAAAAATATAATTTTATTGCTTCTAATAATTTATACCGAAAATGTGACCATTGAGATTATTTCACTAGATTTGGCCTTTGAATGGTTTTCAGTTTTTTTTTTTTTTAAGATTTTTTATGTATTTATTTGACAGAGAAATCACAAGTAGATGCAGAGGCAGGCAGAGAGAGAGAGGGGGAAGCAGGCTCCCTGCTGAGCAGAGAGCCCGATGCGGGACTTGATCCCAGGACCCTGAGATCATGACCTGAGCCGAAGGCAGCGGCTTAACCTACTGAGCCACCCAGGCGCCCCGGTTTTCAGTTTTTAAAACTTAAATCAGTCCTTCTTTTCCATGGACACAGATTTTTTCACCACCGAAATGATTCAGGAGAATCTCTCCTGACAAACGTGTGTTTGTCCAGTTAACCTTTCTCATTCAAGATTAAATCATATTTTTTTCTTCGAGAATTTTAATGGGTCCCTATTGCCCACTACCAAGTTCAAGTTTCTCCCCCTTCCACTATAGCTGACCACCAGTTTTTCTAGGCCCTGTGTTTGCTGACCCTACCAGCAAGAGGCAGTGTTTCTCTCTTTGGGTTACACAGCATCGGCATTACCAGGTTAGACAATCTGGTCATGGGGGCTTTCTCTTCCTCCTCCTCGATGCAGACTTTCTTCAAGACAGGGACTGTTCCTCATTCATTTTCCTCTCCTCACAATGCCTAACCCAGAGCCTGGGACATAATATACCCTCAGTGTAGAACAGAAAGTGTTACAGGCTTAGAAATCCATTCCAAAGAAAAGCTGTGAAACCTAAAAGTTTAAGCGTATTCAAAGTATGTCAAAAGAATTCAAATAAGACTTTTTTTTTTAATCTCATATTGTTTCTCTTCCTTTTATTCTTACTCAGTAGCTCTTTTCCATTCTCCCTAAAAAGTTGGGTTTGACAAGGAAGGTCGCAGGAGCTACAGTCTCTCTTTCACAGCTAGCGGGGTGAGTGATGGCAGCGGACTCTGAACCGTGTTGACGCCAGTAATTAGTTCACTCAACTTATGTGTCTGCATAACTGACTGTCCTCTCAGGTCTGGGTGTACAGAAAGTAGAACCGGCAGGGGCCCCGTAAGCTATATGTGATGCCATCTCATGAGAAAACCGAGGAGGAATTTTAGAGGCAAAGTTAGAACTGGGACTGAGGTTTCCAGCCTCCCAGGAAACGACAGAGCATCTCCACTCTTCTAGCCCTCTCTGTGCGGGTACACTTGCCTGCTGGCAGAAGGATCCGTCTCTGGCTCTCTAGGATGCAGAGGACCTCACGGGCTTGGTACTGGCCATCTGGTCGTCCCTCATCTCACCCAGCTACAAGGGTCCATTTGATTACCTTCTGTATGCAGTGACTTCAGTAACTGCCACATACTTCTAACAGCAGAGCCCAGAAGATGGGCCATCTGAAGGCTGAACAAGGAGACTGAGTCACTAAAATTCCAACGGTATCTTCCTCCCCTAAACAGTGTTAAAGGGAGCTTCATGAAACGGTATACTGTGCATATGCCTGTTGTTTTATCTGTGTTGTACTAGTTCCCTTCTCAAATAGGAATTAAATTTAATACTGAACATTACAACTTATGTAAATTGTTTTTCTGTTTTCCATTAAGAGTTTCTTGGTCCTCCCTTTCAGCTACTTCCTATTACTTGTCTAACTCTAGATAAAATAGGAGTAACTTACTTCATCTTAGTTGGCTCTTTAATGAAATCAAAATGAGGATTCTTAGGCCTCTCTATAATGAACATATATACTACTTTATCTGGAGGTATTTTAATATAGTATCTTTAGAATTATCTAATTAACGATATTATTTCCTAATGTAATGTTTCTAAAAGGTTAGTGAATATTATTATTCTAATAACTAGTAAGTACTCCAACCAGAAGTTCTCTGTTTTGTTTTACCTAAGCAGACATTTGCCACATAGGATTTGAAGGAAGGATGCTTAAAGAGAAGTTTATAAACCATGGTCTAGTAGCAGCCCAGATACAGAGACACGGAGCTGTGGGCCGCGGGCTGTGGGCCTTCAGGGAATCCAGCATGTCTCAGTTGTGAACAAGACTATGTGCAAGACTGTGCCGCTGGGTCTGTAGTTTTCGGAGTCAGAAGTGGATCACACTTGATGCTGTGGCCAGTGACTTCTGCCACATCTTTGAAAGCCCAGTTGCATCAGGAATTTTCTTTTCATTCAACTTTATTTCCTATACTGACAGTTTATTTATTTTTTTTACATTCAGTATCTATGAGGAACATTCATTGAATGCTTCCTTATATGCCAGGTCCAGTTCTCACAGTTCTGTCATTCAAATTTTTTAATCCTCTTAGCAACTCTTTTGAGGTAGGTTCAGTTATTATCCCTTTTCTGGTGTGGAAACTGAGGCACAGAGAGGTTTTGTAATTTGGCCAACGTCACACATTTAGTTACTGATGCAGAGGAGTATAAACACAGAGAATCTGACTCTAGAGATTACACTCTTGACCATTATGTCACACTGCATCTTGGAAAACCTCTATCTTGGGTTTTGTAACAATGAAATGTTTAGCTTACTTTCTTTTGATGGTGGGAGTGGAAGCAGAAAGGAAGGGTCAGGCGCTGGAGCCAGAGGCCTCTGTGGGCTGAATTAGAATTCAGCATGTCTTTCAGAGAGGGTTTCTGGCCAGAAGAGGATTGAGACCTTCCACGTTAAGGAAATATTCAACTTAATTTCTGTCTGGATCATTAAAGTTCTAACTTATGACATTTTAATCTTCATAACTTCATGGTCTATAATTCACGAAACATTTTTGATAAATTCTTTTGTTTCTACAGAAACTCAAACAGAAGAATCAACAGCTGAAGCAAATTATGGATCAATTACGAAATCTCATCTGGGATATAAATGCCATGTTGGCAATGAGGAACTAAACTGATATTTAAATTTCCTGCTTTACTCGTTATGCCATTCCCCACCCCCAAGTGTTTTTCCCTTTGAAGAAGATTATTTATCTGCTTCTATTCCACTCACTAGAATTAAAGTTCCTATTTTTACATTGTAATTTTACATTAAAGTATTCATTGGCAGTTTTTTTTAAGCTATTGATTCTATGAAAGATTATTATAATAAACTTTGATAGGGCTTATGTTTTTGGTTAATCTTCATGAATTGAACTTTTTTTAAGCAAAGTAATTAAGTTTTGTAAATAAATTTTTCAATTTGATCAATGGTTGTTTTGCTCATTTTATTACCCTTTTAAGAGACTTAAAGGTTTAAACATTTTTGCAAATGAAAATATCAAGTACAGTCTATCTGTGGTTCAAACTAATTAAAATTAAACATGTAAGTCTCCATTTCAGCTCAGTTTTTTTAAATATAGAGTCCAGAACAGGGTAGAATGAGAAATTAGTTAACCTGTATATTGCTATAAATAGATGAAAATTACTTTTACCATGTGCTTCATGTGTTGGGTCTTAACTACAATGACCTATCTCTAACAGGACAGAACGAAACCATTCGAGTCTGGCATGAACTGAAATCACAGGTGTGTGCTTCTGTGCTCCCAGCTTTAGCCCAAGAAGCAACACCCAACTTGATTCTTCAGGTACACCCTAAACTAATTTTTAGTGCCTTTTGGAAACAGTAAATTTTTAAGAGTTTTAAACGCGATAGCACTTAATGACAGGTGCTTTTGTAGACAGGTAATTGGTCTATCCGACGCCCTTCATAGGTCTGTCTACAGGAGCTAGTCTCTCCCATCATAATGCATCCTCATATAAGGGATTCAGATTATCAGAATGATCCAGAAGCCTCTAGCTCTCTTGGCTGGCTCTGACTCAACCATATATACTGCTATTGAACTTCTCCTGTATAAGGACACAGTTTCTCGGGAAGGTTACACAAGCACCTGGAAGGAAACCAGCTTTCTCTGGGGAGGGGACCCTGGGTGGTTGAGGATGAGTGTAAAGAAGATGCTTGATTTTTCACCGTATGCCCTTCGGCACCTTTGAAATGTATGTCTTGTGAATACTGCCTATTCAAAAAAGACGTGAAATTTCATTTTAGGTTATAGAGATTCCCACTTATACCAGGTGGCAGAGGCATAAGAGAGTAAGCCTAACTGTGTGCATGGGCATCATCAGACCCTCTAGCTTACATCCGTCAAAGCAGTTCTGAGTAAGCCCAGCGTTAGTCAGCTGAGGACGTAACTGCCCACACTGGGACGTGCTGCCGTTTCAAGCATAGGTAAAGGCACACGAAGCTAGGACAAGGACAAGAATTGGGACCGATCATTCAGTCTACCTCAGACATCTGCTGTATCTAAGGGTATTCTATTTTATTTAGCCTAAGGCCAACTGGACATGCAAGGTTGTTACAGATGTTCATTACTAGTACATTCTTTGCATGGGAGCGTGCTGGTTACTGTCGCAAATTTGGTACTTGGGTACTGACTCATAAAGCAGTTACAAAAACTGTTGTAACCAGATGGTTTTTTGTCCTTTTAACTGTCACACTCAATGCCTTAGGTCATTCAAGGTGCTAGAAACTCAATTCTTGGAGGGAACGTGGAAACTGCATCTTTTAGGCCTCGGTTCTATGCAGCGTATCTCCACTTTGGGGCAGTACTCAGTGCAGCTAGCTCAGCTACGCTCAGCTACAGGGTTGTGGCCCCAAATTCTGAGAGTGCACTTTCAGCCCTCAGAACTGAGGCTGGTGTACCCAGTCACTCCCAAGTCTGCTTGGGACCAATGATGACTGTCTTGGGGGTTATTAAACACTAGACCCCACTAACCCTGAGAGTTCCAGCTTTTCCTTGAGGGAGAGCAAGCCAGTAAGTAGACTGAAGAGCCAGAAAGCCACAATAACATTGTGACATGTGGCCCTGGGCGAGTTAATCTCCGTTTTCTGGTCTGTAAAAGGATACACGGCATTTTCATCTGTGTTAGAATTTCAGTTGCAAATGTTAGAAACCCAATTCAAACGGGCTTAAGCCAGAGGGGATTTATTAGTTCCTGCCCCAAAGAAAGGATGCCAGAGGAGAGCTCACAGGATCCGAGAAACTGCAGGAACTCGGGCCGTGGGAACTAGAACCAAGGTTCGACGCCCAGGATTCTCAGTGCCTCCTCTCCTCTCTGCTGGCTCTCTGCTCTGTTCTCGCTACTGCAGATAGGCTCTCTCCAAGTAGTGGCAAAGAGGCTTTCCTCCTTGACATCTTTTCTGTACCCCGACCCCCAAGGCTGGACCACTTCTCCCACTAGACGGAGAATTCTAACGGACCTGATTAACACACAGCTTGGAGCCTTATAACCAGCCTTTGGACCAGCTCTTGCATACAGGGATACTAAGATTAGACTAACCCAGGTTAGGAGCACGTCTCTGCAGCCAGGAACTGGGTGTGAGACTCATGACAGTTATCGAGCAGGTAACAAATATTAGGGAAAAAAGGCACTAATCAGGAAAATTTTCCAGAAACACACACAACAGCAAACACAGTCCACTGATTCTCACTCTTCTTAGTTATCCTACTACCTTAAATAATGAGTTATTCAACTCTCAAAAAACCCGAGAAGAGTCTATAGAAAACCAGATGCATTATTCACTACCATGGGAAAACAATTAAAATGTTTTCTGAATGTGTGGACTTCTGTGTTGGCATCTTTCTCTGCAGCTGTTGTAATTAGGGACGGTATGATCGTGTCAGGTCTTGGCTAGCCTCACCTGGGTAAAAGCACAGATAGAAAGAACAAAGAAAATAAGATAAAATGAAAACTCCAGCATACTGGTAATAAAATGATCTTTGAAATGATTTGGAAACCTAAGGCCCTGATCATTCAAACAGTAGATCCCTTGGCACCATTACAAGCCAAAATGTGTTAACTTGACATTTTGACGTAGTTCCAGTTTGAGTAATTCGTTTTATTTCCTTAAATTCCCAAGGAAGTTTAAGCCAGATAGAGGAGTCTTTCAGCCTTAAACTAAAATGTGTGCTTGTCCTACAGCTCATAGAGTTTGTTATTCTGAGTGTTCTTAAATCTGTCCAATGTAACTAGGTGCCTTAAAATTTTTTCTATTCCTAGAAGACATTTGTGGACCAAGGACTGATTTTTTTTTTTTAAGCACAAATTGAAAGATATTCACCAGATGATTTACACTTTTTTTTTTTCCAAAAATTCTTACGGTTGTCAATTTGTATCTGCATCCCCCAAACTAGACTATTTAGACATTTACAAAAAAAATGGGAACCTGTATTTTCTCAGTACTTTGAGGTCTTATTCTTCTATGACACAGGGACATAAGACCACCAAAGGGCACACTCCTTGTTGGAACTACCACAACCTGTTTCAACCAACTTAGCTGTCTTTCTGTGGCACGGTTGCTTACCTAGTTTTGTGTGCACAAAATCCCATGGCTGCACTGTTTAAAATGCAGATTCGGCGACTGACCACAAATGTACTGAATCAGAATGTCCCAGGTAAGGTCTAAAATTCTGCATATTAAACAAGCTTTCCAGGTGGTCTACCACTGACTCTAGAAAAATATTGTTCTATGCAGTCCAGTGATAGTCGTTAGGAGTATTTTTATATGAAAAAACTGTTCAGAAATAGCTATATTAAGGTAAAACAAAATGTCTAATGCATTATTAAGACTTCTAGCCTTTTTGAGTATTTAAAACTAATACTCTATTATCAGCAATTCTCAACCTTGGTTGCACATTAGAATCAACTGGGGAAATATTAAAGTCTCCTGTGTCAAGGCCACACCCCAAAATCAAATCAGAATTCTGGGATGAGATTCAGAGATCGATGTGTTGTAAAGCTTCCCAGGTGACCCCGTGTGCAGTCAAGGTGAGAACCATTGTGAGACGTTGATTCATATGTACCATATGTGGAAAGGATCTTGAGCGATTTCATTTTTCTACCAATAAACATTTGGAGCAAAGTACTTCCAGAGGTCAAAATCCTAAAACTCACCTATACTCAAAGGTATTTTCGCAAGGCTACCTGGATGTCAGAGGCAAAGAACCCTGACTCTCATCGTCCATAAGCACACTGCCACTCAGAGAAGAACTGGAGAATGCCATCCAGTCAACAGCTTTGATGCAAAGGGAAAGATGGGAACTGATGCATGGCCTTCCACCCTCATAGTTCATAATAATTCCAAGACCTTGACCAGATGGAGTGAAGTCCAGAGGAAGGCAACATGTCTCTCTATTCCCTGTTCAATGCTGAGAATGGCCATATCTTCTTTTAGATTGTTAAAAATAACCAAACTGGGTGTATAACTTACTCAACTAATGTCATTCATTGATCACATCCAGACTCCAGACACCAGGGTAGGAGCTGGGTGTACCAAGACGGAAAGGACCCTTCACTCAAAGCTATGGACTATAAGCTAGAAGAGAACTGTTCATGTGAACAAACTCTGTTAGTCAGGGGTCTTCTGTACATTCGCAAGATGGACAATCACCAACCAACCTAAAGAACCAACAAACTCCAAGGAACCCTTATTCCACTGAGACTTGCATTGTCCTGATGCCTGTAGAGCAGATTACAGAACTCAAGTCAGAGAGCTCCTTCCCATGGGATATCACACAAACATGATAGGTATGGGGTTAAAAAGTTCTATTGTTGTGTAGGCCCAGAACTGTTTAACATTCTAACTTAGCATGAAGATGCAAGAAGGGAACGCTATAAAAATGTTCAACTCCGGAAGATGAGAATGTAGCACAGATTTAATTGCAATAAGGTGAGGGAAATAGTTTTCAAAACAGCTTTCAGAAGGGGAAGAAAAGTCATTTGTGAAAGCTCAGTACTTAAAATCTACAGATGGCACAGCTAACAAATAAATCAATTAAAGAATGCAAAGTGTGAACAGAAACATAAATGTGAATTAAAACCATACAAACTTGAAGTTATGTATGAAGTAAGTATTTTAACCACTGGCACTAAAGTTTTAAATTGAATTCTCTGATGAAACAGGAAACTGGTATAATTGCCTGAGTAAAGGTTGATTTGAGAATTACAGCTGGTGGGAAAAAAAAATAAATGTGTTTCTGGGTTTTGAATAGACAGTAAAACCATGACAGATGAACAGAAAGGGCTTGCCAAGGAACCAACAATAGTCCAGGTGAGAAATAACTAAGGCATAAAGCAGTCATAGCAGTAGACCTTGAATTAAGTAGTAGCAAGTTGCTTTCCTATGATGCTCAACTTGATGGATTCCTACATCTTGTTTTTTCTTGCCCATCCATTCAAGGCTCTAGCAATACAGTCCATTGGCCTGGAAAGGTCAAATAGGTCACTTCCTAGAGCTGCCAGCTGCTTCTATGAGCATCTGATTTTTTTTTTTTTTTTTTTTTTTTGGTGGGGCGGGCAGGAGAGGACCTCTGTAGGATTTTTGTACAGGTACTGGGTTATTGATTTACTTGTTTACAACACTGTATGGGGGCATTTTGCAAGGGAGGGAACAGGAGTAGAGAGGGAAAGGTCTTAGGCTCTCAGATGGCAGAGAACAGGATTACCTCAGGTCTCAGAGAATTCTCACCCTCTTCCATGACTAAGTCCTGAAGAGTGGGGGAAAGTGTGGGGACTGGAGACAAACTGCCTACATCCCACCTCTGCTGCCTACCAGCTGCTCCCCAGAGCAAACTGTTCAACTCACTCAAGACTTGGCTTTCTCCTCTGTAAAAGGGACAAACTGTATATTTGCATATAGATTTTTTTAAAAAGATATTATTTATTTATTTGAGAGAGAGAGCACAAGAGCAAGACAGACATTGAGAGAACAGATTCCCTGCAGAGCAGGGAGCCCAACGTGGGACTCTATCCCAGGACACTGGGATCATGACCTGAGACAAAGGCAGACATTAACCGACTGAGCCACCCAGGCCCCCTCATATCCATTTTTTGTTTTTTAAGATTTATTTACTTACTTGAGAGAGAGATCTGGGGAGGGGCAGGGAGAGAGGCAGAGAGAGTCTGAAGCAGAGTGCGAGCTGAGCGCGGAGCCCGGCTCAGGGCTCCACCCCACAACCCTGAGATCATAACCTGAGCCGAAACCAACAATCTGACACTTAACCGGTCTGACACTTAACCGACGGCACCACCCAGGTGCCCCATACAGATTTTATTTCTAAACAGCTCTGAAAACAGGAAAGTTAATGTTTCTAGGAGCTAAATACCATCTAGCATGACCTCACCTAACAAACAACTCGATATTTTGCAAGGATGAGACAAGAGGGGCTTATTACTGTTCAGGGCTGAGCCCCCACAGGGAAGAGAGGGGGATCTGAGTCCCACAGCGAAGAGATGGGGATCTGCCCCCACCAGGAAGAGACAGGGGTCTGTGCCCCACAGGGAAGAGACAGGATCTGCACCCAATGGGAAGAGATGGGATCTGCCCCATGGGGAAGAGACGGGGACTCAGCAGATGTCACATTTCATTATCTCTACTTGGACTTCCATACAAAGAAAAGATTTTGAAAAATAAATTCATCATCATTTCTTTCTTCAGAAGCCACCGTCCCTCTAACTGCCTTCAGCAAAGCAGCACTAAAGGTTCCTCGCATTCACAGTGGGATTTCAAAAACTCAATTAGAGGCATCCCCACTGCCGTTGTCTGTCGGCAAGGCCCCAACTCCTCACCCTACCCCAAGCTTTCCTGATCACATCTGTGGCATTCTATCACCTTTGCCCTGTCAGCCTCCAGTTTCCAAGTTTATCTTTTATTCCAAATGTGTTTTCTAAATGCTAACCTCCTCCAGACGCTCCCAGGTAATGACAACGGCTGCCGTTCAGGATGCTCTGCGCTTAGCCTATTAATCTCACTGTTGGCAAACCCAACGCTGGCTTGCCTCTTCTGCAGCCTCAAGCCCTGTCCTCTCCCTCTGTCTGGTGACACCATTAAACACACTTTGAGACTCATCTGCAAACCCCTTCTTTCCGTACGGATTTCCAACATCTCCGAGCTCTGGGGGCTCACAGCCGGATCGTACCCTGCCTTCTGCTCATATGTTCCATTTTCCTGTGTGTGCCCCGTGTGTCCGGAGAGATGGAAGCTCCCTGGGGTCAGGATTAATTCTCCCTCTTCCCCGACCCAGCACAATGCTACAACCGTCACATCACAAATAATCAGTTAGAAGAGGCTGAGTTTGCTGGAGTCAAAATCCATTGCTGTTCACAAGTTCCCACTGGCGAGGAAATGATCTTACATTGCCTCCCACAATTTTTTGGTTTTTTTTTTTTTTTTCATTACACTTGGTAAAAGAAATAATTCTTTTGAGGTCAAAATAATTTATATATGAATATATATGCATATAATATATATTCATTGAAAAGTTCAAACTCGTTTACTGAGAGATAGTATTTATGAACAGATAGTCCAGAGGGTAATACTTGACGTATATTAAGACAGGAAATCATTAAAACAATCATAGAAGATAGAAACTATTATTCTCTTTCTAGAGATCGGGAAGCTTAATACCTGCTAGAAACGGGGTGAAGACTGAACGCATGAATGCATTTTTCCTCGGGGACGATATCCCAGACGATCCACCCAGGTGAGAAACGTCGTGTGCCATGCCCTGTACTACTGGGACTAACCCATGTTGCCCCAGTAACTTCATAAAATAACAACTATTATTGCTCCCACTATAGAGACAGGGAGACAGGGGCCCGGACAGGTGAACTCACTGTCCCTGGGGCGCTCAGCCACAAGGCAGCTGCACTGGGTTCAAATCTCACCCAGCGTGGCTCCAGGTCCACACTCCTGACCAGAAGGCCTGTGGCACAGCTGGGCTGTGCAATCATCTCAGTGCCCCGGGAGACTTAAACTGCTCAGACCTCGAACTCCTCCTGGCAATCAGCTGAACTGTTACCCAAGGGGGAAAAAAATATTAAATGTGATAATATCTATACATCGCTGACCTAGGTCTGCATCGCTGACCTAGGTCTGCTTCATCCCAGCGCTTGCTAAGGCTGCCACCATCCACCCTTCCAGTGCTTCGGGTCGACCAGCACCACTTAAGAACTTCGGCTCCCTACAACATGAAAACAACATCTCGCTTGCCTTCTTAGGGTCTTTTCACACAGAAGGATTTAATACCTTTTTCTTATTTTCTCCTCCTGCAGTGTTTTAAAGGCCTCTTTGAACAAGGCGGGTCATGGAAAAGGAAAAAGAACATAATATCTGAGAAAAAGAGAGCTAACATCATCTTCCCTTGTATTTTCTGCCCCTAGAAACCCTTTGTACTTCCTTTCATCTGTTTTCCTTGTCTCTGGTTACATTCTTGCTCAGAAGCCACCAGGCAAACTCGAGGCATTTCACCATAAGGGGATCCAAGTGCATCCAGCAAATCAAAGCTCTACTTCGGCGGCCAAGGAGAGCCCTTCATGAACGAGGTGAGGCCTGTTAGGTACAAATCCATCAAGGCCTCTGCTCCCAGAACTCGCAGCACATCTGACACACTCTCGGGTTTGGTTACAGAGCACAAAAGCTGGCTGAGAAGGTGCTTGACTCTGCGCTAGGGGGTGGTGGACTGCCTTCTTCAGCCAAGGCCATGCTTTTTGTGGGATGCTGCTCCCACAGCAGCTCCTTGGAAGAGACGGGAGAGCTGACCAGCGGTGGGGCTTGTAAGCCACACGCTTTCAAGCAAACGCAGTGTGTTCAAACATCAGTTTGAACAGTTTGAACAGTTCCCGGCACATAGTAGGCCCTGGAGAATATTTGTTGAATTAATGGGAATTCATCAGGGATTATAAAGAATTTATGAAAACAGTACATAAGAGGTGTGGATTTCTCTGCCTTGTGATTTTTTTTTGGGGGGGGGGGGCCTTGGTAGCCTTAATTTTATTTTGAAGTACAGCTGATTTCATGCATGCATAGGACGTGATCACAGAGCTGTTGATCTTATTGGGTGAATTATTTGGCACTGTGGATTTTTTTTTAAATTTTCTATTTCTTTTCAGCGTAACAATATTCATTGTTTTTGTACCACACAGTGCTCCTTGCAATCCGTGCCCTCTCTAATACCCATCACCTGGTTCCCCCAACCTCCCACCCCCCGCCCCTTCAAAACCCTCAGGTTGTTTTTCAGAGTCCATATGCCTTGTGATCTTTATCTACTGCTTCATTACCCACTGCCTCCTCCTCCCAGTCACTACAAGGAGATAGGTTTCGTTAAAACCCTCATTTGACACATCACAAAATGGAGGTGAAAGAACTTGACCTGGGGACATAGAGCTGGTAACTGACAGAAGATTCACATTCAGGTCATCATCGTGTAAGACGAATGCTCTGAAGAACCACACGCCACTTCGGAAGGAGTTATTCCGCTTGACCAGGTACTTTCCAGAATGTTCTGGAAAGCAAGAATTGAGTCTCTGACTCCAGGAGTTGACGCCACTTGTGAAAGCTACCTTTAGTGTAATATTTGGGTTCTGGATTTAGGGAGATGTCACAATCGTATGACTTCTATCTGCATGGCAAATGTGGGTGCACGTAATGGGATTCCCTTGCCCAACTCAGCACCAGCCTCTGCCAGACCAGCTGCCACTTTTACCAAAGAGATGGGTCTCTGCGTCTTGGAGCAGAATAGACTGTAGATAGAGGAAAACGCAGAAAAGAGGGAAATATAAGAAGTTGTCCCTACAACCCCTCTTGAAAATCTCCCAGTGAGGATGGGCCATTCTGCAGACTTTCTTGAGAAGAAAGACACAGAAGTACTTTACTCAGAGACATTAGGAGCAAAACTTGGGCTGCTTTCTTCCCCTATGGAACTGGAAGAGACCGACACTTTCTGAATTCCACTTGAGGACAGAGAGAAGGCTGCAGAGCCATTGTTGGCCTGACAATGGGAGATGATTTTCATAGACAAGTTGATTGCTTTCTAAGAAGGAGAAAAATAAAGCCAATTTCAGCAACCACCCAAGAGTCTGCAGGAGCAGCCACTTCTGAAGGGACAGAGAGGAAACAAAGGAGAGGCAGCTTTACCAGCAAGTGCATTTCCCCCATCTGGGAGGAAAATGGGTTTCACAATATTTTCGTATTAGATCAATGAGCATTCTGTGCAAGGTCCTAGTAAAGCCTGTGGCCTGCAGCAGCTTACAAAATCTTGGAAAATGTTATCAGGAAAATCTGATATGAGGAGACTTAAACCAGTCTGGACAGATGTAGAGGGAGTTCTTAAATGGAGAGCTAGTGTAAGTAAACAGATTATTTTCTGAGCCTTTAAACTCTGCTGTGATAAACCTTCTTCTCCAGAGAAAGAGGACATAGTCTGCTCCCCAGCAAAGCACTGAGAAAGATGTGAGAAGAAAATATATATATATAAATGTAGGCTATTATAACAACAAACAAAAAATGCATATTTTTACACACAATACATATTTTATACACAAGAGATTTATAAATCAAGGATTAACATAAAACAATAGGAAGCAAAAAATCATTGTACTGTTTATTCTATACATTAGAAGCCTCATCAAGTACCTGTGGCAATACTCACATTCAGCTAAGAGCAGAGGTTCCCACTCCCAGTTTTTCTCGGCACTTAACGAGAATGTACTGAGTACCTACCGGGAGGCAGCATGATGTCAGGTGACCTGTGCAGACCCAATTACTTAATTATCCCAGACTCTCCTAGGTGGCGCTAGCCTCACTTTTTAGATAAGAAAGTTGAGGTTCAGAGAGATTATATAACTTGTGTATCATTCAGAATGCTTTGAACCTCAAGTAACAGAATACCAAACAATGACTTCAACAGAAAAACACTTTCAGTTATCTCCAGAGCACAACGTCCAGAAGTCTGGGCCCCGGGGTTGGGTCAGGAGCTTAATGATGACATCAAGGAACCTGGCTATAACAAAGAATCCAATTAAAAATGGGCAGAGGACTTGAATAGACATGTCTCCAAAGAAGACATCCAGATGGCCAACAGACACATGAAAAGAAGGCTCGATATCACTAGTCATGAGGGAAATGCAGATCAAAACCACTAGAAGATATTACTTCACACCTGTCAGAATGGCTAAAATCAACAACACAGGAAAAAACAGGTGTTGGCAAGGATGCGGAGAAAGGGGAACCCTCTTGGACCCTTGGTGGGAATGCAAGCTGGTACAGCCACTCTGGAGAACAGTGTGGAGGTTCCTCAAAAAATTGAAAATAGAGCTACCCTATGACCCAGTATCATGCTACTGGGTATTTACCCTAAAAATACAAAAGTACTAATTTGAAAGGACATGCACATTATGTTTATATAACAGCATTATTTACTACATCAAATTACGGAAACATCCCAAATGTCCAGCAACTGATGAATGAGTAAAGAAGATGTGATGTACATACACAATGGAATATTACCCAGCCATAAAAAAGAACGAGTCTTACCATTTGCAACAACATGGATGGACTGAGAGCGTGTAATGTTAAGTGAAATAAGTCAGAAAAAGACAAACACCATACGATTTCACTCTTATGTGGAACTTAAGAATCAAAACAAATGAACAGAGGAAATTAAAGAGAGAGACAAAGCAAAAACAGACTCCTAATTATGGAGAACAGACTAATGGTTACCAGAGGGGAGGTGAGGGGAATGGGTGACACAGGTGAAGGCGATTCAGAGCGCATGTATCGTGACAAGCGCTGTGTAATACATGGAATTGCTGAATCACTGTATTGTTCACCTGAATCTAAGATAACCCTGTACATTAACTATCCTGGAGCAAAAGTAAAAATAAAAATAGGCCCAGGTTCCATCCATTTTTCCACCCCTCCATTCCTGCTGTGTTGTCTTCCTCTTTGGGCTTCCTGTCTCACGACTTCATGACGGCTGTTGCCATTGCAGGCATCAAGTGTTCACGCTGCCAACACCACACACAAAACAGAGGGGCTGGAACAGGTCTGTGGCAGCACCCCTTTCATCACAAAAGAAGATTTTACTCAGAAGTCTATCACACTTCCCTTGAAATCTCATTTGGCAGAAATGGGTCACGTGCCACCTGCGGCCATAAGGGACACAGGGCAAGGGGATACATGGCATTTGGCTCTGCCAGGAAGGAGAACGGCTGTCCGGCCAAGGCCAACTGCGACCGGCACACTTAACGAAGATTTGAGCTCGACAGCGCTAACTCCCACGTCAAAACCCATGACTTCTCACCCGCCAGCATGCAGAGAGTGAGGGACGCCCTTCCTCGGGTAGCTGTAGCCCACAGCTTCAATACCAGCGCTGTGTTCCTTAAGGAGCAAGATAAGGCTACCAGGAAGAGTTCTGGCAGCCGTATGAATGAATGAATGAAGACTCTTTCTTTAAAGCTTAGGAAATCTTACTCCATTTCCTGACAGTCTCTTTGAATTTGAGTTCTCCAGGGATCCAAGAAGACCTCGCCTTGGGCTGCACAAAGTCATCTAGGCTTTGTCCAACCTGCCCTGGTGTCTTAGAAGGGCACCTCAAACCTGGCTCGACTCAGACTTCTCACTAGGTCAAGGCACTTGTCAGGCTTTTAAATGTACTTCAGTGCTGTGCCCACTACAATGAAAAATGTTTCTCCAACTCCATTCTGCCGTTGGGTTTGTTGGTTTCTCCCTGAGTGTCCAGATGTGTTCTCATACCACACATATGCCCGTGTCTCATACATCATTAGTGAATTCTATCAGTTGCACACTGAAAATTATACGCAATGATTATAAAATAGTATTGTAATTTTTGCAGCATATTGACTTGTATGAACATATCCGTATATAAGCAATGTGGCTTTAACATTTTTATTTTATTTTCATTTGCACGATTATCAAGCCCCAAGAAACAAAGCATCGTGTATAGACTTTCTGTGTAGATAAACACAAGCGTACACACATCACCAACCTGGGTACTCAAGGATGAAGTAAAAGCAAAAAGAAAGGGCGTAATCCTTATTCTTAAAAGTTGAAAGGTAAGAAGAAGCAAAAAGGTCAAACATCCACAGAAAATGCAGAAACAAACTTGGGTTTAAATTCTGGCTCTACCACCGACTCACGCCTTGGCATTAGTCGTGTTCTATCATCTCATGGTGCCCCAATTTCTCACTTGAGAGTGGGGATGAGAATATCCACTCTTCCTGACTGGTGGAGGACTTGGAGAAAAAGCAGATAAAACATCCAGCACAATGCTTAACATCCAGAAACACTCAAGAACACTCTATTGTTCAGACAGTGGGAGGAGCTACTTATTCAATAACAAGTCTGGTTTTCTTGGCCCCCAAAATCAGTCCTAACCCTTCCGTGATGTTTTAGGAACCTTAAAGTGGTACAGCTAAAAGAGGGACATAAGGCAGAACCCCCTCCTTTTAATGGATATCCCTGGTCCTCCAAAGTCCTTTATGGCCTCTCTGGGCAATCAAGGTAATCATGTTGGTAATCATCTCTAGTAAAGTAGATTTAGTAAAGTAGATCTAGTAAAGTAGAGTCAGTCTTTGCTTAAAGATGCCCATTTTCAGACACCCACCCAGGCAGGGGACTGCTCTTCGGTGCTGGTCTCTAGGAAGAGAGATCTTCTTTTCTACTCCAACCACTCCATTCCAGAAGAAGAACACTGTGGAACTGGACATTCTGAGAAGCCCAGCCCAGGTCTATAAACTGTGCACTACACTGGGATTTGGATTAAATTTCTACTTGGTTAAACAACAACAACAAAACCAGGATTCCTTTGCATAGCAATGCCATCATTCCCTGCACTTCAGTTACCCTCTGGGGCTGCTGCAGGAGGGGCTCTCGGGCGGGTGGGAGCCTGCTGGCACAAGCTCGTGACAGCTGATTGTTCACCGTCCTTCCCATCTTCCCATTCAGTGAGGACACGCTGGTGCGTGAAACTGGCACAAGTCCGTGCACCATGGAACTAGCAAAACACCATGAGCAGGAGCACTTTGCCCCAGAGAACCTTGTGCAGAGAACTTGTCTAAGTCAGGGGGGCTCGCTCATTGGCATAACGCCATCCTACATTTCAATCCTACTGGTGTTTCCAAAACATTCTAAATCTCTGGCAATAGATCAAGCACGTTTCTTTTTACGCTGTCCTCAGCAGACATGGAGAGCAATCGGTTACCAGCTAATATCAGCTCATTCAGATGCTATAGCTCTACAATGTTAATATACATAAAAATGATCAGGGGTGTCTGCTAAAAGTGCCTTTTCATGGCTTCCCTCCCTGGGTTGATACTTCATAGATTTGTAATCACCCCTGAGATTCTGCATTTGAAGACAGGTTGTCTTTAGACAACACCTGGAAAATCACTCAGTTCTGGGGTGCATCCCCAGGGAAGCAGGGCACCACATCCACCTGGGGATTCTGTGCAATCCCACCACTGCTCACCCCCAAAGCCCAGTGTCTTCCTGGACAAATAAAACTCCTTTAATCAAACACCTCCAATCTGAACCCAGTTACAGATCACTGAATTGCAAAGCTTACCGTAGCCCACCTGTTTGGATAGTAATGCATGGTTAGGCAGGGTGTTTTTTGAACCCTTGGATTCAGCCCTGGAAAATCAAGATCCCATTGGAAAGCTGCAGGCTGCCAGCCTTCCACAGATATCAACTCCAACTGAAATCAGCAATGTATTCTCAGAGCCTTTGGTTCAGGTCTCCTAAGCACATCATTATTTTCTAATGGATTTGGGAAATTACATGTTCTCTAATAATAACCCATGAAAGGAACACACAAATAGAAATGTGGCGAGCGAAACTGACTTGCCATGGACCCTTGTAAGGAGTTGGTGACTAAGTAAACTCAGCTGTTATTAGCTGATAGAATTAGAGTCAGTCTACTGACCCTCCCTGCATAAAAATCGGGCAATTTTCCACTCAGATGTATATTCTGGGCTTCTAAGAAAGTCAGAAGGTCTGGCAACACTGGGCCCATGTTTCCATGTGGCAATGGTCCAGGTGGAGGGACAGGAGCTGGCTTAGAAAGAGGCGTGAATCTTCTGGCCCGCAGGGCTCTCATCCGTCCCGCATTGTTTCCCTCACGGGCCTCGTCCCTGTCCGTATGCGACTTGGCAACTTCGGCTAAATTTTTCTTCCTCCCCTGCTTCTTCTTCACAAAGGGCCCACGGTATAAGGTCCTCAGAAATATTCCTTCTTGCTTTCTGTTGCAAAGTGGCTTACGCCCATCTCACACTTCACAATTACTGGATTTTTTTTTTTTTTTTTTTTTTTTTTTTTTGGTATCCACAAATATTTAAGTCAGAGGTAGAGGAAGGCTGCAACAGAACTCCTCAAACTTTAATGTGTGTATGAATCACCTGGGATCCTATGAAAATACCGAGTCTGAGTCAGTAGGTGGGGGGGTGGGCCGGATTCTGTATTTCTAACCAACTCCCAGGTGCCACCTGTGCTGCGGGCTGCACACGCCACATTCTGAAAAGCAAAGGTGAAAGTCTCTGCCCCCACAACTTTCTTCTCAGGTTCTACTGGAGACAGACCTCAAAGCAACATTGCCCACATGTGAGAGTTTATTAGCCAAAGAACGAGACGGTCATTCAACCTGCTCTAGAAACTAGAGGGGGTCCCAGATCTTTGCCCTCTCCATGGTTGTCACCATACCTATGCATAAACCAACAGTGACAGCGTTCTGGGAGAGGAGAGTCAGTTAACCTTAGGGGATGAAATCAGACGATCCCAGAATTGACTGCCAGACAAAGGACGGTTCCAGAATCAAACTCCAGGCACTGCTGTGACAGGTACAGAATGCCGGGTTCCCCAGACTGTTACGCTCGATGCAAGTACAATTAGGGTTTCTATAATACATATACTATTTCCAGAACCCACATATTTTGAATACCAGCAAATGCACCACCACCACTGCAAACCCATTTATAACAACGTGCTAATATCCGAGCCTCTGGCGTCACTGGCGATAAAGCTGGCTGGATGGTTGCAGGAACCATCCATGGCCATGAACCAACACCACGACGTAGGTCCCCTTCAGGTGAAACTCGAAGCACCTATTTTTATGATACTGGCTTTGGCAACACACATTAAATTACAGACTACGTAACCCATGCCCAACAAGAAATCGCTCCAAATTGGTTTCTGCCCATAAGCTGAAGAAGGAAGGATTCGTTCTGCATTGGAGAGAGATCGATGTGAAGGAGGCATAAGGAAACAGCTCCTCTGATGCAGAACCTTTCCACTGCTGCTTCCCATGGAGGAACCAAGGGTTGCCTGAGCCAAAGCCCTTGTATCCTGCACACCTTGTCTTTTCCAATTTAGTTTTATCTGGGCCCTTTTTTTCCCCACCATGTTTTCAGCACAATATATTCTCCTGTCACCTCATGAGAAACAGAAACAAAAAATAAGAAGCCAGAGCAATCTAAAGATGGCGGAACCAATGGGTTTCTAACCTCAGCCCTGAAGCCCTTTTTAAGACGTAACACCGCCCTGAAAGCAATCGCATAGCTGGTGTAAGTAAGAGAGCCGTTCTGCACGAGACATAATTATGAGCAAACCTGAAACACAACATGTCCCCATGCTTCCCATCCCTTCATGCCTTTGTCCTCCCATGGCTTCCAAAGGACACCGTCAATAACACTGACCTGATCTGAAGTCACTCTTCTCGTTTGGAGATAAGGCAGCTGAGTGTACGAAGGGATAAGCCATTTGCCCAAGTTCCCATGGTGAGATGGGGCAGAACTCACTCGCTCTCTGTCGCGGGGCATGGAACACAGGCTTCAGACGCGTGAGGCACACTCTTCTCCTCCGACCGATGGAGCTCGGCAGAGCTCAGGGCAATAAACAAGACAGGGTCCCAGTCCTGTTGGCCATCTCCCTACACCTCTCCCGGAAGAGCTCTCGAGCCTCTCACTACGGGTGTTGGTCAGTTGACCTTTCTGGGTTTCAGATGCAACTCCCCCGTTCCAGATGACAACTTCCCTCTTCTTCAGGTGTCACCTAAAACCATAAAAAGGATTTTCTATTCTCATCCATGCTCTCTGCATTTCAAAACATACCACCGGCCAGACCCACAGCAGCTTGTCATGGGGAGGAAGAGGGCATTTTCTGACAAAGTGAATGCTTTGTATTCACATTAGCTGACGCTGTATCAGCCGGTTCATCCCGTCTCCTAAGAGCTACCATGTTGTTCTCAGTCTCAACTTCCCACTGCATTTTACAATTTTACATTTTACAACTCCCCAGCTCTTGGGCCCTGGGAGGACCTCATGCACACACACAAAAAAAGCCTTCCAGAAGCCCGCATTCACGTTTTAGGGCTAACCAGAATAGAGGTTTCGAGCAAGCCTAAAATGCCCCCATCACAAGATGAGAAAGCACTCTGGAAGATGACTGCGTCTTTATGCTCTTTACACCGTCGTCGTGGTGTGTCCCCCGTAAGGGCCGCCTGTGGCCCTTCTCACTCTTCTCTTCCTCCTCATCCTCCCCCCTCTTCGCCACGCCTGCGCTCCCTTGCCCCCAGCTCCATCCACCTCCCTTCCGGGCAAGGGCTTATTAAAAAGTGTGCTTGGGGCACCTGGTGGCCTCTGCCTTCAGCTCAGGTCATGATCCCAGGGTCCTGGGTGATAATAAGGGAAAAGGAAGACATGAATAAGAAGCAAAAAATCTTAAGAGGAAGAAGAAAAGAGAAGGAAAGAATGAAAGAAAATGAGAAAACTATCGCCAATAACATTGATGTGAATAAATAACACTGATTACAGAATTTTTGCATCGGGCACTACTGTGTATTTATACAAATGTATTCCCATTGAGCTCTTACAAGCGCTCTATTTTTCTCTCTTTATGGAAATCTAGGTCCATCCAAGCCTAAGAAGCCAAAAAAAAAAAAAAAAAAAAAAAGAGCCAGGATTCAGTGCCAAGATCCAGACACGGGCAGTCTGGCTCCAGAGTCAAGGCTCTGCAGGCCCGTGTGTCGCGACTCAGAACAAGGACAGAGAAGTACCCATGTGTTAGGGTTACACCCATTGGTGGTGCAGAGATTCAAAGGTCCACAGATGTCCGGATCCGCGGGTTCCTCCACATCGAGGGCCCCGGATGACGAGGCGTCTGAGATGTTAAAGACAGAGCTGTTTTGTCATCAACAATCCCGAGGACATGTTTCTCCAGCAGGCAGAGCAATGAGGAGGGAAAGGCTACGGCCTGGTTTGTGAGGCACTTGCCTGTTTGAGGAGGCCTGTGCTAATTTGTTTCCTCTGCAAAATCACTTCATAAGCTCTGGAGGTGGTTTCGTCTCAACGGCGGTCTTGCTGTTGCAGAACTGCAGTCACCTGCGAGTCACACATGGACTACCTGCGCTGTGGACCATTTCTAGGACGTTTTTAACACTGGCTGGCATGGCTTTCCTGGGCCAAACACTGGGCTCCTGCCTCCTTTTTCCATTACCCAGCCGTGAAAACGAATTAATTTTTATATCCACAGCTTCTCAATGATTTTCTAAGGCAGAAGCCAAACTAATGTCTGCTCCTTCTCAATTCTCTGTGTCACAATTCCTCCTCCTTCTCCATGCCCACAGCTGAGAAGGGCTGATGGACAGCTATGTTACTGCGCTTTATTTTCTTTAATATTTGGCTTATTTATTTGACAGAGAGTGTGTGAGAGAGCACAAGCAGAGGGAGGAGCAGAGGGAGAGGGAGAAGCAGGCTCCCCACTGTGCAGGGAGCCCAGTGTGGGGCTCGATCCCAGGACTCTGCGATCATGATCTGAACCGAAGGCGGATGCTTCAGCGACTGAGCCACCCAGGGGACCCCTCACTGTGCTTTAAAGGAGACTCCTAATGTGCAGGAAAAAAAACTTTCATTTCAAATTTGAATGAATATAAAACACAAAGAGGAGGTCCTCCTCCTCTTCACAGGGTCCTTTTCAGCACTGACGGACCAGTCCTTTGAGAACATTTAGGAGCCCAACATTCTGGCCTTCGTCTTGGGCGAAATAATACCCTTAAAACATAAATGAGAAGAGAAACTTCTCACCTCAGAATACAAGTGAAGCTTCCCTGCTGTCAAAAAATCCTACATGCTCTGCTTCCTTGTCCTACACTTTCTCTTGTTCTCGCTGCGGTGGCCACCCTGTCCCCCTTGCCGGACCCTCAGGTGTCCGCCTCAGGGCTTTTGCACTTGCCAGCCTCTGCCTGGAATTCTGCTACCCGAGACATCTGCCCTGATCCGCTGATCCCCAGACATCCTCCTCTGATCAAACGTCATCCGTCAGAAAGCCCTTCCCTGCCAGCCCTGTTGAGAACATTTTCTCCTTCTTAACCTGATTTTTTTCTTCACACTACCTCTCAGCATTTTAGGCTAGCTTTCTTCTGTGGCCTCTCTTGTCCTCTAGAATGTAAAATCCGTGAGGTATGCACAGTCAAGGTTGTCCGTATTAATAAAACAACCACAAAACACGACCGTACCCTCAGGAGCTACAACTCCCTTGGCGCGCAGAAGTATTTGCTGCTTGAATGGATGCTGCGCTCAGAGGCGGGGGAGGAACACCTGCCTTTGTGGGAAAAGCACAAAATCTCCAGAATCAGGTTCTCATAAGTTTATGGGTCTAACCCTGTCCCTGGGATGTTTATGCCAACTCTCCCATGAAAGAGTCTTTTCCTTCATCAGTGCCCAGTCCGGCAGCAAATGCTCTTACTGAACCCTGATTCCTCTTCGACTAGACTGCTGCCGCCTTCTCCCAGAGGGGCTGCTCCCTCTCATCCTTGACAAAAGAAGACTTTTACCAAACAGGACATGGTTCTCACATGCTTAGTGACTGCCTAGGGCCTCACAGCTACAGGCCCGGGGCCAGTTCTCACTTCCCACTTCCTAACCCTCCTGGGCTGATCTCAATCTGCCTTCGTCCTGGGGCTCCCATGTGCCCTGAACAGGAGAATTCCAGCAATTTAGGGGACCAGTCCGGAAGGAGTCCGAGAGGCTTGGCAACATATTTAGTATCTCGTTTCAAGTGCAATGCCAAGTTTAGAACTCACTCTCTCAAGTTCGGAATCGAATGTGAGCACTTGAGTGGTACCTGAAACACAGACCTACACTCCTCTTCCCGTCTCTCTCTCTCTACCTCAGTTCTGCTTTATACCACAGCTGCCCACATTATAGGACATTTTGGGAGCAGGCTTTCGAGGCTGACAGCCTTGTGTTCAAATTCCAGTTCTGACAGTACTATTTGTGTCCGTTGGAAAGTGGACAACTCAGAATCCTTCTTAGGAGCGAACATTTATTGGGGGGTTACCTCGGTTCTGTGTCAAACCTTACAGGTTTTAACTCTTGGCCCAACCCTTCCAATTCTGAGGTCAGTACCATACTTAACCATATTTCATACATAGAAGAATACCAAGGCTCAGAGACTTTAGGTAACTTACCTAACAAAAAATACCAAGGCAAGGAGCTGAACTGCTTTGGTACATTATCAACATCATCATCACCATCGGTAATAACTGTCCCTTGTGATTTGAAGAGATGCTGGTCTGCAGGTCCAGTCTGTCCTGCTCTCCTCCTCAAATGCCTCTTTGAGAATCAGCTGCTCTCCCTTTGTTTAGAGGAGCCAGATCATGTCCCCCCTGTAGAACTGGCAAAAACAGCCACAAGCCCTGGAAGACTGGGCCTCCCATCCCATCAACTTCTTTTCAATAGGACACAGTGTGACATCATGGGCAAAGGCTTTCTCAGAGACTCCTACTTTCTCCAGGACATGGTCTCAGAAAAGGCTGATCTAACCTCTGCATGCCTCAATATTCTCAATTATTAAAGAAGACTCTGGAGGAAAGTCTCAAAAATGTTCATAAATGAATAAAAGGATTGCGTTTACTCTCCCACATCCAGTGATTCTGTAATCAACATCCACGAGCTGACGGATTTGGGTTCCGTAACCCCCATGAGCTGTTGCCAGGGATCTGCTGACCCCCTTCTTCTAGCATAGAAGTCCTCATTCAGACCCGTGCCACTTTGCTTCTATCAGATACTAAGATCTAGTAGTCCCAACACCCAGCTGCCTCCTTACGTGAACTGTCACTTCAGTGTTACGTCCTCATTGATCTCTCAAATACGGACGCCGTGACCATCACTAGGAATGATGGCTCACACTGTTGAGCCGTACATTGTTCTAATACCTTCCATTTAATTAAGAACGCCTTTAATCCTCACAACCACTCCGTGAGGGGGTACTATGACTCATATCCAGCAGTCAAAGAAGGAATCGTCATCCCGAATCATCTGAACTCTTCCGCAAGGTTTTCTCCGCCACCTTCAGCGGCTGGCCTCAGCATCCATGAGGACCTTCGGAATCAGCAGGAGGAGCAGGGTCCACCCAGACCTCATAGAGAGAAAAGCACAGGGAGGTCTCTTCCTAGGGTCCCTGCAGGAAGAAGCTGCTGAGCTGCTGCTTGTGGCTCACGTGTCCTTCCAGCGCCAACAGTGGCAGCAGCTGCTTCTCGCCAGCCCGGCATAAATCTAGATGCTGCAGAACACTGCCAGCCTCCCTCCTGTTGCACAAGAATCTTCTCTCCCCAAGGAGATGCCTTGAGACGGAAATGTCCTTCTGTTCTGGGATGGGAACACAAGACGCGGCTGTCTTGATGTTCTTGACCTTCTTATCCCCCAAACACCTGAAGGAAGCCAGATGCATCTGGCCCCACCTCAGAGAGGACACGTTGATTGGTCATTAAGATGCACTGGACGTCCTGATGGCAGAGGAGGTGTCTTTCTGGACGTCAACAAAGATGAGTAAATGCACCAAGAGGGAGCTGGGTGCTTCTCTGCTCTTTAACCAGCTCTGTCATTCTGTCACTTGGGCATGAATTTTTAGGCTTGGTGATAGAGAAGGGGCTGCATGTCACCATCCATTCAAAGAGCCCTGGGGCTTTAGTCTCAGTGAGCTTTGCCTAATGAGGCTGCAAGATGACCTACCCTTCATGTTCACCCCCTCAAGACTTAGCCCGTGTTGCTGTTTTCCAACCAGTAAAGGCGACTCCCACAGTTCCATTATTTTTGCAACAAGAAGGGTCGGAAATTTCTCAAAAGTGACATAAATTCACCTTTAACTTTGTTCAAAGAGATTGATTTTTCTTTCCTTAAAAGAAAAAAAAAAAGGCTGTTTTCAGTGATTTGGAAGTTTCTTAATCTCAGCAGTCTCCAATTCAAGCTGAGAGAGTTCACGCGTCTGGTCCTCGAGTTCGACAGCTGTCAATACGCCGCCTACTTAATAAAGCAGCGGGTCCGTTCCTTGCAAGTCGTACAGACCTCAGACTTTGGGGAAGGAAGTCTCCTCCTGTTACCCCACACCTCAGTGCCAGAGACCCTGTGTCTTAGCTCTAGAAATCAAGGAGCAGCGGTAACTCCTAGCTTTTAGATTTACCCCTTCTTCTGATCTCCCCTAGACTCATTCTTACAGGTTGATATCTACTAAAATGTCAATGGGCCAGGGGAGGTTGGTATTTAAAGAAAGTCCTCAAAAACACATCAATATACAAAGGAATTCTTTCCTGATGCCCGAAATCTATTCATAATTTGTTTGCTTTGTTTGGATTTAGTTCGATAAATCTTTGACATTCATAGGGATATAAACAAAGATCTTCAAGAATTTCTAAATGTGAAAAAGTCATTATAATATATTCTTTGCCTCCTGTCCCAATAAAATTCAGTGAAGTATACCTGAATACTGTAAGTGACATCTTCAGATGCTTTTTTCTAAAATACAGTATACCTTACTTTCTATTTTTTCATAGAAACCAGTCAACTGCATAGACCATTCAGTACCTTTCTAAAAATTTTATCAATGCTCTTTATTATTTAATTAATTTTGATTTTTATCAAAGCAATATATAAGCATTGTTTAAAAGTCAAATAGTAGTAAAAGGTTTATAAAAGAAAACTTCTGCTTCCTAGTAACAACCACTTTGGACTTTTAATCATATTCTCTAGAATATATCTCCATAATTTCATAATGTACTAATTCCATTTTTTCATGTATCAATTTGAGACACTCACTACTTACATTCTGGCAGATAAAGGTTAGCTTTCCTCCTTCGCACAGAAACTGACCCACACAGTTTCATGCACATGCCTATCCTTTTTTTTTTTAATTTTTTATTTTTTATAAACATATATTTTTATCCCCAGGGGTACAGGTCTGTGAATCACCAGGTTTACACACTTCACAGCACTCACCAAAGCACATACCCTCCCCAGTGTCCATAATCCCACCCCCTTCTCCCAAACACCCTCCCCCCAGCAACCCTCAGTTTGTTTTGTGAGATTAAGAGTCACTTATGGTTTGTCTCCCTCCCAATCCCATCTTGTTTCATTGATTCTTCTCCTACCCACTTAAGCCCCCATGTTGCATCACCACTTCCTCATATCAGGGAGATCATATGATAGTTGTCTTTCTCTGCTTGACTTATTTCGCTAAGCATGATACGCTCTAGTTCCATCCATGTTGTCGCAAATGGCAAGATTTCATTTCTTTTGATGGCTGCATAGTATTCCATTGTGTATATGTTTATAGCAGCAATGTCCACATGCCTATCCTTTAATGATATTTCTCTCCACAATTTTTTTTAAAGATTTTATTTATTTATTTGACAGACAGAGATCACAAGTTGGCAGAAAGGCAGGCAGAGAGAGAGAGGGGGAAGTAGGCTCCCTGCTGAGCAGAGAGCCCAATGCAGGGCTCCATCCCAGGACCCTGAGACCATGACCTGAGCTGAAGGCAGAGGCTTTAATCCACTGAGCCACCCAGGTGCCCCTGTCCACACTTTTCTGATGAAATCATATTGTGTTTATGTTTTATGACTAAGCAAGATTTATTTTTTTGTATTACCTGGAGTTTACAGTTGTCTTGTTTTTTTCCATGTGATTAATTTTCTTAGGCGTCATTCATTAACTCTTCCTTATGTCTCTGGCAAATATACTCTCCCTCCCTGCCCAAAACACACACACTCTCTCTCTTTCTCTCTCTCTCTTACACACACACAGACCCACACACACACACTATTCTCCACATGGTCAAATGCATCCAATAATCTATCAGCTCAAACTCTTTTCTGGATCCCTCATCGTCCTGCTCAAATCTGAGCAGTTTCTTTTCAGGCCAGCTCACTACCTGTTCCGGGACTTTTCTTTATCTCATCTTTGTACTAATGGCCTGTTCCTTCGTTTCATGTCTTGCTTTTTTGTTGCTGTTGTTGTTGTTTTGGTTTTTGTTTTGTTTTGTTTTAGCTTCTTATCTTGTTTCTTAAGAGCACACCTTCTAGCACTTTCCTAAGAAATAGGGCCTGAGAGGTAAATATTTGAGTCCTTGTATATATGAAAATTTTTTTAATGGTATGTTCCCACTTGACCAGGACCTGGCACTTTCTGAAATTTGAAGTTAAAGACATGTCCCTCAGAATTTTCACAATGCCTGTTGTTGTCTTCTGGGCTAGCTTCTGGTATTTCTCCTGAGAAATTCAGCTCCATTCTGATTTGAGGATCTTTTCTGTATCCAGAATTATCCTTTTCTGTATCCACATATCAGAAGTTTTATCATAATGTATTTGATGTGAGTTTTCTTTTTCTCATTGTGCTGGGCATGCCACAAAACACTTCAATCTAGAAACTCATTTTCTTCAGTTCTAGGCATCTTTTTTATTACTTCTTCAGTAATCTGACTCCTACTTTTTTTCTTTTCTTTAAAAATGTCTACATTCTGGATTTTTTAAATGTTACATTGAATTTCTAATTTTCTTCCATTTTTTCTTGAATTTTCTTTTTATTATCTTTTTGTTCTGTCTTCTGGAATGTTACCTCAACTTTATTTTTAAATTTCTGAATTGAATTTTTATTTTAGCAGTCACATTTTTTTTTTTTTTTAATTTCCAAGAACCCTTTCTTATTTTTCTACTGCTGCTGTTCCCAGAGCAGGAACACATATCCTTGTATCTCCCTGTGGGAAATCTGCATGCATTTTCTTCAGCAGTTTGCACTCCTTTGCCCACTCGTGTCATTCTCATTTCAGTTCCTTTATTAGTCTCGGTCTTTCATGTCGAAGATTTTTGCCAAATGTCAGGCTGTCTATGGATGAGGCACTAAAATTTCAATTGTGTGTGAGTGGGTGGGGCTTGGTGATGGGCGGGATTTACCGAAACGTGACTGAGCCCTGAGTTGGCTTTTTCATTGCAGGGTCTCCTGCATTACAGGTACCGGTATCTGTTAAGTCTTTTCCGTAGAGCTGCTCAGTCCCTCTACTGAAAACTCCCTGCATTTCTTACTGGTGGTTGTGTATGTATCTGTGGAGATGCTAGGACCGGAGGGAAAGGGAGCTGACGGTCCCTTCGTTCTGCAGGCTTTCGTGTAGCTCCTCCTTCCTCGTTTCCAGGCTCACCTTCGCCTTCCTATATGCTTGGTTCAGTTCTGTTTTGCTTAGTGCTAGTCCTGTAGTTAAGTTTCTTTAAAGAATAAACTTCTATGCATGTGTGTGCGTGCGTGTGCATGTGTGTGTGTGTGTGTGCGCGCACACGCGTGCGTGTGTGTGTCAAGGGCTAGTGAGTGAGAAAATATCTGGCTGTAAGAGTTGAGGGGAAAGGACCTGGGAATCCAGACACATAGCGCAACATTTTCTATCAATTCATCTGCCTTTCGTCCTGTGCCTTTTGCCCACTGGCCCAGATCCTGAGTGTCTACATCAGGCAGTACCAGCATCTGTGGGCACAGCATAGAACTTCCTCAGCTTTGTAAGTCAGTTACTACTCCTTGATCCACGGACCATTTTTCAAAATCTGTTACTATGCTCTGCCTCCTCCTGCCCCTTCCTTAGTTCTCCTGGTTCAGATTTGTTTCTGCTTTCTAAATTGCTTTCCTCAATTTTAGAAACATTTCAAACATGAGAGATGATATATACCCACGCGTAATCCTCCACATTTAACCCAAAGTCCTCCTGACTTCTGTGGCCATTCCCTGTCCAGCAAATGGGATACAGTACAGGATTTTTTGTTTTTAACAAATAAAACAAGTCATTACTCTTCCTTTAGAGTTGTATTCTTCTACAGCAATCATATCCACTGTGACAGGATGCGTGCGGAGCTGGCCATTAAGTTCTCATTAGATAAAGAACTCAAACCCTGCAGGAAAACTTCAGATTTGTGCCTCACCCAAAGGACAATAATCAAATCAAGAATTTTAGGGGTGTTATGAGTGGTTAACACTTCCAAGGTGAATCATGCCCAAATACCATTCTATCAGTCCAGTTCAGATGTGGAGACGGGTAGGGGACCACGGACACATTAATACGTGTTTCCTCTAAGTCAAGTGAGGAAGCAATTGATAATCTGTGTGAAATGGTCTCTAAAATACAAGTGTGTGTGTGGAGGTTCGGCAAGCCTGTGAAGGACTTGTAACACACAAGGACACACACACACGCACACATGCACACACACACACACACGCACACATGCACGCATTTACCGTAGGTCCTAATAAGTAAAGAGCATCTGGGTACACAGGAAGCTGTTTTTGGTCCCCAATACTTCGGAGAGGGAGATGCTTTAAAAGACGAGGCGCTTATTATCTATCCTGGGACTGTCAGTTCTGTCTCCCTGCCTGGTAACCTTGCCTTCAGGCATCCTTCCCGCATCCTTCCCGACTGTTGTTCACCTGGAATGTGTCCTTGCCAAAGGAGACTACATTTGCTTTCTGCACCCTTCTTCCTCTGCCAAACAAGGACGCAGCTGCAATCAATAACAAGCTGCTTCCAACTTCTGAGGCCGTGCAGGCTTCCAGATGATGAGGGGCTTCAAAACCCAAGTCCCATAAAGAAAATTTAGAGCCCTCACATTGCTCACCCATCAGAGGCCCCCAACTCTTCTGACTCTCTCTCTCTCTCTCTGGCTGCTTCTCAGAATAAATGGGCACACCTTGAGTCAAGGGACCTGGGGCGTGGTGGCAGCAAAATGCGGAGGGGACTCCATCACTGTCAATAGGATGTTGAGGAAAATCCCCTTGACTTCTGCTTAAAAGTATCATAATCCTGTCGTGATGAATCTTACCTATTTATTCTAATGCATATTCTTTTCTCTTTTAAAAACAATTAGAATAAGTTCTTTTTATTTGCAGTTATTAGAGTGGGAGATAATAGACCTGGTCCAGGGGTGAAGTTGAGGGGAGCTTTTAAGTAGACACCAAGAGCTGAGACAGAATTTTCTGGAAGCTTCGAACTGAGGAAGACAGACCTTGTCCCTCACTCAAATGGCCAAAATCAGGTGTGTTTTATAGAACATCATAAAAAGCTCTAACAATAAGGTTTTTTCTTTGGTGTGATTGGACATTTGGGATCTCATAGCCATGTCTTCAATTTTTGAGAAATACGCGTTTTTTGAAATAACACTGTTAGTTGCCAGCCATTCAAATGGGGATGATACATTAATATACCTTTCTATTACCGATTCAGGCTGAGTCAACAGCAGCTTGATGAGGCACCTGATTTTGCATATAGAACACAGCACATTGAACTCTATGTTCCTTGAACAAGCAGAAGAATCTGTTCTTCTGTTTAGCAACATTAGGTCACTCTGAGGTGTGGTGCCAAGGGTTCCATTTTCAACCATGTTTAGTAGCTCCTGAGACAGCCTAGAAATTAACTGGTCAATTATACATACAGCCTCGATGTACATCTAATTGACAATGAATACATTTTGATACTATATCTGCTTAGGAGATTATCTACAAATTGCTTTATGCATTGGATGGCTCCAAATTGTTACATGGACATCTGTTTTTGTTGGCCATGATCATGCTATTTACAAAACAGTTCTACCATTAACTCAAATCATGGCCTCATCATTTTTAACTTCTTTACAAATACCTGGTGTGTGTATGAGAGAGAGAGAGACAGAGACAGAGACAGAGACAGAGACAGAAAGGGAGCGATTTCTGCAGTGAAGGCTTTCTTATGAAATCAAAACAATGTAGCTGTCCTTGCTGTACATATGTACACTTTTCCTAAATGGCTCATTTAAACTGACCATGGAATAGCACAGAAGAATTTGTACCATCATCTCCATGCCTAGGCTTTGATGATATAAAACTTACTCAACTGAGAGTTGCCCGGGGGGGGGGGGGGTAGGGAAAGGGTGGCTGGGTTATGGACATTAGGGAAGGTATGTGCCATGGTGAGTGCTGTGAAGTGTGTAAACCTGGCGATTCACAGACCTGTACACCCTGGGGCTCATAATACATGATATGCTAATTTAAAAAATTTTAAAATTAAGAATAAAAATGTATTCAAGAAACTCTCCTGATGATGCTATCATTCATTTAACAGTCAAAAGAGATCCCAGAGAAAATCATCAGACAAACCCACACTAAGAGACATTCTACAAAACATCTGATCAGTATTCTTCAAAGCTGTCAAGGTCATCAAAAACAAGGAAAGTCTGAGAAATTATGAAAGTCCAGAAGAGTCTAAAGAGACAGGATAACTAAATAAAACGGTGGTATTCTGGACAGGATTCTGAGAAAGAGAAAGGACATTAGACAAAAACTGAAGAAATACAAACAAATTACAGAAATTTAGTGTATAATAATGTGGTGATATTGGTTCATTAGTTGTGACAAATGTGTCGTATTAATGTAAGATGCCAACATTAGGGAAAGCTGGTTTCAGGGGATATCGGAGCTCTCTGTACTATCCTTGCAACTTTAGGTCTGAAACTATTCTAAAATTAAAAACTTATTCTAAAAAGCTAAAAAGGGGGGCCCCTGGGTGGCTCAGCGGGTTAAGCCTCTACCTTCAGCTCAGGTCATGATCTCAGGGTCCTGGGATCAAGCCCCACATCGGGCTCTCTGCTCAGCAGGAAGCCTGCTTTCCCCTCTCTCTCTCTGCCTGCCTTTCTGCCTACTTGTGATCTCTCTCTGTCAAATAAATAAAATCTTTTAAAAAAGCGCGTTAAACTTATTTTAAAAAGCTAAATAAAAGCTAAAAAATCCCATCAGGAGGGATTTTCCAATTCACTTCTGAGAGGTACGTTTCACTCTGGGTGAAAACTGTGAGGTTCTAATTTCATTTTCGTGCTGTGGTTGAGAGTACAGATCTGGTCTGAAGTCTCTTTAGACCAGTGAGTTCATTTCTCTGAGGTTCTGTCTCCTTATCTGTAAAACAGGGGTAATGATGCCCACTTCACAGGTACCTCCAGAGAATCTCATGAGACCAGGTTCAAAAATGCTACCATAGTGCCTACAAATAGAAAGTGTTCCCCGAAACAGTAGGTCTTGTTACAAATAATAATAAAAGAAACAGATTTTCCCACTGTGCAGCCACAGGCTTCTAGCAGAAGATCTTAAAGAACAGTGTTCAGTCGTCTTGTGCACAGAGCTCCAGGGTCACAAGATGCTGTTGGCGGATGAAGATATAAGGCATAACCTATGTAAATGAGGACAGCAAGAGGGATCTCTGTGGAGGAGGGAGGCTGTTCAGCGCAGAAGCCTCTACTAAACTAAAATGGAAGAAAGGACTTCGAAGCTGCATAGAGATTAGTCATAGAGTATTCCTTGACTTAAATTTCACTGACACATGCCAATGGCAGATCAGAATGGTGGGAGCACAGGCCAACCTGTCTGTTCTTCAAGCACATCCTTCCCTGCAAAACTCTACTCCTTAAGACACAGTCATCTACATGCTTGTGACCATGATGGGTCATTGATTTTCACATTCAGTTTGCTTCCTGCCTGGTGATTTGCGATCTGAAAATCTACTCTACTCAGAGGAAGCTACAAAGAACCACCAAACATAAAAAATCTCGAACTCTACCCAGAGAATGACAGCCTCTGAAATGGATGACCTGATGGTCAAGGGCATTTCATCTTCTGTTTCAAAAGCTTGAAAAACATCAACTCTTTTAAAGGAAGAGTGGATGTATCGTTCATGTTTCTAATCAACTTGACAAACATAAGTTCTTCTTGAAAACTGTGCCTGCCTCTTCTAAAAGTCTTAAGAAGGACAAAATTATTTTCATGTGCTAGAAGATGATTACTCATTTGGATTAGTATCTTACATTTGTCAATTGGCTTACTGTGCGTTGAAACAGTCTACTGTATCAATAATGTATGAAAAGCAGTGGCTAGAACCAACAGTTTAAAGAGTAGGTCAAAGCCAGCGGGTGTCTAACAATCTTCTTCTCATTTTCTCATTATCAACTAGCAGAAAGGCTCAGTAACTGGCCACTTCAAGACAGTGTTGTCACCCGGCTGCACAAGACCCAACTAGAAGAGCTTACACTTATTAATCTTTAGTTCAAGCTCATTCTAGTAAAAGCATCACAAGAATATAAGTGACCTTTACAGATAGGCCAGGAAAAAACCAATATGATTCCTAAGAAAAACAGTATTAAAAGTCCATTAACAGGGCGCCTGGGTGGCTCAGTGGGTTAAGCCGCTGCCTTCGGCTCAGGTCATGATCTCAGGGTCCTGGGATCGAGTCCCGCATCGGGCTCTCTGCTCAGCAGGGAGCCTGCTTCCTCCTCTCCTCTCTCTGCCTGCCTCTCTGCCTACTTGTGATCTCTCTCTCTGTCAAATAAATAAATAAATAATCTTAAAAAAATAAGTCCATAACAAATAACGCAAAGCAATACTATTGCTTTCAAGTAGATCAGAGGGCAGCTGATTCTATTCAAAATAAGCACAGCAGTAATAAAAATGGAGTCCACTTACCTATTGGGATGAGCTAGAAGGCTTTATAGGTAAGAACCCATCTTTAATGAGCACACATTGGATCATTAACCACCATCTCATAAAAAGACCCCCAAACCCCAACCAAACAGATCCAATTGCCTTAAGTCATTGTCCACTCAAGAAAATTCCATTACAGTGGAAGAGTCTATGATACCAGGTGTTTTAGAGAACATTCTAAAAGGAAAGGGGAAAAGAATTTGTGGGAGAGTTCAAACCTATCTCAGAAACATACCTATTACATGAGATGAACTACATCCTATGCGATTGCCACTCAGAAGAGATGACATACTTTTTCCCTTGAACTCTTGCTAGATCACCTTTTACCCTTGCTGAGAGATAGGAATCAGATGGGGGCAGGGGAGAGGTGTACTAACTATCAGGTTATCCTCAGGAAGTACCAGCCTCACAGTTCCCTAGAGCCTGAGCAGAAAGGCAACGCCCCTACGTCTCTGTACCTTGGTTCATTCATCCTTAAAATGGACATCATAAAGGGCTCATGTAATCTACGGGTTGTGATACAGATTATATGTGTTCATGTGTGCAAAGACAGTCAACAAGCATTTACTCCCATTATCATCATCATTACTGCCTAAGCTGGAGAAGGTGATGAGGTTTCCCCATGCAGTTACAGCCTTATGATGAAGAGAGGAATAGAAGGTATCATTTAGAAAGAGACATACTGGGGACAAGGCAGAGCCATCCTCCAATATATGAGATTTGCTGGATGGCAGCAGGAGTCTCCAGTCCCTGAACAAACAAATGATTCAGGGACACACACCCCACTTTAGTTACTCCAATGAGGTGGCAACCAGAAAGGGCAGAGGCTTCACCCGCCTTGCCTGCTGCTGTCTTTTTTCCCACTTGCTGGAGGAACCTTGAATCTGGAGACCTAAGAAGAAAGAAACACTCACTTTCCATTAGGGTTGCTGAACCTATGGAATACAAGCCTTGAGCTACTGGCAGCCATTTTTCTTCCATGAATGAAGAGCCTGCTAGGGAACGAAGCCAAAGCTGAGGACAAAAGCCAGGAGAAAAAAGAAGGTTCCTGAAAATATTTTAGCACTCGGATACAGCTAGGCCTGAAGGAAATTACACTTGTACTTTTGAGTACAAGCTTTTTACAAGTGACAATAACATTTCTCTCTCTCTCTCTCTCTCATTGTTGTTACTGTAAGGACCTATTTTGTATTTTTATTTTAGCCAGAGGCTTCCATTGGGGTTAAACAATAACTTTGTTGTTTAACCCTTAAACTGTCCCTGCTCCACTTCCCCCAGGGGACTTAAAAACAAGTCCTAGAAACCAGCTCCAGGTGTGGAGGCCAAGAAAAACAAGGCTGTACCCACCTCGAGTCTAGCCCTGACATAAGTACAGCTATCTTGGCAAAGCAAAAGCTGGCACCTTGCACTGTAAGAGTGGGTTAGCCTAAGAATGGCCATCCTGAAGGCCAGGAAGCCATTTTACCGAGCGTCCCTAACCAGGCCACAGGGCATGTAACTTGAGATAAAAGAAAGTAGCTAAAACCTAAGAAACAACTTAATCATATACCACCAGGGCGGTTAGGCGATGGCGCCACAGGGACCAGATGTTAAAGAAAACAAATAGTTAACTTGCAGAGATCACAATCCTGCAAGACAGGAGTCTCCCTTGGTTTGCAAATGTCCTGGTGATTTACAACAAAAAGAGCTATCTCTTCAATGGCCCAATTTCCAGAGACAAGGGGCTCAGTTCCTCAAGGTCTTAGGTCCTGCTCCCCACCATAAAACTGAGGGAGGCTGAGGCAGAAGGAAATGTAAATAAAGCTCAATTTCTTCTATACCTAAATCTCACTTAACCGCCAGGATGGCGCCAGGGTGATGCTGGGGTGGCAAAAGGTTAAACAACGTTAAACTGTCAAAGTGGGGCGCAAGATATGTATGTAGCCATGAAGAAGTGCCTTGAAAATGCTATATAAACCCTTGGCTTTGAGTGCTCGGGGTCCTTGTTGAAACCCGCTGCACCGGGCGGATCTTTGGACCCCAGCTAGCTGGAAATAAACCTCGCTATGTGACTTGCATTATTGAGAGTGTTCTCTGTCTAATTGAGGGGTGGTCGACTCCGCACCCTAATATTACTATTATTATTGTCCTTTAAAAATCAATTTTAGCAGCACTTGGGTGGCTCAGTGGGTTAAGCATCTGCCTTCGGCTCAGGTCATGATGCCAGGGTCCTGGGATTGAGCCCCACACTGAGCCTGCTTCTTCCTCGCCCTGTGTCTGTTGTTCCCCCTATTTGTGTCCTATCAAATAAATAAAATCTTAAAAATAAAAAGTCAATTTGAATAGGGCTTCTGTAATTTGCAACTCACAGTGTCCTGACTTCTGCTCTGTGTCCGGGTCTGCGCAAACACCAGGGCTTAGACTGAGCGGAGAAGCAGAGCAGAGCTCACAGGCCCAGAAGAGATGCTAGGCTGCAGAAGAGACAAGGGAGGGTCTTCAGGGCCCTATTCCAGACGGAGTCCTGAGGCTCCGCCTTTCTCTCGTCTCCTTAGGAGCCACAAGAAGACAGAAAGCTCACTCACTGCAGTTTCCATCACAGCCCAGTGGCCAAGATACTTTCGAGATAATCTAACCCCACCGCACATTTTTATGGAGAAAGGATCCAGAGTAACCTGGCCCAACTTTACCTGGCCAGACAATCTTAGCCCCCGAATAATGTTCGTTCCAACCCGTGTGAAGCAGATGTATTTGGAAGCACTTAGGTCTGGGTCAAAATAACACCTTTTTGAAAATCTTTTCAAAAAAAAATTTTTTTAAACTAAGATTCTCCTTTGAACTGGCCTCAGTCACTTCCACTCGAGAGGAAGAAAAGCCTTGCCATCAAAATCGCTCAAGTTACTGACAACATCTTGTTTGCATTTTAATTCCTATCGTGCAGGGTACCAGCAAGCAAGCAACCGTCACCTTGAATCAATTCCTGCAGTGGCCGAGACAGACATAGTTCATCTTCCGATTGGACCCTCAGGGCTGAATTTGCAAAAAATGCATCTTAAGCCATTAAGCCGATAAATGAACCCATTTTCTTTTTTTTCTTTTTTTTTTTAAAGATTTTATTTATTTATTTGACAGAGAGATCACAAGTAGGCAGAGAGGCAGGCAGAGAGAGAGAGAGAGGAGGAAGCAGGCTCCCCGCTGAGCAGAGAGCCCGACGTGGGACTCGATCCCAGGACCTTGAGATCATGACCTGAGCCGAAGGCAGTGGCTTAACCCACTGAGCCACCCAGGCGCCCCATGAACCCATTTTCAAAAGGACCGTTTAAGTAGTGAGTTCAGTTACTTATAGGGAACTGAAAGGTGTAGAATCACTGCGGTGGGAATGGCGATGGGAGCCAGCTGCAGATCGGAGGAGCACGTCTTCACGGGTGTTGAGCTGCCGGGGCTCCACCCGGCACCCAGAACAGTCGCCCTGACCAGTCGCTCTGACCGCTTGCAACCAGAAACCCACAAAAAGATGTCTGCAGTCTCAATGGCAGCCCATGTAAGGAAACCCCTACAGCTGTCCTTACCCAGGACTGGATGGCAAGTGAGGGGTAAACAATTTCTGCAAGAAAGACTTCAACAGCTTCATCTATATTCGGAAACCGCAGCTCTGAGATTTCTGCAGTTTTGCTTTAGCCTGTGCTAATGTCCAACAACTCTCTTTCCTGAAATGGCAGGTGTTCGTAGCAAGTTGAGTTCTGAACCTAAGGAGACCTGCTAGCAGTTACACATCAGCTGTTACAAACGCAGCGGACTCCGTGAATTGCCATCTCAAAGTTTGAAAAGGTAAAACAATCAAAGAAGAACCAAAGAATTAAAAGGTCTAATTCCAGCCTGCTAACATGAAAATGGTGTCAATGTCTTCTCTTCCTCATCACCAAATCTTCCTGACCCCCTACTTATTATCATTAACTCCCTGTTAAGAATGATCCAATTATCAAATGGAACCTGATGTTCTGTCTCCTCTCTTGCACTGTAAGGGAAGACGGGATCCTCCACGGCTTTCTCTCATTTCCCATTCCAAATCTGCCCCCTAAAGATCCTGGGTGTCTTCAACTTTCCATTCACGGGTGCATCCTGCGTAAGAGGCATGTATAACACTCCTGTTTCTCACACAGAAATCATCCACGCTGATTTACACTTCTCACTAGTGTTCTCCAGAATGTGCTCCCCAGAAAACTAGTCATACAGATACCCTTGGGAAAAAGAGGAGTTTGGGGGTTCCATAATGAAATCACTGTGGGAAACACTCCATGCTAAATTCTCCCTCCAAGATTCACAATGCCCGGCATGACATACTAATGGCTTGGAAAGTCTTGCACAAATGAAAAACAAAAACTCTCTTAGTTTACTTAGCTTCACTGAGCATTTCAAAAATAAATTTTGTCAACAGAGACTCTTCCTCGTGGACCTCTATTAAGAGTGCACAAAGGTAATCAGTCTGAGAACACAGGTTTGAATCTGGTTCAGAAACAGATGCTATAGCTTTCTTGATCCCCAGAGCTAAGGGAAAACAATTTAAAAGCATATTTTATGGTATATCGGTATTTATGCATAAGATCCCACTGATTTATTTAAGACCCTCGGCTTTATTCAGAGGTGTTTCAGGTTGAAAATGACTGGTCATCATGGCTTCCTGATCTATAATACAAGACCTCTGCTAAGATATTTTCAAGTGCATATTTTGGTATACTGAACAACAGGGTTTTTAAAAATAGTGCTGGCGATATAAATAGTAACACAGTTCATAAAAGTTCTTATCACTGATTTGATATTTTTTTCTAGACAGGATCTGTGGTAGGCTCCCCTGGAAGCCTAGTCTATGGGGGCTCCCCATCTTCCAGCTCAACCCCCCTCTTTTCCCCCACCCCCACCAGCCTGTCACTTGGGTGTTGAGGAAGAAGCAAGGAGACAAAAGATGGGACAGCAGGAAAAAGAAGCACTGAAGGAGAAGGGGGAACCACTCAGGAGTGGTGGATGGAATTAATGTGACAGGTAATTAAATTAATTGGTTAAATTAATTAATTAAAGACAGAAAGCAGCATCTTAAGCGGGACAAACTACAGTTGAACTCCTACCATATTTTTGATGCTAAAAGTTTATAATGTTTTCATATGTTATATCCATCATTACTTATTTTGTTTTGAAATATCTTTTATTTTTCAAAGACGCCGGTGACATTTGATGGTTCGTCTCCTCATTTGGTCCTGGAGATCACAAAGCTTACCCAATGAGTCAACTGTCCAAGGTCATGAAGGGAGAGGGGGTACATCTCCACTTCCTTCTTTTTACCCAATATGCTAAATTCTGTTACCACACACACAAAAATAAAGCCAAAACATGTGGCTTTACCTTATGTACGGTCAGTGAAGTATCATCAGATATATCTGTCCTGAATATGCCCTCTCTTTCTCCTGTTTCATATCCTCCACCCCCGAAATGTTAAGTGATGGCGTATTTCTGAAAGAAGTTAGCAGACTAATGTCAGTAGAGTATCTTTAATATCTAAGGGCATTTTATATAACAGCAAAAACCACCATATAAAGCAGGGGAAATTCAATCTACTCGCTGTTTTGCCTACAAATGTCAAACAGCCAAATACCTGGTTTGATTGATTTTCTAAATTGTGTTAATTGAGTGGATTGTAACCAACACGCCACTTAATCGTTCTCTTTCCTAAACATAGCTTCATGTGCAGCACCAAAGTCTATTTTCATGGTTATTAGGATGTCTGGGTTAGGAAATATTCCCCACTCTGAAATATGTCATTCCATTGTGTCAAGAGGTATCAGTCTGTGATAGACTTTTTGGTAGATGCAAATTTTGACAGATTTTTTTTTTTTTTTTTTGAGTAGAGTGTCTCCACATGTCCCTGTGGAAAAGACAAAGGTCAAGCAGAATGGCCTCTACCCTACCAACTGTAGAAAGAGATGAGCCCTACGTGCAGCTATCACGAACGACAGAAGAAAAGGATCATCAGAGGGCGTCCTGGAGATGCGGCATTTGACTTGAGCCCAGAAGTGGGGAAAGGATTTGAATAGGTTGACAAGAAGGGCACAGTGTAGGCAAAATCACGGAGGTGGTAACACCATGTCTGTCTGGCTGAAGATCAGGGTGTGACGGCTGAGGGTGCACGGGATGTTTGGAAAGAGAGGTGGAGGCCAGCCTGCGTGGCCAGCCTGGATGCTTGGCTCTGAACACTGAGCCTCATCATGTGTGCGCAGAGGATTTTCATTCATTACTGCTCTCCCAGAGAGACAGAAAACAGTGGCTTAAAGCAGGGGCTCAGACCCCAGGGCCACAGCTTCCGGGGCTGATTACCTAACCTCTCCAAGTTTCAGCTGTCTCACCTGGAAAAGGAAAAAAGCAATAGCTCCCTCCTCTTCAGACTGATATGCAAATTAGATGAGTTGGTTCACTTATGCACAAATCCTTACTGAGCACTTACTGTGGCCCAGATACTCTTCCAAGTGCTGGTGATACAACCGTGACCCCCACCAAAGAAAGAATAAACACCCACCCTCAGGGGTCTTACATTCTAAGCGAGGGAAACAGGACACCAGAGAAATCGTGCATACGGATCAGGTTAAGTGCTGTGAAGAAAAAATAAATCAGGAAAGGAAGACTGGAAGTGACAGGTTAGGAGACTGAGAAGGTGACTTTTAAGACCAGAAGAAAGGGGCTGAAATAACAGTTGTCCTAGAAATAACAGTTGTCCAAGGATCCCAGGCAGAGCAGGGAGCATAGACAAAGATCCTGAGGCAGAAGTGTGCCTGGCTGTTTGAGGAGCAGCGGAGAGGTCTGGTGTGGCTGGACCAGGGAAAGAGAGGAGTTCACACAGGTTAGAGTGGGATGGGTGAGAGGGTAGGTAGGGAAACCACACAGAGCAACTGAAACACTGGTCTTTGGAGTGATATGGGAAACGAATGAAGAGTTTCAACAGGGGGTGACATAATCTTGTGTTTCAACAGTAATGCTTCAGGCTGCTGGAGAATACATATAAAGTAGTTAGCAGAAGCCTGGCAATATAGTATGACCTGAATAAATGTTAGTTATTATTTTTATTATTTTTCTTCATACTGACATTTGAGGGTCTGCGGAATACCAAGATCTTGAGGCCAGCAAAGCCAGTACAAATCCTTTTCCCAGTCCTGTTTTTGGATAAGGGCTTGCACGACTGTGATCAATGGGCCGCCCACCTTGATAACAGGATCAGACTGATCTGGCTCCTGGATATGCCTTCCTTGGTGATAGCTCCCCTGGATTTGCAGGGAGAGGTGATCACACAAGGAAAGAGAAGGCTCCTGTCAAGCTGCCAGGCACAGATCCAGCTGATGTATGTGGGCAGGAACTGGACAAGAAGACACTTTTCTGCAAGTGCCAGAAACTTCTGGGTGCTGCTGATGACAGTCTGCCATCACCAAACGGGGCCATCAGCCCTGCTGCATCGAAAGCCCCAGAGTTACCCACGGGTTGGTGGGTAACTCTAGTTACCCACGTGGTAACTGCCTCTGGCTGCCTCTAGTGTGTGCTGGGAACCTATTTGTTCCTTTCTATCCTTAGGAACTAATGATCACATAATGAGTTGAACATAATAACGACCATTGGTGAGGTTACATTCTGTCCACAAAGAAAGTCACTTTTATCCTTGGCCAGTGGAAGCATTGGTTGGTAAAACTTTTTTGAAAGGTAAAGTTGAGTAATAGGTATCCAAAGCCTTCATAGCCCTTTACCCAGTAATTCCACGTTTGGACAAAAATGTCACGAAGTGACATGGGATCACAACAGTGATCTATGCATGCAGAAAAGGAACTGAATATCTACTGTGGCTCTCCATCACTTAAAACTTACAGGGTCAATTTTGTGTTTTTCAAGGTGCTTTCAGATGCTTACTCAGGATGATGCCCGGGGCTCAGTGCAGTGTAGTTACACAGCCAGTGAGTCGTCTGAGCAGGAAATAGAAGTGACTCTGGGATGGGGACATCCAAGAAAATACCGTGGGCAGGAAGGGACTGGGCTGAGCCTTGCAGAGAAAGTGCACAGCCTCTAAATCGCTAGCTAGTCTCTCAGTGGCTCACAGGCCCCTGGCCTGCATCTTCCAGGCAACCCCACATTGTTCTCTTCCTCTCTTTCCATAATTAGGAGTAGCTTGGGAAGCCATGTTTCAGGGAATGACAGCCTTTTTCCTACATATTTCCCAAAATGCACCCTCTATAATGGGGATAGGTGTTACAAAGAGATGCTTTCGGAAATAGTCCAAAATCAATCACTTGGGGTGATGAGGTTCAAGTCATACAAGAACCTTGGCTCCAGAGCTTCTCAGAACTTGTCCTGTGTATCATGAAACTCTACGAGTGACGCACTGAGGGCACAAGAGTGGGCCAGACTTATTTCACTACAGAGCTGAATGGGGATTTTTGCACCTATCCACATTCTACAAGCCACCTGTCCTGAGTAATACAATACTGAACATTTCTATATTGGCCGGAATATAGAATATACTGGATCTGGCCAAAGTAGGAAAAGATGAACTCTTATTACCGTGACTTCAGGAAGGTGACTTCTAATGACCAGCTCTGGGAAGACAGTATCCATTAGTCAGTGAGGAACCCACAAGTACAAACTGGGACAGTACAAGGAACCAACAGCTAGGCAGAACCATCACACTCAAGATCTTAAACCCTTCTATCAACAACACATGTGCCAGCTGCCAGAAGACTGACATGTTTAGATGACAAGACTTCGAGCTAGCTGTCAGTCAAGAGGAGCCTGGAGAATTCTCAAGAGGGTTTTTTTTTTTTTAAAAAAGTCCCAGGCAGATGTGCATCTGGAACAAAATCCCACGTTCCATTCTCACCCTGCATGTTGTCTGGAGGCAAAGAGCCACGAATCTAAGAGGACTGCCAGATTTACCTTATATTGTCTACAGTCGATATGTCAATCACAATCAGAAAGTGCCTGACAGACTGTGATTCACATTTGCATCAAATCCAAAATAGCTGCTTCCAGCTGCCTCTGGATGAGTGTCCGTCCCAGGACCCACTGAGAGAAGTCTCTCCTGATCACGTAGTGAGTTTCTCTTGATTTAAAGTCTTGGGGATAACGCGTTTGGCAGACCTTGGGAACTTGGGCCTCTGGTTCTGCCTTCCATTTGCAAGACTGAACTCCACGATACTGCACCCAGGTGAATGACAAGGGAAACTGAGAGTAATGTACACCAGCCCAGCCAAGCCCCTTCCCATCAGACAGCTTCTGTCTGCTGGCAAATGATCAGATTTCTGCAGTTAGCACCCTGAAGTTTTGCTGACTACCTAAGTCAAGTGAGAAAAACTAAGCTCATAGCCAGAGTGACAGCAGTCTTTCAAGTAAAATTTAATCCTGCATAAGAAGGGAAGGCCAGGGACACTGTACACAGTAAGTACATTGCTAGCCCCTCTTACAACTCAGTTGTTCCCTTTTACTAGGCTTGGGTCAAAATGGAATATATGAATGTTTTCCTATTTAAAAGAATGGAAAGTTAGAATACTGGATACTTTCTCCAAAGCAGAGAAATGCTCTTTCTGAGCCAAAAGTCAAATGAATGATGCTTACATTTTTCTTTTCAAGCATTTCCTCTATTTCTCTATTTCTCTTTCTTTACTTGGTACCCTCTTCCAAAGCATATGATTCTTGTCGGCATATGAATATGACCAAACTTGTCAAATTATATCCATTAAATATGTGCAATCTTTTGTATCTCAATAAAAAATAAGATAAAATTGACTCAACTCTTTTTTTTTAAGTTTTTATTTAAATTCCAGTTAGTTAACATACAGTGTAATATTAGTTTCAGGTGTATAACATAGTGATTCAACACTTCCATACAGCACCCTATGCTCATCACAAAAAGTGATTCGACTATCATAAAAATATGAATTCCTGTGGACAAAACAACTATACTCTCATATTCCTTTCTTTACCCAAAATGTGTTTATAAACCATACCAGGTAGATATGAAAGGATTATATGTATAGAGACAGAGGGTTTCGTGCTATTACCGTACCTAACCTGCCTGGTTACTTGGATTCCTATCAACCTTTTGCAGGGAGGTATTTTAAGGACTATCATAGGTATCTGAGATAAAGTGCTTTGGCTTGGCAAAGGCTTTCTTGGAGGGCCCTTTTTGGGAAGCTAATTCATTCCACCCCAAAGAATGTGTGTACCCTTTAAGATAAAGTGTTAACAGTAAACACAAGTCACCCATGACCAAAGTGGCCTGGCTACTAGGGTGGGATCTGTCAGAGAAGCCTTGTCCTTGGGGGACAGATGGACAGATGGCTCTCTTTGGAGAGTCAGTCTTCGTGCCAAGCAAGACCTTAGAGTAAGCTGGAAAATAAACACTGGGCCCTGAGGTCAAGCTCAGCATCATGGGGCGAAGCAGAAGAAAATGAAAAGCAAGCAGAACCAAAGCAAAAAGGCAAAGCAAAGTCCCATGAGGTAATGCAGAGGGTGTGTGGTAGCTGGAACGGGGGGCGACTCAGAGAAGGCAATGACAGAAGAGGAGGCAGAGCATGGGCAAAAAGAGAGGGAGCCCCTAAGGAGAGATTATGAGAGCAATTATGAGAGAAAAACCTGTTTACTGGGTAAATCCAGTGGGAGGGGAGAAGCATCCTGTCACAAACACAGAGGGAGCAAAGGTAAAAGAGAAGCAACTCAAGATCTAGAGGTCCCAGGGACTGGGCTAAGATCCTGTCCTGGTTAGGCAGCACTGGCAACCAAACCAGGACTATACCACGGCCCTGTGTTTAGAACCAGTCATAATATTTAATTCAACTTTCAGTAATTTGAGCATATTTAACTTATAGGGTATAATCCATTATGCACAAAGAAATAACTTTTATTTGAAAGTAGGTTGTTGTGCCAGTACCATGCTGTCTTGGTGATCATAGCTTTGTAATATAGCTTGAAATCAGGCAACATGATACTCCCAGCTTTGTTTTTCCTTTTCAACATTTCCTTGGCAATTCGGGATCTTTTCTGGTTCCCTACAAATTTTAGGATTGTTTGTTCTAGCACTTGGAAAAATGCTGTTGGTATTTTGATCAGGATGGTGTTGAAAGCACACATTTCTCTGGGTAGCACAGACATTTTAACAATGTTTATTCTTCTGATCCATGAGCATGGAATGTTCTTCCATCTTGTTGTGTCTTCAGTTTCTTTCATGAGTACTGCAGTTCCTTGAGTATAGATCCTCTACCTCTTTGGTTAGGTTTATTCCAAGGTATCTTATGGTTTTTCGTGCTATTGTAAATGGAATCCATTCTTTAAGTTCCCTTCCTACAGTTTCATTGTTAGTGTGTAAGAAAGCAACTGATTTCTGTGCATTGATTTTGTATCCTGCCACATTACTGAATTGCTGTATGAGTTCTAGTAGTTTGGGGATGGAGTCTTTTGAGTTTTCCACATAAAATATCATGTCATCTGTGAAGAAAGAGTTTGACTTCTTCTATGCCAATTTGAATATCTTATTTCTTTTTGTTGTCTGATTGCTGTTGCTAGGACTTCTAGGACTACATTGAACAACAGTGGTGAGAGTGGACATCCTAGACCAATGGAACAGAATAGAGAGCCCAGACATGGGCTCATCTCTACAAGCCTCAACCCTAGAGTCAAATAATCTTTGAAAAGTTAGAAAAAAAAATATCCAGTGGAAAAAAGTCTCTTCAATAAACGGTCCTGGGAAAATTGGACAGTTATTTACAGAAGAATGAAACTCAACCATTCTTTTACACCATACACAAAGATAAAGTCTAAATGGATGAAAGGCATCAATGTGAGATGGGAATCCATCAAAATCATAGAGGAGAACATAGGTGGTAACCTCTTCCACCTCGGACACAGCAACTTCTTTTAAGACACGTCTCCAAAGGCAAGAGAAACAAAAGCCAAATGAACTTTGGGGACTTCACCAAGATAAAAGGCTTCTGAACAGCAAAGGAAACAGTCAACAAAACAAAGAGGCAACCCATGAAATGGGAGAAGATATTTGCAAATGACAGTACAGAGGAAAGGTTGATATCCAGGATCTATAAAGAACTCCTCAAACTCAACACACACAAAATGGACAATCATATCAAAAAATGGGCAGAAGATATGAACAGATACTTCTCCAATGAAGACATACAAATGGCTATCAGACACATGAAAAAATGTTCATCATCACTAGCCATCAGGGAGATTCAAATTAAAACCACATTGAGATACCACCTTACACCTGTTAGAATGGCCAAAATTAGCAAGACAGGAAACAACATGTGTTGGAGGGGATACGGAGAAAGGGGAACCCTCTTACACTGTTGGTGGGAATGCAAGTTGGTGCAGCCTCTTTGGAGAACAGTGTGGAGATTCTTCAAGAAATTAAAAATAGAACTTCCCTATGACCTTGCAATTGCACTCCTGGGTATTTACCCCAAAGATACAGATGTCGTGAAAAGAAGGGCCATCTGTACCCCAATGTTTATAGCAGCAATGGCCACGGTCACCAAACTGTGGAAAGAACCAAGATGCCCTTCAACTGACGAATGGATGAGGAAGATGTGGTCCATATACACTATGGAGTATTATGCCTCCATCAGAAAGGACAAATACCCAACTTTTGTAGCAACATGGATGGGACTGGAAGAGATTATGCTGACTGAAATAAATCAAGCAGAGAGAGTCAATTATCATATGGTTTCACTTATTTGTGGAGCATTACAAATAGCATGGAGGACATTGGGAGATAGAGAGGAGAAGGGAGTTGGGGTAAATTGGAAGGGGAAGTGAACCATGAGAGACTATGGACTCTAAAAAACAATCTGAGGGGTTTGAAGTGGCGGGGGGTGGGAGGTTAGGGTACCAGGTGGGGTACCAGAGGGCATGGATTGCATGGAGCACAGGGTGTGATGAAAAAATAATGAATACTGTTGTGCTGAAAATAAATTAAAAATAAATTTTTTTTAAAAATGGGCAGACAACATGAACAGACACTGCTCCAAAGAAGATATGCAAATAGTAACAGACACATGGAAAAAAAATGTTCATCATCATTAGCCATCAGGGAAATTCAAATCAAAACCACATTGAGATACCATCTTAACACCAGCTAGAATAGCAAAAACTGTCAAGGCAAGAAATAACAAATGTTGGAGAGGTTGTGGAAAAAGGGGAATGCTCTTACGCTGTTGGTGGGAATGCAAGGTGGTACAGTCACTTTGGAAAACTGTGGAGTTTCCTCAAAAAATTAAAAATAGAACTACCCTATTACCCAGTAATTGCACTACTGGGTATTTACCCCAAAGACACAGATGTAGTGAAAAGAAGGGGCACATGCCCCCCAAAGTTCATAGCAGCAATGTCCACAAGAGCCAAACTGTGGAAGAAGCTGAGATGTCCTTTAACAGACAAAGGGATAAGCAAGATGTGATCCATATATACAATGAAATATTACTCAGCTATCAGAAAGGATAAATACCTAACTTTGTATCAACATGCATGGGACTGGAAATTATTTTCTAAGTAAGTAAGTCAAGCAGAGAAAGTCAATTATCATATGGTTTCACTTATTTGTGGAACATAAGGAACAGCATGGAGGACATTAGGAGAAGGAAGGGAAAAATGAAGGTAAGTGAAGGGGGAGACAAACCATGAGATTATGGGCTCTGAGAAACAAACAGGGTTTTAGAGGGGAAGGAAGTGGGGGGTTGATTTAACCTGGTGATGTGTATTAAGGAGGGCAGGTATTGCATGGAGCACTGGCTGTTATACCCAAACAATGAATCATGGAACACTACATCAAAAACTAATGATGTACTGTATGGTGATATAATATAATGAAACAACACTTGTTAGCTAAAACAAAATAAAACACAACACAACACAGTATCTGCAAATTAAGCAGATAGGTAATAATACATATAAGGGCAGAAAGAAATGAAATAGAAAATAAAACGGAAATACTAAATCAACAGTTGTTTCAGAGAAAAGGTCAATATCAATTTCTAAACCCATAGCTGAATAAGAAAGCAAGACCATAGTTACCACTATTTCTTGACAAATGTTTGCTTTGTGATAAATTGTTGAACCAAAAAAAAAAAAAAAAAAAAAAGGCATGTTTTTAAAATCTCCAGGTCAAGGAACTGAGACAGGGCAAATGAGCCTGGGGCAGCCCAGGTAGAGCCTGGAGTATCAGCCACCCAGGCCACTGCCCCCCACTGCAGGCCGTTTGAGGGCTCCACGCACTTCTGCCTCTCCAGTGGCAAGAAGCAGAGGCTGAACAGGGAGTTTGAAACAGCACTTCCAGGCCTCACAGGGAGGTTAGCTTTCTTCTCTTGGCTTTGAGGGTGGAGTCCGACAAAGGATAATACTAAAGAGTTTAAGAATATAGAAGATGCTGAGAAAACCCAACTAGAATCCAGAGCCCTCAATCCTTTTGGAAAAGAAAACAAATGAAACAAGAAAAAAAGAAAAAACAATATTCAAAAATCAGTGCAAAAGTAACAGTCCATTTGACATTGGCTGTCATTGGGATTAGGAAAGGAAAAGATACAAGCAAATACCAGTGGATAAGACCCTAGTCCCACTGTCAGCATGGGCATCCTTGCCCACTGCACTGGAGAGCTTTCTGGGAGACTAGGCCCAGGTCTGTGATACTAATAGAAATAGCTTCTACTGATCTGGGACTTGTTTCTGGCCAGTCATTGTCCTGAACACCAGATACAAATTAATTCACTGACTATTCACAACAATGCCATGAAGTAGATCATATTATCCCCAGTTTACAGATAAAGATATTGAGGCACAGAAAGGACACTTGCCTGAAATCACACAGCAGTGAAGATCAGAACCAGGCCTGGAACCCAGAATGACTTCAGAGCCTTCGATCCTAACAGCTGTGTCTCATCCGGGCACCACTGCATCACCCTGGGACAATCTACAAACTCCCCTGAATGTATTCCTTTCACATTCATAACCTGAGCCTCCCGATTAGAGTGCTGGCATTCGCAGGGTCATGTGCCACTTGTGCCATGTAATCAAGACTCATGTAAGCCCCTCCCCACCCAAAAAGGACCCTGAGCTTCTGGAAGATGAGGCCCTTGTCCCTGTGTTCTTACAGACTAATGAACTAATCAAGTCGGGGCCATAAAGCAGTTGTCTGTGAGGCTTGAGAGGCAAGATGGCAGAGGAGGAGCAGACCAAAATGATTATCAGGTTACAGGAGTTCAGCTGGATAGGTATCAAACCATTCCGAACACCTACACACTCAACAGGAGATAGAAGAAGAACAGCAATTCTAGGAACAGAAAATCGACCACTTTCTGAAAGGTAGGACGAGTGGATAAGTGAATCCAAAGCTACGGGAAGACAGACGTGAGGAGAGGGGCATCTCCTGGCAGGGGCAGAGCAGTGGAACACAAAATCAGAACTTTTAGAAGTCTCCTGTACTGAGGGACATCGCTCCAGAGGCTAAGTGGGCGTGGAACCCTCACGGGGACAGTGTGATCTCTGGACCCGCAGGGTCACAGAAAGATCGGTAGTGTCTGAGTGTGGCACAGCTGCCAGGTATCGGAACCAGGAAGTGACTACAGACACAGAGCTGAAGAGAGAGCTTTCAGATCGGTGTTACCTTAACTTGTGATCTGAGTCGGGTCACTGATCTCCAAGCAGGGACCTCCCAAGTGGCAGATCCGGGGAGACTCACTTTCCTCCTCCAGAGGAGCAGCGAGGCAGGAATCTGCTGGGTTTGGAGACTCCAAATGCGGCGTGTACCAGACATAGAAATGCTCGGTCACAGGCCGGGTGAGCTTGGAATGCGGCCAGAGACCAGGGAGACAGGAGTGACTGAGAGCTTTTCTCTGCGGGCGCACTGAGGAGTGGGGCCCCGAGCTCTCAGCTCCTCCAGGCCAGAGATTGGGAGGCCTCCGTTTCCATTCCCGTCCTCTAAAGCTGTACGGAAAGCGTTCAGGGAACAAAAGCTCCAAGAGCAGACCAGAGCACATTACTTGGCCTGGTCCCTGGCATGGGTGGTGCAATTCTTTGCCTCAGGCAACGACATTTAGAATCACTGCAACAGGCCCCTCTCCCCGAAAATCAGCAAGAACATCGAGCCAAGACCAAGCTTACCAATCAAGGAGAACAGTGGAACTCCAAAGCTAGGGGAAAGCAATGCATAGAATTCAGGGCTTTTTCCCCATGATCGTTTAGTCTTTCAAAGTTAATTTCTTTTTTAATTCTCCCACACTCTCCTTTATTTACATCACTTATGTGCTTAGCTGACACCACATTATTTATGTCTCCTGTTTCCAGGGCATTCCGTGACCCAGCCTTGACCTTCCACTGCAACCTACTTCTTAGGGCTCCTTAAAATTAATCTTTCAGTTGAAATCACCCTGCCCTTATCCTTGTTCCCCATGACCCCCCTTCTCCTTGCCTATTTTGATATCTCTCCAGGAATGCCTTTTTCAGCTACTGTCACCCTTTTAGGTCCTAATCACTCTATTTCTGGCACTTTCTTATTCCCCTTGATGAGGGAACAGAAGGCAAGGTTAGGATAAAGCAAAGCTTACACCCCACAGCCCCCACCCCTGCCCATGGGATATATATGACATTCCTCATGCACTCCTGGCTGCCCTAAAGCTAAGGAAAGGAAAAACAAATAGTTGATCTATAGAGATCACAATCCTGCAGGACATGAGCCTCCATTAGCTTACAAATGTTTTAGCAATTTACAAGAACAAACCATTTCTGTCAATAAGGTAGCTTCCAGAAGGAAATGTAGATACAATTAAACGTCCTTATAATCTGCAGCCCATAGGTAGGTCAAACTTAAAATTTTTTTAATATTATTTTTCTCTTATTCTATTTTTTTTAATTTTCCTCTTTCCTCTTTTAACGTTTTTTAACTAGTTTAACAATACCTTTCTAAAATAAAAAAACTTTTTAAACCTTCATTGTTACAGTCATATTTTATCCCTTCATTGTATTTAAACTTATTTTTTGTATACATATAAGGTTTTTTTTTTTCCTAAAAAAATCTGGGATATGATTTCTTCTAATAGATCAAAATATATCCTAATCTAGCACATGGCTTTATTCTAGTCTCCAGCCTGAGCACATTCCCCCTTTTTTTTTTCTTTTTCCAACCAACTTATCAATTCCTTTTTTAGAATTTTTTAAAAATTCTCATCTTTACAGTCATATTTTATCCCTTCAACGTGTTTACCCTTATTTTGTGTGTGTGTGTGTGTGTGTGTGTGTGTGTCTATATATATATATTTTTTTCTTTCTTTAAAATTTTGGGAGGTAGTTTCTTCTAAGAGAACAAAATACACCGAAATCAAGTGGGTGACTCTGTTTTATTCACCAGTCTAATATATTTCTAGAGAGAGAGAGAGAGAGAGATTTTTTAAGTTTCTTTTTTCCCTCTTTCTTCTCCCCCCAGTTTTGGATCTCTTCTGATTTGGTTAGTGCACATCTTCCTGGGGTCTTTGCCACCCTTTCAGTATTTTATTCTCTTAATCATATATTCTTATCTGGATAAAATTACAAGGCAGAGAAAATCACCATAAAAAAAAGAACAAGAGGCTGTACCGATGGCTTGGGACCTAATCAATATGGACATTGGCAATATGTCGGAACTAGAGTTCAGAAAGAGGATTCTCAAGGTGCTAGCTGGGCTTGAAAAAGGCATGGAAGATATTAGAGAAAACATTTCTGGAGAAATAAAACCCCTCTCTGGAGAAATAAAAGAAATAAAATCTAACCAAGTTGAAATCAAAAAAGCTATTAATGAGATACAATAAAAAATGGAGGTTCTTACTGCTAGGATAAATAAGGCAAAAGAAAGTATTAGTGATATAGAAGACCAAATGATGGAGAATAAAGAAGCTGAGCAAAAGAGAGACAACTACTGGACCATGAGGGGAGAATTCAAGAGATAAATGATACCATAAGACAAAACAATATTAGAGTAATTGGGAATCCAGAAGACGAAGAAAGAGAGAGGGGGGCAGAAGGTATACTGGAGCAAAATTTCCCTAATATGGCAAAGGGAACAAGCATCAAAATCCAGGAGGCACAGAGAATCCCACTCAAAATCAATAAAAATAGGTCCACACCCTGTCATCTAACAGTAAAACTTACGAGTCTTAGTGACAAAGAGAAAATCCTAAAAGCAGCTCAGGATAAGAAGTCTATAACATACAATGGTAGAAATATTAGATTGGCAGCAGACATATCCACAGAGACCTGGCAGGCCAGAAAGAACTGGCATGATATATTTGAAGTGCTAAATGAGAAAAATATGTAGCTGAGAATACTATATCCAGGTAGACTATCATTGAAAATAAAAGGAGAGATAAAAAGCTTCTAGGACAAACAAAAATTAAAAGAACTTTCAGGGCACCTGGGTGGCTCAGTGGATTAAAGCCTCTGCCTTCAGCTCAGGTCATGATCCCAGGGTCCTCGGATCGAGCATCATGTGGGGCTCTCTGCTCAGCAGCAAGCCAGCTTCCCCCTCTTTCTCTCTGCCTGCCTCTCTGCCTACTTGTAATCTTTGTCTGTCAAATGAATAAATAAAATCTTTTAAAAGTTTTAAAAGATTTTGCAAACAACAAACCAGCCCTATAGGAAATACTGAAAGGGTCCTCTAAACAAAGAGAGAGCCTAAAAGTAGTAGATCAGAAAGGAACAGAAACAATATACAGTAACAGTCACCTTACAGGCAATACAATGACACTAAATCATATCTTTCAATAGTTACCGTGAATGTAAATGGGCTAAATTCCCCATTCAAAAGACACAGGGTATCAGAATGGATAAAAAAACAAAATCCTTGGGGCGCCTGGGTGGCTCAGTGGGTTAAGCCGCTGCCTTCGGCTCAGGTCATGATCTCAGGGTCCTGGGATCGAGTCCCACATCGGGCTCTCTGCTCGGCAGGGAGCCTGCTTCTCTCTCTCTCTCTCTCTGCCTGCCTCTCCATCTACTTGTGATTTCTCTCTGTCAAAAAAATAAATAAATAAAATAAAATAAAAAATCCATCAATATGCTGTCTACAAGAAACTCATTTTAGACCCAAAGACACCTCCCAATTTAAAGTGAAGGAGTGGAAAACTATTTACCATGCTAATGGACATCAAAAGAAAACTGGGATGGCAATCCTTTTATCAGATAAATTAGATTTTAAGCCAAAGACTATAATATGAGATGAAGAAGGACACTATATCATACTCAAAGGGTCTGTCCAATGAGAAGATCTAACAATTTTAAATATCTATACCCCTAACATGGGAGCAGCCAACTATATAAACCAATTAATAACAAAATCAAAGACACATATCAATAATAATACAATTATAGTAAGGGACTTTAACACTCCTCTCATTGAAATGGACAGATCATCCAAGCAAAAGATCAACAAGAAAATAAAGGCCTTAAATGACACACTGGACCAGATGGACATCACAGATATATTCAGAACATTCCATCCCAAAGCAACAGAATACACATTCTTCTCTAGGGCACATGGGACATTCTCCAGAATAGATCACATCCTGGGTCACAAATCAGGTCTCAACCAGAACCAAAAGATTGGGATCATTCCCTGTATATTTTCAGACCACAATGCTCTGAAGCTAGAACTCAATCACAAGAGGAAAGTTGGAAAGAACTCAAATACATGGAGGTTAAAGGGCACCCTCCTAAATAATGAATGGATCAACCAGGAAATTAAAGAAGAATTGAAAAAATTCATGGAAACAAATGAAAATGAAAACACGACTGTTCAAAATCTGTGGGACACAACAAAGGCAGACCTGAGAGGAAAGTATATAGTGATACAAGCCTTTCTGAAGAAACAAGAAAGGACTCAAGTACACAACATAACCCTACACCTAAAGGAGATGGAGAAAGAACAGCAAAGAAAGTCTAAACCCAGCAGGAGAAGAGAAATCATAAAGATCAGAGCAGAAATCTGAATGAAATAGAAACCAAAAGAACAGTAGAACAGATCGATGAAACTAGGAGCTGGTTCTTTGAATGAATTAATAAGATTGATAAGCCCCTGGCCAGACTTATCAAAAAGAAAGATAAAGGACCCAAATAAATAAAATCATGAATGAAAGAGGTGAGATCACAACCAACACCAAAGAAATACAAACACTTATAGGAACATATTATGGCAACAATATGTCAGCAAATTTGACAATCTGGAAGAAATGGATGTATTCCTAGAGATGTATAAACTACCAAACTGAACCAGGAAGGAATAGAAAACCTGAACAGACCCATAACCAGTAAGGAGACTGAAGAAGTCATCAAAAATCTCCCAAAAAACAAGAGCCCGGGGCCAAATAGCCTACCAGAGGAATTCTACCAAACATTTAAAGAAGAATTAATCCCTATTCTCCTGAAACTATTCCAAAAAAATAGAAATGGAAGGAAAATTTCCAAACCCATTTTATGAGGCCAGCATTACCTTGATTCCAAAACCAGACAAAGACCTCACCAAAAAGGAGAATTACCGACCAATATCCTTGATGAACACAGATGCAAAAATTCTCACCAAAATACTAGCCAATAACATCAGAAGGATTATTCACCACAACCAAGTAGAATTTACTCCTGGGCTGCAAGGTTGGTTCAACATCCACAAATCAATCAATGTGATACAATACATTAATAAAAGAAAGAACAAGAACCATATGAGACTCTCAATAGATGCTGAAAAAGCATTTGACAAAGTAAAACATCATTTCTTGAACAAAACTCTTCAAAGTGTAGGGATAGAAGGTACATATCTCAATATCATCAAAGCCATCTAAGAAAGACCCACAGCAAATATCCTTCTTGATGGAGAAAAACAGAGCTTTTCCAAGGTCAGGAACATGGCACAGATGTCCACTATCACCACTGCTATTCAACACAGTACTAGAAGCCCTAACCTCAGCAATCAGACAACAAAAGGAAATAAAAGGCATTCGAATTAGCAGAGAAGTCAAACTTTCACTCTTTGCAGATGATATGATACTTTATGTGGAAAAACCAAAAGACTCCACTCCAAAACTGCTAGAACTCATAGAGGAATTCAGTAAAGTGTCAGGAAGTAAAATCATTGCACAGAAATTAGTTGCATTTGTATACACCAACAGCAAGACAGAAAAAAGAGAAATTAAGGAGTCAATCCCATTTACAAATGCACCCAAAACCATCAGATACCTAGGAAAAAATCTAACCAAAGAGGCAAAGAATCTGTATTCAGAAAACTATAAAGTACTCATGAAAGAAACTGAGGAAGATACAAAGAAATAGAAAAACCTTCCATGCTCATGGATTGGAAGAATAAATATTGTGAAAATGTCTATGCTACCTAAAGCAATCTACACATTTAATGCAATGCCTATCAAAATATCATCCACTTTTTCAAAGAAAGGGAACAAATAATCTAAAATTTATATGAAACCAGAAAAGACCCCAAATAGCCAAAGGAATGTTGAAAAAGAAAGGCAAAGTTGGTGGCATCACAATTCCAGACTTCAAGCTCTATTACAAGGCTGTCATCATCAAGACAGTATGATACTGGCACAAAAACAGACATATAGATCAATGGAACAGAATAGGGAGCCCAGAAACAGACCCCCAACTCTATGATCAACTAATCTTCCACAAAGCAAGAAAGAATGTCCAATGGGAAAAAAAAAAAGACAGTCTCTTCAACAAATGATGCTGGGGAAATTGGACAGCCACATGCAGAAAAATGAAACTGGACCATTTTCTTACACCGTACACAAAACATCATCAAAATGGATGAAAGACCTAAATGTGAGACAGGAATCTATCAAAATCCTTGAGGAGAACACAGGCAACAACCTCTTTGACCTCAGCTGCAGCAACTTCTTCCTAGAAACATCGCCAAAGGCAAGGGAAGCAAGGTCAAAAATGAAGAACTTCGTACTTCATCTAGATCAAAAGCTTTTACATAGCGAAGGAAACGGTTAACAAAACCAAAAGAAAACTGACAGAATGGAAGGAGATATTCACAAACCACATATCAGATAAAGGGCTAGTATCCAAAATCTTTAAAGAACTTATCAAACTCAATACCCAAAGAACAAATAATCCAATTAAGAAATCAGCAGAGGACATGAACAGACATTTCTACAAAGAATACATCCAGATGGCCAACAGACACATGAAAAAGTGCTCAACATCACTTGGCATCAGGGAAATACAAATCAAAACCACAACAAGATACCACCTCACACCAATCAGGTTGGCTAAAATTAACCAGTCAGGGAATGACAGATGTTGGTTAGGATGCAGAGAAAGGGGAACCCTCCTACACTGTTGGTGGGAATGCAAGCTGTTGCAGCAACTCTGGAAAACAGTAAGGAGGTTCCTCAAAAAGTTGAAATAGAGCTACACTATGACCCAGCAAATGAACTACTGGGTATTTACCCTAAAGATACAAATGTAGTGTCCGAAGAAGCACATACACCCAAATGTTTATAGCAACACTGTCCACTATAGCCAAACTATGGAAATAGCCTAGATATCCATCAACTGATGAATAAATAAAGATGTCACACACACACACACACACACACACACACACACACACAATGGAATACTATGCAGCCTTCAAAAGAAATGAAATCTTGCCTTTTGCAATGATGTGAATGGAACTAGAGGGTATTATGCTGAGCAAAATAAGTCATTCAGAGAAAGATAATTATCATATGATCTCCCTGATAAGAAGAATCTGAGAGGCAGAGTTGGGGGGTTGGGTGTAGGGGAAAAAAAAATGAAACAAGATGGGATCAGGACGGAGACAAACTGTAAGAGACTCTTAATCTCACAAAGCAAACTGAAGGTTGCCAGGGGGAGTGGGGGAGGGAGAGGGTGGCTGGGTTATGGACATTGGGGAGGACATGTGCTATGGTGAGTGCTGTGAAGTGTGTAAGCCTGACGATTCACAGACCTGTACCCCTGGGGCAAATAATACATTATATGTTAATAAAAGTAATTAATAATTTTTAAAAATCAGTTACCTGCTATGCATTTGGTAAATGGATAAAAGAGCTACAGTTTTGTGCCACCAACAACACTCGCCTGCCCCAAAGAGCTCAGATTCTGCAGCATAGTGAATGCTAAATTAGTAACCTATACATCTCTCCCTAGGCACTCAGCCACTATGACCACAAAGCCTATATTTTACTTTTATTTTATCCCAACTGAAAGGCAAAGGGCAAGGGACATAACTGTGCTCAATAACTTTTGGTGAATAGGTAAATGAGATTCATACACCTACCTGCAAAAACAGAAACAAAAACAAAACAAAACAAAATACTGAATTCAATGCCACCAAGAGATGAGGGTTGCCTGTGAGCTCATCTCCACCATAGGGTGGGATGTTTTGAGTCATGTCAACCAACACCCATTGAAAGGACAAAAGGCACAGTTCTAGAGCACAGAGCAATGCAGACGGAAGAGGGGGAGGGGTGGCAAAAGCTGCCCAAGTGGGGAAGATGCCCCTGGAAAAGGAGGGCAGCTTAGTCCCTAAGGAAACCCCAAGCACTCTTTAGAGGGAACCTTCTGCCCTGAGCAAAGGTCTGTAACCAGATGTTCACTGGATGTGCGGAGAATTAACATTGGAAGGAAAAGATGGGATCCACGAGGGAAGACAATCAGGAGCCTTGGCTGAAAAATGGAGTGATGATGGGAAGCAGGGGCATTTCAGGAACAGTTCCAGGGTTCTGCTGACAGAATCTGGATTCAAGTAAGGAGACTTGTATAGAAAGTTCTGGAATAGGGTGGGAATGTTTCTTTTTGTTCCGTTTTGGTTTGGAGGGTAGAATCTTTTTAACTGGTGGAATGTCTGGCAGCATGGCTGAGTAAAAAAAACACTAATTTTGAACAAAGAAGAGTTTCCTCAGGGTCTCATGTCACACCTTTCTACTAATGATACCAACCCTAAAACACAAAATGACACCATAGAAATGGATTTGCCAATTTCTTATAAACACAGAGATGGTCCTTGAGAGACCAGGGATTCTCAGGTGTTCATGGTCCTGGAGTTTTTGTTCAGGCTCTTCCCACAAATTCCACAGCTTTGGGATTAGACATAGATTATCCCAAGTGTTTTCCTAAAGGTATTAATTGATATTCAAGGGGAAAAAATGGTTCCATGGTCAAATAAGATTGGGAAACATAGCTGTATTGGAAAGAGCTCTGGCTAAAAATGAGAAAACCTGACTCTGAGTCCCTGCTTTGCCATTTTTTGGCCATGTGACCTTGAAAAGTCACTTTTATCTCTTCTTAGTGTTTCAAATCTGAAACGTATTAACATCAATCATTAATCAAATGAAAGAATGTATGTTTAATGAAGTAAAATCACATAAAAATGTAATGAGAATTTGATGGGTAACTTTAAATACTTCTTTACTGTATAGACTGAACTGTATCCTCCGCCCCATCAAATTCGTATTTTGAAACCATAACCCCCAACGCGATTGTGTTTGGAGATAGGGCTTTTAAGAGGTAAGTAAGGCTAAATGCATCATACAGGCAGGGTCCTTCTCTGATGGGACCTGGGGTCTTATAAGAGGAAAAGAGATTGTTTCCTCTTATAAAAAAGAGGAAAGTGTGCATGCAGTAAGGAAAGGCCATTTGAGGGCACAGCAAGAAGTAAGCCAGGAAATGAAGTAAAGCATGCTGGTACCTGATCTTGGACTTCTAGCCTCCAGAACAGTAAAAAAATAAATGTCTGCTATTTAAGCCACCCAGTCTATGGTATTTTGTTATGTGAGTCTGGGAAGACTAAGACATCCATATATGTTAATATTATTATCCATGCTTCTATTTATATTTTTCCAGAGGATATGAAGCATTCAGAGACACAAGCTGGCATAAACATGAGAAGGAAACTACTCTTGTCATAAAAATCCTCTGTGGGAGCAGAACTAGATTTTCAAGACTTGGGAAGGAAGATTAAATGCACAGAAATTATATCCTTTTTTTAAAGGATTATTTATTTATTCATTCATTTGAGAGAGAGAGAGCATGCATGCGGGGGTTGGCAGCAGAAAGAAATCTCCAGCAGATTCCATAAGACCCTGAGATCATGACCCGAGTCTAAGTCAAGAGCCAAACCCTTAACCGACGGAGCCACCCAGGTGCCCCAAAATGCACAGAAGTTTTTAAAAAAGAAAAAAAGTCTATCGTGACACAGGCGACCCTGTGAGCACTCCGTGCAAGATTTCAAAAAGTGAAGACACAAAGAAGGCAAGCGCCATGAGGAAGACGCTAGTATATAAGGTCGCAGAGTTTCGTGAACAGTCTTTTTTACATAAGTGCCAATTCAAGGAAAGTTAAAATTAATGGAACAGAATAGAGAGCCCAGAAATAAACCCAAGCTTATATGGTCAGTTAATCTATGACAACGGAGGCAAGACTAGAAGACAGTCTCTTCAGTAAATGGCGTTGGGGAAACTGGAGCCCTAGCTGCATGTGAAGAGAATGAAACCAGACCACTTTCTCACATCACGTACAAAAAATAAACTCAAAATAGATTAAAAACCTGAATTTTAGACCTGAAGCCATAAAACTCCAAAAAGAAAACATGGCCAGTAAACTGTCTGGACATCAGTCTTAGCAATATTTTTTTCGGATCTGTCTTCTCGGGCACCAAAAGTGAAAGTAAACATTTAGGACTACTTCGAACTAAAAAGCTTTTTCACAGAGAAGGAGACTATCAACAAAATGAAATGGCAACCTACTGAATGGGAGATAAGATTTTCAAATCTTATACACAATAAGGGATTAATACCTGAAACATATAAACTCACATATCTCCACACCAAAAACAAAAACCTCAATCTGATTTTAAAAACGGGCAGGGGACTGGAACAGACATTTCTCCAGAGAAGACATACAGACAGCCAACAGACACATCACTCAGATGCTTAACGGCACTCATCATTAGGGAAATGTAAATCAAACTTACAACGAGATGTCACCGCACACCTGTCAGGGAGGCTACTATCGAAAAAACAAGAAATAACCAGTGTTGGCAAGTATGTGGTAGAAAGGGAACCCTCACGCACTACTCATGGGGCTGTAAATTGGTGCAGTATGAAGAAAACAGTATGAAGTTTCCTCAAAAAAATTAAAAATAGAAATACCATACAATCCAGTAACTGCATGACTTGATATTTACCCAAAGAAAGCAAAAAAATAAATCCAAAAAGATGCACGCACCCGTATGTTTATTGCTGCATTATTCACAACAGATAATTTACAGAATAAAGCATCATCTCCCTCACTGGATGGATAATGATGTGGTACATGTATCCACAATGGAATATTACTCAGCCATCAAAAGAATGAAATGTTGCCATTTGTGGCAACACTGATGGACGTAAATGTATTATTCTAAGTAAAATCAATCAGAGAAAGACAAACACTGTATGATTTCACTTACATGTGGAATCGAAAAGAAAAAATGAACAAAAAACCCCAAGACTCGTAAAGACAAAGGACAAACTGATCATTGCAAGAAGAGGGTGGCAGAGGGGATTAAGAGGTCAAACTTCCAGTTATAAGTCACAGAGATGAAAAATCCAGCATAAGGAATATAGTTAGTAATACTGAAATAATTTTATATTGTGACAGATGGTAACCATACTTAGAGCATTTCATAATGTATATATATGTCAAATCACTATGTTGTACACCTGAAACTAATATAATATGTCAACTATACTTCAATTAAAAATTTTTTAAATTAAAATTAAAATTGATATGCTTTATATTCTCTCATTCAAAATAAAAATAACTGTTAAGACTCATCTTAAAAAGTTATATTCCTACACCTAAGATTATCTCTTTTACTGAGTAGAAAATTGTGAGACTACTATCAGCCCACTTACCTCACTTTGAGAAATAGATCAGGAGCCCTGAAGCCACAGAGAATTTGCTTATAATGCTAGTCTGCATTTGTCTTAATCCTCCCTTAAAATGTTAGGTTCAAAAACAAATTTCTTTCTGCTTTTAAAAAAATAAAATAAAATTTATAAACTATATTGTTAACTTCATCTCTGTATATACCACAGTGTGCTGCAGCCTACTAGTTTCATGGGCCATTTTTCTTAAAAAAGATTCTAGGGAAGGGGCGCCTGGGTGGCTCAGTGGGTTAAAGCCTCTGCCTTCCGCTCAGGTCATGATCCCAGGGTCCTGGGATCGAGCCCCGCGTCGGGCTCTCTGCTCAGTGGGGAACCTGCTTCCTCCTCTCTCTCTGCCTGCCTCTCTGTCTACTTGTGATCTCTATCTGTCAAATAAATAAATAAAATCTTAAAAAAAAAAAAGATTCTAGGGAAGAATTCGTTCTCATTTGTTGAGGTAAAATTTTATAACATAAACATAAAATTAACCCTTTTGAAGTATATGATTCCATGGTATTAAGTATATTCATAATACCGTACAATGATCACCTTTATATCCAGAACCTTCTCAACACCCTCAAAGGAAACCTCCTAACCATTAACAGATAGTCCCCATTCTTCCCACCTCTCCCAGGCTCTGGAGCAACCAATCAGTTTTTTTTTTTCTTTTTTTTTTTTTTTTAAAGATTTCATTTATTTATTTGACAGAGAGAGATCACAAGCAGGCAGAGAGGCAGGCAGAGAGAGAGAGGAGGAAGCAGGCTCCCCGCCGAGCAGAGAGCCCGATGCGGGACTCGATCCCAGCACCCCGAGATCATGACCTGAGCCGAAGGCAGCGGCCCAACCCACCGAGCCACCCAGGCGCCCCAGTTTTTTTCTATTAAGACTATTTTTTAGAGTAGTTTCAGGTTCACAGCAAAACTGAGGGGAAGATACACAGTTCCCATGTATGCTCCCATATGGGCATAGTCTCCTCCATTGTCAACATACTCCACTAGTGGGGTAACTTTGTTACAACTGATGAATCTGTATCAACACATCATCATCACCCGAAGTCCACAGTTTACAGTTCACCTTGGTGTTATACGTTCTCTGCACTTGAAAATGCACAATGCCACCTTTCTATCATGATGGAATTATACAAAGCAATGTCACCATCCTAAAAACCCCATGTTCTGCCTATTTCTCCCTCTCCCACCCCCAAATCCTGGCAATCACTGATTTTTCTGTTTCCATAGCTTTGCCTTTCCCAGAATATCAGACAGTTAGACTCATGCAACTTCATCATACAGTAGGTAGTCATTTCAGATTGGTTTCTTTCACTTGGTAATACACATTTAAGTTTCTTCCATGTTTTCAGGGCTCCACAGCTCACTCCCTCCTAGTGCTGAGCATTACTTGACCCTGTTTATTTCCACGTTCAGTGGGTAAGCATTTTAACTTTTCTGTAAGTGGCTGACTCGGTAGCTTAAGAAGCCGTGTGCAGTGTTACTTTGGAGTAATCTACCTCCTCCCACTCTCTTTCTTAATCCATGACATTAATTCATTGGCTCATTCAGTGATTCATATTTTCAACAATTATTACTCATACTAGTGCCACTGAATCTCACAGAGCGTATAGCATAGAGAAGGCAGAGGATAAACAGCGAACTATATAATTAAATTTGTTTCACCACTATTATAATAATGACTACAAGAGAAATATCAAGTACTTTGAGAGTATAAGATACCCTAACCTAGACCAGGATGGGACAGAAAAGTCTTTCCTGAAAACTGGTACAACTGGGAATGTGACGTGGACGAGGCAATAAGAAGAAAAGGAAAAAGCAGAAGAGCGCCACGAGATAGGGTTCAGATGGGAGAAGGAGGAAGCTGAATGTGAGAGCTAGGAAAGACCGACGTGACAGGAGTATGGAAAACAACTGGGAGCTTGGCACAGGAAAAACGTGGTGTTGGAAGCAAAGGCCAAGTAACTTAGGACCTTGAGATCTTTGGCAATAAATTATACCTTAAGAGCAAAGGGAAGCCACTAAGGTTTTAAAGAGGGAGTTGGATGATCACGGGGCAGCCGCTTCCTAGAGCATCTCCTGTCTCCTATCCTATCAGGGCTTTGTTCTCCAAAGCAACATAATCCTGGTTAGAGGAAAATGGAAAGTGCTAGCTGCCACTGGATAATGTCATGTTATGTGTTTGACAATTTAGGGATTCTGTTGTTCTTTTCTGAACACAGTTAAATATTTAAAGGAAACACACTGGATAGCTATTGGCTCTGATCAAAAAGTAATTAGTTAATGGCTGCAAAGAGTTTTGTGAGTGGAAAGCAAAATGGGAAATATTATTACAATGACCCTACATGAGCAGTAGCAGGTGGCAGAGCCTCAGGGCAAGCTTTTCGGCTGTGGTGTTCTCCCCGTATCGGCTCATCTCGTCCTGCTGCTGTATGTAGATAAATACAGACCACTCTAGGGGAAGAGAAAATCTACAGCATGAGTATGGCTTTATTTGCTTCACTTTCATCGCAGATGAATGTTGTCCCATGAAGAACAGTCAAGACGGGCACTTTGTCCCAGTTTAATATAAAGGCATTGGACATTATGTAACTAATGTAGCCATTTCCTGGACAGTATAGAAAACCCTCCAACCACTACCAACTATATGAATGTGGACAAGTGACCTAAACTTTTAGTTAATTGGCCTTAGATTACTCAAAAGGGGAGATTCACTCATTCATTCATTTATTTGCATGCATGTTCAATAATTTGGTAACTATTTGCTGAATGCCAGGCTAAACCTGGAGATACAACATCAAGCACGACTTGGTTCTGGTCCTCACAAGGGAAAGATATGCAAACAGTAAGTTAAGTTATACTAAAAAAATAATAGGAGTTACTATAAAAGCACACATAGATAATACTAATGCATTTTAAAAAATACTTTTCATTATGAATTAATTATAGGCTCCCAGGAAGTTTCAAAAGTAGTTCAGAGAAGTCTGATCTGCTCCCCCACACATCTTAGCATCTTACAGAACTATGGCACAATATCAAAGCCAGGACACTGGCATTAGTAGAAGCTATGCAATTTATTCAAATTATGCCTATTTTGCATGCTTTCATTTAAATATCTGTGGGAATAGTTCTATGCAATTTTAGCACATGTACACATTGGGTAACAACCACTACAACCAAGACACAGAACAATTTCATCACTATGCAAGGTTTTTCTCATGCTATCCTTTACAATAATACATCTTTTTTTTTTATATGTATATGTGAAGCAGGCCTTAAAGACACACAGAAGAAAAATAAAAGTTGCTGCCCTACAAATTAGCTGTTTGATGATGGGGCACTTTTTTACTTTTGAGTAGTTATTTTGAGATGAAAGCTGCTGTTCCTGAGTCTCAGCTGAAGCTACCAGAGGAAAGAGGAACAGAGCTATTATTTCGATGACCTACTGTGTACTAGGCATCTTGCTAGGAGCTTTACCCTATTAAATCATGCTTATCCAACAACTCTCCTCTTCCAGCTCTATGGCCCTGCCCATTGCTGAAACCACAAATGGACTTGGTCAGTTTCTCACTGTGAAGCATTTTGTTCCTAGACAATCAGATCCTTAGTGAAGGTCATGGAAAAGTCAATGAATAGAGATAAGACACTGAACTCTTTAGTTTGAGCCTCAACTTCTCAGTGTCACTCTTAAGCACTACCAAATTATAAATACCTCACGGGCAGGGACCATCCCCTAGACACATGCATATCCTCACTGACCACTGAATACAGTGGGTACCAACAGACACACAGCTAATACAGATTCACTGCTATCTCTTACCTGGCAATGACTCTCAGCCAGAATCAGAGAGTCAACCTTTACATTGAGCCCAAGGTAGAGGGTCACTCAGGAAGGGGTGATGGAGGAATGAATTTTTCTGGGAGTCTGCTTTTTGCCAGCACAACAAAGAGTCCATTACACTACCTAACTGAATTCTACAGTAAGTCTTGACATACAGATTATTAATCCTGTTCTGTTGATGAAGGTACAGTGGCTCAGAGAGGTCAAGTAAATTGCCAAAACCTAGCTCTTTAACTCCATCAGAACCCAGATCTCTGACAGAAGAACTCTGCTTTTCCATAGGGAGGCAATTCCAGAAGAAGGAGACTTCCTACCCAGCATCAACTTATGTCCAATGCTTAAACCTTTACACCTTACACTCTCTTCCTTTTGGTTCACGCCATGAAAAGGCCAGTAAGACTCAATGCATTTTGCCTCTATCAACCATTTTTACTTAGTGGGAAATAATTTATAAGCATCTTTCCTAAATACTGCTGAAAAGCAGACAGGAAAAGTGGAAAGTAACTGAAGGGTGGATCAAAGGCAGGTGAGCAAGACGCCAAAGACAAGCTACCTATGTCAGAGCGTGGCCAGTCTACAAATCTAATTCAGGAAGGATTGACGGACATACTAACTGGTCTCATCTAGGGCTAGTCTGGTTTTGACTGGCTTATCGTGTACCACTTAACAAGAAATTATCCTTTTACCTAAAACTGTCTGCACAGTTGGGCGTGGTAAACCGATTGCAGAAAAGGTGCCAGTTCTCCACTCACCCTGATTCCATGCCCTCTGCGTGTGTGTGGTTTGGAAGTGCTCGCCTTTCCCTTGACTCTGGGTTGCCACTGTGATTTGTTTTAGCCACAAGAATGCAGAGAAGATAAAGACCTCCCAGCTCCAAGGCCAGGCCTCAAGAGGCCTGGAAGGTCTCTTAGACTTTGCCTCACCTGGTGAACAGCCCTGGATTAGTCGATGGGGGGATGAGAGGCCCCGTGGGGTACAACTGAGGCCCCCCGAGACATGCAGCCCCCAGACACCCTGCCGGCTGACCACAGATGCATGAGTGAGCCCAGCTGAGGTCACCCAAACTTGACCCAGATCAGCAATACCACCTCGCTTACCCAGAGATGCATGAGCAAAACTAAATGTGTATTACCACATGCCCCTGAGGTTCGGGGTTATTTCTATGCAGCATTAATGTGGCAATAGGTAACTGACATATAGCAAGAATCGTAATCCCTTTCCTATGCTGGGAAACTCATTTTCTCTGCCTAGACATGGAATCCAGAATTCTATGAGTTATGCTAGATTCCTGCCTGTGCGGGGAAGCAGCACCCCTCTAGAAGAACGACAGTGATGTGTTTTGCTCTTATGTACAATACGGCCCACAAATCTCCTGTAGGCTGCTCTCTGGCAGGGCGAGAAGCTGGCTGCTGGCGTCATCCTTCAATCGAGGAGAACTTAAATCGAACACTAGCTCCTGGGCCCAACCACTTCCCACCCAATCCCTGGCAAGAGTAAGAGCTGACTAGGGAACTTCTGTACTAGGTTTCTGGGATCCCAGGCCGGAGCTACCATATATCTACATGCACATATTTGTTACAAATTTTTGTAGGTGGGGGAGATAATCTCGCAGCACAGCCTCAAATGTGATACTCCCCACCGTCAGTAGATGTCAGGTAACTCCATAGTTTCTCTGACCCTGATAGTTCGGTTTTTTTTTAATAAAAATATCCTTCAAACAGAATATTGATCTCGCTAAATTCCTTTTCAAAGGCTGAAATTTTCTCCAATAGACAAGGAAAGAATGCATTATGGTGATCTACTGACAAGCATTTCACCAATTAATTCCCACTCATACTTTATGGCCAAATCCAGCAAATCAGCTAGTCCTTGTGCACCCTGGTTAGAGATTCCAAACACAAAGCCATCAGTAACTTCAATGGCTACTTGCTTTTGTTACCCATCCTCAAAAAAATCCAGTAAAAAGCTTTCATGTGTAGGTAAGCCACAAATACAACTCAACAACTCAATACTGCCACTGCTTCTCATCATCCAACGCAAACTTGCTGTATCCAGTCAATACAAAGACTGAGTACACGCTCGCTCTCTCTCTAAACGCTGTCTCTTAAGCAAACTATTATTTCCCCTACCCCAAGGTCTACCCACTCCTGGGCTCAAACTGCTCCACATAAAGGAAAATGCAGCTCAATGCAATACTGTTCTGGGGCTGGCTGGCACCTAAGAAAATTAGGTAACCTAGACTACAGACATCTAGACCCAGCTTAAATTTTATATCTAGCTACATGCATTAGACCTACTCAGAAGCTCCCAGAAACAGGTGCCCCTCCACTCACAATCTGCGTTCTCCTTTTTTAGAAACAGTAGGTAAGCGATTAAGCTAACCTTAGAAATTCAACTGAAAAAATTAAAAATTACTGTCTGTAGAATAATACTCAACACAGCCATTAGGTTCTGTCAGGCTAAGTTCTGACTGAGAAAACCATTATTTTACATCTTCCAGCTCCTGCTAAGTTCAGGGTATGCAATCACTGAGTTGGTGCAGGGCAAAGAGCCCACCGCATGGAATCTGTTAAATCTTTCTCCTTCAGAGGGTATGTAATTTAACTGGTGATTTAACTGGTGATTCATACACACAAAGTAAAATTCCATTGTAATAGTGGTGGAATTATTTCCCTCAATAACTAAGATGTAAGCCCCTTTGAAGGTGGGGACCATATCTTCCTATCTCACTGCTATCTATCCAGTGCCAAGAAGGGCAGTATCTGTCACATGTCAGCACACGATACATATTTGCTGAATGAATGCATAAGTGAATGCATGAATGAATGAATGATGCATCACCAAACTAGCACATCAAGGCTTGTGGTCATACTACTTACTCTTCTCCGGTAGAGTTTAAGGCCCTCCATATTTATGGCAGCTTCCTCCACCATTCAGCCTGCAACATTCCAACCTGTAACAGATTCACTGGCAACTTGCCCAGATCCCTCTGAAGGGTTGGTGCACCCATCCTCCAGCTTCTGTAAGTATGCACTTTTAGGGCACATAGCTGCAGCATTTCCCGGAAAATGTCTTCAGTGGACAAGAGCTACCTCAATCACAGAGGTCTGGGAAGTTCTCTAACCCTTCCCTGGGCGTGGCCAAATAGCCAATGACAGAATGATTCAAGGATACAAAAGTGTGGTCCTCTGACCCGAAGGTGGAACAATTCTGTGTCGTCAGTCATCAGCACTCGCCGTGGGAACAGAATTAGACTAGACTTTAGCCGAACCCTTAATCTTTGTTGGGTTTCATCCCTGGTCATATTCTGCCCCTCCACTTCTTTATAGGCTTCTCCTGAGAACACTCCCTGAATAAATTAATTGCACAAGATTCCCACCTTCAGTTCCAGATGACGATGAGAGCCCAATCCCCGGAGCAGGTGGATGACTGAAAGTCCCTGGCATGTGTGGCTGTGTACTTGCATGTTTCACCTTGGATGAACTGGGCTGTCATTCAGGTAGAAGGGCATGCACCGGCTTCTGGGTAACACCCCTGGCATTCAGAGGCACTGAGGAGCCAGGGATTACAAGGACTGTAGAAACAGGTAGCTGCTTCATCAAGAGAGAACATGGAGATTTAGGTAGATGAATCAACACGGGGACACATCTCACGACACAGGACTTAACATCTCGGTAGAAGCTTGAGCACTGCTCTTGGTACAGTGCAGGGATGGCTCTCAGAAGCCTGGAAAGAGTAACGGCCATCTTCAACGCAAGTGAGATGCCAGGATTTCAGAAGCAAAGTATAAAGGGTCAAAAAGTTCAGAGAATGAGGAGGCAAGAATGGATCTACTGTGCATGACCAGGAAGCCATCAGCTCACTATGTTCCTCTGCAGGGCTCAGAGAAGAATCTGTTTTTCCAAGGCCCTGGTGATGGAGACAGCAACACTACCAAGAAGCTCATTAGTGTCTGTCCTCTGCAGGGGAGGACTGACAGTTGGCCATGTTGTTACAAAACTGGGCTCCCTGGCAGCAGTGGGGGTGTTAAGGGTCCAGACGACAGAAGCCAGGTGGCAGCACTTAACCATGAGAAGGAAGGCGGGCGTAATTACCTGAAATGGCATGCAGGTTGGAATTGTTGCCAGGAGTCCCTGAGCCACAGGAATCTACAGATACAGCTAAAAGAATAGTGTTATTAAGAACCAACTAGACAGACAACCCATAAGAATATTGGATGGCTAAGCGGAAGGCTGACCTTGTACAGCTGTGTCTGGGGTCCACAGCAAGTGCCAGACTGGTGCCTCAAGGAGGAAGACATCCGTGATACCATTCCTGCTTCAGGGCTCTCCTGGAGATAAAGATGATGCTAGACTTCGCCCTAAACCACATCTTGCTTAGCTTCTTCCCCTTGACCTTGCTCTTCTCACTTGCTGACTGGTTTCTTTCCAAGAACAGCCTCACCTGCACAAGTATCTCAAACTCAGCTTCCAGGGCATCTGACCAGGATACCAACCTCTAAATTCCTGTGGTTCTTATGACAGTTGTCAAGAAGATCCACAGCTAAGACTTGCTGACAGCCGCCCTTCCCTTCTGTGCAAGAGGAGCTAGGTCTGTTTCCTCCAGTGCTCCCTAAGTGCCTACAATTCCCTTTCCCTTACCACTGATCCATTTACGAACTGGGAGGCCTGTCTACCCCCAGCCTTCCTACTGCCTTGAATCCTGGGTTCAATACACCTTCACATTTTTCATATAAGCAGGGTATGAAATGAGGAAAGGACATCTTGAAGAGAGACAATATCTCTTACACTAAATATTATGACCAACTAACCTGTAACTGAAGACCATGAAATGTGTATATTTTAATCAAACTAATACTTGGGCATCATACACACACACACACACACACACACACATACCAGTGAAATCATGGATTACTAGACAGTGTTCAAGGGTAAATTGTCTCTTTTCACTCACTTACGTTAAAACGTTTTCTGTTTGTAAATGCGAGCTGGGGGCCGTCCTGTAGTGAGTTTCTACGTTCTAGGCTATGAAGCATGAACTCAGTAACATCAGGCATTTTGGAAAAATACTTGATTTCAGACCCTGTCGTGTGGAACAATGGCTGTATTAGTCAGGGAAGGCTAACTGCTGTCACAAATATCCCCAAATCTCCACGGCTTAGCACAGCAATGCTTTGTTTCTTGTTCACAGTGCAGACGGAGAAGCATGTGTGGGGGATTTTAGGGGCCAGTCCAGGAAATGGCACCCCTCCCTTCTGCCTGCAATATAACCTGTGGCTCCATCTAAATGGAAGGGGTCTGGGGCCATTCAGTACTGTGGCTGGGTAGAAAGGAAGAAACAGAACCATCGGTGAGCACCAACTCTCTCTGCCAATGCGAAATTCCCACTTAAGTGCTGTGTCCCTCGCACCTCCAGGGACATTCAAACAGCCCCTTGTACGAGGGGCCTGCGGGGAAGCTCATTCCCGCTCCTCCAGAACACACAGCTCTCTCCACCAGTGGCAAGGTGAAGCAGCTAGTTCACTGCCTCATCCTGAGACAACAGATCTCGGCAGCAGGTGTTTCTAACACACACCATTCCCCCAAACAAAGCACTATGGGTTAACTGTTTAGGCTCTCAAGCTTTGGCAGTCCATGACATTTTTTGGTGCCACTGATCATAATAGTTGTTAATGGATCGATAAACACAATTCACAGCCGTCAACATTAGAAAGTACCTCTGCTCTTCTCAGCACCTCTGCTTCAACACAGTGTGATACAAAACGAGTTCCTGCTCCTGGAGGATGGTCTGATTTACCTAAACCGTCATCTCCTTTTCTCTGACCTCTGCCTTTACACGTACCCATCACAATCACGTCTGCCACCATGGGAAGTGAAGGCCTGAACCCTGCATTTTGGCCTCAAAAAAACACCCTGATAACGTATACCAGCCTTCTCCTTCATGGTTCCCCTCTGTCTTTCATTTGGTTTTACTCCTTCTATCCATCTCATTGCCAAAGCACACTAGGACAGACAACTCAACCATCGATTATCTACCTGGCACTGACTCTTTAGCCCTTGTATGTTAAAAAGAATGGAATTAGGGGCTGTGGGGGGCTCAGTCAGTTAAGCAGCTGCCTTCAGCGCAGGTCATGTTCTCAGGATCCTGGGATCAAGCCCCACATTGGGCTCCCTGCTCAGTGGGGAGCCTGCTTCTTCCTCTCCCTCTCCTGCCCCCCTGCTTGTGCTCACTCTCTCTCTCAAATAAATAAAATCTTCAAAAAAAAAAAAAAAAAAAGAATGTGTTCCATTTATTTACTGAATGGCTGACGTATGCCAAAGTATAATGATGAACAAGAGGGTCATAGTCCCAACTATTACCACCTGAGATGGTAGACAATGGCTGACACAGGGTATACGCACCACATGCCCACACAGACCCACGTTGAAGCAAGCATTTATCGTTATCACCACCATAATCCCGGCTCCCTTGGCCAGCAAGTCCCTTCCACCATTGGCATTCAGCATTTATTGATTGACAAGAAGACTCACTGAGCTCCACAAGATCAATACATCATATCCAATACTTCTGGCAAAACACCCATTTCTAGAGAAGATTCTCTAGCCATTCCTTAGTGCTCAATACTCCAGAGCAGGCTAACAGTTGAGTCTGTCACACTGTTTTCTATCATCCTGTGGGATAAAGAGTTGGACAGAACCTTGCCCATAGGGTAGACATACTGTGAGTCTGGGCTTTTGGTGACTAGCCCACATACCAAGAGGCCACATGTACAGAGTGTAACTACCAAAGGCCCATCTAGGCTACCAGTGGTGGGACCACCCTATTCCAATTCTTAGCCCAAGTTCAACTCTGGCTACACCAAATGATGATTTATGTCTCAGTGGGACCTAGAGTAGAGGACCTTGCCTCTAAGACTACAAGGCGTTAATCTCATCTGATTAATGCAGACAACTAGTGTGCCCTCCACTGGGGATGCCAGTCCTCATGAATACAATCCCAGAAAATTAAGCATGGAAATACACTGGTGGCTGGTCATCCTCACCCTGGTTCTAGCCTCTAACATGTAAGGGCATAATCAGGTATAACTTGAAATAAATATCCATAATATTTACTCTTTGTATCAGGGTCTTTACTACCATTTGCAAGAAATCTTTGGTATTTGCTATGAGTTTACTGATGTCCCTCTCAGTATAGTCATTGACATTGTTATTGCTGTGGAAGTTTGCTTCTTTTAATAGACCAAAAAAATACCAGTTGGCTGCCTCAGTTATTAGCCTCAGAATGGCTACTCCATGCCAGAGCTGTCTCACACTTCCTCCAATATGATCACTGTGTATTCTATCATTTCCCCATATTGTGTCAAAAAGAAGGATATTTTTTAAAGGCCCTGGTGGCAGACGACCTCTAAGATGGTTCCCAATGACTCCTAGTTCCTAATGTTCCTCATGTAACATCCACCTCCGAGGGTTGGCTGGGTTTTTTGACTCACTTCTAATGAAAAGGCTATGACAGAAAAAAAATGGGATGTCACCTCCAAGTTTAGATTCTAAAAAGACTATGGGTACCATCTGAGAGCTCGCCCACTCTCCCTCACTTGCTTTAAGAAAGGCCAGCTGCCACGTTGTGAGCTGATGTAGGGAAAGGCCCCACTGGTAAGGAATTGAGGGAGGACTCAAGCCCACAACCAGTGAGGGACTGAGGTCCCCAGTCTGACAATCCGTGAGGAGCTAAATCTTGCCGAGAACCCCATGAATGAGCTGAGAAGCAGATTATTCTTCTGTGCACCCTTCAGGTGATTCCTCAATTCTAGCCCTCGGCCTCCCTGGAACTTCATGAAAGACCTTGAGCCAGACATACCCACCACTGCATTGCTGTCCAAGGGGGACGATGCAATAACACCTGTTTAGAGAGGGGTTTTTAAAGCTTTTTTAAATGTTTTTAATTTGAAATAATTACAGATTTGCAGGAAACCTCAGGAATTGTATAGAGAGGTCTTGTGTATACTTCATGCCGTTTCTCCCAATTATCACATCTTACAAAAACCACAGCACAAAATCAAAATCAAAACCAAAAACCCGGTAGCATACGTGTGTAGAGTGCTAAGCCATTGTGCCCACTGTGGAGACTCACAGAACTCCCCTAGCAATGGAGAAACAAACTTCTCTACCACCATGAAGATCTCTTTCACGCTACCCGTGTTCGGTCATGCCCATCCCACACACCATCCCGAAGCCCCCGCCACCAATAATCTCTTCTCCATTTCTATAATTTTGCTTTGTCGTGAACATTATATAGTTTGTATCATATAATATATGATCCTTTGAGGTTAGCTTTGTCATTCTGCACGTCCTTCATATGCATTTATTTTTTTGTAGTAAGCCACTGAGTTTGATAGTGGTTTGCTACATAGCAATAAATAACTAATATGTCATTCGTGGGAAAAATTACTTCCTGATTAAAATCTAAGCTGAAAAAAGATTTCCCACTGGGCACAGGAACATGAACACTTACTGAATGCCCCTTAGAAATGGCCATCATACCATAGCAATGAAATTTACAATAACCTCAAACTCATGTTTCTAGGACTCCTCTGTTCACATAACAGATGATGAACTATGAACCAGCTTTCCTCAAAACGTGTTCACTAACCAAAAGTGCTATGAGAGGTATCTCACTGAAGAACACTCCATTAAGTTAAGCACAGAGAACAATTAAGACATCTTGGTGGTCACGGTTGGTTCCAAGTGTGCATGAGAATCACCTTAGGTTCTTGGGGGAAAATGAATAACATTTTATCCCTAAGCCCCACACCTCGGGATTCTGACTCCACAGTCTAAAGTGGGAGGACTTGGGATTTTTCATTTTTCGCAAACCTCTGACGTGCTTCTGAGGCAGATGACCCAGGACCATACCTGGGGAAATACCACTGACCAACCTTGGATTCTGCCAGTTTCAGATCCTTTTCCCATGTCATGCATACCTTCACTTGCTACCTCAGTATCATTCACTGACTCGTAAAGAACACAGGAGAGTAAGAGGTGCGCAGACATTACACAACCTCCTAGCTCTGCTACCGCCTCCCTGTGCAACCTGGAGATAGTTTCGTAAGCTCCTTCAGCTTCGGCTGTTACCTCCACCTCCTTCAGTTGGTGAGGCTTTCAGACTACTGTATAAATCATGCTGATGCATGTTAGGAGAACCTGAAATCGTAGCCGGTTTTTGCCCCCATCCCCTTCCTTACTTCCATTATTCGGAATCCCGGGTGCTCTGTCTTATGGTTCCCCAGCAAACTTGTCTCTCTTGCCTCAGCTGCTGGTAGCCGCGTGCTCTGCCATTGTGTCTGCCACACCGATAACCAGAGCGCGTTTGGTCATTGCTTTTGCCACTGTTGTTCAGGTAGCAGCTCTGTGGCATGATTTTCCTCCACAGAAATCATTTGTGGGCCAATTACCAATAAAAATAACCACAGGAAGTATCTAGAGCCTGACTTTGTTTCCTAATACATTTTCCCCCTTTGTAAAGGACACCATTATTAAAATATTTTTAACAATTTCTGCGACCAGTTGCGTTTTTACAAGAGTCTCTGGTTGGTAATGAAAGAATGAACATTAAATGCTTTTACATAAGTGGCTGGGGGAAAAATAGGAATAGCTGTGTTAAGAAAAACAGTTATTTAATTATGAGCATTTTGTGGTGCTCTTAAGGTATCAGAACCCCACAGCTTGCTTTACTAACACTGCATTTCTAAATCTAGCTTGTGGTGGTTTCCTTCCATTTTCAACATTTCGTTTCCTGGGCAATTTGAAAACAGCAGGCCAGTGTGGAGATAAACATTAAAATACAAATACTTCAGCTCTAGTGATTTTGCGAAGCAGCCACACAAAGCACTTGTAGTTTTAAGTATATTTTTAAAAACACACATTGCTTGGGGACTGCTGTGCCATAATACCTTACCCTGAATAGGTTGTTGATTCGTGGCAACACACTTAATGTCAGCGTTTTTATTATTTAACATAAACTTCAGGCAATGGACCTGGCCCAGATTCAGAGGGAGGGAAAGCTGACCAGCTCCTGTCTTGTTGATGTGCTGGTTCTCTTTAAGGGAGAATGTATGTTTGTAAAACACATTGACCTGCCACTTCTGGAGGCTTCCATGGGACCTCCTTTTATGGCCAAATGAGTCACCATATCATCATAGCTATTACTTCTGCAAATACACTTATGGCCAGGGATACTAATAAGGAGCTCTCACCAATGCTTGCCAAAAGCTTTCCCCCTCATGGACTGGCTCCAAGCACAACACAGCTCAGTGAAGATGAATGTTGCTACATCCATTATACAGATGTGGACGCTGAGGCTCATGTGAGTTAAGCAGTATGGGCAGAGCTCTCCGTTGAGGATGTGAGGAGAGAAGGAACATGAACGGAGATGTCCAACCCAGATAGAGCAGTCAGTTTATCTTGCTTAGTAAATATATCTCCAAAATGTCAAAATGATTACATATTTCAGCTCCACGGTGGGTCCGAGTGGTTGGGACAGGTCAGGCAGCTTGGTTATTTGGGTGTGCACATGGGTTTTAAATGGCCAAACATGCATTTCCTCCATGGAACTCTTCTGTACCCTTCAAAGCCCAGGTCCTCCTCTGTGTACCTTTCCCCAGCTCTGCCAGGCAGGACCTTCCACTTCTGTTCTTTCTAAAGAGATTTATACTTTTGTGCCTGGTGCTGTGCTAAGCACTGGGGAATTAGCAGGAAGAAGGGCAGACATGGTCTTGGGTTTCAAGAGGTTACTGTCAAATGGGAAGGAAAGTTGCAAAAACCATTTTTAAAATTCCATGATGATACAGGCTACAAAGGATAGAACACGGAGTGTTAGGGTATACAGTATGGATGCCTCTGCTAGAGAGAAAGTGAGAGGACGGAGGACAGAGATAAAGGGGGTGAAGGGCTAACCAGTAGCAATTAAAGATTAAATTAAATTAATTTAATTAATTTAATTAAAGAACCGAAGATGGGCTTTTTCTGAGAAAAGAATATGGCTCTTACTCTTTGGAGGAGAGCTAGTGGCTTCTGTTATTCTATGTTGTTCTTCCCCGTTAGTCTATTTGGCCTTTGATGACAGCAACTAGACTTTATCCATATTTCTCTAAGCTGAGCTTACAGTAGAAGCTCGATGATATGTGTAGTTGTTCTGTTGTGCCCATTGAACCAAGGAGCCAGTGACCTTCCACTTAAACTCCAAGACAAAAACTCTACCCTACCAAGTTTCCAGCCGGTTGTTACTTGGTATTCTAGGAAGATTAAGTGACCTAAAAGATTTCTTGCTAATATTCCCTTAATCATTGCCTCAGGTAATATTATTACTACCATTAATAATCTTAGGTCACAGTTATGTTGCTACATATGTGTTTAAAGCAATGCCCTGTTCATCCATCACTTCCTTATGTCAACAGAGCTGTCTATATTTAAATAATATTAATTACTATTAATTTGGTTAATAATAATGAATATTTACAGGGCACTTATATTCTGTTACATCCTCTTCTAAGCCCTTCACAAATATTTCCTAATTTAATCTTCACAATATCCTGAAGAGAAGGGAATTATTATTCTTACCTCTTACAGATGAAGAAACTGACACAGCAAAAGGTTAAATAACTTGTCCAAGGACCCGATAAAGGATAGTGCTGTGATTTACACTAGGCAGTCCACATGTGGAGCCTGCAGTCTTAGACATTATTCTAAAATACATTTTTCCATGATTTGTGTAATCTGGAGCCTATCTCATCCAATGGTCTTCCTTATTCTGCATTTGACTGCTGCCAAATTTTACCACTTCATCTAAAAAAGTCACTCTGTAGATGTATCAAACGAGTCACTACATCCCAACATCATAACCTCAAAGGACTCTTTATCCCATAAGGGAAGCTGGCATGGCCCAGAATCTATCGATGAGAAAACAAAGTGGCTACATTCATTATAGCCTATTGGTTAACCATCTGGGCTGAACTGACCCATTAACAGAATGATTGACCCATTGGCTCTTTGATTAAATAGGCACATGGTCAACAAGAGGGCTTGAGATGTTGCAACTGATCTGCCATTCCCAGGGAATTCAGAGCACTTCTCCTGTAGTCAAATCTTTAGTAACTCTTAGTAAGCATAAAGTAAAATTTCCATTTTCTTTTCAGTTCCATTGATTTTTTTTTTCCCCCTTCACATTAAAGAAGCCCTAAGCAGCCAGACCAGAAGCTTTGGCTCTGGCTCAGCTATTCCTCATAATGGCACATGGATCTTTCTCCAGTGGATAAAGCCCATGAGATGTCAGGCTCACGCAGACTTTCACTGACCTCCCTCTTTTATATACCTGACTGGTTCAGTGCCAGATTTTCCAGAACAAGAAATATCAAGACAAAATCACCTCTGGTTCATTCCAATCATTCATATGTTCATCTACTTGGAAGGCCATCAGTGCTCACTCCCTTTAATATTTAACGGACTCTTTTAATTTTAACATTTAAATGTTAACACGGGCCTTTATTCACACGCCTATCAAAGTCTTTTGCTTTCTTGGAATTGCACTCAACCTGCAAATGTCTCTTGCACAGACCTTCTCTTTGTAGGTTTTTCCTCGTTTCCTTCTTTTCTCCTATTCATCTCCTCTTCAGAGCATCCTGCTTCTCAAACTATGAATACCAGAAAATACTTTGCCCTGGTTGTCAAGAGTTTGGGGCTCTAGACTGGATTCTGATAATAAGCTAGTTACATGATTATCTCCTGTGCCAAGGCCTCAACTCTCTCACCTGTAAAATGAGGTGTGGACTGGTGACTGTGTAAGGACCTACTTAGCCAGAGGGAGCCATTTTGTTGTTTATGCAGTAAACTTAGATTCACCCTATGCAGTAAACCTAGATTCACCCTGCCCCTCCCAGAGGAACTTACTTGCAAAGCCCAGATGCAAGGGCAGGTCAGACCAGGTGGAAACATCCAGTCAGTGGGGCACACATACTGTGTCCCTAGCTACCAAGGAGAGTGGGCCCCGCCTTTTCCAGTTCTGACCAAGGTAATAGGCCAGTTCAAATATCTACTAGGGTGAATTGTAATTCAATTGGTTGCCTGTGTGTGACCTAGCATGACTGTGCAGTTTTCTCTGTGTGTTGTAATCTCATTGGCCACCTGTGTGTAGCCAGGCTCAACCCCATGGCCTTTGCTCTATAAAAGTTAGTCCGTGAGGCTGGGAGGGGTCGCCTCTTTGTAAGAGACGGCCCTGACCAGTCAGTTTGATTCTCAATGCTTGGCGTGAAATAAAGCTTTGCTTGACCTTTGTTCTGTATCAGTCTCGCTGCTTTGATTACGGACCCTAACAACTGCATGATCATAGAGAAACTTGCTGGTTATAATTGTTTTTCCCTTCCTTCCTTCCTTCCTTCTTTCCTTCCTTTCTTTCTTTCTTTCTTTTCTTGTTTTGTTTGTTAGATGCTGGGGTTACCTAAGGTCAGAGTAGGTGGAAAGAGACCTAGGGAGAAAGGTAGCTATTTCCTTGTGTGTCTTGACCAAACTGCTTTAAAGGGCAGAGAGGCAGAAACGGTCATTCCCAGCTCCCAAAGACAGAGCCTAATAAAACAAATCTTCCTTCCCACTTGGATCCCTTAAATGACAGAGCACTAGTGGCAAGGATAAACTGGAACTCAACTTTTGCTGTGACCACACTTGACCCAGATGGCATGCCTTATCCAAGTGACTGTCAACTAACAGGAGAGGGAGGCAGAATTATGTATGTCTCTGGATTTGGGTGGTTCTCCCTGATATTAATCACCTGTCAGCAGATTTGTCCCTGAGCCCAGAGCTGGCACGGTGCATGGTATAAGAAACGAAAAGGGCTGATTTCATTTATTTAATGTTGTTAAAACTTTACAGATCTCCCAGCACAGCTGTAACCCCTGCAAATTTGAAGGCCACCCTTCACACACACCCCAAGAGACTCCTGGGCTGTTAGCTCTGACAGGCTTCTCATCTCTTCCCATTCCTGGCTCTCCAAACTCAGGGACAGCACATCAAAACAGACACTGATATCTACACTTTCCACTGCAACCGTAGGCATCCATTATAGCAGCTGGATCCACTTCTTTAAAGCTTTCCCCGTAATCTGAACCAGAGAGAAAATCTGCCCTTGGAGTTGACAGCTAAAGCCCTCCAATAGCTAGTCTATACCCTCAATTAATGTCCTTGACATGTCTTGAATTTTATGTTGCTGGAATTTTTAATTAAATATTGAAGAATTTTTGTGGTAGAAGATGACAGCCCATTGCCAAATAATTTACACCGCCATGTTCGATTGCTTTTTAAAGCACTTTGTCTAGTATGCCAAGTCCTCTGGGACATGCGACCAACCGAAAGCACTAGGTTCTTCCATAAACCAAATTTTAACAAAACATACTGTGACTTGGGTCAGCATCTCTCCTTTTAAAAGATTCTGGAGAGAACGCTTTCCTTAGCAGAGCTACTGACATTTAGCAGTTCAACATATTTGAGGGAATTTCTTTTAGGAATATTTATTGAACTATTGAGCACATTTTAATACACTGTCTCATTTAATCTTCATAAAAAATTCTAGCCTAAGTAATTTATTCCCCTGGAAGAGGTGAGAAAAGTGAGGCCTAACTAGGACCGCAAGTTGTACAAGGTTGCAGGAGGAGAAATGGCAAAGCCAGGATCCCAACGGACTTCAGTTCAAAGTCTTTCCCAAACTCCAGCCCTTTGCTTCTTTGAATTAGGCTGGTTAACACTGTTAAATGTCGCCTCTTTGAGGTTTTCAGTTTGGTTGGTTGGTTGGTTGACTGATGGTTTGGTTGGTGGTTGGGTTGGCTATTTTGTTTTGCTCTATACTCAGACTTCTCCTGGGAGCTTCGGGGAAGAAACCAATGATCTCACTAATTTTTTTCTAGTCCTATGATCCGATGATATTAATTCCCTGTCTCGTTTTCTTCCAGCTTTCTTCCACATTTATAGAACATCTAGTATGTGTTACCCACCAAGCATAAAGGTGAAAAGACACTGCACCCACCTCACTGTACATTACAATATGAGTCTTCAGTTCTACACTAGTTTCCAACATTTCCCTATGCATCCATTCATTCATTAACTGAAAAATATTTATTGGGCATCTACGAAAACATTATACTAAGCCCTGGGGATTCAATAAATAACTCAGGCTTTGTCCCTTAACTCAGGGAGCATAGGCTCTGCTGTCTCCCTCTGGGATCCATCTTTAATCTCTTCTTTCTGCACGTGTTTATTCTATAAGGATCTTTCTGAATCATGACAGACTGGTGGGCTCATGAGGTTAGGGTATACATTTTTAAGTGGCAATTAGATCATGAGAGGTTATCACATGCTGATTTCCACTTACTCAATAGTACCTACAGAAGCATGGTACCCAAGGATATTTTCATTTATTCATTTCTTAACTTCATTTTATTTTTACTTAACCTTTTATATTTGTAGTTCCCACCTCCCCCAACTCGTCTGTAAGCTTCTTGAGTCACTCCATGGTGACTCTACACACAGCACAGGTTATAAAAATATCCACAGGATAAATTCCAAGCCCATTTCTTTGTCCCCTGTTGTTGCTATGTGTCTATAAACATGAGGTAGCAATTCTAAAGTCTTGTTATAACAGGCAAGCCTGTAAATATGAATAATACCTATATTCCAAGTGAGTTCTCCACCCCAGGCAGTAGATACTGCCAGTGAAGGATGCTACCAGGGACTTCTTGATAAATATAGCAAGGGCTCTACCAGAAGTCATACAACTCCCTTAAGTGGATTTTAGATATTTCTCCCCTTTGCAATAAAAACACTATAGAGCTAGATGGGAAAGATGGGGTGAGAAGGGGCAAAAGAACAAAAGTTGCCATCTTTGTCTTCATCTGTGCCTTGGTTTCCTTATTCTGAACGAATTCTTAATAGCAAAAGATGCTCTACCTACACCAGCTTTAACTATCCAATGAGACAACGTGTTCAAGTGTTTTATAAACCATAAGCATAATACTTATGTTGTGAACAAGGCTTAAATTATATATTATGCTACAGACAAAATTTAATCTGTATTCCTTCATTTTTCACTTGTGCTTTTGACCCACCAGATTTGCGACCCATTCCTCCTAGGCTATGCTCTCAGCTCCCATAACTTCATTGGCTAACACCAAGATGCTAGTGCCTAATAACAGTTTAATTATCACCTATCTGCAGATACTAGTAGGGTTTAATCAGTGGGTATTATGACCATCCCCACCAGGGGAAATATTCCAGAACAGAGAATGGTTGACGCAACAGAGAACGAGGCGTCTAATCCACCCATCTACTCCCGGGGCAACCCTGTTAGAAGATCCAACTTTGGAATAAAGGGAACATTTATTGATGTGTGAAAAGGATTACGCACGACAGGTACTGTTTTCTGAACTCTAATACCTATGCCAGGGACAGTTCTAAATGTCTTACATGGACTAATTCTATCTTCACTGCAACCCTGTAGAGATAGTATCATCCTCATGTTAGAGATGAGAAAGGTGATGCCTGGAGAAGCCATGTCAACTATCAAGGGCCACAATGATGGCAAGAAGAAGAGAACGCCACGGGCTGATCTCAGAACCTACCCAGCTAGTCCCCACGCCATGCTGAGAACCACCGAGGGTGGCGGTAGATACAGAAAAGTGATTCCGAGTTTCCAAATTCTGCAGGAAGAAAACAAAGCTCCCTCATGGAGAAGACTAAAGGTATCTGCCTAGCCACCTTTGGTTTCAATTTTTTTTTTTTCTTCCAGCTCCACTTTCTATGCCTTCTTATGCCCGCTCACGCCTTCATTTTTTCGTGCACGGTGTGCTTCTCACATTAGCCTAATGCTTATTCATTTTCCAGGAGTTCGCTTAAGGCTCCCCTCCTGTAGACAAATGTAGATGCTTCCCACGATGGGCTCCCATTGCCCAATATACACAACCCCGTGGGTGCATTTATCTTCACATACTGCAATCACCCGTTTATCTGACAGCCAGTCCTTGAGAGCTGAAATGGGTCTTTCCATCTCCATTTCACCGGGGTCTGGTATGACATCTGGCACAGGCAGCAAGATTTGTACAAGCCCATCAACTCTGAGTGGGGATAGAAGGAAACAGATTATAAAATAAGGAAAACTACATCCAGAATCAGATTCACTTACAAATTCATTTCCACAACTTGAAGCAGAATTCTAAAACAAGAATTCTGGAAAGCACTAAACATTTCCATTTTCTCTTGCAGTTTTCCAAATCAGAAAACCACCTGGGAGGCATATTGATGGCTTAAAATATCAAGTAATGAAACAAATCACTTGTTTCTTGTAATCAGCATTCTGCCATGTGCAATCGAAACAAGATTTAGGAGCGAGTGTTTCCTGGTTTTCCAAATCTCTCCTTCTCCCAAAGGGAGACTTTCCCAGACCAGGTACTAGAGTGTTTGTGATGCTGAATAGGAAATATGGGGGAGGACAGGCCCAGGAAGAGAAGATAAGGAGAAAGGATGAAGCCAAAGCAACAAAGCTGACCTACATAATATACAGACAGGCCATGGGGAGAAGGCTAGAGAGGAAAGTTAGTAGCCAGGACTGAGATAGAGAATATGGAGAGGTACTGTGTGACGGGCTTTGCAACAGCTGTGGGATCAGGGAATGAGGATTTGCAGTGGAAACTATAAGAAATACGATATGGCATGGATATGAGAGATGGGAGTAAAAACAAGTTATTATTATTATTATATGCAGTTGCTCAACTTTAGTTCTCCTTTGCCACTTAGGTCCCCAGGATACTTAGGATTATGCATATTATTTAATTCCTGAATTTTGGCTATGACTATAAGGGTGCTTTCCAAAAATGCTCAAAAGTCTGAAAAGTTTCAGTTTTTAATTTCACTCAAAGGCAATGTCCAAGAGTGAGATGAATTTGCATTTCTTTTTTCAATTCATTCCAGTAATGATTTAGCGTTCCTTACAGAGGACACCCCAGGAAGCTCGCTCTATTCTTTCCTTTAACCCGGCTTTGCCTGAGGCTACAGACATCCTGGATTTACACAGATTTGTGCTACTCACTATGGAGCAGTATTTCCAAAATCTTCCAGGACCTGGATCCCTTTTGAGAATCCAATGGAAAGTATGGATGTTCCTCTGAAAAATTAATGCACATAAGAAAAATACACCAAAAAAGTTGCTTACACTTTGAACAGACTCCCAAATACCCTGAAGGCTTTCCAGGGACCTTCCAGATATCCATGAACCCAAGTTACCATGAGTAACTACACGGACCCAAGTAGGGACAGTTATAACCTACAGTCCCTAGATAGGTTCACTTGCTTACCATGTTTAAACACATTAGGACGTTTCATCTTATTTCCTGTCCCAAATAAGCAACATCTATAGCCAAAGTAACTCTGGGAAAATCTGGAGTTTGCTTAACCCTAATGTGATTGTGGTATCTAGAAATCCCAAATCTGATCCCTTCACTTATGAACAGAGACAAAGAACCACTCAGTGGGCTAACAAAGACAAATGTGGGCCTTTATCATTTCTGAGACTGTTTGAAGTCACTGTCGTGCACTGGACATTGTTTAATATTTGATGCACAGTGTGCAGTGGTAGGTTTGTGATAAACAGTTGAGGTCTTCAGGTAAGAAAGGTCACTGTGAAGGAAGAGTTGGTTAGAGGAGGTCAGAGATAAGAGGTTCCTTCAAATTTCCTGGGCCAAAGCCCTCGAGGGTACCCATGCTACCATACCAAGGACCACCTGTAATTGATGAGAGATTTTCAAAGCCGTCCCCAGCTAAAGCATTCTGCAGTAATGCACTCAGGCAATACTTACTTGCTGCCAATAAGTCCCATAATTCAGGCTGTCCACCTGAATCATCCCTCAAGGAGAGTAAGTAAAGGCTTTTCCCTCCACCCCACCTCCTTCTCTCAGCTCCCCGTCCCACAGGAACAGGCCCGCACTACTGAAGGCCAGTTAAATTCATCTCTTATCTGACTGCCAAATGAAATGTTAAGATTCCCTCAGCCCCTCTGAAGAGACTTTTGACAATCAAATAACGTTAACAATTTCAACCGGATGTCAAATACTTTCAGAGTCCAATTTCTCATATCTTTCGACTTCCTTTTAATCATTTTTATGGGGAACATTTATAAAAATATTATGCTCTTAAGAATTATATGATACTGCTGTTTTTTTCTTAACTGAAGCATGAGCCTTTCATTCTTGATAAGATACAAAGAGCAAAAATATTATTTTAGGGGCACCTGGGTGGCTCAGTGGGTTAAGGCCTCTGCCTTCGGCTCGGGTCATGATCTCGGGGTCCTGGGATCGAGCCCCACATCAGGCTCTCTGCTCCGTGGGGAATCTGCTTCCTCCTCTCTCTCTCTGCCTGCCTCTCTGCCTACTTGTGATCTCTGTCAAATAAATAAATAAATAAATACTTAAAAATATATGTATATATATTATTTTAATGAACAAACAGCACTTAACACATTTTACGCCAGAATAATACCTCAATATTATGTTATATAATTATATTTCTATTACCTAATAAAACAAAGTTTGAGTAAGAAACGTAAGTATATTGAGTCTCACTTATGCATTAGATATTTGACCAGAGCTGAGGGCTGGGTTTTCTTCTTGAGAGACACGAACTGAATATTTTCTGCAGCAGAAGGGTCGACCCCATATGAAATAACCCAATCACTTATACAGAAGGAAGCAGAAAAGGAGGAAACTATAAAAAGTGTGAAAGAGAAAGAAAAAAAGATACCAACATCCAGAGTAAAGAATATTCAGACTAAAATCAATCTGGCTGACAACAAAGGGCTCAACTTTTCGGCGCAATGTCAGAAAAAGGTTAAATCACATAGAGGCTAACTTCTTCCAGATCACCCCCCACTATGTGAGAGTGAGAACCCACATCTGTGAAGACTTGACTGCCTTCAGGTTGAGAGAAAGTGATTTTCCTTTGCTCCTACCTTCAACGAGACAAGTGTATTTTGACATTCCAAGGGAAGGAGCCACAAACACTACCTTGCAACAGAGGACAACAGTCCTTCTTGTGGGTTGTGCAGTAGCTGAAACTCATTCCTCCTTGGGGCATTCCTCCCTTTGTGGCTAAGCAGAACGTGTGTGTCACACTGGAGACTTGCCAATTCTCCATACTCCCGTTATAGGCCTGACTTGCACCTCGGCACAAGCCCGTGACGGGACCTCTATCACACTCCTGCACCGCAGACTTTGAATTTAACATGGCAAAGCTGAAAAGCAGAGGTGGTCAGGACACCCCCTGGCAGGGCTGGTGGTAGAAAAAAACCCATCTTCGAGGAGAAGCAGCAGCAACAGTGCTGAGCAGGGTGTGGCTTCCAGCGCTGGCCACAGCAGCCAGGCAAAGGGCCGATGGGCCCACCACAGAGGTGGCCATCCTGCATCAGGAGTCCAGCTCCGTGATGGGGTTCAGAGCACTGTTGCCAGTTCTGGAGCCTTTTGGCCTGGATTTCTTGCTATCTTGGCCACTCTTGAGCTCACCGCTAAGCATCTTCTTCACTGTCTTTAGGGACTGACTAAAGTAAGTTGTTGGAACTGATAAAACACTGCAACCTTAACTCCCCATCTCTTTACATCATTAATTTTTTTTTTAATTTGGTATAACTTCAAGTTTACACAAAAGTTACAAGAGCAGTTCAAATAATTTCTGGACACTCTTCAGCCAGTTTCCCCAATATTATTATTCTGCACTGCTTTCTTCTCTCTGTAATTCTTCTCAACAGCTTAACAGTAAATTATAGACCTGATATCTTTTCTCTAAAATGTCATTTGTATTTATTTTAAAAATTATCTTACAGAGGGGTGCCTGGGTGCCTCAGTTGGTTAAGCGACTGCCTTTGGCTCAGGTCATGATCCTGGAGTCCCGGGATCAAGTCCCGCCCTGGGCTCCCTGCTCAGTGGGGAGTCTGCTTCTCCCTCTGACCCTCTCCCCTCGTGCTCTCTCACTCTCTCTCAAGTAAATAAAATCTTTTAAAAAAATTACCTTACATAATCACAGCAAAATTTTCAAAACCATCATATTAATATGGATATACTACTATTAATGAATCTGCAGAACTTTATTCAAAATTTGCCTAGTGTCTCAATAGTGCCCTTTATAACGAAAGAAGATTCAAGATCATTCTGGAATTATTTAATATATTTTAAATAAATGTCTGTCCGGCCTAAATCAGCCAAAGTTGTTTTCTGTTGCTTGTGGCAGATAACCCAAATTGATAAAAACAATTAGAACGAGTCTCACCCCTGGTGGAGATAGGAAGAGAGGATGCTGGTATGCCGCACTAGCAAGACGTCGAACTATCTTATGCTGAACTCCTGAGACCATCTACCTGCCTGAGGAAGGCTGCCAGTGCTAGCAAGTTCTTATAGTCATCAGTGGGATCCTATAAGAAAGAGACATGAAGAAAATGGATCTTCTTTCACTAGACACAACCATACCTGAAGGTGATGCCTAGGACTCTCCCAGCCACTTTGTGACCAGAGAGGGGACAAGTCTGAAGGCAAGGACAAGCCTTTGAGGATGGCACGGCATCCTTGTGGAAGCGATGGATCCCACCTCTAGACTTCGAGCTTTGTGAGGTACGTTCTTCCATTATTTAAGCCAGTTTCTGTCAAGGTTTTCCATTACATACAACTGAAAATACCCTAAAGATAAACATACTCAGCCAAATGTGTTGACATTTTGTTTGATGGGTTAGACATTCTCATAAAGATAAAACTGGAGGAGGTGCCGTCATCCTCTACTATACCATAACGCTGGTTTCCTAGATCCTCCCAACATGGTATTTCCTTCTTCTTCTTTTTTTTTTAAGCATCATAGGGGATAGAATAAAATGCTTAAACCACCAGTGACATATAAAATACCACTAGTGAAAATAACAACATGAAAAAGTCTCTTAAAATGATTTTCTCAGTGTTCTTGCATAATGTGGATTAACTATCCCATCAACATTTATAAAAGACTTAATAGTACAGTTAACACTTGAACAAATGCGTTTCAACTATGCAGGTTCACTTCTATGTGGATTTTTTTTTTCAATAAACACAATACACTGCTATAAAGTACTTTACCTTCCTTATGATTTTCTTAATAACATTTTATTTAGCTCACTTCATTATAAGAATACAGTATGTAATACATGTAACATACAAAATACATGTTAATCGGCTGTTTAGATTATTAGTAACGCTTCCAGTCAACAGCAGCCAGTGAGTAGATAAGTACCGGGGAGTCAAAAGTTCTATGCAGATTTTCGACAGTGCAGGGCAGGTGTCTTCCCTAAACTCCTCCTGCCCCCACAGTGTTCAAGAGTCAACAATTCTTCTTTTTTTGTTGTTGTTTAACTATGTTAGTTACCATACAGTACATCATTAGGTTCTGATGTAGTGTTCCAAGATAGTTTGCGTATAACACTCAGGGCTCCGTGCAATATGTGCCCTTCTTAATACCCACCACCTGGCCAACCCATCCCCCACTCCCTCCCCTCTGAAACCCTCAGTTTGTTTCTTGGAATCCACAGTCTGTCATGGTTTGTCTCCCTCTCTGATGCTCCCCCCTTCATTTTTCCCTTCCTTCTCCTAATGTCCTCCATGTGATTCCTTATGTTCCCCAAGTAAGTGAAACAGTATATATGATAATTGACTTTCTCTGCTTGGCTTATTTCCCTCAGCATAATCTCCTCCAGTCCCATCCATGTCGATGCAAAAGTTGGTATTCATCCTTTCTGATGGCTGAGTAATATTTCCTTATACATATGGATCACATCTTCTTTATCCATTCGTCTATTGAAAGGCATCTTGGCTCTTTCCACAGGTTGGTTATTATGGACATTGCTGCTATTAACATTGGGGTGCATATGGCCCTTCTTTTCACTACATCTGTATCTTTGGGGTACATACCCAGTAATGCAATTGCCAGGTCACAGTGTAGCTCTATTTTTAATTTTTTAAGGAATTTCCATACTGTTTTCCAAAGTGACTACACCAACGTGCATTCCCACCAACAGCGTAAGAGGGTTCCCCTTTCTCCACATCCTCTCCAACATTTGTTGTTTCTCGCCTTGACAATTTTTGCCATTCTAACTGGTGTAAGGTAGTATCTCAATGTGGTTTTGATTTGAATTTCCCTGATGGCTAATGATGATTAATTTTTTCCATGTGTCTGTTAGCTATTTGTATGTCTTCTTTGGAGAAGAAGACATCTGTTCATGTCTTCTGCCCATTTTTTGACTTGACTATTTGGTTTTTGGGTGTTGAGTTTGATAAGTCCTTTATAGATCTTGGAAACTGGCCCTTTATACTACCATTTGCAAAAATCTTCTCCCATATCATGGGTTGCCTCTTTGTTTTGTTGACTGTTTCCTTTGCTCTGCAGAAGTTTTTATCTTGATGAAGTCTCAAAAGTTCATTTTCACTTTTGCTTTCTTTGCCTTTGGAGACATGTCTTGAAAGAAGTTGCTATGGCCAATATGGAAGAGATTACTGCCTATGTTCTCCTCCATGAACTCCAATCTCACATTGAGGTCTTTCATCCATATGGAGTTTATCCCTGTGTATGGTGTAAGAGAATGGTTGAGTTTCATTCATCTGTATACAGCTGTCCAATTTTCCCAGCACCATTTATTGAAGGGACTGTCTTTTTCCCATTGGATATTTTTCTCCTGCTTTGTCGAAGATTATCTGACTATACAGTTGAAGGTCCATCTCTGGGCTCTCTACTCTGTTCCATTGGTCTATGTGTCTGTTTTTGTGCCAGTACCATGCTGTCTTGGTGATCACAGCTTTATAATATAGCTTGAAATCAGACAACATGATGCTCCCAGCTTTGTTTTCCTTTTTCAACATTTCCTTGGAGATTTAGGGTCTTTTCTGGTTCCATACAAATTTTAGGATTGTTTGTTCCAACACTTTGAAAAATGCTGTTGGTATTTTGATCAGGATGGTATTGAAAGCACAGATTGCTCTGGGCAGTGCTGACATTTTAACGATGTTTATTCTTCCAATCTATTAGCATGGAATGTTCTTCCATCTTTTTGTGTCTTCTTCAATTTCTTTCATGAGTGTTCTGTAGTTCTTCAAGTACAGATCCTTAACCTCTTTGGTTAGGTTTATTTTAAGGTATCTTATGTTTTTTAGTGCTATGGAATGGAATCCATTTTCTAATTTCTCTTTCTACAGTTTCATTGTTAGTATATAAGAAAGCAACTGATTTCTATGCATTGATTTTGTAGCCTGCCACATTACTGATTTGCTGTGTGAGTTCTAGTAATTTCAGGGTGGAGTCTTTTGGGTTTTCCACACAAAGTATCATATCATCTGCAAAGAGAGCAAGTTTGATGACTTCTTTGCCAATCTGAATACCTTTTATTTCTTTTTGATGTCTACTGTTCCTAGGACTTCTAGTACTATGTTGAACAATAGTGGCAAGAATGGGCATCCTTATCATGTTCCTGATCTTAAGGGAAAGGCTCCCAGCTTTTCCCAATTAAGAATGATATCCACTGTGGGTTTTTCATAGATGGATTTTATGAAATTGAGGAATGTCCTCTCCATCCCTATACTGAACAGTTTTAATCAGGAAAGGATGCTGTATTTTATCAAATGCTTTTTCTGCATCAATCAGAGGACCATGTAAGTCTCTTCTCTTAATTAATTTGTTCTATCACACTAATTGATTTGCAAATGGTGAACCACCCTTGCCTCCCAGGGATAAATCCCACCTGGTCATGGTGGATAATCTTTTTGATGTACTGTTGGATCCTATTAGCTAGTATCTTGTTGAGAATCTTGGCATCCATATTCATCAGGGATATTGGTCTGAAATTCTCCTTTTTGATGGGGTCTTTGCCTAGTTTGGGATCAAGGTAATGCTGGGCTCACAGAAAGAGTCTATAAGTTTTCCTTCTGTTTCTATTTTTTTTAATAGCTTCAGGATACTAGGTACTATTTCTTCTTTGAATGTTTGGCACAGTTTCCTAGGGAATCTGTCAGGCCCTAGACTCATTTTTTGGGGGAGGTTTTTGATCACTGCTTCAATCTCATTACTAGTTATTGGTCTATTCAGATTGTCAGTTTCTTTCTGTTTCTGTCTTGGAAGTTTATAGCTTTCCAGGAATGCATCCATTTCTTCCAGGTTGCTTAACTTATTGGTATAGTTGTTGATAATAGTTTCTGAAGATTGTTTTTATTTCCTTGGTGTTAGTCATGATCTCCCTTCTTTCATTCATAATTTTATTAATTTGGGCCCTTTCTCTTTTCTTTTGGATAAGTCTGGCCAGTGGTTTATTGATCTTATTAATTCTTTCAAAGAACCAGTTTCTAGTTTCATTGTTGTGTTCTACTGTATTTCTGGTTTCTAATTCATTGATCTCTGCTCTAATCTTAATAATTTCCCTTCTTGTGCATAGGTTAGCCTTGATTTGTTATGTTTCTCCAGTTCTTTAAGGTGTAAAGAGAGTTTGTGTATTCGGGATTTTTCTAGTTTTTTGAATGAGGCTTGGATGGCTATGTATTTCACCCTTTAGGATCACCTTTGCCATATCCCATAGGTTTTGGAACAAAGTGTTTTCATTCTCATTGGTTTCCATGAATTGTTTAAGTTTTTCTTTGATTTCCTGGCTGACCCAAACATTCTTGAGCAGGATGGTCTTTTGGTTCCAAGTGTTTGAATTTCTTCCAAATCTTTTCTTATGATTGAGTTCCAATGTCAAATCATTGTGGTCTGAGGATATGCAGGGAATAATCTCAGTCTGCTGGTATCACTTGAGACCTGATTTGTGACTCAGTATGTGGTCTATTCTGGAGAAAGTTCCATATGTGCTCGAGAAGAATGAGTATTCTGTTGTTTTAGGGTGGAATGTTCTGTATATATCTATGAGATGCATCTGATCCAGTGGGTCATTCAAAGCTCATTTTTTTTTTTTGAAGATTTATTTATTTGACAGGGAGAGACCGGAGAGAAGGAACACAAGCAGGAGAAGTGGGAGAGGGAGAAGCAGGCTTCCTGCTGAGCAGGGAGCCCAATGCGGGGCTCAATCCCAGGACCCTGGGATCATGACCCGAGCCGAAGGCAGATGCTCAACAACTGAGGCACCCAGGTGCCCCAAAGCTCTTGTTTCTTTATTGATTTACTGCTTAGATGATCTGTCTATTGCTGAGAGTGGAGTGTTAAGGTCCCCTACAGTTGGCTTATGTAGTTGGCTGCTCCCATACTGGAGGCATAGATATTTCTAATGCTTGATCTTCTTATTGGCTAGACCCTTTAAGAATGATGCAGTATCCTTCTGTATCTCCAACTATAGTCTTTAGCTTAAAATCTTATTTATCTGATACGAGAATTGCTATCCCAACTTTCTTTTGTGGTCTGTTGGCATGAAAGATGGTTCTCCACCCCTTCACTTTCAGTCTGGATATATCCCTAGGTTCAAAATGAGTCTCTTGTAGACAGCATATGGATGGGTCCTGTCTTTTAATCCAGTTTGCAACCCTGTGCCGTTTTATGGGAGCATTTAGGCCATTCACGTTGACAGTGATTACTGGAAGATATGACTTTATTGTCATCATGTTGCCTGTGAAGGCCTTGTTTCTATAGATTGTCTCTGTGTATTTCTGTTCTACATCACTCTTGGGGTCTTTCTCCTTTTATAGAACACCCTTAATATTTCTTGCAGGGCCGGCTCAGTGGTCAGTCACATATTCTTCCAGTCTCTGCCAGTCCTAAAAACTCTTTATCTCTCCATCCATTCTAAATGACAGCCTTGTTGGATGAAGTGTTCTTGGCTGCACGTTCTTCTCATTTATTACCTTGATTATATCTTGCCAGCCCTTTGTGGCTTGCTAGGTTTCTATGGACAAGTCTGATGTTATTCTGAAGTCCCTCCCTCTGTACATAAGGAATTTCTTCCCCCTAGCTGCCTAAGATGTTTTTCTTGGTTTTAAGATTTGTGAGTTTCACTATTATGTGCCTGGGGGTCAGTCTGTTCTTCTTGATCTTGGCGGGGTCGGGGGGGAGGTTGTCCTCTCTGCCTCTAGGACACAAATACCTATTTTATTCCCCAGATTAGGGAAGTTCTCAGCTAGGATTTGCTCAAATATATACCCTCTAGTCCTCTCTCTCCCACCCACTCAGGGATCCTAATAATTCTGACACTGGAACATTTCATGGTATCATTTCTCTAATTCTGTTTTCATGGATTCTAAGCTATTTGTTCCAGGCATCCTCCTGATCCTTCTTTTCTACCAGTTTGTCTTCTAGATCACTAATTTGTTCTTCATCCTCATTTACTATAGCTGTTAGAGTATCTAGATTAGATTGGATCTCACTGATAGCATTTTTAAGTTCTGCAGATCAGCCCTCACTTCTGCCCTTAGAGAATCTGTTTCCATTAATGGTTTTCTCCAACCTAGTGTTTGCATAACTGTTACCCTAAAGTCTATTTCTGACATCTTATTTATATCCATATCCATTAGTTCTGTGGCAGAGGTCACAGTATCTGAATTTTCCTCTTTTAGGGGATCCTCCTCCTAGTCATTCTGGGAAGAGGTGGTTGAAGGAATGTACAGAGTCCAAACTACTAGCCACAACCCAAGCAAGATGCACCTGTCTTATAGGCACCTTAAGGTTGTCAGCCTCATGTTCTTTCAGCCTGTCTTCTGAGGGAGGGGCATGCTTTGCTGTTACTCAGACAACCCCATTTGGCAGAGTTGCCTTGCTCCCTGCGGGGGGTGATGGGCTCAGTGCAAACTGGCTTTGGGGGGCTTTTGTTCTCTGGTGGCTTTCCCTGGCAGCTTTCTGTGTCTCTTCCAGGAGTCAGAGCGGAAGTGACCATATCAAATTCTCTGTTCTACAGAAAGCCCTCCAGGCCACACTGACTCGTTTTTGCCTCTTCTGCTAAAAACCAGTGTTCTGGGTTGTGCACCCCACAGCAGCACTCCCAACCCTCACTTCCAGGCTCAGACACACCTCTGCCCTTTGTGCTTCTAAAACTGCCAGCCTTCCCCGGTTCTCATGCGTATCCCCGCAGCTCCAGGTTTCAGTCCAGAGGGCTGCCCTAAAACCTGTCTCTGCCAGTCTGTGCCCGGTCCCCAGCATGGGAGGTTTTTGCACTTCCATGTTATTTCACCTGCCTGGTGCCAGCCCTTATGGAGGCTCCCTCCCCCTTCTGTTCATTTTCTGATATCTGCCTGCAGAATTGCGGCTCCTTGCTTCATACCTTGAAGCCAGCCTCCAGAGACAGTCTGTTGGTCTAGGTCCTGATACATCTTCTTACATCACCAGGTGATCTCATGGGTGTTCAGAGTGGTCTGATAGAAATCCAGCTCAATTCAGGGGACTGGTTGAAACAGGTAACCCTACTCATCTACCGTCTTGGCCCACTTCCCACTCAAGGGTCAACTGTTCTAAGTTAATAATGCTAAGGAAGACTTTTGTGTGAATTTATTAATCTACATAATATGGTATACAAGAGTTAGTTCCATTTTATAGATGAGGAGACAGGATTGGGGAGATTTACCAATTTCATCAAGATCACAGAGCTCTTAAATGCTAGAATCAAGATTCAAACTGAGTCCCACTCCACAGCATGTGTGCTGCCTTTCTGATAATTAGGCCAAAACAATAACCCTCCTAAAGAGAAAATTAATTTAACAGGTTACATTGAACTGGAAAACTAGACATGTGAGTGGAAGGGTAGGTATGGATTATCATTCCCAAACTCAAGATGAGATGCTCTCAAAGAGACCAGCGGGGGTGGAGGGGGATTTTAGTCAGAGGAAGAGGCTGATCTATCTCCAACAGCATGGAGTCCCTGCCCTACTCAGGCCAGCCACAGCCACCCAACCACCTCCACAGATGAAAGTAACTGGCACAGAGGGACGATACGGGGAACTGTAACATTTTCAGAAGAATTGTTATGTTTAACAAAAACCTCTCCGGGAGCAGCTAGGGCTAACAACCTCATTTTCTGCAAAATGAATCTGAGACACTTGCTCAATTATATCCCTGACCCACACTGTTGTGCTTCAGAGGATAAGGTAGGCTTGTGAGCTGCCCAAAGGTGGGGAAATGCCTGCTTATTTTAACAGAGTTCATGACCCTCTCTTAGCTCTACGGAGGCCCCAGTCCCCACCCTATCCATTCACAGCAGCCTGATTCACCAGTCTCACGGCCAGGCCTGGGTAATTCTCCGCAGAGAAGCACAGAGGTATATTTCTATCACTGACTCTCCATCTCTTAAAACATCACTCATCTGAATTTTACACATCCTGACTCGGAAAAGGATGAGTTTTGGTAGTGCGGATAAAGGCAACAGGGAGCTTTTGTTTATAAGGTGAATGTTTGGCTTCTACCCTATAGCAACAGTGGGCAGACATCACTCTCCAACGTAGTTCTAAATAATTAACTCATCTTCCCAGGATTATTCAACAGTGATCCATTTCCATAGTTAGCCAATTAGCACCAGGGAAAAAATAGGAAAAGCTACCATTTGTGGTATCCTTATCTTCTTCTAGGCACTGAGCTTCATGCTTTCTATATATTAATAACCCCCATAACAAAGCTCTGGGTATTGTCATCCCCAGAGAACAAAGTTCTTAGAGATGAGGAAACCTTCCCACGTTCTTTCACGAAGTGAATTCTTATCATCGGTGTAGACCCAAGACCCTCCTGACCCATCAAGATGCCACTTCATCTACCTCTTGATATAACTGACCCAACAGTAATAATAATACAAACAAGGACTCTTCTGTAAATAACCGCCATTCCAGTAGGATCAAACGCTAGGGAGAAGGCAGGGTACTGTGTCTGTTCAGAAGAAATATAAAGCAGGAAAAAGAATTAGGGCATTAATCAAATTTCAGCATTTGACGTTCTTCTTACAGAAATATCTTTATCACTCTTGATTTTCCCCACCCTCAACCTTGCCCCTTCTTAATATCCATTTCTGGTTCCTCCTCCTCTGCTAACCTTTAACTCTGTTGTCCACCCTCTTTTCTCTCCAAATTCCTTCTCTAGGTGATCTCATCCTCTTCCATGGCTTAAAATAAAGCTTTTGTACCGATGACTCATAAATCTCTATCTCCAGCTCTTAACACTCCCCTGGGCTGTAGATTTATATATCCAACTGCCTACTTGACATCGCCTCTTAGCTGTCTAATAGACATCTCAAATTTAGTATGTCCAAAATAAAATTCTTGATTTACTCCCAGCTGTCTTCCTTATCACAGTTGATGGTATCACCACCACCAAGTTTCTTGGGCCAAAAAACCTTTTTTTCATTCCTCCCAAACAATCTATCAGTAAATCTTGCCAACTCTTATCTCCAAAATACTTTCAAGATCCCACCACTGATCATGATCTCCATTGCTACAGCCCTACTCCCAAGCGACCAATATGTCACACTGGGCTGCAATGGGCTGTTTCTAGTCTTCCTCTGCCAGAGATCATTCTCCACACAGCAGCCAGCCAGAAAGATCTTTTTAAAGAATGAAACAGGTCAAATCGATCTACTGTTTAAAAGCCTCCAATGGTTTCATTGGGCTTAGAGTAAAACACAAATTTTTCCACATCACCAACAAAGCGATCCATGATACATGCCTTGCCAATCTCTCAGACATGACCATATACCTCTCTCCTCACCATTCGCCTTCTGCCCTCACTTTCTTCCTACCTTCCCAGCACACTCCTTCATGTCACTGGCCTTTGAAACTGTTATTCCTTGGCACAGAACATTCTTTCCACAGATCTTCTATGATTACCTCTTTCCCCTCTTCTGAGTCTTGGCTCTTATGTCCCCTCCTTAGAATAACTTTCATTGGCCATTCCAGCTAAAATGTCTTTCTCCATTCCCACCCACAAGTTCCCCTACATCCCATCACCTAGTTGTTTTTTTTTTTAAACATAAAAGCACTTATATTACATAGTAAGTGATATTTTGTGTTCACTATTTGTTTTCTGTCTCTGCCCCTCAGAATGTAAACTATAAGGAGAAAGCCTAGTCCAAAAGAAAGTGTCCCAGTCCATGAATGTCTAAGTTCAGTGGTGCAATAAAGAAGGTCAAGTTTCTATGGAGATTGAATGAAATACCCCCCAGTGATATCCATTCATGACTGAGCAATACTAGTTTCTGGAATCTCTTGACTCAGAGAATAATGTGTTCTGGCTAAAGAACACTTAGGTAGACTTTCAATTTTAAAGTAACATAGCAGCACTTTTATCCATAATCTCTTATGAGTTTGAACATACATTCTAGTCACATGGGACTAAATCATTTGATGACAATCAAATTAAAGGAACCTACAAAACTAAGGACTAGAGAGCCCTCCCATCCTCGTCAAACCAAAATAAGTACCTAGAATTGCAGTAATAATGTACCAAAAAGCTAGAGTGTGTGGCATTCGCTCAGTGCTCAGCTGGTAGGCAGCAAGGAATCTTTGGTTGTAGCCATAAAGATCATAATCTAGGCATAGATGACCTATTTTGTAAAACTGTCACCTGTTAACTTAATTTTGTAAAATTGTCACCTGATAACTTAAAAGGTACTGTACTTCTTGAACTTGTAGCTTTACAGGAAGTGATTTGGAAAGAGAACTTTTCTAGCAGGTGTTGATTGCTGCTGGTTGCCCTTGAGGAGATACAACAATCAACACAATGAGCTAAGAACAGACTTAAGGATTTGTAAGCAAGTACAGAAGAGAGATGGTCCAGAAAACTGGAGATTTGCAGGACTGGAAAGGACCATTGTTTCCTATCACTACTTGGTGGGAAACTGAAAGATCAGAACACAGTCTAGTGTCAAAGAATAAATTAAGGGTATGTTTTTCACACCCAGTGATAAACTTCTGAATGAGTTAAGATGGCACTTAGTTAGCCTTTCACTTGGACAAAACAGCCCAAAGAAAAAAGACTGACATTGTGGCTCTTCCAAAGAAGCCCAGTGGGCTGAATACACCGGCAGTTAAGACGAAACAGAGAGAAGGGTGTCTCAGGAAAGAACTGTGTATGTAGCTAGTGGCACAAGGAACTGACTAGAATCAACTATATCAAAGAAGCTGATTAAATTCTTGAGAAAGTTGTGCAGCCAAAGAAACTATGAGCCTTCTAAAAAGGTTTGTGATGGTTTTGTGTAGTCTAAAGACAGAAACCTTAACAACAGTTGGGCTTCTTAACAACAGTGTGAGCTTCTAAAATCAAGCTGAAGGCTAAGAAAGCTTCTTGACCTTGAAGGAGGACACATTCTACAATGTGCTTTCCAGAAGTAGCCAAGCCAAATAAAATTAAGGGAAAGGCCCCTCAAATGCAGAGTCCGAGGTCATTGGGGAACAAACAGCTGGAAAACCTCTTCCCAGAGGCCCAAAACCGGACCTAATTGAGAAGCTTTCTTCCCCAAAGGGGACTGGGACTTGCAGTTAGATTTCAGAACTGCTGTGAATCAGAGACTCCCCCTTTCCAAATGCGAATGTTGTAGACAGCTGGCCTCTACTCTACTCTCACAACTCATTGGCCTGGTCTAGTCACATGTCCCACCCACCCAAAAAGGAAAATATGGAAAAAAGGTTTGTACAGGCTTTTGGACAAGTACAGGAGAAAGAGATCATCTATTTTTTTCCCAGTTGGTTTGGAAATTTAAAAAAACCACGTCCAGACCATCAGCCATCACCCAGAAATCATGGACTCAGAATCTGATGCTCTGACTGAACAGGACTTTTGAGCAGTCTTCCCAGGGCCAGACCGTGAGCTCAACAGTGATGGCCATGAGTGGTAGCATCAGTGCTGCTTACTGAGTACTACTCGTTCTCTCATCCCCCACTGCATGGGAGGATTATAATACCTTATTCCCCCTTTAGGGTGGGGGGGACATGTGTAGACCTGGCCAATGAGTTGTGAGCAGAAGTGTCACCTTTTGCTTCCAGGTCAGAGCATTTAATTCCTGGTGCGAAAGCTTCCAAAGCTCTTTTCCATATGGCACAGTGATCAGCACTGGTTTTGATGCTCACTTCACTTGGGAGCCTGAAAAACCATGACAGGCAGAGTTTCCCTAGGGATTTACAACAGCCACACAGTGATATAGTTATCGTGGTAAGCCACTGTAATTTTAGAGTTTTTGTTGCTGTTTTAGAGGCAATGCCTAAGCCTCTAGTAAATGCCTCTCTCTGACAGACTTTAAAAATTCTTAATTTTATCATTTAATGACAATGGATTAAGACTCTGCACTGTTTTATGACCTACTTACAAAACAGTCTCATGCATCTTCTTGATACCACTTATATATTTTTCTGCAACATTATCATTTATGGCTGCCTAATAACCCACAGTAGGGATGTTAAGTAATTTTTACTCCATCCCATATTGGCAAACCTAAGTGAGTTGTTCTGAGCTTTCAGTATTATAAAGTAACCACATAATGTACATTCTTACAGATAAATCTTAATAGTAGGTTCATATAACTTCTAATTTTTATAATTAAAATCTGTGCATCAAAGCATATGCAAATTTTTAAGGAGCTTGGCATTTATTAATTTATTAATTTATTCAAGTTGAATTTTAGGCATTAGGGGCTGCGTAGTAATCAAGATACACAAAGCCTTTGCGGTGCATGTTGCCAAAATGCTTCCAGAGAGAATCGACAACGTCCTCTGACATACCCGATGACCAACAAAACACGAGTGCCCACCTTCCCACAGCCCTGAGCTACGGGAATATCTTCTTCCCATCATAAAATCGTCTATTCAGAATGTCCTTGCCCAGATTTGAGGATGACGAGAATGAGCAGAATACACTTGTCTATTTTCAGAAGAGTATGCCTCAAACACTAAAATGAACAGTCAACATTCTCTGTCAACGCAGGAGAAGGGACAAATCCCACACATTTGTGGTGCTTTAGTCCCCTTTACAGCACTTCTCTCATGTACCAGTTCTTTGTTCGTGTCTGTTTCCCTCGCCAGACTCTCATGTCCTTTACTAAGAATAAGGAAGAACGAATGGGTAAGGAAGGGTTAAGGCAGCCGGTTCCTCGCGACACATCTTCAGATAATCTCTTCCCAATGGACACTCTCTGGCTTCACTTTCTCAGCAACAACAAACAATGGATGCGCATGTTCTGCCTCTTTTCAGCCAACCCAGCTCCCTGAAAGGCAAGTCCGTCTTACACATAAAGGCAGAAACTGTTGGGCTGCTGAAAGAGCCTGGTCACAATTACTGGTCATCTTTTGCAGACTCATAAAATTGGAATTGGAGGAATAGCTGTAGGTTGGCATTATTTATGCGGATATAAATTTTCTACTTCCATTATAAGAAACCAGAAATCAAAAAGAAGTAGAATGCTGTAGGTTCTTTGTCCATACTAATTCCACAAGCACATGCAAAGGCAGGACAAGGAGATGCCGTGGAACAGAATTTGGGACACCAAATCTGTAGAAGTTAAAGCCTAAACCCAAAACTCCTGCCTGAAAAATTCATGGGCAAATTTGTATGATGGAGTTTTAGGCAGATTATTGCTTAAGCCTCTCGAGGGAGACTTTTGGGAACCGTATCAAAGGAATAGGATTCCAATACTTTATAAGAAAAATATTATTTTTCAATAAGATATAAAATATTTATTATATGCCAGTGATGGTATTCTGAGTGATTTGTAGGTATTACTGTGACAGCATAGTGTTTAAGGAGGCATTTCATCCTATATAAGCAATAATTTGAGCAGTATATCAAAACCTTAAAAAAAAATCCAAACCCCACTGGAGTAGAAACGGATTATTTCTGAAAATAAGTGTGTGCATATCTTTAACATTATTAGTTTTCATGGTTTTTTCTCCCTCAGCTATTCTCATTTAGATTTTTCCACCAAACTAGTAAATTTTGATCAGACATCAGGAAGTGGTGTACTATATAAAGATATGAAAAAAGAAACATGATACACGTACTACCATACTTATTTAATTTGCCAGAATGATTTTCTTTCCTATTGGGTTCCTTGCTGGGTCCTTGAGGGATACTTTGTCTTTCTCTAGAGTGGGAATGTGCTGTATAAATCTTCCAAAAATCTGGCTAACATTTTAGTCTCTTACTAATAGATGCAAATTTCTCCAGCAGGCATTCAACCTTTTTATATCAATGGCTCTCCCCTCACTGACCCAATCTCATCCCCCCAGCTTCCCCACAGAGGCTATCTGCTCCGGTCACGGTCACCTCCACCACTTTGCTGAAACTTGTCTGCCCTGTCTCTCTTTCCTTTCTCTTCTGCTCAATTCCCCTCCCTTTGCATTTTTCTCTCTTGCTGGTCACACCCAGAGTATCTTCTCTCCGCCATGTACGAGCCTAAGCTCTGGATTTCCTTTCAATCCAGTTCCACACTCACATCTAACCTTCCATCTTCCTTTCACCCGGCTCATTTTTGAATATTCTTCAAAGTCCCCCAAATCAGGCATGCCTAATATCCTACACTTGCTTACATGATGACTTGCAACAGTTTATTCTCTCACTTTGTGGGTGGGTAGATATGTCTGACCCAACTGGTATCAGTAGAAAACTTAATGGACTAGAAACTAGGGTCCTGGGCCCATCAGAAAATTATTTGAGTATTACAGTATGCAAATTACCTAACAACTGATTTTTTTTCCTTCTCTCTAAATAAGGATGTTGAATTACAGTAACATCCTCTTTAAAGTATCTTCACACCTAGAAGATTCTTCTTAGATTCATAGAACTTTTTTTCGCTTGTAGCTCCCATAACATCTACTAAAGAGCTGGACAAACACTAATTTAATAAATGTAAATTAATAAATTTAAAGTGACTTGGTGTATTGATAGTTGATTGTGTGGGAAGGTGAGTGAAAAGAAGTAGCTCTGTGATTTTATCAACTTTATAATCCCTCATTTCTCTGAACTAGCTAAAATAAAAATCATCAAATATTTAATTTTCTTTTTCTATATTGATCACATAATACTACTCTTTTTTTTCTCTCGTTTGCTTCCCAAATCGGCTCTAATAAAAGAAAACTCTCTGCCTCCCTTCAGAAAAGCCCTGTGGAATCTACCTGCTCTAATGAATATATTGAGTTCCTTTTACAACTTTAATTACTAAAAAAGAAAAGATCCAACTCAACACTGAGACATGTTATGATTTTTTTTTAAATGACTGGCTCTTATGAGATGAGATAATGTTCATAACCAAGACCTGAATTTGATTCTCATCTATAGTAACTCTGGCTGCTTCAATTTTGTGAAATAATTTTCATCAACAATTTGACAGAGAAAAGCAAAAGAAAATGATTTTGTGTCTTCTAACAGCTGCAGATTTGTGAGCAGAGAGCAAATGACAGGCATATATTTGGATCAAAGTGTGAAGATGTACTTAATTCTCTTCCAACACTCATTCTCAGTCCCAATTTTGAGATATAAGAATTAATTCCCATGCATAGAAACCAGATTCAGAGTTCCCTGTGAATCACTGCTTTAAATTTCTAGGCAAAAACTGCCTGTGGAAAGACTGTATGGGAAGAACCTACAGGAAAATTACATCTAGGAATTCTTTCTCGAAGATCAGGCTCTCTTGCAAAAGGACAGGAATATGGCTTTCCCAGGAGTCTCTTCTTTGTTGGTTCTGAGTCCCCATCACCGCTGTCCCTAGTTTCCAGATTCCATTTTACAAACCAGTAGAGCATACAGCTTCTTATCAGGGTGACCAGTCACATGGGACAGCAAAGGTTATGAACCAAACATTTTTTTTTTTTAATTTATTTGACAGAGAGAGACTGAGATCACGAGTAGGCAGAGCAGCAGGCAGAGGGAGAGGGAGAAACAGGCTTCCCACTGAGAAGGGAGCCAGATGGGGAGCTCCATCCCAGGACCCTGGGATCATAACCTGAGCCTAAGGCAGAAGCTTAACCAACTGAACCAACTGAGCCACCAGGTGCCCCTTGTTGTGACCTAAACCCTAAACCCAAATGTCCAACCTGTGAGATAACTCGTCTCACTTACACAACTCTCCATCCCGTTTAAGGCATAGTTAAAATATCTCTATCCACTCCCAAATCAAGATATTCCATGACGACAGAAGTGGGGGCCACATATTTTAAAGAGAGTTCCCATTTTAATTGTTGTATGAGATTACTACCCAAATACACACCTACTTATCAGGGTATTTCTCAGTTTCTAGTTCCAGTCATATGCTCATCAAAGCTGTGGGTCATAATTTCAGTGATGATCCTGGCAATACAATGCTAAAAACTGTATTCACTCAATATTCAATAGATAGATATTTATTCAATCAACAAACATTTACTGTGTGCCAGGTATCATGCAATGATTTGGAGAGAGAATGACTGCATAAAATGTGGTATCAGCCTTTTCCAGAAGTCAGCAAACTCTGTAAAGGGAAAAGTAGCAAATATTTTAGGCTTCGGGGCCACACAGTCTCTACCATAACTGCTCAACTTTGCTGCTGTAATGGGAAAGAGTTGTAGATAATGTCAAGGAATGAGCTGGCTGTGTTCCAATAAAACTTTATTTACACAAACAGGTAGACTAGATTTGGCCCACTGGCCAGTTTGCTGGACCTGCTCTAGTTGTTTCCAGTCTAGACCACTAGCATCTAAAAAGAATGACGGGAGACACAAATGTGAGCCATAAATATACTTTTAAGTTTTCCAGTAGGCACATTCTAGGAAGTAAAAGGCAATAGGTGAATTTAATTTTAATAATATATTTAATTGGACTTGGTATTTATAAAATATTATTTCAACGTGTAACCAGTATTTAAAAATTACTAAGTAATTTGTACTTTTTATACTAGTTCATTGAAATATGGCATTTTATACTTCACAGAACATCTCAATTCATCCTAGCCACATTTCAAGTACCTGATAGCTACTACGGGTGGTCACGGCCACTATGTAGGATAGCCCGGGTCTCGACATACGAGTAAACAGGTAATGGAGAGAGAGAAGCACAAAATACGAGGAGGGAACACGAAGGAGGAAAATCCAACTTCGTCTCCCCAACAGCTGTGGCTGGGCATCACAGAGAGATTCTTCCAAAGAGAAGCATCCTACAGTATGAAAAGGAGTATTATCGGTGAGGATACAGGAGAGAGGAGAATGCTGGGCAGAGAGAAAGACCTGGAGCGAGGGCAAGGTGCAGCTTCTTCAGAGAACTGAGAGCAGCTCACGGTGCACCACGCCGGTGGAAGAAGCTGACCACAGGCTCAGTCAGTGGCCGTGGGAACAGAGGGCAGCGCCTTAGATGCGAGAGGTATTGATGAGACAGTATTGACAGAAATCGGAGATGGATTGGACATGAGGGATGAGAAAGAAGGATGAGGAAAGGATGAGGTGGAAGGCTTGGGCTTGGACACAATGCAAAGGCAGAGCGGACGTTTGTCACGATGGGATGCCCGGGAGTAGGAGCAGCTTTGGGGAGAGACGAATGGTTTAGCCTTGAACACGCTGGGCTCAGAGACCTCGGGGAACATACCCAGTCATGGCAGATACACACCGGCAGCACCCCACACAGAAGATGCCTTCACACTCAGGAAAACCCTTCATGTCCGCAGCTGCCCTCATTCTGGGATCGCAAGTCTCTCTCTCCCCTCCCTGCAACCGAGGTTTTCTCTAGCGGTTCTGCCGCCAAGGAAAGGGCCTAAAAACTGTGATTCCGTCTGTCCGGAAGGCGGGCTCTCTGTTCTCTCTAACTAGTCAGCACCTGTTTGCAGGTCCCAACTCCAAGGTCACTTCTCAGAGAGACATCTCAGATCCCCCCAGAGGAGGTCAGATCGCCTTGCTCTCTGTTCCACATTTCTTTCTCCCCACTGGTACTTCCCATATGTGTAATTTTGCATCTACTTGATCAATGACTTTCTACCTTGAAGGTAATGATTATTTGGCAAGAGCGGTGTCTACTCTTGCTCCGCATTGTAATACTGGCCCCTACCTCTTAACTTGGTACTTAATAGATGCTCTGCATGTATATGTTGAATGAGTGACTACAGTATTAAAAGTCACTGTTGAAAGCCAAAATTATCTAGAAAGGATCACGAGCCTTCACATGAATCAGTACAACAGATTCCAATATCATCCACCAACACAAGGAGGCAAGAAGTGTTAACCTCTTCTAATTTTCCGTATAATTTAACTGAACTTTTTTTTTCTTTCAAGATTTTACTTAAATTCAAGTTCATTAACATATAGTGTAGTATCCATTTCAGGGGTGGAATTCAGTGATCCATCACTAGCATATACCACCCAGCGTTCATTACAAGGGGCCTCCTTGATGCCCATCACCGTTTTCCCCACCCCCCAACCACCTCCCCTCCAGCAACCCTCAAGGCAGTAGAAATGTAACCCCAGGCATTTCCCAACCTTGCTAGAGCAATTCCCTGCGCAGGAAGCCTTTTCTAACTAGGGTGGGTTATGCCAAGAGTCCTATCCCCTCCTTTGAGGGCACAGGCTTTTATAAACGACAGCCAGAAAAACTGACTTTTCTGCTCAATGTCCTATAATATCCAGTTCTTTAGGCCATGTGTGTACAAAGCTTCAGCTGCAGGAATGGAGGCTGGGGGCAGAAGGGAGAGGGAAGGTGGGGGAGGGGGTGGGTGGGGGAGGGGTGAGACGGGACAATAATTTCAAAATGTTATCCTATCACATTGGAGACATTTGTTAACAAAATGTTATCCTATTACAAACTGGAGACATTTCCGCTGCAGCTAGCAACATTCACAGCTGCAAGAAATGTGAAGCAAGAACATGAAGTACCTCCCGGGGAGGGTCTAACTACTGAACAGAACAGCATCTTGTCTTACTCATTCACACAGCCCTCACAGAAGGTAGCGCAGCTTGGCGTTCAGTCAGCCCTTGGTGTGCAGTTCCCAGAGTACACAGCATCCTAAGTTTCTCCTTTACCGCTACTCATTAAATGCCCGTTGGACCACCATCCCTGCCTCGGGCTCTTTGTTTCTATCCAGCATGGACACTGAACCAGGGATGTCGCGCTAAGCAGTGTCACCGGCACCTACCAGAAGGCCTGGTGAAAACAGATGCTGGGTAAATGTTTACTGAACAAAGAAGTATGTTGAACAGGAAAAGGGCAGATGAAAATTGTGCAGAGCCAAAATAGTCCTAGCCTTCGAGTCCCAGCTCAAAGCCTTTGTTGTATTAGCGGTTTCTTCTAGAGAACTAGAAGGAAGTCCCCTAGAACAGTCCCCTTCAGAGAGTTTTCACTGCTGCCTCTGATTCCTCCAAATACCTTGGTTAGCTCTCCTGGAGCATTTATTTAGAAGCAATATACACAGTGGTTAAGGGGACGAGCCCGGGAACGCCTGGGTGGCTCAGTGAGACCAAGTTCTACATCGGGCTCCTTGCTCTGTGGAGAGCCTGCTTCTCTCTCCCCCTCTGCCTGCCACTCTGCCTGCTTGTGCTCTGTCCAATAAATAAATAAAATCTTTTTAAAAAGGGAGGGGGTGGGGAGTATGAGCCCTGGAACCAGAATGCTGTCAGGTAGACACCAACTAAGTCCTCTACAAGCTGTGGTCCCGCTGGCAAATTTCTTAAGGTTCCGGAGTCCTGCTTACACAATGAAGAAAATTGCCCCATCAGTTTCAGAGGGGCTGTTGTAAGGATTAATGAGATAATACACCAGAAGGTTTGTTCGGTAGCCAACACAGCATGAGCACGAAAAAATTATGCATCATATCTATCGCTCTCCACTTTTATGATGACTTAGAAACTGCTATGTTTCTCGAACACATACCAGGGGCATGGTGGAAGGCATTTTATGTGGGTTTTCACAAGGAAGCCATAGTTGGTCTTAGCGGCTGTTATTTTCCCTATCTACCATTAGGAGGGTGATGCTCAAAGGGGTTACATAAATCATGTGAGGTCACATACTAATCATCAGATTTACTGTCATTTGAGTCCAGGTGATGATACAGCAGCCCCACTCCCTGACTCCACGGAGGTAATGCTGGGTTATAAATTCCGTCGAAGGCAAGGATTTCATCTGATCTATCTCTGTATCCCCCAAAGCATCTAGCTTAATGCCTCATGTGCAGACAGTGGGTAAGTATTTATTAACTGAGTAAACATGGAGGGAAGGAACTCCGAAGTCAAATTTCATCAAGGTCAACATTTTCTCCTGGCCTTGGCTCTGCAGGAATTGTCACTTGCATTTCGAACAGAGTCCTCTCTGCATGTGAACAGCACCCACGCCAATGGGCACATTAAAACGAGCAGGGTTCCCCTAACTGTCATGTGACTAGGTCCTTCTACAACCAAATCCATCTGTATGTGCTCTGGGTTCATCAAATGTGTAGTATCCTAAAAAGTCTGCATTTACACCACGTCAGCCCCACAGCAACACAATTCATTAATGCCATCTACACGTGTGAAATTTTAAAAAACATTTATGATGACTGCAGTGGGCGGCCTCAGAAAACACCAACGGCAACCACTACACAGAACGAGGCCCTGAGAATACATCCAGCTTCAGACACAAAACAGACGGGCCGCCGGCCGTGAGCCACCAGCTCTGGAGAGAGGACTTAAAAACGACGGAGTCTGAGTTCCCAGGATCACAAAAATGCTAGAGTGGCAGTTCTCAGAGTTGGGTCCGTGGACCGTCACCATCAGTACCACGTGGGAACTGCACAGAAATGCAGATTCTCAGGTCCCAGCCAGACCTTCCGAATCAGAAACTCGGATGCAGGGCTCAACGATCTGGGTTTGCTGACACTAACGGCGACCCTAATTAGCGTTCAAGTTTGGTAAGTGCTTATCTAGAGCACAGATCTGCCCAGTACACATCCGATTTTAGAGATATGAGTTAGGAGGTACGTGATTTCTCCAAGATCACACGGCTAGTCGGTAAAGACCGGAACATCTATCTCCTGGCGCACACTAACGAAAGCTGGAAGAGGGGAAGGCAGGTGCAGTCCAAGTCCCATTTATATCTGAAGATCCTGTTCCTTTGTTTTTATTTCAGCACAGCTGACACACACTGTTACATTAGTTTCCGGTGTACAACTTCGTGATCCCGCAAGTCCACAGGTTATGCCGTGCTACTAGAAGTCTGAATCTCCCACTCCCCTTCACCCATTTTGCCCATTCCCCTCCTCCCTTCAGGCAACCATTGGTTTGTTCTCTGTATTCATAGGGCTGATTCTGCTTTTTGTCTGAGTGTTCGTTTGTTTTTTCAGATTCCACATAGGAGTTAAGTCATATGCAACACACGGGCTGCAATTCCGCTCCTAGCTATATACATAAGAGAATTAAAACAGTGTTCAAACAGAAACTTATACCTGAGTATTAATAGCAACATTATTTATAGTAGTCAAAAGGTGAGGGGTGCCTGGATGGCTAAAATCTTTTCAAAAAAAGAAAGAAAGAAAGAAAGAAAGAAAGAAAGAAAGAAAGCCAACAGGTGGAAATAACCCACATGTCCATCACTGGATGAATGGACAAATGCCGCATCCATAGGATGGAAAATCATTCAGCCATTAAAAAGCGCTGATACACACTATACAACATGAACAAACCTGGAAAACATCATGTTAAGCAAAAGAGGCCAGATGCAAAAGGTGACATATTGCACGATTCCATCTATATATGACGTATCCAGAGTAAGCATCATTACAGAGGCAGAAAGCAGATGAGTGGCTGCTTCGGGCAAGGGGGAGGATTAAGAGGTAGGACAGTGAGAGCTAAAGGGCCCAGGGCTTCTCTTTACAGTGATGAAAATGTTCTAAAATTGACTGTCATGACGGTTTGCATACATCTGTACATAGACTAAAGTTCACTGAATTATACACTGTCAAGGAGGAACTGGATGGCATGTGAATATCTCAAGAACATTATCACAAAATATAAATTTTAAAAATGAAAATAAACAAGTCGACGAAGACTGTGAGAGCATTCATGGGTGAAGACTGCAGGCACGGGCTCCGAGAAGCATTAGGTCTGTGGCTGGAAGTCCTGAAGTGAGCAGTTAAGCCAGTATTCTTTACTGCAGAACATTTAATAAGAAGATAAATAATATTAGCCTTCCAGAGGATAACAGTATGTAGCAATTTCCAAAACTGTTGGACCACAAACTCTGTACTGGGAAATGCTGATCTATATAATGTCCAAATGGTACACCATTTTTCTTATGTGACTGACTGTTCATTGTTTAAATGCCAGTCCAACTGGTCAGACTCACAGGTGCTTAATTTGCAGCCCATGGGTCCGTAAATGGTCACTGGCTCTCAGGGATCTGTAAAGCCCCTGAAATTACAAGCAACATTTTATGAATATGTGCAAATGCAATTTTTGCTGGAGCGTTTCCAGAGATTTTTTATTATATTTTCTAAGGCATCGACAGCTTATTCAATCACTACATATGCTGGCTCCAGGAAGATGCAGCCAATGCAATCTGGGCTTTCCCTTTAGCTTAGGTTCTCCAGATTTCTCACGGACGCTATTACAAAATTCCCCTGATTGCTAATTCCACTTTGCTTCCAGTCTCTCTCCAGCCCACACTCCGATTTTCTTCAACTCCAAACCTATTAACATCCATGCTTAAAACCACTGCCTACCAATTCAAGTGCAAATGCTTCAGACCTCCACAATGGCCCTCTGCCTGTCTGGCTCCTGCCTCTGACTTTCACTCCTTCCTGCATCCCAGGGTCAGACAACTAGTTTCCCCAAAGACACACTCACCCCCACCAACTCCACATGTGGCTCTACAGGATTCTGTTTCCTTTTTTAGGCTTTCTTTATACCCTTCCTAAAACCTTCTTCCCCAGTAAGTCATCTTGAGTCCCCTGATAGTCACTACTTTCCCCTCTCATCCTGTCCCCAAAGCAAACGCTAATCATCCTCAAAATATATATATAGTCACGACTGGTATGTTTACCCCGTACTTCTGTGCTTTAACACAGCAGCCGTTATGACTCTTGTTTTTAATTTGTCACTGGATCCTTCTGCTAGGTCACCCCCATTCAGGGCTGTCACCAGGAAAGCAATACTGACCAATCATATGTTTTAACATAAAATGATCAGATATTGTTGGGGGGGGGGGAACGTTCCTTTCTGTTCAGAAACAAATTCTTATCCACTTAGAAATCAAAAGATCTTTAGATGTTTTGTGCGATTTTGTTTGTATTATAACAGACCGCCTTTGACAAGGGCTGGGGAATGGCAAAAGCCAACAGGAATCACAGGGATACAGAAACACCCAGCCCGCTAGCATGTACAGGCAGAAGCTTCCAGGCAAGCTTATTTCTGACATGAAAGAATACAATTAAGGCAGATCAATAAAACAACAAAGATTCTCTCTTTCTCTTTGTTCATCTTTTTCCTGGTAATGAAGAACCATCATGTATATTTTCAGAAGTCATAAATCAAAAATAATCATTTTTGTTTTTAATATATTAATCAACCTCCTGTATTCGTCATTCCCTATTCCCCCTTTCTTCCTTGAGTAGAAATGCCTTTATTTGAATAAAGGAAAAGAATAAAAACAAGATGTAGGGGGTGGGGTATAGGAGGCCAAAAGACGTATTACATTGTTGGAAAATTCTAAAATGCAAAATTCCAGACCAAGTGGGAATTTCCCAGGAAGAAGAACAGAGGATTAGAGCCCTATTTATAGACTTTCTAGGATGCCTCCCTTCAAAGAGACTGGCAGGGCCCAGCTAAAGTGAGATATATGTCTCCTCCTCCTCCTCCCAACCCAGGCTTTGAAGCAGCCTGCTTCAGCCACAGATCCATGGTCAAAATCACAGTAGAGTTTGGGTTGGGACAGAGTAGTAGGCATCCAAGACCATGGAGACCGCACCGAAAGAGCTCAGAGTCAGCTCTGTCTATGCTGGGTGTGTGGGGAGGTTTGCAACTAGGAGGCTAACATCCCCCGATGGTCTCAGATCCCTTTTTTTCATTCCAACCAAAAAAGAGGATTTTAAACAAACCCACTGGCTCTGGCTCTACTAACAAAACCAAAATGGTTTTTGAAATAAACTAGGCACAGAACTTTGTGCTTCCACACTGGGGGGAAAAAAGTCTATCTTATCCATCAATTCACACACTTACAAAAGATAATACGGGGGCACCTGAGTGGCTCAGTCGGTTAAGCATCTGCCTTTAGCTTCAGGTCACGATCTTAGGACCCTGGGATTAAGCCCCATGTTTGGCTCCCTGCCCAGCGGGATGCCTACTTTTGCTTTTCCCTCCCCCTCCACCTCTCTCCACCCATGTTCTCTCTTGCATAAATATATAAATAAAATCTTAAAAAAAAAAAAAAAAAAAGATGATCTGGGTTTACTCTTTTCCTTTCCTGTCCCTTCCTTGTCTCATTAGTTAGTGACTGATTTCAACTGGCAGAGACTGGCAAATGCAAACCGAGTAACTACCAAGTAAATACAGGTGTTTAACCACTGCCTCTCCAAGGATTTTTGTTTTTTAAGATTTTATTTATTTATTTGACAGAGAGAGATCACAAGTAGGCAGAGAGTCAGGCAGAGAGAAGGGGGGAAGCAGGCTCCCTGCCGAGCAGAGAGCCAGATGTAGGGCTCGATCCCAGGACCCTGAGATCATGACCTGAGAGAGGCTTAACCCACTGAGCCACCCAGGTGCCCCCCACCTCTCTAAAGATTTATGCTGAAGCATCCCCACTTCCATTCTAAGAGTCTAAGAATTAAGTCTTCTTTTCTCAATACATTTCGCTTCTTCCTGAGATAAATTTTTCCAGCAAACTCAGCTTATGTACAAACGAAAAGAGGGATCTATTGAGGATAGTTGGATTCTAGTCTCTGAAAATTCTTCTGTCCTATTTTGGATGAGTCGCTCCCCTACCCACCTGCCTTAGCTACTCTTGCTACAAAATGGGAATAATGTCTTGCTCTCCTCATTACGTCTAGCGTCTGCTGTTAAGTTATGTGACTCTATAACTCAGTAAATATGAAACGATGCTAACAATTTGCATCATATCCTTCAAAAGCACCTTGAGTGCTGAGGATGAATCCAATAAATAAACTGTAATAAGTTCGATCCCTAGGAGAACCATTTAATGGAAGAGTAACTGAGATGCTCCCAAGTTAATTACTACCAATCAGAAAAGGTGCGAGAGATGATTTGCTTCTTTCCCAACTTCAATTTGAGGGATTGATTTTATGGTTTCTCAGGTCTCTTTCACCGTTGAAATCCCACAAAATAAATGGATAATCAATAAAAGAAAAATCTGCTGTTGCTTAAGCTTGGGTTGCTGTTCCCTCCAACTTTTTTTTTTCCTCCCAAAATAAGTGTTGCCATCATGGTAAACACACCTTAGATTCTGTTCTGATTAAAAATCTAGATGCAAAGTATTCCTTTTTTGATACAAATATGTGTGGGTAACAAGATTCATTACCATGGCCTTGTGCATGTGTGATACACTATCCCGGAACACTGGAAAACCCCACATACAAATATTAAAACAGAAGACCTACATGAAATGTACACTTATTTTCATTGGAGCTTATCTACTTGGTAAGCCATTTGATCTAGCATCTCATTCTGTTACCATGCCTGAAATCTGACTGATTTGCTGCCTTAGGAACTACTATTAAGTTGTAATATTGCAAAAATCATATTTTATTATAATATAAAAAATACGTTCTGGACCACATAATGGCAGACTTAGCGACAGAGAGTAAAGCCTCGTTAATCAGGACAGTTGGGTAATGAGGTGGTCCACTGTGATTTGTCCTGATAACTGAGACTGATTCCCTCCTCATGCCAAAAAGTTTGATCCGAACTAATTTTGATGGAAAGATTTCTCAAACGTATGACACAATTTCCAGCTGAATTAAATATATACAAAAGCTATTAACATATTCTTAATGATAAATTTAGCACATGGCTATTAGCCACTGCCCAGGGCAACATCGCAGAGGGCGGCGTGGGAGAGGAAGGCTTGCTTGCTCCTTTGCTGTGAAATGTCAGCTTGTTCTGCCTTCAGAGTCAGGTCTAAGAAAGCCTTTTTATATCTTTTCTCACTATCAGTTTTCCTTTTACCAGTTTTCAATGCACTTGCCCCAAGCCATTCTTCATTCCTTTAAATTCTTGTTTTTTATTTGTAGAAAGCTCCACAACAATGCCTTGTGAGGAGTCATTTCCATTTTTGCCTATAAGCTCAAGGGGGGTGGGTGCACAATTAGGAATCAGTAATGAGGGCTCCCAGTGCAGCCTCGCAGCAGATGCTGCGGCCGCCTGGTTCTCTACCAGGACCCGGAGTGCAACACTGCCGAGAGCCTTCCATAAGGGCATCTCCCTTACTCTGTCTCCTATTTTTATCTCATTATTCCACCCTGCTGGTATGCCCTTAACTAGATTATAAAGCATTTGAGGGCAGGAAACTTATCGTATTGTTCCTACAATCTGCCATACTACTTAATACAGTGCTGAGCACATAAACAGTTCTCGTGATTTGGCTATGCTGTGCCTTCCCCCAGAAACCTGGAGAAATCCACCTCTCAATGTTAATACCATATGATACTTAGAGTTTCTGTCATTTCGCATTATTTGCGCCAAACTCTCCCTTCAAAAAATCTAACTGACTTGCCCTAGGCATTATTATAAATAAATTTAAAGACTCCTTGTTTAATTTGTGGCACAGATTGGAAACCAGCCTCCATTTTCGTTACTCTCTTTTCCCAATTCACAATTCTCTCTGAGATGATTGTTACTGGTCTGTGTCATTTGTAAGCATCATTTCCAGCTCTGCTGAAGCTCAGCCGTAGCCCTCATTTTTTTATACCTTGCATGTCCAATAACTCACTGATATTTCTTAAATTGTGCCGAAGTCAAACTTTCTTGGCCAAAGGATCTCTTTCCTTAGATGATGACTGTCAAAAGAATTTGAACAGAGACTGGTCTTCAGAAGCAAAATGCAAAGGCACTCTGTATCAATTTAAATGTATCTGACCCATCTCGGATATTTTTTCTGAAATTTTCATTTATCTCAATTATTTTCTCCTTGCTAAAGTCACTTCAGGAAATCATCTTCCTCATGGCTTCAATTTTTTCAGCCTCGGGTTCCTGATTTGCCCAGGATGTGGAAGTACATGCTCTCTTGGCCACATCACACAAACGTCTTGCCTCAGTCTATAATGTTTTGATCACTTCTGAAAACATTCTCTAAACCTGCAAGGTGTCTGTCCATGCCACTTGTCTAGAGATGCTTGGAAAGCGGAGTCGGCGATCTAACCACAACATGCTAACATCAAGCACTGGTTATCATTCTGCACGGGTCCAGGGACTTGTAGAGTGACACAGTCTTACATGTATTACCTAAGACCAAATCCTCCTGGGAAGGTGAGCTCAGACTCTCATTCCACCACAGTAATTCACTCAGCATCTCCTTTAGCATGCCCTTCTTCTCTCAAAGCTAAATTTTTTAAACACCATCTCATTTAGTTGCAAAAGTCACTTTTGTGCTCACTGCAAATATCCATTTTCTTCACGACGCTCTTTAAAACTCCAGAATGACTACAGCCTATCCTGATTCCTAAGCCATACTCTCTGTAAATAGAACATGGAAATAACACAATATAGTCTCACAGCTGGCTGAATGTATTTTTACAATAAAATATATGTACTCAAGAGTGAGTAAAAATAGACATGTACCTCTGAGAGAGAAATAATAAAATACTCATGTGCTCACCAAAGCTTTGAGATACTCAGCATTATAACCCCATTAGTACTGAGAGACCATGCCCAATATTTCCCTTCCTCCCTCCAGAGAGAACAACCATTCTGAAGTTGATCTCTTTCTCTCTTGCCCCTTCTCCTTCTCATTTCCTATCAAAATACCAGCTACCGTTTTGTTTTTTTTTCCCCAGAAATTAACTTACCCCGAAATTCATAGGGAAATGAAAATGAGTCAGCAGAGGCAAAACAGCCTTGTAAAAGCACCACAAAATTACAGGACTCTCTTACTTCTCAATCTCAGAACATACTACAAAGCTACAATAACCAAGACTGTGTGGTGCCCGTGAAGGGTAGACAAACAGATCAATAGAATTCACAGTTCAGAAACTGACCTGTATACATTTATGGTCAATTTCTTTTCAACAAAGTTGCCAAGACTACCCAACGGGGCAGAACAGTCTTTTCAACAAATGAGGTTAAAACAACTGGAGTTCCATATGCAAGAGAATGAGGCTAAAATACCTAAATATAAAGGCTGAAACTGTACAACTCTTAGAGAAAAACAAACACTAAATCTTCAAGACTTTGGATTAGGCAATGGTTCTCAGATCTGACACCAAAAGCACAAGCAACAAAAGCAGAAATACATAAACTGGGCCTTGGTGGAGAGAGTGTGGGTTGGGTGGCTCTTCCCGCTGACAGGCGGCCCACTAACTCCAACTTGGCAGCTCCTCCGGGACTCAGAGGGCCTGGCTATCCCTGTCAGCGGTTCCTCTGGGAGTCAGAGGGCCCGGCCACCCCTTCTGCTCCTGCGGGAGCATCCTTCCAAGCTTCCCGGCTGTCCCCGGCCTGGGGCAGCTGCGGCCATGGCCTAGGGCACCCTGATGCCCACCCCGTTGGGGCAGGAACCGCTACCAAGTGTACCCGGCTACTGGCCCTCTAGCGGAGCTTCCAGCAGAACCCCAAGGAGCTCGTGGAATCTGTGGGTTTCTGACCAAGGGGCCCGGCCCCGGCCCCGAATCCCGGGAGCAGGCGCCGCTGGGCCGCCATCTACAACCACGCGGCGAGGCCTGCGGAGCGGCCTCCAGACGCTGCTCACCTGGCTGCTGCTGGCCCGGCGCCCAGGCGCGGGGAGTCCTCCTGGCACTTCGAGGCCACCGAGCTGTGCTTGGGCCCCAGGCGCACCACGCGAGGAGGACGCCAGCAGGCACGCGCGTTGGGCACGCAGCCCGGGATCTGGCGCCAGCGCCCTCGCCCAGGATGGGAGGCCGCGCCCTTCACGCCGGGCCGCGGCTGCTCAGGGTCCCGCGGCGCTCGCTGGTCCGCCGGCTGGTCCGCCTGCTGGTCCGCCGCAGGACGCCGCCCCAGGTGGTGCAGATCCGGCTCCCCACGGCGCCGCCAAGCTCCACGGGCGAGGCCCCCCGGGGCTGGCTGCTGGAGGCCGGAGCGCGCGCGGACCGCATGCACACGCAGCGCACGGCATGCTGCAGCTGTGCCGCCCAGAGGCCAAGTGCAACAGCAGACACTCGGCCAGGGCGTTGGGAGAGGAATCCTCTCTACCCCACCAGGCCCGCGGGGGAGGAGCCGCCCTGCCCTCCCCCACGGAAGATCACAGGGCTTGAAGCTGGGTTATTTGTAGGGGAAACCGCAAAGCCTCAGCCCGTGTGTCCTGAGCACCACCAGGATGGACCGAGGGACGCCCGCCCTCTCTCCAGCCTCCCCTGGGCAGGCCACCCCCTGGTAGCGGAGCCCAGAAGAGAGAGACTGGTTGGGCATGGTGCCTGGACCCAGCAGGGCCCCCACCCTTTGCCACATGGGTCCCCGAAGCAGTACAGCCCAAACGGGGACACCCCATGGCTCAGGACATGAAAACATCTTGAAGTTTGTAGCCCCTTTTCTTGATGTTTTTAAAATGCAATATTTTTATTTAATACTTGAGTTTACATATGTAGAACACTCTGCTTTTGGTTATTCTCATTTCTCATTGTGTAATGGTTCTTCTCTTAAGATTTTTCCCCCCATGTCTTTCCTTTTGTACTTTTGCTACTTGCTTACCTGGGGAAACGGTGGGGAGGCTTTCTCATTTTCTCTGGCTTCATGTGTGAGCCTCCAGCCAGAGTCTGTATATTACACTCAGGTTAAGGGTGTTGGGGCCAAGATTAGCTGCTTTTTGAGGCAGGACAGGGCCCTGGCAGTAAGTGCTGGGCACACAGGCCCCCATAAATCCATAAATGGTGTGCTCATTTAAAAAAAAAAAAAAAAAAAAAGGACTTCATCAAAAGTAAACATTTTTGTGCTGCCAATGATCCATCAATTAAGTAAGAATGGGAGAAATTATTTTTAAATCACATATCTTTATATGCCTAGTATCCAGAATATATAAAGAACTCTTATAACTCAATAATTAAAAAGACAACCCAGTTAAAATATGAATAAGCATTTTTACAAAAAAGATACACAAATTGGCCAAGAAGTACATGAAAAGATGCTCAACATAATTAGTCACTGGGGAAAAACCACGAGATACCACTTAACACTCCCAATGGCTATAATAGAAAAGATAGGAAGTAACAGGTGTTGGCGTCAATATGAAGACATTGGAACCCTCAGACACTGCTAATGGGAATGGAAAATGGTACAGCTGCTTTGAGAAACCGTTTGGCAGTTCCTCAAAAAAGTTAAATGTAGATTTACCATAAGACCGAGCAATTCTACTCCTCGGTATGTACCCAAGATAATTGGGTATATGTAAGTATAAACATATACATCCTTTACACCCATGTACACCCTTGAATATATGGAGGTATTAGCATATGTCCACAAAAAACTTGCAGATGAGAGTTTGGGAAAGCATTAGTCATTGTAGCGGGAAGGTTGAAACAATGTAAATAACCATCCACTGATGACTGGATAAGTAAGTGTGATATATCCCTACCATACAGTGGAGTATTTTTCCACCATAAGGAAGAGGAAGGTCTAGGGGCACCTGGGGGGCTCAGTGGGTTAAGCCTCTGCCTCCTTTCTCTCTGCCCGCCTCTCTGCCTACTTGTGATCTCTCTCTCTCTCTCTGTCAAATAAATAAATAAAATAAAAAATCTTTAAAAAGAAAGAGGAAGGTCTAATATATGTTATCACCTAGATTTTTTAAAAAGCATTGAAAACATTATGAAAAGCATTGAAAGCATTAGGCAAAATGAAAGCAGTCTCGAAAGGTTGTATTGTATGACCCCATTTATATGAAATGTCAAGAACAGGCAAACTTTTAGTGACAGGAAGTAGATTAGTGGTTGCCAGGGGCTGAGAGGAGGTAGACATGGGCAGTGATTGCCTATAGCTACAGGGTTTCTTTCAGCGGTGATGAAAATGTTATGGAATTAGCTAGTGATGATGGCGCACATGTCTGTGAATATAGTACGGAACACTTAAGGGAACGTGCACTTTAAAATGGTAAAATTAGGGGCGCCTGTGTGGCTAAGTGGGTTAAGCCTCTGCCTTCAGCTCAGGTCATGACCTCAGGGTCCTGGGATCGAGCCCCGCAACAGGCTCTCTGCTCAGCAGGGAGCCTGCTTCCTCCTCTCTCTTTGCCTACTGCTCTGACTACGTGATCTCTGTCAAATAAATAAATAAAACCTTTTTTTTTTTAAATGGTGAAATTAAAATGACCTGGGTGGCTTAGTTGGCCAAGCGTCTGCCTTTGGCTCAGGTCATGATCCCAGCATCCTGGGATCCAGCCCCGTAGCAGTCTCCCTGCTCAGCGGCGAGCCTGCTTCTCCCTCTACCCTCTGCTCCTGCTATTTATACTCCCTCTCTGACTATCTCTCTCTGTCATAAATAAATAAAATCTTAAAAAAAAAAATCTAGCCAAATCCGTTTGAGCCCTCATTATTTTTAAAGTTAACATTTAAGACTATACATTTTCCTATAAATACCCTTTAAGCTATTACCTACACATCTTGATAATTAGTAATTATTATACAGTTTGAAGTCCATTCTAATTTCCAACATTTTTTGCTCACTTGAGTTGTTTGAGAATGCATTTTTAGACTTTGAAGGATATAGCATTTTTTCCTCATTACTATTTATTCTAGATTTTTAACCTACTTCGGTTTGTCAGAGACTGTAATTTGCCCAATTCTATTTCAGTCAGCTACTTGATATGATGAGCTGTTGAGAATCTCAGTGGCTTGACCCACAGAAGTTTCCTCCTCACGTAAGGCAACTGGTCATTTGGGCTTTCCAGAGTGGCTCTCTTCTAAGCAACAACTTAGGGGGCCAGGCACTAGCCCTTGAGTAGCTTTGCCCACCACAGCCTCACTGGACACCCTGCCACACTGAGCCGGCTGATAAGTCAAGAGAGAAAATATGGCAGGATCACGTAGACTGTATGCCGGTGCCATAACCACAGTCACCTGCTTTCCTCTAACTGGAATGAATCCCATGTTCCCATCTAGATGCAAAGAAAAAATGTGGCGTCAGGAAGAGAAAGTACCATGAGTAAACATCTGGTTAGTCTTTGCCGTAGATGTCCATCTTCCGAAATCTGTTCAGAAGACTCTGTTTGTGGCTTACCTATGGTAAAATTTCACCAATCTTTGATGTTTGCTTGGAAACAATATGTATTCTGCAATTGTTGATTACAGTACTCTATAAATGTCTATCAAGTCCCATTCAAATCGTCAACACTCTTACTGATTTTCTTATGTGCTTGGTTGACAAATTGGGTCCCCAAAGCGCTATGTTCCTACTTGGATAGTGAAATAGTCATGTTCTCCTTGTAGTCTTATTAACTTTTGTTGTATATATTTGAGGCTGTTAAGTGCTACAAGTTTAGAATTATGACATCATCCTGGAAAATGGAATATTTTATTATTATTATGTGGTCATCTTTAGCTCTAGTAATTCTTATTTCCTTAAAGTGCGTTTTGTCAGTTATTGATATAATTATATCAGCTAGCTGGAATTATATATGTTTTCATCCAATACAGGAATTTTTTAAAAGATATTTTTATATTTGCTCTACCACTAATGTGTTATATTAAAATAATAATTTTGGGGTTTTAAAATTTTATAAGGTATTTTCAGATGTAGCCTTATATTTTTTTCATCAAAATACTTCATTCAAGAGCATCTGATGTTATTGTCAGTCTCTCATCTGAAGACTGTGAGCAGCTAACCAGCATACAATCATGTCCCCATCTCAAACGATCTCAAAGGACACCTCAGAACACTAACTTACTTAACATCATATAGAGAAACTTCTTAATTCATCAGCGGACTGATTCTAAGCAGAAATTAGAATTACACAGTCTTAAAACTAGGTTGAAATGTTTTCTCCTTCCTAGACACAGTTAAAATGTGATTTGACCTCGCTAGACATCAAAATGAGTCATTGATTTTTCACCAATACTTGCTTTGGACTTCTGTTCACTCTGCAAAATATAAACCTTCGTGATCAATAACCTCAATCCATCAGTTTGTTATTTTATCACAGTTCGCTGCCTGGCTCTTGCTGACCTGTGTTGTCCTTGCAATTTCAAGTATGGTGTCATTCCAGTGGCAACGGTACCTTTATCTCATAGACTTCATTGATCTATGCAGAACACCTTCCAATAGATCGGTAGGTATTCAATACCATTTGTTGAATTGAATCATCCTCCTTCGTCATGATTGCCAAATAGGAGTTTAATAATGACACAATCAAGAAATTTCTGTATGTGGCCCTGAATGCCCTAAAAGCTGGATTTGTTCCCAGTTTCAACCTTGCATGCCTTCAGCTCCATGCACTCGAAATGTCACTGCAATCTCATTCTTTATGATGTGCTAAGAATGTAGCCAAGAAAGACTGCTCACTTCTATAAAGTAAATCTAAGCCAAGGACATTAAATTCCATCTTTACCATTGAATACAGATTTCTATGAAAAGGACAATCCATTTTAAAAGCTGAATGGATAACCTCGAAGTAATTCATGACTGATTAATATTTAGGAATCCCCCCCAAAAAATCCAACACGAGAATATTCCCCAGATTTATTGAACTTTACTTTGATTAGGACTTGATTGAATTTCCATCCCCTCAATTCTTACCTTTCTTCGGCTCTGAACCAAGTCAATGGTATGTCACTGCCATGTTGAGCTCTGCGGTTCTGCCACCCTTATTGAAATGATCTATTTCCAAGGCAAGACTGCCAGCTTGAGATAGTCTTTTTCCTGCTGAGCCATTTGCAGTGATAGATGATACAAGGAACAGTAACACTTTCCAATTTGGCGTCTTTTAGGCATTAACTGGGTCTTTTATTCCACATCCTTTCAGCCCTACCCTTATTTTTCTTTGAGCTCATTGACTTCTAGACAAGAAAATGACACATTTCCTTAAGGAATTCCCGTTAGCAAGGACTTGATGTCATTTTTTAAAAGAACTTTTTAGAAAAGACAGAAGTGATTCTCAAACCTCATGTTCTTCCATTGGAAACAAGGAGGGAATTTTATTAAAATATATGAACAAGGATTTGTTTATCTAATAACAGAATGTATTAGGAAGAGAGAACCACCTGAAGCTTGAAATGGGGCATTTTACAAAAAGAGAGAATAATAAATTACAACATTTGCAATAATTTTAAGTAGAGCAGTGATGACTGCTGTTAATGACAATTATTTTCATTTCTTCCTTTCCATGCGCATGGCAGAATTGTACTTCCTGGCCCCCTTGTGCTTGGGTGGGAACATGGAGATAGTTTTGCCCAGTGAATTACCTGGGTGTGTTACTTGTGAGCTGGATCATACAACGTGAGACCTTCAAGATCTCTCCTCTGGATGGTAACTGGCAACGACTATCTTGGGGGTCTTATCCCCTGAGTTACCCCTACAGGGGGTCAACCTCTGCTAATTTGCAATAAGCAGACAACATGACCGAGAAATAGTCCCTCGTTACCTTAAGCTCTTGAAATCTGGAAGTTATCTGCCTACACTGCAGCATAAGTTACTCTCTGCTTTATGGCTAAGACATTATTTATGGAACTATTGCCAATAGGTAAGAATTACAAATAGGCCCAGAGTAGTGTTCAGATAAACTTAGAGATGAACCATCCCGACAGGCTTTTATGGATTTCTGACTTTTTGAGGTTGTTTATAAAATCTGACTTGGTGTTGATTGGACATTCTAGATGTGGGTAAACTAGGGACCTTTTTAACTTCTGAAAAGAAATGTAGTCAGTGGTTAAAAAGTAGGGACTTAGGAGCACGTGTTTTATTTCTGATGACATTCGTGTGAGCTCTTGATCTCTAACCTCATGAAGCCTCAGTTTGCTCCTCTGTAAAATGGACGTGATGGTGATACTGCCCCAATGTGACCGCTATGGGGAAAGCACCAGTAAAAACGCTATTATGTTTTTATAAGAGCGAAGGAGTGAAGTCTTGCTCCAGAACTGGACTTAGAGGAAGTGTTTAATAAGCAGTGGTTCTCCCCCTGTATTGAAGAGCTAATGACACGAGCTGAAACCACCTTACCAATACTGCAGAACATTACTCCACGTTACCACCTACCTACTTTTCTTCCCTTTTCTGTTTGCCCTGACTCTTTCTGATTCTACTTCATTTTTTGTGGGAAAAAACTCGCCTGAGGAGCAATCATTCCATGGCACTGGTGCCTAGTAAGTCATTGGTAGGAGAAGCATGGTAATAATAACAGTTCTGTCTCATCTCCTGAGCTGTTGTCTTGTGTACCTGGTCCTTGCTTATGTACTTCTCATGCATTTTCTCCTTACAGCAGCCTGGTAAGGCAGACATAATTTTGCCCTCATTTTGCAAATGAGAAGGTTGATGGTTGATATTTACCTAGGATCATGTAGCTACTAATTGATACAGCCAGAAGTTGGTGCAGGATGGTCTGAAGACTGAGCTCTTAACTGCCAAGTAGGGAAAGCATATACCAGGTTTGCCGCCAACAGTCTCTATTTATGTCTAGTATCTTGACATTCCATCTGGCTTAGCATGTGTCTCGGATTTTTTTTTTGTTTTTATAAAAGTATTATTATTAATAGTTGCATTTAAAAATGCTGAATTTGCTAGGATTTTGCTTTGGTCTCCTGCTTCTGCCAGTTCCATCTAGTCTATGTGTGGAACATGCATGCCGTAAAAGAGAGTTCAGAATTTAACACTTGGCTCTATTTGGCAAATGACCAGAGGTGACCTTTCTTTCTTCTCTTGACTCTTTCTAGCTGCAATGCAATAATATCTCCTTTTGAAGGAAACAATGTGATGTTGAACACTAGGGGCTTGGAAGGAGTGTTCAACAATGCAGTCCTTTCTAAGCAAAGGCAACACATGTGCAATTGGCACCATGGCCTCGGCTGCAGCTTGCAAGAGACGTGAGGCCACCAGAGCACCAGGCCACGGAGGTAGGGAAACTTGGGGAACTTCAGATTAGGTGTTTGTAAAATGTGTGGGAAATAAAGACTCAGAGTACTTTCACAGAATGTGTAGAGCATAGCTCCCACTACTTCAGTTTTAGAGTTTTGGGGCTTTTTAAAATATTTTATTTATTTACTTAGAGAGAGAGTGCACAAGTGGGAGAGACAGGTAGAGGGAGAAGCAGACTGCCCACTGAGCAGGAAACCCTGATGCAGGGCTCAATCCCAGGACCCCCAGGAGCACAACCTGAGCTAAAGGCAGACATTTAACTGATGGAGCCATCTAAGTGCCCCTGATTTTAGCAATTATTACATGCTCAAAATGCATAAATTTTTATTTATGGTATTGTTTGGTAACTTCTTAAAAACTTTTTAATAGGGCGCCTGGGTGGCTCAGTGGGTTAAGCCGCTGCCTTCCGCTCAGGTCATGATCTCAAGGTCCTGGGATCGAGCCCCGCATCAAGTTCTCTGCTCAGCAAGGAGCCTGCTTCCCTCTCTCTCTCTGCCTGCCTCTCTGTCTACTTGTGATCTCTCTCTGTCAAATAAATAAATAAAATATTAAAAAAAAACTTTTTAATAAATCTTTTCAGCAGCAATGACTTCTAAGAGGGAAGAGTTCATGTTTAATAAAAATTTAAGTACTGAGTTCTAGTTCTGAAGAAATTTTATGAACATATAACTTACACGAAACGTTTTCTGGTGTTTGACATCTAACTTGGGGGCCATACTGATATTCATGACCACATGAAAACAAGACATGGGCATCTATTTCAAATACTAGGAGTTATTTTGTGTAGGTATTCCTGAAAGTAACAATTTGATGAAACTTATCACTGAACCTATGATCAAATGAGGAAGTGAGCAAATAAAAAGATAAACCCTATGCTGGGTATAATATTTAAATTTGAAATTCTATACATGTACTTTGGAATGTCTCAATTTGTGTTAAGACTCTAGATGGAACTCTTATTGTTAATTGAATACATTTATATTCTGTAAATTTATACTGTTAATTTATACATTTATATTCTGTAAAAGTAAAAGTAAGAATGCCTATGATTTTGTAGCATTGGAGTCTGGAGAAATATACAGAAGATTCATAAAGGCATCTTAACCAAAGAACTTTGATTAAAATATTTTTCAGAGAAAGATATTCTAGGGGTGCCTGGGTGGCTCAGTGGGTTAAAGCCTCTGCCTTGGGCTCAGGTCATGATCCTTGGGTCCTGGGATGGTCCCTGCCCCACCCCGGCCACCACTGGGCTCTCTGCTCAGTAGGGAGCCTACTTCCTCTTCTCTCTCTGCCTGCTTCTCTGCCTACTTGTGATCTCTGCCTGTCAAATAAACAAATAAAACTCTTAAAAAAATAGAAAGATATTCTAAATGGAGGCAAAAAGAGTATATACCTGAAAATATTTGGGATGACATGTTTACACACTTTGATTTTTAAAATGAAGTTGAGAATATACTCCATTAGCAATTTTTCTCTTAGCTCACCAGGTACTTCTGTATCTAAAGAGAATGTTCTTAACTAAAAACATTATGGTCCATAGATGAGTCAATTAAATATGCTAATAATTTCAAATTTATTAGCCGTAAGTTATTCTTAGAAGAAGACTGTGAGCAATTTTGTGGAAAAAAAATTAAAATGAGACCATTTGAAAAAATACATTTTTGAGAGTACCAGAGACATTGGAAACAGATAATGTCAAGAAATTGATTAATATACATAAAGTACATCAAGCATAGTTATCCTGTTTACATTACTTTCAATGTTTCGTATAATCACATAATAACCAATGTAAAGTTAAGACATAATAACCAAGATAATAACCCAGGCCTTTTTAGGCTTAAATATAAATGGATATATGCTATGTTTTAGAAAGAATTTTATTTTTGAAAATGGTTTTTCCATAGAACTATTCTACAAATAAGGACATGTACTATAAAAACAAATATATTGATCAATAAGCAAATGTTTCAAAAAGCACAATTTTAATTTTGAAGCATCCCCTTTCAGTCTAACAATTTTAGTCTAACTCATCCCGAACAGGGAGTCCGTCTGCCACCCGAAAGAAGCATAGCCTGTGGGGTGTGGTGACCTCCTTTGTGTCCTTCCCAGCCCTCCGGATGTGGTAGGTCATCTTCATCTCAGGAACGTTGGTGAGCTGTTTTAAGTAAAGAATTGAACATAATCTTCTTGCTGCCTCTCCTCCTTTTAAAAGGAAGTGTCTTTCTTCTGGGTTCTTTTTGATTCGATGGTATCAAGGATTCCAGGACACGCAGTCACCTGAGAGTTATGGCTGATAAATGTCTTCATTGCCTCAAAGAAATGTTCTGGGGCTGTGACGCTCTCCAGTGTTGCCCGAATTCCAAACAGAACTACATGCCTTTGTGACTTTGAAGATTAATCTCTGTCACTCACAGCTCGTTGGCTTCCCCTGCTCATTTCTGCTATGTCTGCAGATGGTCTGGAGCTCTGTGCCAGAGTTATTTATCTACAAGTTCACTTCTCACATAGCTCCCTCTTTGAGCCATTCCAGGGAGAGTTAAATACCGAACAATTATGCAACTCTTCTGTCAACCCATGAGCCTTTGCGGCTCCCATCCAAAAGGGTGCCTCTCCAGTAATACCCTCTATTCCTGGAGGTTGCTGCTTATATCTCACAACTGAATGCAACAGGGACGTTGCCTTCAGGAAGGCTCTCCAACCAGAAAACCAAACATTTTGAAAATACACATGAACAACAAACTTTAAAGTTGGAAGCGTTCCTTACTACCCTTCCAGAGCTCCCTGCTGCTTTACTGAACATTTCTTCTAGAACCTGAGCCATGGAATTCACCAGTCCTCCATCTTTTTATTAATTTACAAGTCAGCAAACATTTCGACACTGAGGATCACAGCTTTGGAAGAAAGAGATAAGGCAGAAAGGAACTTGGAAAGATGGAAGAGGGGAACACAGTAATTGTGGTAGTAAGTCCTTTACATTCATTATTAATTTTTCCATCAACTCTATGAGTATTTTGATATCCTATTTTGCATATGAGGAACCTGAGCCTCAAAGCAATGAACTGACTTACACAAAGTCACATCCCAATAATGACACAACGAGGGACCTGAATCGAAGCAGTTTGTATTTAGAGCCTACAGCCATAAGCCCCTAAGCTGGATCTCTTCAACACTCGAGAGAGGAGGAGCAGAAGAAAAATATATAATGGGGAAAGGCAATGGGAAAGAGAAGACTTGTGTGAAGAAGAAAAATAGGAGATGATAGAAAGAGGAGTAAAAAAGGATAAAGGGGGAAACATGGGAGAAAGACTGAGGAAGAGGGACAGAACTGGGAGGATTGGGGGAGAGAGGGAGGGATTGGGAGCAAGAGAAAGGCAAACAGAGCTAGTGATAGTCCCAGAACCTTCTATGGCTCATAGCTTAAGTAATCTTTGCATACATTTAACAATATTAAAATAGCTACCATCTTTTTAAATAGTTATCTTTTTTCTTACATATTGTAAGAGTCTACTGCTGTTCATTTGCTAGTGGAAGCTTTAAGTATTAGAAGAATACTGGCTTTCAAATTAGTGAAGTTCATTTTCCTCTTCTAGAAACCAGGAACAAATACCCACCCACCTCATATCTCATAAATGAGGTACTGTAAGTAAAGCATTGGAAATTACAAGTCAACCTCCTTTGCACTAAGTACCATCATTTTAGTCGAGCAACTAAGGTGTAAAAATGGATAATTGGACAAAGGAAGAGGAAGAAATAGTAATACAAATACATCATGCACTTGCTATGGGCCTAAGAACAGTGTGTACTACCATGATGTACTCAGGAAGTTTAAGGTCTCTTCCTCTCTTCTCTGAAGTGAAAGCAAGCACTGGTGGTTATTTCCAGGACCCCTAAGCCTCAGACAAGGAGTGGAATATAAAGTAGCACCATGAGAATAGGCTCTGAACAATAATGGGTTTAATTGCCACTCCACCATCAAGTTCATTATCCTCAATGCACACTCAGATTCATTTTCTACTTTGTGCCAACCTCTCTCTACTGCATCTCTGGGCTCCTTCACCTTCTGACTTTACTTAGATCTGGACTTTGGGAGGTACACGCTCTCCCCTTTACCCCATTCCTTCCAGCCAGCCTAGACATGGTTGGTTTGGGCAGTAAAGGACATCCTCTCCTTAAAGAGAGAGCTCACATCTGAGGATCTCTCCCACACACCTGTTTTTGCTGTTTCAGGGACACTGTTTTGAAGATGGTAAAGGATTCCAATTTTTTCTTATCTTTGAAGACCTTGAAACCATCCTTTACTTTTCCATAATCCTACCCTCACCTCTGTAATCTTTCCTTTCATTGAGCTGTCTTCAATTATCTTTTAGAATCTGCCATCTGTTTCCATCAAGACTTTTTCCAATAGACTTGTACTTAGAAGTGATCTTAGATAAGTTTCCTAGCAGTATAAGCCTCATTTTCATCCATAAAATGGGCATGTTGTAATTCAGAGGGATGTCATAAGATTAATGAAATTGCATGTTCCTTGGTGCCTAATACCTCATCACATATATAAACAGTCCTTGTTATTATGCACAGTCTATGCAGGAAATATGAATGCAAATAAGATCAGAACATAAATACAAGTCTTCTCAACACACACACACACACACACACACACACACACACACACACACACACATCTCTTTGCTCCAGGAAGTTCTATGTAATATCCATAATCTAAGCAATTATCTTAGTTTTAAGATCTCTGGTTGTTCCAGACACATTCCACTTCAAATGGGTCTAGGATTCTCAGCATTTTCAATGAGTCTGTGAAACTCAGAGTATAAAGGAGGAAAGGATACAGGTATCTGAGGAAGCAGTTTGCCTGAAAGACAAAAACACTGGTCCTTTATCCAACAAGACTGAGACAAATACAAACCCTAGCAGATTCTTTCAGAGCCCAAGGATCCCCAAATCCCTACTTTAAATTTAAGGAATCAATCCCAATAGTATCCCAATAGTAAATTGGCCTAATACCTCCAATTATCGCATCCGTTAGATATATCAGATATAAAAACACCCCACTGCTCTATCATTGTTCTGTGTCTGGAGATTGCAAATAGGTTTCTTTTTAAGTTCCGACTTGAATCAATTGGCAGTGGTTGCCTGGAGTGCTGGGTGGAGAAAAATTCTCAGGCCAAGTGCAGGCTCAGCAGGAAAATTAAGTGTTGTAATTGATTAACAATGTCTGCTGTGGATGTGGGGGAGCACATCCCACACTTGCCTATTTGCTGACCATGCATTCAAGTATTGAGATTTTCTGGAAAATAGTAGAATTTTTCCTGCTTCCTGTAGGGATGCTCTAATGATACTCTTTTCTGCATCCTTCTGCTACAGAACTTATTTCAAATAAAAGGTAATGACTGAAATTACAGATACATTTTCCCATTTGGATCTTCCATTTTTATATCCATTTGCATTCAGCAGTGAAATTATAACACATATTTGGTATCTGTTGTAAGCATCTGGGGATGGTTTATATTAAATAGATTCAAGAAATAGAACTCTCTACCGGACAGTGATTCAGCCAAAGCTTTTCAACATAGCTCACTGAGCTCATCTCGTCAATGACACGTTCACGCAGCTAAAGGCAAATGTTTAAACATTTAGTTAATGCACCATATGTCTTAAATGTTTTAGTTCCATCTGACATTTATAAAAATCTATTTTAGGGGGAAGATGCCAGGCTAGGTACCTCCATATGATATGGTTTGTTTATATCCTGAAGGCCACATAGCTCCTTGTAGGCAAAGAAGTCCCCAGGAGAAACCAATTGTCAACCATGGGGGCTCACTGGAGTGGTAAGAGAAGAACAAAATGGAAGACTAATAAAACAAAAGGGACAAGGTCAGAGAGGTCAAAGAAGTGGAAGGGAATAAAAGACAAAGGCAAATAAAGATTTGCAATAGATGTATTTATAACTCTTATTTTTCAGGGCACACTTTCCTAGGGACTACAAACAGTACAGGGGTAAAAATAATAATCATAATTCTGAGATTAGGCACAGTGGTTAGAACCACAAACTTTGGCACCCAATAAATTAAACCTTGGTTCTATCAATTGCTAATTGTGACCTTAAGCAAAGTATTTCATCTCTCTGAGCCCAATTTCCTTATAGGATTGATTAAAATATCAAGGAAGCATAGTGGGTAAGTATAAAATTCAGATTTGAGGGAAAAAGTAGCTTTTTTTTTAAATAAGCGAATTAAACTTAAAGTATAAACTTCCAGTCTGTCTATAGCAGAAGATATATTTCATCACATTCCAGTACAGTCCATTCTTATTCAATGATTTTTATAAAGCCAACTTAAAGTATAATTTTCTCCATTTTTATCCCATTCAAATCTAAGATGCTTTGGGGTAAAAAATCACTCTTTCGAAAGTTTCTCCTGCTGCACCTCACCTTCTACCCAAGGGCAAATAATTTTGTGGAGAAGAGTGTTATATAATGTCCTGGCTTCTAATTCTTGCTGGTTTGCCTTTTAAACATCTTATTCTGCTTAGCCTTTGGTGGCTGGCCTCTTTCCTTTCTCCTCTATTCTGGTAAAGTTGGGTCCTTCAAGCCTTGGGTAACCTAAGTTGGTATCTATTCAAGTAGAATAGATTCTGGTTCTGCTTGATTTTTGTGAAATCAAAATCTTGATTTTTGTGTACTTCTAGCCAGTGCTTCTGATCAAAAGATCCTTACCTTCCTCTCCTTACCTCTGACCTCTTCCCGTCCATCAGTTTTCTCTTTAATTCAGTAGCCCTCTTTGGAGTCTGGAGATCTCAATGACTGCATCTACATCATCCTAGAATACTTAAAACCCTGGGACGCTACCTACAGTTCACAACTATACCCATCCTTGATAATTCTCCTCTACACTTACTTTACCATAATAGACACTGAATATAGTCAATAATAGGATTTCTCTGCGAGGATGTCCATCTCCCCAGTCATTCCCCAGGTAGTGAAGTAGGGACTCTAAACTAATCACAAACTCTACACTTGAAGCTCTGCTCTCTCTACCTACTGAAGAAGTATGCAGAAATAATCAAACAAAAGAAGAAAAAGATGAGCAAGGGAGGCAATTTCAAAGTCCATTTCTTAAAATCTGTATCTCTGAAAGAACCAAAATCTTTTCTGGAAAGGAAAGGGTAATTTAGCAACTACTAGTCACATCTTCAGTTCAGTGATTCAGACAGACTATGTTTTAGAGACAGAAACCAGGTTCCAAAGTCAGGCTGGAAAGACAACCCATAATTTGGAATACAAAGAAGCAAGCTTGGGTTCATAGCCTGGAACCTGCCCTTGCTCTCTGGTGGACTCTGTTCAGCCAGTGCTGTTCTTTGGTTTTCTGAGACCAGAGACAAAATGGTCAGTCTGGGAAGTGATGAGGTTTAGGATCGGAGTAACAGCCTTTGCTTCCTCTGGATTTTGATCTAGATTTTTCTTCCTCTAGATCTTTGATTCCTCTAGCTAAACGCTGCTTCACACCCTCTAGTCATTCAAGGTCGTTCCAAGGCTTATCCCTACTCCCCCTAAAAGCTCTGCCTGCTGTGTTTGAACTCTTTCAAAGAGAGGGAGGGGAGATGAAGATAGAATGTAGACAAACCATAGCTCCCACTTTGTTTGACAGGAGGAAGATACCAAGATAAGGCTAAAGGTATTTTAGGGGAAGTGTTGAGTGTGGAAAGATTTACTAAGAGAAGAGTATAGCAGGAAGAGTATGTTTGAAAATATTTAACCAGTACATTGCCTTCTCTTTAAACCCTTAATTATTGTTCACTTCCCTGTCATCCTTGAGGCATTCAGTGTTCCAGAGGGAAGGTAGAGCATCCTAGATCAAATAAATCATTGCTTGGCTTTGAGTTTTAAAAGATAGAGTTATATTGCTTATGGTAGGGTAATAAACTAAAGACAAGTATCTTACTTTTCAGAATCTAAGATTTTGATGACATGTGTTCTTTGAACTCCAGAAAGCGAGCTTTATATACCAGGAGCCAAAGCTAGAAAAACCAGAGCACAGGGTTTTAACATAAGCCTTGAGTTGGGGAAGGGGAAGATGGGACTGAAGGGCAGTTTCTGTTACTAGATTTGAAGTGGAAAATGAAAAGATAGAGCCTCAGAATGGGAGAAGAGGAGAAATTGGAGAGCTAAGTGAAGTTGTTTTCCTGTCCCTTTGAGGTCAATGTTGGAGGGGTATCTAAAAACCTCTAGTTGGGGATCAGGGATTTCAAAGTAGGGTGCTTATTCCTTGTCTCCCCAGAGCTCATGCCTTTTATAGATGACCTGGGTGTATGTGGCAGCAACCTAAACATGGCATCTAATCGTTAGAGTAGAAATGACCTAGGAAAGTGCCAGGTGAAGTGCTCCAGAGAGCATTCTTCTACAGTCTACCCTCAGATCTGCCCCCACCTTATTCCCAAGGTCTGTGGAGGATCTAAAGTTCCCAGGAGACCTAGCAATCAACAGGAGTCATAGCCAGCTCCAAAGAACCAGTAATCCCAGAGGTAGCTAAAGTGAAGCCCAAGTCAAACATGGAGGAAATCACCAGGCCCTTACATTGCTGAAGTAATGGATTCAGCACGAACTCCTCCCCAGGAAAAGACCAGAATGACGTCATGGCCAAAACCTCAAGAAGAAGTAAGTGTTACTCTACTCCCAGGTACTATCTTGGGAAAGCAGGTGAGGGGGTGGTGGTGGGGAGGCTGTAACCTAAACAAACAGTTAGTTAAAAACCAGAAAGCCAAGAAATCTTTTATTGACAAGACTAACTGTTCTCCCCATCAATAGGGTAGGAAAACAAAAAGTAAAGTCATAGAAAATAAATGGAGTTATGGGAAATAAAGGATTTGGGAGGAAGGATTGGCTTTATGTTTATTTTCAATGTATGTATGAAATCTGCTCAGACTTTCATAACAGAGTAACAATGACTGGGTGGCTTAAACAACAGAATTTTATTTTCTCACAGTTCTAGAGGCTGGAAATCCAAGATCAAGGTCCTTCTAGGATTGGTTTCTGGTGAAACCGCTCTCCTTGGCTTAAAGATAGCACCTTGTCCCTGTGCCCTCATGTGGCCCTTTCTCTGTGCTCACTATGGTGTCTCTTCCCCTACTTATAAAGACACTAGTCCTATCAAATCAGGGGCCCACACGTTTGACCTCATTAAGCCTTCATTACCTCCATAGGGGTCCATCTCCAAATATAGTCCTACTAGGGCTTAGAGCGTTAGCATATGGGTTTTTTTATTATTTAATTTTTTAAATTTATTTTCAGCATAACAGTATTCATTGTTTTTGCACCACACCCAGTGCTCCATGCAATCCATGCCCTCTCCAATACCCACCACCTGGTTCCCCCAACCTCCCACCCCCGCCCCTTCAAAACCCTCAGATTGTTTTTCAGAGTCCACAGTCTCTCATGGTTCACCTCCCCATCCAATTTCCCTCAACTCCCTTCTCCTCTCTAACTCCCCTTGTCCTCCATGCTATTTGTTATGCTCCACAAATAAGTGAAACCATATGATAATTGACTCTTCTCTGCTTGACTTATTTCACTCAGTGTAATCTCTTCCAGTCCCGTCCATGTTGCTACAAAAGTAGGGTATTCATCCTTTCTGATGGAGGCATAATACTCCATAGTGTATATGGATCACATCTTCCTTATCCATTTGTCCGTTGAAGGGCATCTTAGTTCTTTCCACAGTTTGGTGACTGTGGCCATTGCTACTATAAATATTGGGGTACAGATGGTCCTTCTTTTCACTACATCTGTATATTTGGGGTAAATACCCAGTAGTGCAATTAGCATATGGTTTTGAGAATGACACAATTCAGTCCATACCAAATACAAACTAAAGTTGAGTGATAAAAAATTTTGTTCATCTTAGATAAGTAAAGACATTAGTCCAGCCCCCGGGCTTAATAAGTGCTTAATAAGAGGGAATAGTAATAATAATATTATCATCATATTGTATTAATAAAATTAGCTATTTTTTAATATATGCCAGGCATTGTTTTATGTGCTTTATACCTACTATTGCATTTAACACCACAGTCTTATACAACATGTACTATTACTCTCTGACTTTGCTTCTATCAACTCTACCGGAAAAACAACTTCCCCACCCCATACCCAAGACCTAGTCACAGATAATTTACAGTAGGTATTGTCCTTGCAAACCACAGTGTTTTAATTCTTTTCCTCCCCACTCTCTTTAAACTGCTATGGCGGGATCTTCAGCTACTCGACACCAGAAATGTCAATGGCCATCGGTATCCACTGAAGACACCAGGGCAACTGCTTTGTTCTGATGACAGTTACTGCTGCTGTTGCTCCCACCACTGAAGATATATATGGAATAACAAGTTTATTGAAGCAGCCAACCATTGATGACCATAGCCAACCATGTTTCTATCATCACCAATGTCATTGTAACTATACCCAACCTGCTGCTTTTCAAAGCAATGCCACCTTGTTATCACCCAAGCCAATGACCCTTCAGATCAGATTGCTGCTAGAGATTTATTCACTGAGTCCTACTGTGCTATGCCCAGAATCAACTGTCCCTTCCAAACTTTTGCATCTTCCCTACCCTCAATTCTACCCATTCTCAATACATATGTTGATATTTCTAAATGATATGATAAATACACCTTAGGCTCAACATATAGTTTTAAAAAAGCAAATGGAGAAACAAAAATTGAACAAGAAAAACAATATTCAAAGTGGATGAGCAGTTAGGACTAATGTTGGATGTACAAAAGATAAAATAATAATAGTTTTGAATTACATAATACAATGAAGACAGTATCTACTACCACGAACGTTTGTCTTGGAACTGAATTTCAAAGCACATCATTCCTTTTGTGTCCAGTAGTTGGTTGGTAAATAGTCAATACCTCTAGAGATTTTCCCTGCCATTCAAGAAAAATATACTTTAAATATTAAGTAAAAGTAATCTTAGGTGCACATTCCACTTTTTTTTTTTTTTTTGAGCCTTGTTTGATATAAAGCTGCCATTTTTTTTCTGAACACACCAAAGCCCTGAGCTTACAGAGAGAAATAAATCTGCAGTTCATCTTCCCACAGATATTATTTTGGAACAACCCCATTAGATACCTCCTAGATAAAGCAATCAACCTGGAAAGGAATGAGGAACCCATATACCAAAAAGTGACATATAATTATTATCACACCTATTAAGTGAATAAACCAGCCAGAGCCCAATTACATCTTTGCAACATACAATGAAATACCTCTTAAACAGTTCTTCAACAAAGAAATAAACCTGTCATGGAAGAAAAATTTGCTGTACATCAAGGCTATGTATTGAGGAAGTAATGTTGATGTCAGGGTCATGCTGGCTGTAATTCAATGTGCAATTAAGGGAAATTAGAGGCAGTCCTCATTACATACATTTTACACTTTGTTTATTGTGCTACAAATTCTGTAGTGGAACCACTGACTTGTAGCAACAATAGCTCATTTCATGGAAAATGAGAATGTTAACAAAGGATGTTTGATGGCTGAGGAGCAGAGCACAGCAATTTACGTTTCATGCCACATGCCCCTTCTCCAAAAGCACATCTTTGGATTGACTTGAGCCGGAAGTAGCCGCGGGCAGAGCCAATGTGATTATATCTGCAATTCTACTTGAGATCCCAAAGAACAGAAAAAAAGACAGAAAACAAAACTATGTCGATGATATTTAGCCCAAAGAACAAATTTCCAATCAATCATTTCACAAAGAGCCAAAAAGGAGGTACACAAAAATGGCTGAGAAGCCATGTTGGACTGAAACTCACCAAGAAGAAAATGGTAGTCAATAAAGATCGCTTTTGAAAGCTAATGGTCCCCTTAGGGAATATTCATTGAAAATTCTATAAATCTTAAATTTTGACATATTCGGTCTCAAAACCCTGCAGTTGCTTCCAAGCATTATTTCTACAAACTTCCACCATCCGATCACAGACAAATAATAGAGAATAAAGCTATAAGAAGATGAATTATAAGGTAATGTGGTATGCAGATGACTGCCCTTCCTGAGAACTTCGGGCTTAGGGGACAAAGAGAGAAAATTGGTCACATGGAATGTTGGTTCATAAACCGGCCCCTGTTTATGGAGGCACTTACATCCCAGGCTTGTTTTGGACATCTATAAGATGGGTAGATTTCTAACCCTCCCTACCAGAATTTTAAACATTTATATAGAAGTCTTACCTGGGTTCAGTTAGTGTACTATCCAGATGGTATCAACAATACCTCACTCTCTCAAGGCTACAAACTTGGAACAGCTCCTACTATGGGAAAAATGAGCAGAACATCCGTTCCAAGGGTGGTGCAGACACTATTGAGCCTTAATCAACCCAATCCAGATCACAGCTTAACTGGCCCTCACGTCCTCTCAATGACCTCCTCCAATAAGAGTCAAGTAAGCATTTTAACCTGCCTCTTGGATACTGGGTCACTTTGTAGACCTTTGGGAAAAAGCAAGTGTTCAATTTCCAAAGTTAGAAAGGGCTCATGGCTTCCTATAACCTTACTTAGACTTTAGAGGGGAAATTCAGGTCTGGGGCAACAGTAGCAGCAGAAAAATGAAACCACACAGGCTTCAGAAAGCCTCTTACAGGAAATAAAAGTCCAGGATTACTTTTGGATGAAGTCTCTGCATCTGAGAAGTTTGAGTTTTCCCCTCCCTGGAGCTTCTGTAATCCCTGGCATCTTGACTGGTAATTCTCTCCAAATGAATCAGGCATATGCATATTTGATGGTAACTACTCATGTAATCAGACTACAGTTAACATTACTTTCTTTCAAGAAAAATTAAAATGACCCAATGACATTGAAACATTGCCCTTGCCCCTTTCACTTTAGAAACTCTTCCAAAAGAAAGAAAAAGAAAAGTGTGCCTGGAATTTAAGGTCAAATAAACCCTCACTCATCCTTAGCGACTGCACAGATGTGTGTTGGGTAGGAGAATGGTAGGGAGGGCAAGCAAAGCTGCAAAGAAACAGTAAAATCCCTAAATCATTTGCCAGGATTCTCAAGGAGAGAAGGTTGTGCTTCTGAGCAATTAGAGGCATCCTCCAAAGTCAGAATACTGCCAAGCAGGGGGAGAGGAGCTATTTAAAATTCTACTTTTCTACCATGGGGAGAAAAGGAAAAGAGACGATCATATCCTTAACCCTTCCCAGACCTCACCGAAACATTTCTAAAATAATGATTTTAAATTGTGTGTTCCAGGCTTCTTTTCTGTTCCTCTTCTAAAAGCAGGTTTGCATTGCAAGAAAACTTATCCTGTTAGTACTTTGATATCCGATCTTAATCGGATCTTTGATTCACTCATACTATTGGGAAGGGTGCCTAAAATTACCGAAAGGACCGAATTGACCAAGGTTTTGGGAATTTAGTTTCATCTCCTACTTTCCTACCTTTGGGTAAATGACTTGGTAAATATTTTCTATAAACATCATTTTGAAGTCTTTCTCCCTGTCGTTCCTCATAGTGGGTCTGGCTTATTGCCTGGCCCTGCCTTAAATCCTGGTTCCATCACTTTTAGCCAAGTTATTTCATCTTTCTGTGCCTCAGTTGCTTCACCTGTAAAATATGAGGAATAATAATGTCCTTTACCTTATGGACTTACTGGGAAGAATAAATTATTTAGAATATGTAAACTGGGGCACCTGGGTGGCTCAGTGGGTGAGCCTCTGCCTTGGGCTCAGGTCATGATCTCAGGGTCCTGGAATTGAGCCCCGCATTGGGCTCCCTTGCTCAGCAGGGAGCCCCCCCCCCGCCTGCCTCTCTGCCTACTTGTGATCTCTCTCCCTCTGTGTCAAAATAAATAAATAAAATCATAAATAAATAAGAAATATGTAAATTACTTGGAACTTGCCTGGTACATAGAAAAATGTTCATTACATATTAGCCTTAGCCATTATTTGGAGAACAGAGAAATGTGTGGTTATTTCTATCTTGATTCATCAGAAGAGATTTTGGCAATGAAGTGCCAACAGAATTATGTCTGGGATATCAAATCAAAGAATGCCTAACAAAGAAGATGGGAAAGTACATACATGGCCTAGTGAATTGCAGGGGCAAATGAATGGATGCTTAATCAGCAGAGCTTATTCAGAAAGTCAGAAGAATTCCAAAGAAAAAAATTAATGGCTTCCAGTCCCCCAACCTTACCTAAAGTCTAACCTCTTTTCTCAAAATTTAACTTAGAAAGATGTGGCTGATGGTGTTTTCCAAACATGACCATAACAATACCTACCATCCTACAAGCTCATCTTACAATGTAACCTTAACACTTAACATTCTCCTCATCAACTGATGGGGTCTATGTCTCCTCCTTGTTAAACCTGGATAGAACTTTGCTATGGTCTCAACCAGTAGAATAGGACAGGAGGATGTATCAAGAATGCCATGCCCTCTTACTGTCTGGGAACACTTGCTCTTTGAAAACAGCTGTCGAGCCGTAAGGGAGCCCAATTAGTCCATGCAGAGAGACTACAGGGAGAGGAAACCACAGGGAGGTGCTCCAGCCAGCACCTCACCTGAGGTCTCAGTGGACAGCCAACATCAGCCTTTAAAGATCAACTTAGGGGCGCCTAGGTGGCTCAATCAGTTGAGTGTCCAACTCTTGGTTTCAGATCCGGTCATGATCTCAGGGTCTTGGGAACGAGCCCTGTTGGGTTCCACTCTCAGCACAAAGTCTGCTTGAGAGATTCTCTCTCTCTTCCTCCCTCTCTATCCTTCCCCCCACTCATGTTCTCCCTATCTCTCTCCCCCCTTCTCTTTTTCTCAAATAAATGAATAAAGTCTTTTTTAAAAAATAAAAAGATAAAAGTAAAGATGCTTCCAGATGATTCTAGCCTCCGTCTATTATCCTGTTTTGTGCTGTCCTAATTCCTGGCCCACAGAATCTGTGAGCGAAATAAAATAGTTGTCTTATCCCACTAAGTCTTAGGGTGGCTTATTACTCAGTAATAGTAGCTAAGACATTCCTTCTTTTCTTTCTGTGGGGACAGATGGTGTCTTTAGTCTCACCAGTCAAGGTTACCACTCCCATTTTAAGGAGTCCGCTCTACTCAGAGCCACACGAGAAGCCAACAAAGGTAGACATCATGAACATTCCCAGAATAAGAGGCTTATCCAAGTAATAACATCAAGAGAGCAGGCCTAGGGTGAGGATAGGAAAGGAAGAAGCAACCAGCTACACGGTCAATCTTTGATGTCTTTCCCTCTGCCCGCTTCTCCCTGTATCTCACTATCTTACCTTTATACTGATTTTTCTACCATTTTATTATCAATTTTAACAATTATCCTGTAATGTGATCTTTAAAAAATATTTTGAAGACATCCCGTTTGTGGACACCAGCTTGGTCCTCATAGGCAGGGTGCTGTCAGAGCCTCACCTGGTAGACAGAAAAAATGAGGAAAATCGCAGACATAATTGCTCATTATGTGTCCACTGCCACCAAGAATAACCCAGCCGTGAATAGGTGCCCAGTAAAGATATTTGTTGACGGAATACAGGGTAATACACCCCTGCTCTTTTCGAATTGATGCTTTCTTTGCCCCTTCTCACCCAAGCCTCTAACTGGCCTTGAACAGAAGCTCAAAGAAAAGCACAGAGAAGATACAAGACCGCGAAGAGGTCAAAGCTTTGCCAAGCCACAGTTTGGAAAAACACCCCTATTTGATGTAATCTGATGCTTCCGGAGAAAACTTCGGTGTTCTGGAGAAGACTGAGCAGTTGGGAGCGGGGAATCTGGTTCAGTCTCAGCTGTCTTCTGGGAGAGTCCTTTGTGCCCCATCACAGCTGGAGCACAGCTGCCAGCCAGAGAACTGATTTCCTGCTGGAGTCGGGATTTGAAAATCCCCGTAAGTCACAGCTGTGCCCACCAGCTGGCCTTAGCCAACCTTTGCCCATGACAGGGAAGGCAGTTTGACTTCTGGTAGAAACCTGCAGACGCAGCAGAGACAGGAGCTTGCCTGTTTCGCTGTAGCACATCAGCATCCCTTGGAAGACTATTTGAGGTGTGTTTGCATGAGGGCCCTTGATTCTTAGCCAGATTGCATAATTTGTAGAAACCTGGAGTATGACTCACGGTCCTGAAACCCTTCTCTCTCTCATCACCACTGCTGGCACGAGAAGGTTAAGAAGGCAGCATTGGCTCAGCACCGTTCCTGTCGCTATAAAAACAGCCAGAGCCCCTGCCCTCCAAGTACTGACGCTCTTCTCTTAATAAGCTCTTTGCATGGATTGACAACCTTCTGTGGACACCGCAGGAAGGGATGGGAGATTTCAATCAACATTCTTTTATGTGTCATAAATGAAGATGCGATTATCCCCTGCGGGGCAGGAGAAATAGCAAGACTGGCAATAACATATTACTTGTGCTATTCTTTCTGAACTCTTGTGCGAGGAAGACGATACAGCCTAGATCCTTGCATAAGAACTGGTGGGTCATATGTGATTGATCTAACAGGAGAGTGACCAGCCATCCCAGCTGGCCCCCAACTATTCCTACATTAGCACTGAAAGTCCCAAATCCCAGGAGCCCTCAGCCCCAGCCAAATCAAGATACTTGGTCACTCTAAGAGTCAGAAGACTGCTCTGGAGGAAAAAAAAAAGAAAAAAGAAAAGAAAAAAAATTTTAAAGGAAAAATTAAAATTAAATTAAATTTAAATTTAAATTAAAAAATTGTTTTAATAGGATACCTTAAGAGCCTCCTAATGGAAGAATCTAAAATTCCTGCCCATTTTTAATGTCTAAAAAACTAGACATTAACATCTGAATACAGATTACTTTGTCAAATCAGCACACTTTGTCAATCGAAGAAACATTCAAATATTTATTGGGCACATGTTGCAACCCGAGCCCGGGATAAGTTATTAGGCATATTGTGATAAATAGGCCATGATGCCCAATGGCAAGGACAACAAGTAAATGGGCATTGACTGCCCAACATGATAGCTTTACTCTCATATATGCTGTGATACCCAGACACACAGAAGGGCAGCTACCTGGCCTTGGGGGCAGAATGGGTGTGTGGATGAGGTGACATCTGAGCTCTGGAGGTAAAGGTAGAAGGGAGGGATTCCATGGAGAGGAAACTGCTGGAACCATGGCCTCAAGGGAAAAGAGATCTTTGTTTTTCCACATATGCATCACAAAGGAATAGTACCAAGGGAAGATGGGTTTTCTTGGTCTGGGATACACTAGGGAAAGGATTCCTTCTCAGTTTTGTCTGGGATTAGGCTTTTTAAATTATTTTTTAAATTAGAAAAAAATGTTAAACACAATGATTATGAGTCCCTGCTTTTCACGGAGAAAAGGGTAAAATCTGATGAGAGTGAGGGAGAGAGAAGAGAGAACACACTTGTCAGTCACTTGCAAATTTCTTTTGTTTGTCTTTGTCCTGGTGACTTGGGAACACAAACCCAGGCAGCAACTCATCACTGCCAAAAACCCTTCACTCTTCTCTACCTGCTTCCTCAGCATTGGGGACTAGGCTCAGGGTAGATCTCAAGTTATGTCTCTAAGGAATGAATGCAGAACTCATTTTTGTTTTGTTTATCAGAGGCTTAACACTTCCTGTGGAATCCCTACCAAAACTCACAATATAATGGCATAATAAAGGTATAATGACATAATAAAATCAATAGTCAAAAGTAGAACAAATATCCAAAATAGGAAAGACTAACAAGGAAAACCTGCCTTAATATTTTTTATTAAAAGTAACCTATTTTGATAAAAAACGCAAAGATGACAAATTAAATACTAAATGCCTTATCCCTCTATCCCTCCTGCCTTCAACCACTCCAGAGATATAGACATTTGACAGTTCTCTGTACATCTTTTTAAAATATTTTCTATACATATACAGGCAAAGATGGATGAGTGGACGGAGGGATGGCTGGATGGATGGAAGGATGGTTGGACAGATTTTTTTAATGTCAATTATATTGATTATGTTTTTAGGTTATATAGTTTTTTCACTTAGCTTATTCCTGACACTTTTTCTAAGTTAGATGTATAAGTCAGGTTTTGTTGCAGTAGTGCTGTATAACAAACATCTTCAAGATCTCAGTGGCTTACAATGAATAATTTATTCATTGCTCATGCTACGTGATAGTTACAGATCAGTGCAGTTCCAAGGGCATCCCTTGACTTAGCTGGGCTCACTTAGCTCTTCCCCAATAAGCTCTGTTCAACTCACTTTCTCATTTTGGAATCTAATCTGATAAAGTAGCCACTATGTAATATTATGCTCATGTGATAAAAAGTTGGAGCACAGGGACTTTAGCCAAGCTAGGCAATCACATTTTAGAATGTGGCAAATATCATACTGATTCACATCTCATGGGCAAAACATATTATATGGCCAAGCCTGAAGCCAATGGAGCCATGAAGCATAGCTAGGATGAAAAGGAATTGAATGATTATAAAGAAACAATGCCATCTACCATTCTTCTGAATGTCTGCAGAGTAGTCTTGTGAAACAAATATAGACTGTATGTTTATTTTTATTTTTGAAATCAATGCTGCAATAGATACCCTAAAAATACATATCTTTAAATATTTGTGGAAACATATCTATAGGTAGAATTACTAGGACAAGTGATATGTGCATTTGGTTTTTGTTTTGGACTCCCCTAAATTGACCCCCAAAACTGTGGTGTATCTAATTTCTACTATCCCAAGATGAATGAGACTACATTTCTTCAAACCTTCCCCAAACTCTTTGCATTATCAAGGTTCTAATTCCAAAGGTGAAGCATTGGTATTTTTAATTACCTTTTTTTTGTTAATGATGCAGTATTTTTAAGTGTTCTAAATACAGAGATAATTCTATTACAGCCCGAGACATCAGATTAGTCCAGGTCTCTTGGAAAATACTTTAACTAAGTTAACACCAACTTGTCCCCTGTCCACTCCCCTAACCTTGTTTCTTTGGCTTTATTCTGGAAGAAATGGGGGCAATTCATCTTGCTCTAAACCAGGGATGTTAATAAGTTTTCAACTAGAGAACCAAGTCCCATCATTCCATTGCAGCTATGTTGTGCCATTATGAAAAAGACTGTGATCTGAGAACGGGCTCATCAGGGAAAGAGGGGTATGATCCACTGGTGATGTCTGCCATGAACTTGGGAATGGCAGGTAGCAACACATAGAGCATTTGTTTGTTATTCCTGCCTCTGAAACTGCCAGAACTGTGCCAGCATTTTAATCTCTTCCTCTATGATTTCATTTGTATCAGGTCACACAAGGTAAGTATTGAGCAAGTACTTCATAAAAAGATTACTTGGGCTTTTTCCCATTCTATACTACTCAACTGGATCACATGAAACTTTTCAGAAAATGTCACAGTTGATTTTGAAAAAAGGACCAGCAAATATTTTGGTAATGTTCTGGCGTGGGCTTTGTTTGGCATTTGTATCTTTGCTGAGCTAAGTGGCTTAAGCTTTTAAAGATACTTTTACCATCAAAGTAATATTATTTTGATAACCCACTTCCTGGTGATGTTTGAAAGATAGTTAATTATTGTGGGGAATTTAAATACAGTGTCAAAGTAAATCATAAAGGATTCTTTGGTCAAGCTCAAGGTTAAAGACAACCACATTTCCCAACAACAGAGCAACATAATTGTTCCTTTTCCCACAGATACCCATGATCTTCCTGTCAGCCTCCAGGAATCCCGTTCCTTTTCCCCCAGTGTAACTGGACTCCCTGCCACAGAGAAACAACATTCTCCCCCTTAGCTTCACCACAGGCCAATCAGTCATTGCTACACGGGCCAGTCTCCCAGTGCTGCAGTAACCACAGAAACCAAGCAGAGCTTGGGCTGAGCACGTGATGATGGACACGATCATCATTTTTAACACAGATGAAGTCATTCAATCTGATGAAAATAAAATACTGAAATACAGCATTGGAAATAAATACTCTACTTCCCAACAGAGAATTGTGTGCCGCAAAGACAAGACTCCCTTCTAGGTGCCCAAGTAAAGGAAACAAAGACCCATGGACAAATTCCAGAAAAACCATGAAAAGCCAGAGAGAAGGTAGAAGGGAGGAGGCACTCCAGGGGTAAAGGAAATGATCATCTGCAGGACGATTGGGTATGTTCTCCCAGAAGAGAGAAAGAGGGAGTCACCTCTGTTGCAGAAGGGTGGGAACCCCGCAGAAGAGAAATAGTGAATTCAAAAGCCCTGAAAAATAACGAAGCAAAGAAAAGCTTGGCTTTAAAGTGACATTTTTTTTCTTCTGGTGTCTGAACAGTAATCTTCTAAGGAGAATAGCAAGAGCCCCTTCCCAACAGACTTTTAAGCTTCAGCTGAGAAAAGGCTATTCTTGGCTCACTGGCTCTGCTGATTTATTCTCACCTTGAGGCAGCTCTGTAACCTTGCTTTCTACCTCAGCTTCCCAGTCAGCCAAGTGGGACATCCGACTTGCAATCTGCTTCATTTGCCAGGATGTCATGAAGATTAATTAACAACATTAATACACTAAACGTTCTTTGGGATGGTCAGGGAGAAAGTGTGATTATGATCATTATTGCTATGGATTACTAGGTAGAATATTGTCAGAATGATTCAAAAGGAGATGGTTGCAGGGACTATATTTGAAAGTAGGAAAGCAAGCCAAATGGTGATCTTTGAATAGTTTCAAATGCCCCTGGCCCCAAAACACTTCATATTCTGGTCCAGGGATTTAAAATTTCCATGAATATGTGCATAGAGTAGAAAATGTAATGGGTTTGGAGTACGAAAACCTACATCTCATTCTATCTTCGCCACTTATCAGCTGTGTGATCTTGTACAAGCTAATTAATTGTTGTGGGTCTCAGTTTCTTCATCTGTCGAAAAGGTGTATTGACACCCCCAATGTTTCTATGCCTCACAGCGTGCCTGAAAAGTCTAAACGGAATGCATTTCTGAAATTGGGCTACTATGCAAAGATAAATATTATCTTAGGAAAAAGAATGCATTATAGTTTATAAGTTAGTTTAGGAGACAATCTACCAATATAAGTACATCTAAGACAGACAATCTTTGACTCTAGAGAACGATCAGAAAGGTTGATATGGTTTTCAAACTGAGGGCCTCCATTAGCCAGGGATCTTTTTGGGGTGCCTGGGTACCAGTGAGACACCAAACAGGAAGATACCAAATGGGAACTGTATCTTTTACTCTTTCTGAGGGCAAGTTTATAATCCCTTAAAATCTTCCTATTTTCAGAATGTTAGGCCTGGAAAGGAACTGGAGTTTGCTAGTTCAATTCCTTTATTTCGTGAAATCGAAAACTTAGCCTCAACCTTGCCCTGAAAACCTTTTTCTTCCTAATACGTAGACGAGGGTTCTTTCCAGAATACACCAATATGCAACTAGTTATTAAAGGCTGTGGGTGCAGTGGCACTGAATTATTACTCATACCCACATCTTTCGTTCCAATCCCACCACCCTTATCCAGGTCCAAACTCCTAACTTTCTAGGTTTGGACTAGCACAACAGTCTCATATCCTATCTTCCTCCAATTTCTTTTCTGACCCCCAGTCTTCTCCAAATATTGCTCTCAGATTATCCTTCTAAAAATGTCCACTGAGTAACGCCTCTTCTGCTTAAAACCCATTAATGGCTATTGTGTACAAGAGAGGAACAAGAGCAAAATCTGCCTACCCGGTCTGAGTTACAGAATACACTCTGTTCCTGAGGGAGTGACACTGTGTGCTATCGCCCCTAGTGCTCAAGTTCTAGAAAGGGATTGACAAAAATGATAAATGCACCACTTCCCTGGGTTTGCTGTTCATCTTAAAAAGAAATCCAATTACAGTTTGCAATTGCATTTTGGTGAAACATAATGAGCTCTCTTTGGAGTTGCCTTATTCAGATCAAATTACTTCTTGGTAATTTAAAGCACATTACATTTCCCAGATACTTTTCAGTGCACCCACAGTGTTCAGGGCTCTGTGTAACTATTACCCAAACATTGGCAAGTCAACTCTGAATGAGTTCATAACCAAAAAACCACTGTGTGGTTAACCACAGACAGGTCACTTTTCATCTCCCTTCTGGGGAGAGGTCAAAGGTCATGTAATTTTTCAGGAACAACTTACTTCTCAGGAGCTAAAAAGGGCAAGTTAGGGAAATCATTCCTCTAAAAAAAATATTACTGCAGAAATGTCTAGACACTTGTGTATGAATGATCAACATTATCGGTCAATGAACTTTTTTGGTCAATTACTCTCATATATTGACATAAATGACACAGAGACATCTAATGACTAACCAAAATGACTGGCCCTGAAAACACTGACCAAAACTCTCAAGGATGACATTTTATAAAGTGGTTTTATTTCCAAAAAAAGAAAAAAAAAAAAAGATGGGTGATCAAAATTTATGTCAGTAAGAGAGAAGTAGAACTAATACTTTATAATGGTATATTGTCTCCTGAACTTTCTTTAAGAAAGTTCAGTGCATAAAACATCAATAGATCTGAGTATTATTAAAAATTTCTCCACTAATTCTGACTGGCCAGAAAGGCCATCTAAGGGTTTTTTAAGTGTGGCATGACCTGATTTTTCTGCAGTATTATTGAACCAGGAATCTCATAAAGCTATGTTTTCTTACAGAGTAGGAACAATAGCCTCTAAGATCTTTTGTTTTTAACATTTTCATCTTCATTTCCCCAGATTATGTGCCATTGGACTGTATCAACTTGTATTTATCTTCTGATGACTTCTCCACTAGTTTTAAGCAAGAGTCTAAGGTTTAAGAGATCTTTGTAAAATGGAAGCAACTTCCCCTTAACTGCTAGAATCATATTTATAGCATTTCTAATAGATAATCATCAAACAATGCTTGGATGTTTTCAGTGATAGGTTTAGATATTTTCAGTCCTTGTCCACTGTTGTTGTATAGTGGTCCTTTTAATAGAAGATCCTTTTGACTTCTAATTAAATTTATGCTCTTTCTGTCTACAGAAAAGCAAGCAAACCTGTTAGAAGTACACAAATTTGGAAAGTCACAGTTAGGTGATTCTCAGCAGCAGAAAAAACAAATTGCCTTCCGAATGTTGTATTGCAAAATAAGCACTATTGGTTCGAACATGCATATGTAGATACCCTTGAAGAGGGGAGGATGGCTTTCAGGCCAACAGAACTTTGAAGTAAATCTTTGAATGCATGATCATAGCTTTGAGATTGTATAAATCTTAGGTTTGGAGATGGAGAAAGGGAGAAAGTTGGTCACTTATGAAAACAAAAAAGGAAATCATCAAGACCTATATTGGTGGTTCCAGCCAAGTACTGTCGAGGGAGAACACAGCCTTGGGTATTGGACTTCAAGTATTCTAGTCTGTAGGGTAATGTCATTCCAATACATAGCTGGATAGAAATGTAGAATTTAGTGGATTTCACTTCAATTTATTCATGATGAAATAGAGCCTAGATTTACTATAACTCATGGTATATGATATCCGTATTCCCTTGTTCCCCCCAGCCCAGAACCACACCTTGGACCCATCCTCATGCCACCTTTGAATTGCTTCAGGTTTTAGGTTATAAGTCATTTTCCCTTGGAAGTCTTCTCCAAGACACCTTATCTAAATTTGATAACTCTCCTATATATTTCTGTGGCAGCCTGCTAATAAAACTCTTTTTATCACAGACCTTTTTATCTAGTATATTATTATCTGCTCTTTGGTATATACCCTCCCACATTATCCTTTTTTTTTTTTTTTTTTTAAGATTTTATCTGTCTGTTTGACAGACAGAGACAGAGAAAGAGGAAACACAAGAAGGGGGAATGGAAAAGGGAGAAACAGGCTTCCTGCTGAGCAGGGAGCCTGATGTGCAGCTTGATCCCAGGACCCTGAGATCATGACCTGAGCTGAAGGCAGATGCTTAATGACTGAGCCACCCAGGCACCTGCCACATTACCCTTTTAAAAGAAGATGATAACTTCTTAAAATGGACGGTGGAAAGAATGTGAACAGAAAGCAGTAAAGCATACCCACTGGTACTAACTAGAGAAGTGAATGGTCAGTGTCAGGAGAGAAGAAGAATATAAGACTGAAGGAAAAGTAAGTGAGGACAGCATACCAAGTTTCCTCTTAGAGATTAATTTCAATCCTCCAGATGAAGTAGGACTACCTTGTACTGACTGCCAGGAAGAATTTAAAGGTTCAGACTTCGGGGAAGAACACAGCTAGCTCCCTAAAGGGAAGTGACTCATCAAGGTGACTGGTCAGTTTTTTTCCATGGGCCTCAGACCTGAAAAAGCAATTGCTGTAGGTTTGTGGTCTTGAAACGTATATCCAAGATGTGGCAAAAGTCTGACAAGGTTCCTCGAGCCCACAAATTACTACCCACTTTGGATGAATGTGGAACAAATGACAAAGCTGGGGGAAAAGAATTCAAATGTGTCTTTAGAAAGTCACCAGTTCTGATTAGAAATCTGAAGGCTAGGAAACTCCAGTGGTTTTCTCCCTTTTCCTCCCTTCCTCTAGTGGTTTTTAGGGCTAAAGAAAGGAAAGAAAACTTCAACTTTTATGCTACATGAAAGCAAGGATCATTACCTTTTCTTTCCTTTTAGCACTAAGCAAAAAAAAAAAAAAAAAAAAAAAAAAAATCTACAGAGCCTAGTACTGAACCTGGAATATAAGCATTTTTGATTGGGAGAATATGGAGGGGCACCTGGGTGGCTCAGACTGTTAAGGATCCAACTCTTGGTTTCAGGTTAGGTATGATCTCAGGATCAAGAAAACCTGATCCCTACATCAGGCTCTACACTCAGCAGGGAGTCTGCTGGAGAGTCTCTCTTCCTCTCCCACTGCCCCCCCACCCCCTTACTTGCTCTGTCTCTCAAATAAATAAATAAATAAAATCTTAAAAAAGAAAGAATATGGAAAATGAATGGATAGCTACATAGATTACATAAAAGAGGAGTTTGTTTTCTGATTTAACTATGGTTAAAGTCATTAAAGTGGAAGGGTGGAATGTATATGGGGTGGATATTGCAATTTAAGATGTCAGTGAAGACCATATAAAAGCCCTTCATTCATTTAATAAGTTTTAATCAATAATCCATAAAGAATCACATTCCAGGACACTAACAAAACTCACAGGTGCAATCTCAGAGCCTCTATGAACATTCAAGCAATCATGAAAAATGCAAGAGGCTTTAGAAGTTCAGAAATGGGAAAATACTATTCAGAGTTTTATTTATTTATTTTTATTTAAATTTTATTTTGTTAACATACAGTGCAATGTCGGTTTCTGAAGAGTTCAATGATTCCTCACTTAACATACAAGACCTAGTGACTGTTCAGTTTTAGAAGGCAGGAAAGATAGATGCTGGGAATAAGAAACCAAGAATTTTTATGCCAATCCATAACCAAATTAACAATTATTTAGTTTGTAGGCACTTAGAAAAGGTGGTAGGAATTATGAGGACCCATCAGTAATGACCTCTGAATGATTCTAAAATTAACTTGAAGGAATACAAATACAATTATTAAGGAATATTCTTAAAAGAAAAACTACGAGGAAAAATAAGACTTGAAAGATCTGTTTTAAATCTTATTTTAAACAATAATAATAAAACTCATATGGTAATATTTCAAAATAGGAAATTTAATCTGTGGAACATAATAATTTAATATACGATTTAAAAATAGTACAAAAAAATGAAAGAAGGAAATGTCAAATAATGTACGGGGTTAAGACAATAGTCTGAGGGAAAACAAGGTAGATGTACACCAGTAAAATTAAAGACTCTTAAGTGCTTTCATTTAATCAAGCAATCTGGGAAAAGACAGATTAAACATTTATACCATTAAGAAAAGATGGTCACTTTGGAGGATTTGAAGCAATAAAACCTATTTTTATATAATAAACATTTATTAAGCAAATACGTTGTGCCAGGCACTATTCTAGGTACTGGAAAGTCAGTGCACAGGTGAATTGGAACACAGCATATAGGCCTGTGCCCATGCCTTGAAGGAACCTACATTCCAGGGGAAGAGTCAGGCACCAAGCAGGTAAACAGACTAGGAAAGAAAGCAATTCTGGAGAGTGATAACATGACAGAAAGTCATTATAAAATGTATATACAATGCAAAAGAAACATAACTAAAAAGAAAATATTTGCATCAACATGATAAAAAGGAATGTTTCCTTAATGATCTCAGAATGCAACATATATTTTTAGAAACTACCCATGGGACTGCAATAGCCAAATGATCCAGTATCAAACAAACAAAATTTACACAAGAGAAAATACAAATAGGAAACAAATGTCTGAGAAAATGTTCAAACTAACTTGTAATCAAGAAATGCAAATTTAAGCAACTTTTTAACATCTGCTAAGTTTAAAAAAATATTTGAAAAAAATAAAAACCAGACTTACAGGAAGGATGACAATATAAACACAGTCTCCACTTCCCCCTCCAGGGAAGTCACTGAAATGACCAAGGAGGAGAGATACGGGGGTTAACACAAAGACACCCTCTGTGACCCAGGGAATGGTGCCAACAACATATGAACCACAAAGGGGAATCCTGCCAGCTCCAGTACCAACAGTGGAAAGAAGTAACTACCTTTTCTCAAAGGCAGCTCTAGGAAGGAAGGGGATGGGGAATTAGGGGAGGGCTCTTAAGCAGGTTAAGAGCAGATAGAAGATAACCACACTTGGAGTCAATCTCTCCATAGGTAGGGACATGCACAGACCTGTTGACAAAAAATGGCAGAGAAATCATCATGCCACCCCTGGTCATTTGCTCATATTTGGAAAACCATTTGGCACTTGTAAGGTGAATATGGGCTTGAAGGGGGAAATAGTCCTGATTTAAAGGGGTAAGATATAAAAGCAAAGACATACCATAGGAGAATTAAGGATTAATCAATAGGAATAACAAGAAAAGGCAGCTGTTTGGGAGTGTCTAGTTGCAGTCACATCTAGCAGAAAGCCCACAGCTCAACGAGTTTTTCTCGTAACTGAGTTATTTTTAATAGTGTTCCTTTGCTCTAAGTCTGAAGCTCAATACACAACTAGAAAGAATCTCCCCAAGGGGACTGGAGACTCCCCCAGCTCAGTGAAGCCTCCGCTTCTGCAGTAGTTTCAACAGAGAACATTTATGCAAAATGCTCAGGTTTTCAATGGTAATGGCTCATGGGGCCTTGCTACCTTTCTTAGGTAATATGGACTCACTGTTTATAGGCTATTGCCTCATCCAGCCCTTTACTTACCTTTTATGGGAAAAAGCCAGGTCACACCCAAATAACCATAGTTGGAAGTTTATCTATGCATTATTTTGGGACAGCAGGTCTGGATAAAATATTGCCCATTCAAAGATGAGAAAAGAGAAAGCCACCAGTATGAATTGAAAAAATAACACGAAATAATGTAGGAAGCATTTAGGCATGCAGTTTCTAGAATTGGGATCCCAATTCTACCATTTAGTAGCTGTGCAACCTTGATACCTAACCTTTCTATGCCTCATTTATAAAATAAGGATGATCATTGTGCTGAAAATGAAAATCATGAAGATTAAATGAGGCATCTATGTAAAATACTTCCAAAATATTTGGTACACAGTATCCATTAGGCCTTATTATCCTCACTAAATTATTATTCCCTAGCAAAATAAATATTGGATGCATCCTTATTACTTTTTACCAAGTACCCTGGTTGCTCTCTCAGGTACATGAACTTCTCATCCCCTTTAGAGTTAGGCAGGTTGTTGTGACTTGTTTTGATCATTCAAATGAGAGGGGAAGTCAAGTCTATCCCTTCTGGGAAGCCATTTTAAGAGTTAGGCATTGAGGGCTACTTGGGTAGCTCAGTGGGTTGTGTCTGTCTTCAGCTCAGTTCATGATCCTGGGGTTCCAGGATTGCTCCCCATGTCAGGCTCCCTGCTCAGTGGGGAGTCTGTTTCTCCCTCTGCCTCTCCCCCTGCTCATGCTCTCTCTCTCTCTCTTTGTCTCTATCTTAAATAAATAAATAAAATATTTATTAAGAAAAAGAGTGCATAAATTTGCCAAGCTCTTTCTCCCACTTGTAGGAGTGAGCCCCAGCCAATTGCTATAATGAGTGAAAAATAAAAATCTTATTGTTCTGAGTCACTAATAATTTGAGGTGTTTTTTGTTACTGTAGCACAGCCTAGCCTATACTGACTTATACAGAAGTAAAAGGTAAATGAGCAGGATGTTTTTTGAAAACTTACTTCTAAAAAGGAGTAAAAAGAAAGAAAATAAGAATTGTTTTATACACATAGAGACCATAAAGATTAAAAACTCCTATTGAAACAACAGTTAAAACAGGAGATGACAAAGTATCTGCTTATAGGCCAAATATTTGTATCCCCCCCAAAAATTATATGTTAAAATCCTAAGCCCCAGTGTGATGGTATTTGAAGGTGGGGCCTTTGGGACATGATTAGGCCCTGCTCTGATGAGTGGGATTGGTGCCCTCATAAAAAGAGATCTCCCCTTTCTGCCCTGTGAGCTTAGAGCAAGAAGACAGCACTCCTGAACCAGGAAACAGACTGTCACCAGACACAGAATCTGCTAGTGCCTTGATCCTGGACTTCCCAGTCTCCAGAACTGTAAGCATTAAGTGTTTACTACTTAAGCACTCAGTTAATCATATTTTGATGATAGCCGTCTCAAAGCACAAAGACAGAATCCAGATGTGATTAACAGTGAGGTCGCAAAGTCAAAGAAAGAAAATCAGGAACTCAGTGTAGCAAGAGCTAGGTCAGTGCTGAGACCAGCACATGCCATTATGTTGGAGTTAGGTCCCACCCTGAAGCTTAGAAAGTGATCATGGATCTGCCTGAAGATCACTACAGAGATATTCTTTGCAATATTGTTTAGAATAGAGAAAAAAATAGCTGGGGATAACTTAATATCAAGAATAGGAGATTTGTTTGATAAACCTATGCAAACTTTTATAAATGTAAAACACTGCTGTACAACGGACTTCTCAGAGTTAATGGAAATGGTCCATATCTGTGCCGTGTAGTACAGTTGTCACTACTCACATGTGGCTGTTGGGTGTTTGACATGTGACTGGTGGGACAGAGGAAACTGAATTTCTAAGTTAATTTCATTTGATATAATTTTAATTGATTTTAATGAACTTAAATAGCCACATTGCCTAGTGACTTCTGAAAAGATCAGCTCATATTTAAAATAACAGAGATCTGTATGTGTTGGCATAAAAAATCCATAATAGATTGCTAAGGTAGGTTATATAGAGAATATTTAGAAGTAACCTTTTTGTGCACATGCACAGGTGTGGGTGTTCGCGTACATACAATCCAAGGGCTCCACACTAAAATGTCATCAGTAGGTACCAGACAGTTAGCAATATGGGTGATTTTTACTTTCTTCCTTAAACTTTTCTGTACTGTCTGAAATTCCCAAAGCAGATTGTAATATTTTTAAATACAGAAAGGTGCAACAATTTTCATTTTAAAAAATAAAATTGCTAAAAGCTAATGCTGTAATAGTTTAGGAAAATTGCTGATGGTACTGCAAATTGATACAATCACTTCAGAAAAAATTAAATATGTCCATACCTCAAGAACGTATCTGGGAAAAAAAAAAAAAACACTCAAAAGAAGGGAAAAAGATTTCTTCAGAAATCTTGTCCTTAGAGAATAATTATTCCAAATTATTTTGCAACAAGTTCATTACAACTCTCTTTAAGTGTGTCTATAGTTTATAATGGAATGTGAAAAGGGAAAAATGTTAAAAGCTGATTTAGGATAGTATGACATTATCTGTTTTATTTTCCTTTAATATTTTAATACTATCTCAAGAAATAAATCTTTGTAGAAAAGTTAGTGCTTCAAAAGGATAAGCAGCACTAATTACTGAAAAATAATCCCATGGTTCCCAATGACTTAACACAACTGAGGCTTATCAGTCATTCACATCATTTTGATGTAGTTGGGACAGCTGTCCTGTATGGCTATATTTTGAGTGGTAACTCCTTTCATCCATTGGCCTCCACTGTCACTATGAAAGGGAGGAGATAATATAGAGGATCGTGTAAGAAGTTTGATGGCCAGACTTACATTCCATTGACCGGAATCTAGTCACATGACCCAGATTCAACCACAAGGGACCTTGATAGATGTAATCTCCCTTAATGCCCAAAAAGAATGATAAACTGGTCATATTCGTTTGCTTTTTTGATAAATGTATTAAGTAGGTGAATCATGTTGGTGGACGCTGCTGTGAAAGTGCCAAAGACTATATTTTATTTATTTATTTATTTATTTTTTATTTCCAGCATAACAGTATTCATTATTTTTGCACCACACCCCGTGCTCCATGCAATCCGTGCCCTCTATAATACCCACCACCTGGTACCCCAACCTCCCACCCCCCGTCCCTTCAAAACCCTCAGATTGTTTTTCAGAGTCCATAGTCTCTCATGGTTCACCTCCCCTTCCAATTTCCCCCAACTCCCTTCTCCACTCTAAGTCCCCATGTCCTCCATGCTATTTGTTATGCTCCACAAATAAGTGAAACCATATGATAATTGACTCTCTCTGCTTGACTTATTTCACTATATTTTATTTTTTTAATAAAAAATATAATCACAAGTATCATATAACTGTTTTAGTCCATCCAGTCTACTATAACAAAATACCATAGATTGGGTGGCTTAAACAACAAACATTCATTTTCCCCAATGCTGGAGAATGAAAGTCTGAGATCGAAGTGCTAGCTGATTGTGTGTCTAGTGAGAGCCTGCTTCCTGGTTCATGGAGGCCTATCTTCTTACTGTAACTTCACATGGAAGAAAGAAGTAAGGGAACTCTCTAGAATCTCTCTTATAAGCGCACTAATCCCATTTTTGAGGGCTCCACCCTCATGACCTACCACTTCCCAAAAGCCCTACTTCCAAATACCATTACATTGGGAAATAAGATTGAACCTACACATTTGGGGGGTAAATATGCAGTCTATAGCAATAATAATTACCCAGCTCCTACTGTCCAGAATTGGCCATTTTTAACATTTTTTTATATAACATTTTGTTATCATATTGCATTATACAGATCATTCTGCACATTTTCTTCATCATCAGCCTCTGTTCAACCAATGCTATGGAACAGTGTTCATACTTAGCATTGTAGTTTAATTATAGTCATGTAGTTGATTGCATGAATATACCACATGTTTATTTCTCTATTAATTATGGGATATTATGGTTATTCCCATTTTTCTCTATAATAATTCTGCAAAGGACACCCTTCAACTTGCCTTCTTAAGCATCTGGAAGAGGATTAATGCCTAGAAGGGACATTGTAAAGTCAAAAATACTCAACTTTTTTCAACATGTTAAACATGTATAACTTGTATACATTTAAGACATAAAACACACATATACCAAATTTGCAGCTTACAGTAACTCAGAAGGGAGAGATAACATGTTAGATGACAAAAGTCAACTTTCAAATTTCACTAAGTTAAAATATGGAGTTATAACCACCAAGATGGAACTCTTATATTTATTCAAAAGAATTAACTGCCCATTGCAGAAAGGTGGAAATATAACTAGATAGTAGTTTATCTGAAAAGTGTCTAGGGATGTTAGTTAACCTCTGCTTCCCTGTAAAACAACAGTGTAGTGCTGTTTGGACTCCCAACATCTACACTGATACAACTATATTAATAGAAGAATGAGTTTTACAGGTTCTCAACTCTAAACTTATTATGCTCTACCAAGTCAGAACTCCATGACATTTAAACAAAACTAATTCATATTAACATAGCAAAAAATAGAAAGCAGTAACTTCACATACTACAGTGCAGAGGGTGGGGATGGAGTAAAGCTGTAAGAACTAACCCAGGCATCCATACTGCTATGACCCTGTATCTCCCTTTTACTATCCCCATCAGTGCATCTTTCTGCCTGCTGGATTTATTCTCTAAGCCACCAGCTGTGTGAGGCTAGTCATGGCTATAACAGATCTAGATGATCCTCATCTGCATTTCCAATTCAGAAACTCCCAGGGGAAGCCTCTTTTCAACCAATGCAATGGTCTGAATTTTGTGCACCCCAAATTCATAGGTTGTACTCCTAACCCCCAGTGTGATAGTGTTAACACCTGAAGCTTTGGGCAGGTAATTAGGTCATGAGGGTAGAACCCTCAAAAGTGCAATTAGTGCCCTAATAAAAGTACCCAGAGAGCTCTCTTACCATTTTTTCCCCCTGTCATTTGAGGATATGAGAAGTCAGCCATCTGCAACCTGGCACAGGGCTCTCACCAGAACCCAGCTTGCCTGGCATACTGATCTGGGACCTCCAGCTTCCAGAAGTCTGAGAAACAATGATCTGTTGTTTATAAGCCAGCCCAAACACCCAGCATGGGTCTTGTGCCCATACCCTGGACAAATCAGGATGACAACCCCCTCTAGACTCATTGGTTAAAACAGGAGAAGAGCAATGACTCTCTAAAGCCTTAAGAGGCTCACTGTTGTCCAGGAAGCCAATCTGTATCTTCTAAAGTTATTGTCCCTCCTGTAAAAGTCATTAAGATTATAGTTTTTTGCAACCGTGTTTATTTTACTTGTCTTTCTTAGAACTATCTCCTGATTCTGCATTTTATTTAGGCTGTGTGGTTAATGTCACATAGACAATGAGTCCTAGATATATAAAAGTAAAAGAAAATACATGACATTTTATTCATGAGGTGATTTTTTCCCATTGATTTAATATTTTTAGGACTTATTAAAGTAGAATACTTGTTTATCACAGCTGGTATCAAGAAAGTACTTCTATCAGTTGGATGGAGCCCTTGCAAAGTTTTGTACCTGACAGGTACAGTCAGAGTACCTGCTTAAACTATGTGTCTCGGTCATTACCAACCTTGATATTTATTGAGCTCTGACTATGGGCAACCCCATAGGTGTGGGTCTATGCCAAGGCATTTATAATGTCACAGGTCTAATACAACTGTGTGAGTAACAACCAGAGATGGATCAAATGCAGACAAGGGCCTCATCAGCCACTAGTTTCTGAGTAGTGGCTCCAGCTCAACATCAGATCTTCAGAGGGGGGCCTCAATAGAAACCAGACAAGAAAAAGATATTTGGAAGAAATGAGATTCCAACAGGACATAAAGGAGTAAAGACAATTGGTTACAAAGAGAGAAAGAGAACTAGGAGAGGACACAGACTCCTATTTAAGAATATTTCCCTGGACACTCCACATCAGTGGGTCTAAAACAAGACCTAGAGGCAGAATTACCTGGAAAAAAAAAAATCTGATCCTGGGCCCCCAGCCCAAAAGTTGCCATCCAGTCCATGTGAGCAGAGTTTCCTAATTGCCGATAGTTTCCTAATCTGTAGCACTTTCTGTCAGACACTTAGCGTCTAAGTCTTTTATGCATACTATTAACTCTCTAAATCCCCATTATAACTGTAAGAATTAGGAACTAATGATTATCATGCTTTATGATGAGAAAACCAAAACCCAGAGAAGCTAAGGAGCTTGACCAATGCCGCGTCCGGCTGGGATTTGAACCCAGGCAGCGAGGGAGCCTGCAGAGTCTGTCTCCAATCGCTTTGCTGCATGGTTTTCAAAAAAGATAAAGTGATGGTTGCACATCTCTCTGGGTGATTCTGATGAATCCAGTTGTCAGACCAGCATGTGGAAAGCATGGTCCTGTAAACATGAGAAAATTATCACTCACTGAATGCTACTTAAGAGAAGAAACTCTGTGTTCCCCAGTGCCTGGTCATAGTAAATACAGAATGCTGTTGACTATACTTCAGAGAGAGGGAAGCTGGAGAAGCAAGGGTTTGCAAGGGGAAATCTTGTGAGCCTGCTACTGCAAGAAGAAAGTGGGACGAACCTAGTGACTCATACCCTGTTTCCTGTCCCCATTAAAGGAAAGTGCCAAGAAGCAGAGAATAAGAGATGCATCATTCTGACCCCACTTGTAAGGCCCCGCCCAGCCTCTTAATCTTTTGCCTCTTTGTGCCACATACTATCTTCATTACTTGGAGAAACAAGGCTCTCCACTTTCTTCTTTCAGCGCATTCTGCCCCTAGTTCTATCCTCTTTAGAAACATTACAGAAGAGGAAGAGAGATGCCGAACTCCAAGCGGTGGTTTCCCTTTTCTTTAAGAAAGCCAATAAATTGTACATAACAGGTACTTTTAGGATGAGTGAGTAGAAGAAAGAAGGCAAAAAGGTATGGATAGATGTCGAATAGTTCACCATTATTTATGTCACCTGTAGATTTAGCAGGACTGGCTTTTCCTCCGGTGGCATGTGATATGATATTATGAGAAGGCCACCGTCCTTCAAATTGGGCAGCTTAGGTTCGATCCTGCCTCCACCACTTACTAGCTGTGTGACCTTGAGCAAGTGACTTATCCTCATCTTTTTTTAAAAAAATGATTTTATTTATTTGAGAGAGAGAGAATGAGCGCTTGCATGAGAGAGAGCAGAGCAGAGGAGGCTCCCCACTGAGCAGGGAGTCTGAAGTGGGGCTCTAACCCAGGACCCGGGATCCATGACCTGAGCCAAAGGCAGATGTTTAATCAACCAAGCCACCCAGGTGCCCCTCCTCTATCTTTTTTAAAATGAAGATAATAATATCATTTCATTTAAACTTGTGATAATAACAGCACTTATTTCCAAAAGGTGCTTTGAGATAATGTATATGCTAAGTGCAATGTCCAATACATTTTTTAAAAAGCTCAATTGTTGATAATGCTATCACCAGGAATGGTATTGAATCTGGTTATTTGAAATTGCCCTTCTGATACCCTTTCAGGGTGAAACTTTGTAGGTGTTATTTCTTCTGGAAGGCAAGACTTGTTTTAGCATCTGAAAAGCAACGTCAGACTTTATTCAGATTGGCACAGAAGGGGGAAAAGGAGGAAGGAAAAAGGAAAGGAGGGAAGGGAGGAAAAAATGCAAAACAATAGATAACGTTTCTTTTTCTGAAAACCGCATCGATATTTCTTCATACTCATGGCAATTCAAAATATTTGGCTATCAGCGATGAAGTTAGCCAGTTAAAATTCTCAGCAAGGAGATAGTCTGTTTCTGAGAAAATTGTATATCCAGAAAGTCTCGAGGACCTAAATAGTCCATGTGCAGAAAAGGGAAAATTTCCAGGTTATGAACTCAAGTCACCCCAGCCAGAGAGCTCAATGAATATCCTCAGGGTTGAATTTGTTCTAGATAAGTATATCATTTATTTATATAAGAATTTATTTCGGGGGGCGCCTGGGTGGCTCAGTGTATTAAAGCCTCTGCCTTTGGCTCAGGTCATGATCTCAGGGTCCTGGGATTGAGCCCCACATCAGGCTCTTTGCTCAGTGGGGAGCCTGCTTCTCCCTTTCCCTCTGCCTGCTGCTCTGCCTACTTGTGATCTCTATGCATCAAATAAATAAATAAAATCTTAAAAAAAAGAATTTATTTTCATACATCAAAATCAGTATAGTACATTAGAGTTAACAAACCTGAATTTGAATTCCAGCTCCAACACTTAATAGTTGCATGGCCCTAGACAGACTGCTAGCAACTATACACTTCAGTTTCTTCATGGCTAAAGGGGAAACCATGATGTTACCTTTTGCATCCACATGTTGGGATGATTCAACATCATACACCTAGAGAACTTAGCCCCAAATCCAGCATAACGTAAGCACTCAGTAAATATTGTCTATACTTATGTTCATTGTTATTATTATTTTCAGCTCCCTACCTTTATGAAGTGCATCCTTCTCTAGCACGTCAGTACAGACTCAGCATGGCCCAGAGTGAGCAGTCCCGTGGCTTTTGCTATGCTCAGGCCATATCCAGAGCCCATATCCAGAGCCCACCCGTACAAACAAATGCACCACTCCTTTTACTCCATCTTAATCTTTCTCTTTTTCCACATCTTGCATCTGGAGATAGTCTCTGTCAAAATGGCTTTAGGCTGCCTCCCCTCTCTGTACAAAAGTCCTTAAAACCTCTACTCTTACAAGCAATTTTTTTTTTCCTTCCCACTATCTTGGAAATGAAGAAAGATTCCCCTCCGTTCATCTAGCACTGATTTTTGACTTATAATTCCATTTCAACAAAACCACTTGCACTAATGTTTATCCATGGTGTAAATAATTCATTAGCAATGTATATTTGTTTGATGTTTATGTCCTTGCCGTGTGTCTGCAGAGTCTGTTATAGCAATCAAGGAAATATCAAGACTCAGTCACCAAGGGAAATGGAAAATTCCCCTCTTTAAATAGGTGAAAATGTAAGGCACATGCATGTCAGTCTCAGGAATGCAGAATGCTAGCATGGCAAGGGACTTTGGAATCCACATATTTTAACATTATCACTTTATAAATGTGGAAAATAAGTCTCAGAGTATTACACCAGGGCCATTGCGACATTCTGGATTGGGAGGGAGGCTGAATGCTGGGAAGGGAAAAAGATAGGAATGGCAAAGCCAGATACACAGTGGTTAAAACCAGGGTTTTGACACTGTAGACCACATCTTAGGAAGTGTTTCACCCTGGACAGAAAATACTGATATTCCAGTAGTAGGTACTCCTTGTACCTGGAGGGGTAGCCAAGTATTTCTCGCCTCTCTCCAAAATAGCGGGTTGTCTTCAAACTACTTGGGTCATTACTGTCATCTCCCTGACCTCTTCACTAAGACCCAAGAATGAAATACAAACTGAAAACTAAATTTTAGTGTTTCCTGACACTAGAGAGGAGCAAGGTGGTATATTCTCTGCTGAGTTTCTTTAATGCGCAGGAATGCTGGTAGCCATGGGTTTTCTGGACCCAGATCTTAAACCCACATCAGCTATGGCTGCACACAGAGTGCCCAGAGCTGGCAGGTGCAGCTTATCATGGGCCACATTAGTACTCCAATGTCATCTCCAAGCATGGCAGTGGAAGCTTCAAGGCAGCAACAGTGAGAGAGAGTTGAGAATCCAGAGCAGAAAGTTCTAGATGCTTACCACTATTTACTCTACAGAGTATTCAAGTGGGACTCACATATGGAACACTGTGGGAGTAGAATTGGAATATCCCTGTCCCCCTGAAAGTCACAGCATAGTCCCTGGCATCCAGGGGCTAAGAAAATTTCATACCCTAAGGTTGAACCTAGACAAAGTAGAGAGTGGGCAGAACCCATTAACTATAAGGGGGAAAAGAGAAAGAAAAAGAATTTAAGGGATACTCTAGGCCCAAATGGCATTATTGGTGAAGTCTACCAAATATTTAAGGAATAATTTAAACCAATTCTACTTTGTTCATCAAGGCCAGCGTTATTCTAACACCCAAACCAGACAAAGACATTTCAAGAAAAGGAAACTATAGACTGATATCAGTATCTTGAAAATAGATAGCAAAATTCTTAACAACAGTGTAGCAGCAAAATTTTATGCCCTCCCCCACCCTGGGTTTTCAAGCCACAAGAACAGGGGAGAAGGAGAAAACTCAGGAAAGGGCAGCAAAAAGGAAACATGGGAAACTCAATCCAAAGAAGAGGGTTGGAAGCAAGTGATGGATGACATTGCCTATAAGAATTTTCCAGGCATTTGATCCTACTGGAGAGTGTCTTATAAAGATGCCCTGGTGTCTAGTTCATGAAGATTCTTGGGTTGGGCTGCCCAGAGGCAGAGCCTGAGATGAGATTCTGGTGCATATGATTTGCTGAGGGGTTGTTCTCTAGGAAAATAGATAAGTGAAGGGAAAAGATAAGGAAAGAGCAGACACATATCAAGGATATAGTCCCAGATAAAGTTTATCCTTGAGCTGATCCACAGGGTGTGCTGGAGTCTAAATTGCACCACAGAGTTGTTCTATTTTGAGGCAAGGGGATGGGCATCATATGTACTCTGATTCAGTCCGTTGTTAGGTGCTAGGGAGTAAGAGGGTATAGCCATCCAGTATTCCTGGGTTAGATGGATCATGAGCTAAGGGTAATTCTCTGCAGAACTCAACAGATATAAGCTGTTAGCTGTCACACTCACTATACATGAGGAAGTAGACATCACAGCTGCAAGGGGACCCTCGGTGTGGCACCAACAGTATCTACCAAGGAGAACCCACGACACGTGGTGTCTGAAGTAAGTATGGTAGCAGAGTTAGGATAGGAGGCATCCAGCAACTATTCAGATGGTAGATTAGGAGGACCTACAGCTAATTGCGTAGGGAGGGGCCAGTAGAGTTTAGCCGATGGGCCATGAGAAGTACAAGATCAAACTCAAGTTGCTGGCCCTGAGGAAGGAGTGATGGGGCCATTTTCAAAGACCAGGAAAGAAAGGAAAAGGGCAGGACTTGGAAGGATATACCAATTCTGCCTTGGGTCTTTCCAGTTTGAAAAGGGGATAGATAGCTCTTGCATAGCGTACCTTGAGCTCCATAAGAGTTCAGGGACCAACTACATGAGGAAGGTGGGGCCAGGGCCATGAGGAAGGGACATGAGAAAGCCAAGAGGTCTTGCCCAGGGCTCCTCATCCTTTCTGTACCAGAGCAAGTCCCATTGTCTTGATTTGGTTGCCCCAAATTCTGACTCTGAGAAAAGGATTAAGGCACAGATACAGATAATGAAGCTGGAAAGGAAGAAAGAGCCACAAAGCGTGTATTAATGAGTAGATTTTCTCTGAGGACAGTAGGGGCTGTTGGAGAACCTCTGAAGGTTGGTGTGGAACTCACCACAAGTATTTCCCACCGAGTGGTGGGGAACTAGAGTCTTTTTCCACCATGCTTGGAACCACATTAGTTGAGAGTGGCCCCAAGGGGGGTCTCAATCCCCTCAATTCCACGCACCCCTGCAGGCCATCTGAGGAATCCTCTGTAGAGCCTCTAGAAGAAAACTCCTGGGCAGAGGAGCAGGGACACCATCTGTCTGTCCCCGCTGGTGAACTCAAGCCAGACCAATGAATATGGAGCAAGATTTCAATGGCTTCTCTATGTCTGCTCCTCTCTGTTTCACATATTGAATTTCCGCATAGGATATTTTTTTTTTAAAGATCTCCCGTGAGGAAGAACAGATCAGGCAATAGTTCTATAATCAAACGTCCACGGCTGAAAGAGGGATTGTTGCTTTCTCTGGTCTCACCTCCAATTTTCCAAGTAAAATGAATAGTGTACCCTGGGGACATCCCTCCCATTATCTGGTCTTGGTGGAAAGGGACCACAGTAGATGCAGGATAATCTCTGCCATATCGATTTCCTGTGCGAGCTCCTTGTGCCTCCAGGGAGACACCACCGCTTTCAGGGCCTATTAGCAGTTTTGTCTTTTAACCTCCCAGTCAGCCAGCATTGGGAGTCCTGCAGAGACTCGAGCTCCAACGACTTCACCAACACACGGCCTGGCCAGACAGGAGCTCACCGTACCCTGTGTCGAAGCTGGAAACTGCACTTTCCACCAGCCCAGGGATAAGCAAAGAATGGCATTCAATAAAGCCTAAGTTATACAGCCCAGCATGGCAGGGAAGCCGGAAGGACCCTCACACAATGAGCCAGGCAGCTGTGGCCATCAATCAAGTGTCACCTGGGTTCCCAGCATGTAGGTCGAGCCTGGATCCTGCCAATCAAACTGAAAATCTCTTTCCAGAGGAGGAATTGGGACAGCTAACCCTGTGAATGACAAAGGCTATCATTCCAGCAAAGCCGTTCAATCCCACAACCTGGAAAAGAAGGACCATATCACCAGTATGATGCTAAAAATATGCACTACGTATAGGGAATAATTTTCTGTTTATATTCATTTCTAGGAAATTCTTGGCAAAGGCTCTACCTTCCCAGGAAAATTTGATACAGAAATGACAATAAAACATATTGGATATTTATCACCTTTTTAAAAAAAAGATTTTATTTTTTTATTTGAGAGAGAGAGAGGGAGTGAGAGAGCACAAGCGGGGGGAGGGGAGAGGCAGAGGGAGAAGCAGACTCCCCGCTGAGCAGGGAGCCCAGTGTGCGGCTCGATCCCAGGACCAGAACCCGGGATCATGACCTGAGCCGAAGGCAGACACTTAACAGACTGAGTCCCCCAGGCCCCCCAATATTTATCACCTTTTTCAGGATGTAGAACCACCTTACTGTCCTTTTTGATACTTTAACATTTCCTTTAGGCTGGACCAAGCCCAAGGGGAAGCTATAATTATCTGTGTTTTGGTAAAAAATATCATGATGACAATTTAGTTCAGTACTCACTGTAGTCTTTATTATGCTTTTTATGTAACGGGCAACATTCCTGTTAATTTATGAATTGCTATCAACCTGCACCTTCTTCACTGTTTTCGGTGCTTTCTCTTAGACCTCAGAAACCCATGCAAACATAGTCTCCTGAGCTTGTAACTTAGCCTTCTTACTGGGAATATTCACTAAAGGTGTATCACATGGTACTTCAGAATGAGCTCTGGGGCCAGGCTGTCTGGGCTGGATTCCTATTCTGCGATTCATCGAGCATGCAACATTAAGCAACTTACTTAACCTCTCTGAGCCTCGACTTCATCATCTGTCAGTTGAGGATAATAGCGCCCACCGAATAGGGTTGTTGTAAAAGCGCATAGAATCACGCAGGGCACAAGTGCTAATTTTGATCTCATTACTTCTCAGATCGTTACTGCCGGCTCCCCTGGTCACAGGTATAATTACAAATGTGCCCTTGAATTGGAAATCCTCACAAACGGCTCCCTACACAGGTAATGCAGAGTCGTTAAAGCACGGGAGCAATGAAAAGAGTTAAGATTTCTAAGAGGCCAGCAGGAAGGTCGGAGTATGCTTCAAAGTCCGAAGCAGCCCACAGTGGCAGTGGCCCTAAGCATCCATCACGTGATGGAGCAAAGGAACCCCTGCTTCTGGAGGGAGGAGGGCAATCACCAGGTGATAGCACAGGTGGTAAGCGTGACCCTAGACCAGTCGGGTGAGGCAGACCCCCAAGCCAGCTAAGAAACCAACATGCGGTTGAGCTGCGTCATCTCATAGTGAGGCTCTTCGCCATTGTCATTCTCCTCTTGCCACATGAAACCATCCCTGCAAGGCCATGCTGCTCACATGCCTTCTGTAGCATGGAAAAACAGGCCTGTTATCTCAGTGTCTGGGGACTTCCCCCATCCTGACTCTGCATTTTCCCAAGCAGGTCCCTTGTTCAGCCTTACAAACAGTTGGTCATCAGAGGAACTTATTGTACGACGGCACAGACTAAGAAGACACTTAGAATGAGAACATTTGGAGGGGTCATAAAATGTTGGAGAAAGAGGTCCTCATTGTTAGAAACCCTCATTGCTAGGGTTTCTAACTTAATTGGCAGATGAATTGTTTTGGCAAATGAAATTGAACATGGAGGCTCGGGGAAGAGAAACACAAGATGCAGAGCTGCTCTGTTGAAAGAAGAGCCTGAAGGCCCCCTTGGCTTGGCCTAGTCTATCAGAGAAGCTTCTAGCTCTACAGAACCTGTTGGGAGAAAACTGCTCTGGTGCCTGGGGGACAGAAGAGGAATCATGGTCCCAGTATTCATTTCTTGGGGCTGCCATTACAAAATGTATAAACTAAATGGCTTAACCAATAGATCGTCTCATAGTTTTAGAGGCTAGAAGTCCAAAATCGAGGTGTTGGCAGGGTTGTTGGCTCCTTCTGAGAGAGAGGAGGTAGAATCTGTTCTGTGGGTCTTAGGCTCCTAGCTTTGAGTGGTTTGTGGGCAATCGTTAATGCTCCTTGGCTTCTAGAAGCATCACCCTAACCTCTGCCTTCATATTTGCATGGAGTTCTGTATGTCTGTCCATCTCTGTGTCCAAATTCCCCCTTTTTAAAAAATTTTTTATTTTTAAAATTTCTTTTCAGTGTACCAGAATTCATTATTTATGTACCACACCCACTGTTCCATGCAATACATGCCCTCCATAATACCCACCACCAGACTCACCCAATTTCCCACCCCTCCACCCCTTCAAAACCCTCAGATTGTTTTTCAGAGTCCATAGTCTCTCATGGGTCACCTCCCCTTCCAATTTCCCCCAACTCCCTTCTCCTCTCTAACACCCCTTGTCCTCCATGCTATTTGTTATGCTCCACAAATAAGTGAAACCATATAATAATTGACTCTCTCTGCTTGACTTATTTCACTCAGCATAATCTCTTCCAGTCCCGTCCATGTTGATACAAAATTGGGCATTCATCCTTTCTGATGGAGGCATAATACTCCATAGTGTATATGGAGAAATTCCCCTTTTTATAAGGACATCACTATATTGGATTAGAGTTCACACTGATGACTTCATCTTAACTAATTACATCTACAATGACTGCATTTGCAAATAGAGTCAAATTCTGAAACACTGAAAATTAGGACCCAATACATAAATTTTGAGTGACAGCATTCAATGCATCACAGTCCCTGTGGGTCACCTACTAAGCTGGTCACCAACTAAGGGATTGAAGAACAGGATGGAAAAGGGGAAAGGACGATAGGGAGGTGAAAATAACATCCTTAGCTGAGAAATTACAGGATAAATGGCTCAAGGTGGCCACCTGGCTCCCAAGAAGAGAGCCAGCCACAGCTGTTCATAAAGGACAGAGCCGACAGTCGACAGTCGAGCCATCTATGCAGAGTGTGCCTGAGAAGCCCAGTGTTTGATAAGATGCCCTTTCTGCCACCAGCAGCACACACAAGATCTTTCTCCTGCTTCCAGGGGCTTGCACCTCCACATAACCTCTACAGACTGGCTACGCCATCTTTGTAGGCTACCAGATTCCCAACAGAAAATACTGATTCTGCACGGGTTTGGAGTTCTGCTATTTTAGGCAGCCAGTGAAGGAGCTGCATGGATGTCCTGCCCTTACAACAAAGATCAATGAGACCAGAGAAAATCTGGGTGCATGAAACCTTAAGAATCCAGAAGGGTGGTGCAGGATTCCTTCCCCATGACTTAAAAGAACCTCTCTGCCCATTTACAGAAAGTCTCCCCTAGAAGAGGGGATAAAGGTCATTATCAGGGCAGACTTTGGAAAATTCTGATGTCCACGTTGCATCCCAAACCACTTAGAGCAGAATGTCTGGAGGCAGTATCCAGATCCCAGTCACAGTGTGCCACCAAGCTGCAGTATTGCTGCTTTAGAAGTTAGGGAGGTTTGGAGGCTCTGGGTGGCTCGGTCAGTTGAACATCTGGCTCTTGGTTTTGGTTCAGGTCATGATGTCAGGGTGGTGAGATCAAGTCCTCCGTTGGCCTCTGTGCTCAGCAAGGAGTCTGCTTGAGATTCTCTCTCTTTTCTCCCTTTGTCTCTCCCCTCACTCAAGCACACACACCCTCTCTCTTAAATAAATAAACAAATCTTTTTAAAAAAAGAAGTTAGGGAGGTTTATGTATATATCTATAAAATAGAAATATAAGTATATATGTGTATGTCTGTGTATATACATAAACAGACTGTATATATTATTATATATATAAATATACATGTATATACTATACCTTATATATGTAACTTGGATATATATTATATATATAGTATATATATAACCACATACATACAAGCACAAAAATACACATACATGGATATAAAACATCTATTTTCCAACAGTTGGAAAAAAGAAAAATACGTCCTTCCCAGTGTCATGCTACAATATTGTTTCACAGGCCTACCCAAAAATCATTTAATTGCCTAGGGAAATATGCCTCTGTTTGACCTTTTCCTTGCTATTGATTAGAGCTCAGCACTTTTACTAGTTAACATGTACATTTTTATCCAGTCCACATGCAAACAATCTCTGTCCAGCAGTAAAGATAATGCTTGAGGTTATGTTCCTATTGCCCTATAGGACACTATGAAGCTTTGTATCTTATCTGGCAACCTATTTCCAACCTATCAATCTTATCCTAAGTGTCTTTGTTCGTGTCTATAAATATCTAGTTCCTCTATTTTTCCTTGAATTAGTTTTGTCATATTATTGGTTCCCTCTTTAATGAACTGAATACATTTTGACATAAATTCATGGTATTTTGTATGAAACTCGTTTCTTCAACTTCTAAAAAATTATGCTTTGACAGTATTCAGACTCTTGTATACTCTTCATCAACCCCCTTAACTTGCCTGCCATGTTGGCACTCCCTGATGCTGTAAATTCCCATATTCTCATTCACAGTTGAGTTAAGTCCATAATTCACCTCAGGTTAATGGTTAACCAAATTGTCCAGCTAGTCACTCATCAGAGCTCTGTGAGAATAAACCCAAGGAAGGTTATGTTTTGGAGGAGCAAGAGTCAAGAGAAGCAATGCAATGCCTAGGAGGAAGGAGAGGGGTCATTTAGTAAAAGAGAGAGGAAATATGGTAGCCCTTAGCACCTGAGGATGGAAGACAGAAGCAGAGCACCTCAATTAAGGAGGAGGTTAGAGGCACAGGAGATTTTACTGAATTTGCAGTTTTGGCCCAGAGCTAGCCTCGACTTGTTACATAAGGATAAATAAATGAAAGATGAATGAATGAGTAAAACAGATTTAAATGATTAGAGACTGGATCAAACAGCCTACATTGGACTCATCTGAAACATTTCTAACCTACTGGAGCTGCATGACAGAAAGCTTTAGGAAGGATGCCTGCCTGCTGCCCCCAAAATGCTCCACCGGCTGGACCCAAAGATCATTTGACTCTGACCTTGACAAAGTCATTTGTAGGCTGATTCAAAGGAACCTCAGCCTCAATCTGGAAATTCATCAACCTCTGACTATGTTCCTACTTAAGGGTCATATGCTATAATTTACCATGGAAAGTAACACTTCTTCCTTCTTTACTATTGCTAGTAAGACTTATTCCCTGTGACATTAGCTTCTGAGAGACTCAACTGAGCAAGCAAATTACAGGACTGAAGTCAGGGATATGTCCCTCTCTGATCCCTGACATGGTTGCACACTAAGCTGAAGTCAGCATTTTTCAGATAGTTCATCAGCAATACTAGGAGACCTTTCTAGCAAGGTCGCTGTGCCACTAAAGCAATCATGTGTGTGAGTGCCCCCAGCCAGACTGAGCTAATTTAACATGAAGTAATCAGAGATAAGAAAAAGCCACAGGAGTTATAAAAATATACACATCAGGTATCCTTGCCAAGGAGGAAGGGGAAGTTTGCTGGAGGTGAAGGGAATGCACCAAAATGATAAGAAAAGTGAAGTCAAGAATGAAATGAAGATTTTATGAGAAGTTAAGATAAATAATGGAACAACTCTTTTTCAAATATAAACAGAATAAGAGGCCAACTAAGGACTCAGCAGGGTTTGCCAAGAATGGAAGGAAGGTCACTTGTCAGAGGAGTTAGACGTTTCAGAAAAGATGGGTGGGTGTGTGTTTTCAGCACCCGCCAGGGAAGAAAATGCACAGGGAGTCAAGGCAGAGAGTTTTCCTTAAGGAAGAAAAACGTAGTAGCGACAACCGCTGGGGCAAGGACATCTCCAGGGTAGAGAGAGTATGTAAGTCCATTTGGGAATACTGAAGTCAGGAATCCCTGGTGCTCCTGAGGAGGAAAAGAAACCGTTATGAGCATAGGCCCAGTAAGAGAGGCTTAGTCTTCCATATTTTCAGTCTCAACTCCAGAAGACAGACATCACGTACTTCCTCTCGCCAACAAACATCAGACATGGTGGTAGGACCTCACTGCTTGAGATGAAAGTCAAGGCTAAGCACGAGCTCCCTTCCTTACAGCCAAATTTCATCAGTCCTCTTTCCATTTCCTTCTCATTCTGGGGGTAGAGCTGGTACGAACACTTAATCTTAGACCAAGGAGAACTAGCGAAGGACCTAGAAATAAGACCTTTTCCAAAAGCCCGTGCTCTCAACTTGTACACCCAAGTTGGTACCAAACAGCAATTTCCAGCTTTTTCTGGCCCCATGAGGCCCCTATGGTCTATTTCAGTGACTGGTGTTCAAAAAAACTCATTAGGAAAAGATCATTTTATATCTCTACCTCACACTAGACTGAAAAAATAATTCCAGGTAGATTTTCATAAACCAAAAAAGATATTAGAAGAAAATATGAGCTAATGTTGGAGACCATTCTTCTACCTATGAGTCAAGTGTTAGGAAGAATGAAGCAAAAGCTGTGTGGTAGATGCCATTGGTACCTGGTCCATGTCCCCTGGGATCTTTTTGCTCTTGTGCCATAGCCCAGCTTCTGCAGTACTGCTGTGATCGATTCTCTGGAGAATTGCCCATTGTCAGTTTCAGGCAAAGTGGCTGGGAGCTTCTTTCCTCACCTTCTTGAAGCTGAGGTTAGACCTGACCCCAAATTGTATCCTTGCCTGTTCCTCATCCCCTTCCTCATTCCCTCCCTTCACTTGCAGTTTTCTCCGGAGTCTTTCTCTAACAGATCATCAGTAGACAAATCTCCATTCTCCGGAGTCTTTCTCTAACAAAGCATTAGTAGACAAATCTCCATTTCAGCCTCTGTTTCTGGGTACCTCAACTATGATACCTGATATAACTAAATAAAAATATAAGTAAGTATTATGTGGAAAGATATCATGAATAGATTGGAAAAGATATTTTATACATGTATACATATATGCATATAGATTTATATCTATGTTATGGGTATAATTGTGTGCCCCAAAATTTATATATTGAAGTCTTCATGCCCAGTAGCTAAGAATGTGACTGTATTTGAAGATACGGTCTTGAGAGAGGTGATTAGGTTAAAATGGGGTCCTTAGAGTGGGCTCTAATCCAATTTTACTTATTTCCTTATAGAAAGGAATCGAACACAGACACCAGGGGCATACTTGCATATTGGGAGGACCCTCTCAAGACACTGTGAAAAGGCAGTTGTCAGGGAAAATCTCTGTGTTTTTCCTTTACTCCCACACAAAATACTTCTGACACTAGATGTGTGGGGGTTTTTTCCCTCATATCAACCAATTTAATTCCATTCAACCTGCAATTCAATTCAATTTTGACACTAACCAGTGTTAGAGTCGATCCCAGAGGTGAAGAGCTCAGTCCCTTAAGACCACCCTCGACCTCAGACTGCAAGCAGTTAGTCCCCGGGTTGCCTACAACTTCTGTTGAGCTGGCTACAAATGAGAGTTTCCCACCACACACTCCTTTAATTCGATTGTTTGCTAGAACAGCTCACAGAACTCTAGAACATTTACATTTACCATTTTATTTTACAGTAAAAGATACGATAAAAGATACAGCGGTCAATTGAAAGGATCATAGGGCAGTGTTTAAAGAGTCCCAAATTCAGGGGGTTCTGTCCTTGTGGAGTGGGGGGTGTTCCATCCTCCTACTACACTCATGTGTTCCCCAACTTGGAAGTTATTCAAATTCTCTAATTTTGGAATTTTTATGGAGTCTTCATGATGTAGATATAGTCAATCAGTAAGTTAGTCTCTAGACCCTCTACCCTTCCCAGAGGATGGGAGTAGAGCTGAAATTTCCAGCCTTCTAATCACAATTTGATCTTTCTGGTGGTCAGCCCTCCTCCTGAAACTATCCAGGAACCCACCAAGAGTCATTTCATTATAACAGATGATACTCTTATCTCCCAGGAAATTCCAAAGGATATAGGGACTTGTGTCAGAAACCAGGGTCAGAAACCAAATGTTAGAACAAAAGATACTCCTAGTGTTCTTAGCACTTAGAAAACTACAAGGGTTTAGGAGCTCTGTGTCAGGAATCAGGGGCCAGAATATTGGTTTTGTTGTGTGGTTTTTTTTTTTTCCTCCTTTATTTCACAGAAGCCATCTATAAGCCAAAGAGAGAGAAGCCTCAGGAAAAAAACAAACCTATAGATATCTTGATCTTGGGTGTGCCTCCGGAACTATGAGAAAATACATTCCTGTTGCTCAAGCCCCCAGACTGTGGCATTTAATGATGGGAGCCCTAGAAAACTAATCCAATCTATATAGAGATATAATAGATGTCTTTGACTCTCTCATACACATATAAAACAAAACATAATCAAAATATATAAAGAGGGGTGGCTGGCTGGCTGAGTCAGTATAGCATGCGGATCTTGATCTGAGGGTCATGAGGTCAAGTCTCCCATTGGGCATAGAGATTACTTTAAAAATAAATAAAGGAAAAAAAACCATAAATATCTACAGAAAGCATTAAAAAAATAGGGAAATGGACAAAGGACTTAAATGGACAATTCACTAAAAAATAAATCAAATGCCAATAAATATCGGAGAAGTTGTTCAGCTTCTTTATGTCCTCCTTTTGGGCTGCTTCTTCTCTACTGACCAAGCCCGGTCTCTCTACCAGTCCTTTGCATGTGGCTGTCCATTCCAGCTCTCCCTCATTATCATACCTGCACCAAGTGCCTGGACAGATCTGCGCACAGGTAAGTACTAGTAATCATTGGTGACAATTTAATAGTGTTCTGAGGTAGAGAAAAAAAACTAGTTTGAAGATAATTCAATTCAAAATGTTATCATAATGGCCCAAAAAAAAAAATCACAAAAGAGGAAGAATAACCAGCTCTAGTAAGTAAAAAAGAAAACTGTTTATCACAAGTCATGAAAGAAATGCAAATCAAAAGGCAATGAGATTACTTTTTCCAAGTTTCCATAATATACATAATGAAAAGCTAGAAAGCCTTGCTGCTTGGAGTTCAGTAAAAGGTATTTTTAGTTTGTTGGTGGCATTGTTAGTTAGTAAATACAGTTTGGCAAAGCATTTCTTTTCTTAAATGCTGAATAAATCAAAATATGGAAAACATCAAGGAGAGATCATGTTTATAGTCATGGTATTTATGATAATCAAAAATTAAAAATACTTCCAAATATCCAGTATTAATGGAATTGTCACAGCAACTACAGGACAGTCACTCAAGGAAAAAGGACAAATATAAAGATCAGATATCAATATGAAGTTAATATAAATGCATATAAAATATGCATATGTATAAAATTACACATGCATAACAACTGTACCTATGCCAACACATGTCAATAAGGAACTAGAAAGAATACGGAAAAGAATCTCAATTTTAGGATTTGTTTTTCTCTTCCTTTTTCTCTATTTCAAACGCTCAACATTTTTGTAGCGTACATTTCTTAAACACAAAAATTTTGTTAGGATAAACACACCACTCATATGTATGGATGAGTGAAGCAGACAATGCTTGCAATTTTATTTTTTTTTTATTTTTTTAAAGATTTTATTTATATATTTGACAGATAGAGATATCACAAGTAGGCAGAGAGGCAGGCAGAGAGAGAGAGAGAGGAGGAAGCAGGCTCCCTGCTGAGCAGAGAGCCCAACAGAGAGCCCAATGCGGGGCTCGATCCCAAGACCCTGAGATCATGACCTGAGCCGAAGGCAGAGGCTTTAACCCCCTGAGCCACCCAGGCGCCCCAATGCTTGCAATTTTAAAAAGGTTAATCCCAACATAGGAATCCCCAAATAAAGACCTTGATATTTATTTTTTAAAAAAGACCCTGATATTTATAACAACAGCTGACAGTTCCTGAAATCTTACTCTGTCACCACTGTACTCCATGCATTATAAGAACTTTCCCATGTAGCCCTCCAACAATTAAGTGAAGTAGGTAAGATTCTCTTCTCATCTAACAGATGAGACCATGGGGAACCAGAGACGTGAAGTAACCCTTCCAGGTGCATACAGTTTGCAAGTAGTTGTCACAAAGACTCCTAGCTGCCCCCCAAGATGCAGGTCTTTTCTTCTGTGATGGAGAATCACAGCTGGGAGGTGGCTGCCGAGCCAGGACTGTTCCCCAGGGCCCTCCCCCAACCTGACTTTGCATCCAGATGGAGCCATCTTACCAGAAGGCCCACAACACATCCGGTGACAACATGCTTTGTCTGCAGGGCAAACGCTGATCTATTAGGGAGGATCAGATCTACAAATCAGTCAAAAGGCTGAAACCAAAGGTGAATGATTAACAAAAATAATTGCCTTTTTCATTTAAAAAGTGGCGTTAAAATTTAGCAATATCATGTGTCACTGGTTCAACTGCCAGCATTTGAACAATGTTACTTCCCAGAACTGAACCAAGTGCCAGGAAATGGGCCATTTCCTACCCCACTGGTGAAGAGTAAGTTATGCTTTCTGTGGCAGGTTATCAACATGTATTGGGAGTCCAAAGACTTCAGAATTCTGTAAAATCCTTGATCTAGAAATTCTTTGGGATACTATCCTAATGAAATAAGAGACATGAGCACAGATACACAGCAAAAGTATTGTCAGTGTCAGAAATTTTTATAAGACTAGTGGAAACCACATAAATAGTTCTAGGGAAGTGGACAAATTCTACTTTGGCTACACAGTGAGTTACTATGCAGCTATTTTAAATTATATTCTGAAAGAATATTTAACAGCATGGAATGATCATGATACATTATACAGTGTGATTCCATTCTTACTGTGTTTTAAAAACACATCTATATCAGGCATGAGTTTTCTCCTTCCATACAGGTGCAAGAACTATCACATTTCCTTATTTCTCTAAATGGAATGAAATCTGGCCAAGAGTCCCATCCTGCCTGGCTGAAAGGAAGAACTGTGTCAGGGACTATTGCCCACCCTCTCACACACATGTGCGAGCACACACACACACACACACACACACACCCCTTCCTCTACAACCTCCTACTATCCTGGGGCTTATGTGGTACCAAGAAATGGAAAAGGGCCCATCTTTAGACCGTGCTCAGCTGTCCAACGCCAACTTCTCAAAGTACCCCTTGATATTGACAAGGACTGTAGGTCTGGAGGTGAGAGAGGGGGTGTGCTCGTAGCAATGGACTTGTCATTGGTTTGGCTTTGGGAGGCTGGTACTAATGATCCCAAAACATTGATGTTTAGTATTCTGTCTCCAGGAATAGACCACAGAGGCTTTGTCACTCGGGGGCGGGGGAGTGCTAGGTGAGAGGGGCACAGATCTCTGACCCTGAAGGCATCTGTGCTCTTCTCTCTATCTCTCTTAGGGACTTCAACTCTTTTCTAGGACCACTCCATTCTTAAAGCTCTATTGTCCTCTCCATGTAGGAAAATTCTGTCTTAATTCTATGATAAGTCTAATCTTCCAAGCTAAGGCCTTGGTTGATTATTTCTTCAATGACCCCTGAGACCCAAATAAACCATTACTCTCCATTCCTCAAACTGAATCTACATTCACATGCACACTCACACGAAAACCCACACACAAGCCCACACACAGATAAGCTTAAACCTTAGAATACAAAGGGGAAAGAGTGGTTTTTAATCTTTCTTCTCAGAAGTATGTGTGTGTGTTGGGAGAAGAGGATAAAAATGGAAGGGATGAAATAGTAGAAGTAGGAGAATTAATTACATTTTTATCCTCTCCCAACTAAGCAGTGAGAGCAAGTAATCAAACTTGCCATTAAAAAGCCTGGAAGATGTCAACTAGACTTCAATAAAAAAAAGTAATAAAACAAAAAGATGTTAAAAGTGTTTTTCATTGAGTACTGGGATTATAGGAAAATTCTTATGTTCTTCTTTGTATTTATCATAATTTTCTCAGTTTTTTACAATTAACATAGGTCATTTTATTATATTTCAAAGAATGCAAGTAATTTTTTTCCATGCCAACATATCAGCTGTATTTCTTTTTTCTAATTTTCTTACCACTGTTTCTAATGTGCCGATATATTTTTATGACAAAGAATAATTAGAAAGCGAAGAGATTTACCTTATTGAAGGGCATAGGCTGTGGCTATGAGGGTATTTAAAAAAATGAGAAAGGGGAAATCTGGGTGGCTCAGCCAGGTAAGCGTGTCCAGTGCTTTATTTCAGCTCAGGTCATGACCTCAGTTTTGTGAGATGGAGCTCCAAGTCATGCTCCTTGCCGAGTGGGGAGTCAGCTTGAGATTCTCTCTCTCCCTTTCCCTCTGTCCCTCCTCCCACACACTCTCTCAAATTAAATAAATAAATAAAATCTTTAAAAATGAGAAAGAAATTTTCATAATATGTTTTAAGTGGTCGCTTCACAGGTAACTTTCTGAGGTGACTCAGTTAATGTTAGCATTGATTTTAGGAGCAAACATCTGAATTGATTGCTTTACTTGATTTAAATCTTTTTCTTTCCTTCTATAGATATGCCAAGCTTGATACTATTATGGGCACCCACACAGAGGTGTGCACCCACATTGTGACTAAATGTCTGTCTTTACAGAAATAACATATAGTTATTCCTCCGATTCAAAATACAATCTCATTTGAAGATGGGGTCTTCGATGGCGTCAAGTTCCACAACAATTGCTATCATCCTCCATTTTTCCTCTTTCAGAATCAGAGATTCTCTTGCCAACTGTCAACAGCCCAACCATCAGATAGGAGTAGAGATGGTGATCATCCCACAAAAAAGCCAGCAGCCCCATAGAGGTGCCTGGAATAATGAGAATCCCACACACTCTCCCACTTCATTTTCCATTCTAGAGGCATTCTATTTCTGCTCTCTTCTTCTTTTCATACTTTTTTTTTCCCCACTTGGGCACCCATCCAGACATTAAAATTCATATCTTCCTTTAAGAAATCTCCATCATAAACCATCATTATCTTTGCCTCCAGCATAGATAAGTCTTACATATGTGGTTCAAAGCACCCTGGAGGGAGACAGGCGATGGATGGAAAACAAGAGAGTAATAAACAGAAGTATTCAGCAACATGTCCCCCATGTTGGGCCCATCCGATTCAGGAATGCCTTGTGTTCAATATCAAACCCAGGGATGATTTGATACAGATGTATTTAAAGGGGTCTTGTCTTTTCTCCTCTTCCTAAGTTGTCCTTAGTCACCCGGAAATCATGACCAGGTTTTTTAGCACAAAAGGCAAACTCCTACAGGCCCAAGAAGTGAACGCATCTGCTAGTCATTGGCTCCAAGTTCAGGTACCAAGTTCAGGTTCCTGCCTGGGTTCTGTATGTCCTTGGTTTTCAGGTCACTCAGAGAAAGAGAATGTACATGAGAAACACTGAGAAGACAGACCTGACTGCAGCAGTTCTTCCACAGCCCAAACATCCAAAGATGGCCTTTTGGTTTGCAGCTGTAGCCAAGATAATGATGTTTAGCACATCCTTTCCCAAATCCATATTGTTCTGAAACTGAACTAAAGAACTCTGAGGTCCCTCAGGGTTATGTCTTTAATTAATTCAGTATTCATTGTATACTACTATTTGCCAAGCATTGTGCGTATTTGTCTTTGTAACACTAGTCTTAGTCATAATAAGCATACAGTAAGTGTTTGTTTGTTTCAATGAATGAATATTTCCCCAATTAGAATGTGAGCTCTAAGAAGTCAGGGACTTAAACTTGACATATCCAGAGTGCTTAAAAAGCTTTTGCTGAAGGGATGGGTTGATTGATTAATTAGTGTGACTAAAGTAATTAACCCACACCAAAAAAAATGTTGTAGTGGACAATAGTGTGGGAAACATATGGTTGTACAATGGAAATATTTTGGGCTCTTGAAGTTAGATCTGAATGCAGATTCCAGGCTTATCTTCTCAATTTTGATTTCCCCATATGTGGAAGAAAATAGGAGTGCTTGGTTGGCTCAGTCAGTTGAATATCCAACTCTTGATTTCAGATCAGGTCATGATCTCGGGTTGTGAAATCAAGCCCCCACTGGGTTCTGTGCTGGGCATGGAGCCTGCTTAAAATTCTCTCCCTCCATCTTCCTCTTCCCCCCTCCCAGGAAAAACAAACAAATAAACAAATAAATAAAATGCAGGTGATGATGCTTATTTCATAATGGTGGAGAAAGATTAATGTACTGCAGAAAGTTCCTAGGACAGTGCTTAACAAACATTCTGTCTTCTCCTTCCATTTTCCCCAATCTCATCAGGAGGCTGGACAGTAGAAAGAAAGCAGATTAGCCCTTGACAAGAATCTCAGTGCATGTGTTTCTTCAAGGCCCTCCTGCGAAGGAGAGTGTAACATCGACTGGTCATACCCTAAAATGTATGCTTCTCTTTTCCTCAAGGCTAGAATCCCTGGGTTTCAACACATGGATGCTGAGAAGAAAACTACATTTCCCAGCCTCTCTTGTCACTAACTGTGGCCATATGACTGAGTTCTAGCCAATGGATATAAATGTATTTCTAGGGCCTGCCTTTATAGAGAAGGAGTGTGTTCCCTCCCCTTTTTCTTTCCCACTCTCTGTGTAAGACTCAGACATAATGGTCAGCCATCTTGGGCAAGGGGCAAGGGCACGACCCTCTGGAAAGTTGACATCAAGAGAATAGTGGCGTGAGTCCCTGAACCCTGGAGAAACCATGTTGGCCCCAAAATGACAAGAGAGAAATAAACATCTCTCTTATTTAAATCACGTATATTTTCAGTCTCTGTTATTGCAGATGAAAGTAAATCTGATCTAATACAGACATATCAAGAGATCTGTGAATATCCCAGTCTTGTTAATGACAAATCTTCACCTCAGGCACTTTTTCAGCCTCCCCTGAAGTGCTCCCAGGCACTGGGCAAGGCTGATCTGCTTGGCTGGTGCTGCCTGCCCATCTTCTTCCTGGCTTGATTCTCCACAGATTTAAAGTCCCCAGCTGTGTTATAGCAACCAATCAGAATCCAACCTAGTCTTAAAAGCCTCTTCCAAGGTTAATCTTGTTTATGAAGGCTTCCTCAGTGAATGGTAAGCACTCCTGGATCTCTCCCTTGTCTGAGCTCCGTAACAGCTGGCCACACCACTGTCACTGGGTCTCAACTCCAGACAACTCTCTAGCCCCTGGATTTTCACTTTGTTTTGCGGAAAGCCCTTCTTCCGTATTTTAACAGCAAGCTCATTAACAGCTAGAACTGTGTTTTAGACATTTGAATCAAATTTTTGTATCTCTATGTGATTTTGGAAACTATCTTTCGCCATGAAGCATGGTGCTCTGAACAGAACTTTTAAAACATGTGCGGACATTACTGATTTGTTTACATATCATCTTCAATTGTGACTTCCTCCAAAGGAAAAAAAAAGTGTTACTTCTGCGTCCACAGCATCTGATTCATGCATAGACTGCAGTACTACTTAATTTTTTTTAAGATTTTATTTATTTATTTGACAGAAATCACAAGTAGGCAGAGAGGGAGGCAGAGAAAGGAGGAGGCAGGCTCCCCGCTGAGCAGACATCCGATGTGGGGCTTGATCCCAGGACGTTGGGATCAAGACCCGAGCTGAAGGCAGAGGCTTTAACCCACTGAGCCACCCAGGCACCCCAGTACTACTTATTAATAGGTGAATAAATGGATTTTGGTCGCCTGCTAAGCTAACATTTAGAATGCTGTCTCATACTTAATGCCTGCATGGCTCTAGGCTAATGAATTAATGTGGCTAATGCCAAGGTAGGAAGCTTTTTGATCTTTGAGTTTGGTACTTAGATGGCTTAAAACATTTTCAATTGCAAGCGTCGACGCTTGATAATGTGACTTATGCCAAACAGAAATTTTAGTCTCATGTAACAGGGCAATCAAATCAGTGATTTCAGATAGTGCTAGACCCTGAGGTTCAAAATAAGTCATTAGAGCTTGTTTTGTTTCTCTCCTTGTCTTAGATGTACCTCTCTATGGTGTCTCTTCATGAAGGTATCTAGCAGCCCAAGACCTAGCCTAGCAACCCCAGCAGCCCAACAAAAAATATATATTCCCTAAGATCTATGTCAAAAGGGGATCAGAGAATGTTTTGATTGATTGGTCCTGCCCGAGAACATGTGTCCATTCTTGAGTCACTATGGCTAAGAAGGTTGGGTATTTTCTGAACACACGAGGTCACATGCCCACCCCCCTGTGGCTAGAGGAGAGGGACAGCTAGTTAAGTTGCATCAAAGACCCAACAAAGAAAAGGGTTGTATTACCAGAAGAAGAGGGAAGGAATATAAAACAGAAAATCCAACAGATGTCCATCAGCATCCTGGAGCTGGTGTCTCTTCCTAAATTCAGTCTGCCCCCAACTTTTGCCTGGGAGCCACACCATTCTGGATATCTTCTTGCCCTCTTCTGACCACTGTTATTATCCCACAGTCATAAAATATTTCTTCTGTATCTCCCTCTTGTCCATTTCCCTGCACTGTCATAGTTAGTAGGTTATCAAGCAGAAAAGGACTTGGCATCCCAAGAACTTAGGACTCTGCTTTGCCTCCTGACTACCTCAAACTGAAAGTCTGGGGGTAATTGGAGCAAGTCCCTAGTGATGCCATACAAGGAGACTCTGCTTCTAGGCCTCCCTTTCCCACAGGAAAGAAATTCAGTTTGACTTTGTTGATTGGCCCCACCAGCCTTCCAAGAAAGTACTCGGCAATCTAATGAAGAAATTTGCTTTTTTTTTTTAGATCAGAGTTATTCTCCAAACTCTGCAGAAGAGTACTGGATTCTCCAGCCAGTGTGGGGGGAAAAAAAAAAAAAAAAAAAAAAAAAGGAATCCTTGAATAATACAAGAATCCAAGGTCTCTGTGTTCTTAGTTTGCCAAATTTTGTAGCCTGTTGAACACAGTTGGCTCCCAGCAGGAAAAGAGCCTTTCAGGATTGAGCATTGAGTGGTTCAGAAAATAAATTCCAGATATAACTCTGCCCCAGAGTCATCCCACCTCTTTCCATGTTCTTTCCTCCTCCTACAGAACCACACCCATGACTTCTTTTAAATCTCAGCACAAGCCAGACTTTGCGCAAAACTTCCTGGAGTGCTTTGCCTTGCCTGAGTGTTCCCTGAAGTCAGTGCCTTCCTCTGGTTTCTCTCCAGCATGTCCCAGGGTATCTTTAACATTCCCGTGATCGCCTTTCTTTACTAACGTGGAGTAAAAACTTCACAGTTTGCAAACCACTTTCCCAAGCATTTTGTATGAGTGTCACAACAGCTGTGAGAAATAGATATTACTGTTATGCCCTGAGAGACGAGGAAACTGAGGCCCAAAAGGAAAATGTGAGAATGGGAGGTCATGGGGCTGGTAAGCAGCAGAGCCAACTCCTCAACCAAGGGCCTCTCGTGACAAATTCCTTGCTTTCCTTCCCATAACACACCACCTCCAATCATATTCTCTTTGATGATCTTGTCTTCCCAGTAAGTCAGTGAACTTCTTGAAGGTAGGATGAACGTCTTTTTGCCTCTGGGTTCTACCTGCAGAAAGCTGAGCACAGTGCCATGTGTAGGATTGGGATTTCAAAATAATTTGTTGGCTGAGGCAATGGGCACCTGGCTGCTGTGAGCTGAGTTGTTTTTGGGAATCCAGCCCAGCAGCCAGGGCAGTGCACACACATATGGGCTATATGTTCACTAGCATCTCTGGAGGACCAACAGAGTGAAGGCTGCATCTAATAATGGTTAGAATGAATTCTTCATGTATCCATTCATTCAACTGATTTTTGTTTTCTGTCTTCTATGTACCAGGAAGAGTGATAGGTGCTGGCTATACATTGATAAATAAAATAGGCACAACCCCAGCCCTGAGGAGCTTATACCTCTGGGAGAGTCTTAGAATCAAATAGGTACAATCTAATGATGAACTCTGCATTATTCTTTCCTGTATTTGTTTTCTGTTGATGCAGAACAAATAACTACAAACTTAGCAGTTAAGAATAACACTCACTTATTAACTCACAATTCTATTGCCAAAAAAAAGAGCAAACTCAGCTGGGTTCTCTGCCGAAGGTCTTGCAAGACCAAAATCAAGGTGCTAGATAGGCTGAGCTAGGTTCTTGGGAAGAATCCACCTTGAAGCTCATTTCTGGTTGTAGGTAGAATCTAGTTCCTTGTGGATGTAGGATGAAGGTCCCTGTTTCCTTGATGACTGCTAACTGGGGGTCGCTCTCAGCTTCTACAGGCCCCCCTCAGGTCTTTCCCATGGGACCATATCCATCTTTAGCTTTTGCTACCAGCTGGAGAAAGCTTTCTGCTTCTAAAGGGTTCATGTGCTTAGCCCAGGCCCACCAGAACTCACTTTTTATAGTCAACTGTGCTATGTAACATGACCTAATCACTACGTAATATGTCCTCATATTCATAGATTCCATCCACACTCAAAAAGGAGAAGATTATAAAGGGTATTAATCACTGGGTACCATCTTAGAATCTGCCTACCACATAGCCCTGCTCAAATTTGGGAATTTACAACTTCACATGACTTTTGCTACGATCTAACAAGTGCTCTTTCCCTGCCCTGTCTCATCTGTGTTTTACTACTATGAGCCTCTACACCTTTGCATAAGTCAGTGTCCCTGCTAGGAATACTTCCCTTGCTTTCAGTTCCTTCAACAAAATCCTCCTCAAACTTCAAGATTCAAAGTCTTCAGTGACCTCTAAGGGAGTCTTCTTAGCACCTTGCCATCCCTCAGTCAGTGTAAATATTCCCTTGTCTGTGTTTTCATGGTACTTGTCCATCTCACCACTACAGAAACTCCCATGCTAGTTGAGTCTCAGTCACCAAACTGTGAGATCTCTGACAGCAAAAGTTCCACTCATGTTTGCTTTTCCAGAGCCTCTCATGGATCTTGACACCTAAGTACTGGCTGAATATTTGTTCAATCATCCTAGACATTCTACTGGGGGACTTGTGATTAGAAAAACAACATGGATCTGAAATCTGGGTTAGGGATGGAGTAAGGTATCTGTAATTTTTACCTCCCCAGCATACATTCATTTACATTGTTTATTGCACCCCAGTTTGCCATTAGGGAACCACCACACTCCTACTTCTATTCATGTAGTTCATATGGGAATGACCCTATGACCCCTTTCAAGGACATGACTCAGGCTTTGCTAGGAAGAGGAACCAGGACTGATTCCCAGATGGACACAGTGCCATTCAGCTGAGAGTCCCTTAGCAGTCTTACACTGAAAGCTGTGGGAAAGGAGTTCCTCCTCCACGTTGTGTTTGTGCAGCTGTAGCATAAAGGCTTAGGCAGCTCTCTCTGCCGTCTTTTGGGGGAAACCTCCCACATGATGATCAAGACAGAAAAATGTAAAGCTAAGAGATGACAATAGACTGAGTCTTGAAGACATCATAAGTCTCTGGATTGAGCTAGGCTTGTCCTTTGTTTATTTGCCAATAAACAAAATCTCCTTTGACTTAAATTTCCACTGACATAAAAATTTTCTCGTTTATTAATCTGAGCTGGTTTTTTTGTCGCTTGCAACAAGAACAAAAAAGGTGAGTGGGGGTTGCTGAAAACTTAGGGTGGTAATCTCAGGTCTTAGAAAATTTTTATTTATTTGTATTTTTAGATTTTATTTATTTATTTGACACAGAGAGAGAGAACACAAGCAGGCAGAGCGGCAGGCAGAGAGAGAGGGAGAGGGAGAAGCAGGCTCCCTATTAAGTAGAGAGGAGCCCAATGTGGGCTCTATCCCAGGACCCTGGCATCATGAGCTGAGCTGAAGGCAGGCATTCAACTGACTGAGCTGCCCAGGTGCTCCATTGGGAAAATTTTTAAAGTACAACCCCCTTCAAGGACTAAATCTCAGGGCCTGAGATCTAGCTTTTTATCAGTCTTCCTGAAAACCCAACACATGGGATCATCAGACAATGTAAGAGGAACTACCCCTCTGCTTCTAGCATCCCAAACTAACTTGCTGAGGCCTCTGTACTCTGTTTTGGAATCCAGATAGCAAAGATCTTTGGGTTGATACTGCGCTGACTGATGGGACACAAGAGTAATTACTGTTCTAACCATCAGAAGCAGTAATCTAAGTCTAGTGGCCAAGATTTTCTGAGGGACACCAGGTGTGCAATTTGCAAGCAAATGACAATCGACATGACTATTGATTGCTCTGACCGGCTAATTATGAGCCTGTAATTTCCTGGCCCTGGGATTCCTCCCCCATTGCCCATATTGGAATCTCCCACAGGATCTCATTTGTTTGCCTCAGGTCATCCTCTGAGAGGAAGTTCTCTCCTCAGCCTTCCTCAGGGCCTTCTCTAGTGTGAGCCTCTCAATAGCTATGTCACCTGATTTCAAAGGGGCTTTCAGCTTGTTGCATAATCAGCTCTTCCTCTCAACGATTTCCCCATCCCCACCATTACCTCAGGGTGCTGGAACTTTGCTAGGAGCTGCTGACAGATCATTAAAGATCCCAGCTGTTCCTGATCCATAACAACCCCTTTCAACTGGGTCTCCTTCCAGGAACAGCTGCAAAAGCTCCAGAAAGGAAGGGAGGAGACACATTTAGCATGATAACAAATCAGTAGGGAGTGACCACTTTACCCCAAAAAGCTGGGATGCAGATGTATCCACCCAGCAACAATCCCCACCCGTCAGGAGAGGGGCAAATGTGCGCCGTCTCTGTGTGAAAATTCTCCTGTAACCTACAGAATGAGATCAAGAATCCCCACCCCTGCTCCCAGGAGAGGAGTTTGAAAAAGCTTCTCGCTTTCCTCATAATGATTCACTGGAAGATCTCTCAGTGCTTACAAAAAGCTTATTATCTCGGATACTCACACAAATAACAGTACTCATTTATACCACATTAACAATGTTGAAGAAGTACTCGTGGCTGGCATCTGGTCACACACCGGGCACTGGGCAAAATGCTCTACATACATTTTCTCGTGGATCCTCACAGCAAGAATTGATGGGTGAGGAAACCAAGGCAAAGAGAGATTGAATAACTTGCCCAAGTTTGCACAACAGAGAAGTAGAAGAAACAGATTTGTCCTCAAGTCTGGCAGACACCAGAGCCTATGGTCTGAATTTCTAGCCCATGCTCCTGCCTGCACCCCAGCCTTTCTGAACTCCTGCTGTTCCCTGCTGGACCAGAGCCTGGCAGTTAGTGGGTGCTCAGTGAAGTTCAGCTGAATTATTATTTTTAATATGAAGACTGATTCATACCACTATGTTCTTATACATATTGTTTTCTCTTCCCGAAACACTCTTCATTCACAACTACTTTGTCTACCTGCAAAACATCAAATGGTTCTTCAAGATTTATCTTAGTGATTATGTACAGTATGAAAGGCTTTGAGAAAAGCCCCCTGCCTGCATCTAGGGGAGGGTTTTAATCTTTTCTTAATCATTTCCTTCACACCTCTACATATCTCTATTATGGCACAATTCTTTATGTATCAAAGATTTTAATTCTCGCCTTACCCATGGCAGCTATGCAAAATTGCCCGGAATCCCCCATTCCATGACCACAGGAAGTACTTCTCAATATTTCTGCTAATTCCCAAGGCTTTTGCATCTCCTGATTTGCTCTCTCAAGCTTCACCTTTCTCTATTATTGTGTGTGTCCATCATCTTACCACTTTGAGATGAAGCTCAGCATCTTCTTTGATTTCTAAAACCAATATGAGGTACACATGCATTCGTAATTTGGAAGTTAGGGCATCAAAAAGAGTCAGGTAGTGCAGTACTCTGCCTTTCACTGTCATCTTAACTCCAACCCTTCCATCTTTCTGACTCTTTCTTATAAGCAAATAATTCCTCAAATTCTTCATATGGTCGATGCAAAGCAATTTCCCCCAGAATGCTGGCACCAGGAACCATCAAGGCCTTGGAATGAAGGAACCACAAGGAAGTGGGCATAGATTATTGAGGGTGGAGGGTCACCCCCTACTCTAAGGCCTCATGTGTTCAACAATTATTTATTGCGCACCCACCATATGGGAGGAAATTGGGATATAGAGATGAGGAAAAACAGATGGAGCTCTGCTGTTATGACACTTATATCCTAATAGAAGGGACACAAAATGAATGAGTAAATGAGATGATTTCAGGTTGAAGTGATATGAAATTTACTTGGTTGGGTGGGCAGTGACAAATTAGGATAGAGTGGTCAGGCATGGACTGTCTGCGGAAGTGATAATTGAGCTGAGAGTTGAAGATGTAACAGAATCAGCATGGTGATGAGCTTGAGACCAATGTTGTAAACTGAAAAAACTCTGAAGACAAAAGGTCTGAGTTAGCAACAAATGTGTGTCCTGAAAAAAAGGTGAGAGTGGTGACCATAAAGGAAAACAATAGAGACAGGTAGTAGCAGATTGTATAAAAGGTTCAGATTTTTCTTCTAAATTTGATGGAAATCTATTGGAGATATTGGAGATGCTGGTGACTTAATTAAATTACCAAACCATTTGTCTGAACCAAACAAGAACTTTTTCATCTCTATGTACATATATGTTTTATCTTCTAGATTATAAGTTCCTTGAAACCAGAAACTGTGTCTACGTTATTTTCATCGTTTTATACTAGGCAACCAGCCCAGTACCTAGATACATAGTCAGTTGTTTTATAGGGTTTATACACGTGAATGAACAATCATTAAATAAATAAATAATCCTATGAAAAAATACATTTAGCAAGTACTTTGATATTTTTGTATTATTTACAAAATATCTGGCAATGGGCAATTTCAAGGAAAAAGCCTACAGTTAGAGTAAGCAATTAATTAGGTTTTTAACAGGATGCTTGGAGGAAGCCAGCAAAGGAGGAGTCAGGGTTAACTAGCAGCAAACTTAGAGACCTGCCCTGGCAGCACTCCAAAAACAAAGGCACAAGAAAGTGGCTCAAACCAGAGAGGCCCAAGATAAATAAGGCCCGAAGCCCTGACCAAGTAAAGGAGAAAATGTGTGAAATCTGGCTCCCAAGAAATCCCTTCCCCAAATAATATTCTACCACTAGTTAAGAACCATCAATAAAAGATAGCAACCCAAATCCTAGGGCATGTAGCTCTTTCTTGAGCTCACCTGCTTTCATATCTCAAGACTGTATGCTCCCTTCAATAACTTTCCCACTTTCACTGCTCAACTGCTGTGTCTGTTCTCTCTAAGAATTCTTTCTTGCTAGACCAAGAGCCTCCAGCAACATCCTAGGGATAAGCGAGGTGGAGGCCTCAGGGCCAGGAGTCTCCTAGGTCCACTCAGCAACAATATCAGAGAATCCTTGGCCTTCTGCCATCATACTAACTCCCGCTCTGCCTCTCCTTCTCCTCATTCTTCTTCATGTCCCCCTTCATCAAGCATGAAGCAGAGTCCTTTGCTAGCAGCAAACTAATTCTGGAGTCATCCTGACCCCAAGCTTTTCAGAAGAATTCTGGCAACAACTATTAATGTAAAAATTAATAATAACTGCTTGAGGTAGCAACAATATTAATATCTTATACAGTCTAAAACATGTCACATATTTACAAAATATATACTTGATTAATCCAAAAGAAAACAAGAAAAATAAGAAGGAACAACAACAACAAAAAACCCAGATGTAATCAAAAGTAAGCAAGGTGGTAAGTATAAAACCTGTATCAGAATCACATCAGCATGCCTGGGTGGCCCAGTGGGTTAAGCATCCTATTCTTGATTTCAGATAGGGTCATGATCCCAGCATCCTGGGATTGAGTCCCTGCTGAGCAGGGAGCCTGCTTTTCTCTCTCCCTCTGCCTGTGGTTCTGCCTACTTGAGCTCTCTCTGTCTGTCAAATAAATCAATAAAATCTTAAAAAAAAAAAAAGAATTATATTAAATGTAAATGGTTTTTGAAAACATTTTATTTTTGTAAATTTATTTGACAAAGAGAGAGAGAACACACGCAGGGGTAGTGGGAGGCAGTGGAAGAGGGAGAAGGAGGTTCCACACTGAGTAGGGGGAGCCCGATGTGGGGCTTGATCCCAGGACGTCGTGATCATGACCCAAGCCAAAGGCAGTCGCCTAACCAACTGAGCCACCCATGCACCCCTAAATGTAAATCATTTTCAAAAATCAAGTTAAAAGGAATATATTGTCAAACTAGATTAAATAAAAATATACACATTGTATGTAAGAAACAGAACTTATATAAAAGTCCACAAAAAAATGTGGAAGAATAATAAAAGCTATACAGTGCAAACCCAATCAAAAGAAGCTGATGCTACATTAATATCAGATAAAGTAGACTTAAGGCCAAAAAAAAAAAAAGAGCATTTCATAATAATAGAAGAGACAACTCAATAGAAAGATACAGCATTCTGAATTTTTTATACAATTAACATAGTTTCCAGATATATATAGCAATGTTGACAGAACTGAAAGGAAAAATAAGCAAACCTGCAACCATATGTGAAGTTAAAGAAAAGTCATAAGGAAACTAAGAAATTATTTTGAACTAAATGGCAATGAGACTACTACTTGTTAAAGTGTGGGATATAAAGCTAAAACAATGCATATATTAGAAAAGAAAAAGAGGTTGAAAACAAATGCTGTAACTTTTCATTTCAAGAAGCTAAAAAATGAAGAAAAATTAAATCTGAAGTAAGTAGAAAAAGGTAAGTAATAACAACAAAAGTAGGCATCAATTAAATAGAAAACAGAAAGGCAGCTGAGGAAACCAAGTCAAAGAAAATGTTTTCTAAGAGATTAACAAAACTTATAAACCCCAAACAATACTGATCAAAAAGAGAGAGAGAGAGAAGACACAATATTAGGGGAAAAAGAGAGCCACCACTATAGCTCCTACAGACATTATAAGGGTAATATAATATATAAACCCTACAGAATATTCATCGTTCAAATATGTAAAGAATTCCTACAAATAAGAAAAAGAGATAAATAATCCAACTTTTAAAAAGGCAAAATCGGGGCACCTGGGTGGCTCAGTGGGTTAAAGCCTCTGCCTTCAGCTCAGGTCATGATCCCAGGGTCCTGGGATCGAGCCCCGCATCGGGCTCTCTGCTCAACGGAGAGCCTGCTTCCTCCTCTCTCTCTGCCTGCCTCTCCACGAACTTGTGATCTCTGCCTGTCAAATAAATAAATAAAATCTTTAAAAAAAAAAAAAAGGCAAAATCATTAAAAAGCAGTGCACATAAGATAATATACAAATGTCAATGAACACATAAATGTCTTAGTCATCAAGAGAATGAAAATTAAAGCCACAGTAAGATGCCATTACACTAGCATGAGGATGACTAAAACTAAAGAGCTAACAAAACCAAGCTTTGGTGAGGATAGAAAACAACTAGAATTCTCAGGTACTACTGGAGGAAATATTGATACACTTTGGATAACTTCTTACCAGTATCTACTAAAGCAAACCTATGTGTCCGTATGACCCAGCAATTCTAATCCTATGTATACAGATTTCCAAAATGAGTGCTTATAGTCAACAATTGCCTATATAAGAATGTTCACTGTTCTTAATCATAAAATCCCCAAACTAGAAATAGCAAAAGTATCCCAGAGCGGGATGGATGAATCTATGGCCATACTCAGTAGCATGAATCTTATAGATCATATTAAGCCAAAGAAGCTGGACACAAACAGATTCATATAAATCCATGTCTTTGAAATTTAAAGCCACAAAACTAAACTATAATGTCAGAGGTATCCTTTTGGATGGTGCGTCTTGGTTAATAAGAGATACCAAGAAACCAGCCTTCTGGGGCGCTGGGAACATTCTATACTTTGAATTGAATGATAGTTTCATCAGTGTGTGTACATGTAAAAATTTATTGAGCATTATATGAATTGAGATTCATATACTTCACTGTATATGAGCTGTACTCAGTTAAAAGCTACAAAAGTTGTCATTAATTAGGTATTCTTTAAGCAAAGAAAAACAAGTTAGCTATTAAAAACAAGCCATGTAATAACAATAATAATATAATAATAATAAGCTTTTTTCTTCCCCACAACCCTGTGGGTCCCCCAGACAAAACAGCAACTTATTCATAATTATACTCTTACTTCTTGGTACCTCATAGGTGTTTAATATGTAATTTTTGAATTATACAGAATTACAGTAATGAGAGGGCATAAGTTTATCATGTTTCTCCTTTTAGAGAGATTTCTCTCACTCAACCAATGGTGTAGTCCAGATGGCAAATCTCTAGGAATCCATTGTTTCCACTGTGTTGGGCCAACAAATCATGCCAGCTACCACATGGAGATCGTCAAGGTTCTGCAAGCATCAACCTCAAATAAGCCCGGGAGCTGGCAGATACCTAGGAATGCTGAGATGTAAAAGAATGTCCATTGATGTCAATTGGCCTTAGTGAAAGCTTGAAGGGCACAAATATAAATGAAATTCAACACAGTGAGGCAATAGTATGGACAAAATTGAGGTGACTTAAAGAACTTAAAAATGAGGTTACCCTGAAGATATCATTACTAAAATTGATGCCTAAGATATGACTTGAGACATCTGTCAATGTTGACCAATCAGTTCTTAGTAATTCCAGTCAAGCTCACTAGAGAATAGTGTCAAGGAAGTACAAGTTATATGAGGATATCCCAAACCAACTTTGGAAAAAAATATTGATTCTTGGTAACTTGCTCAGAGCTTTTATCTCATCAGGTGCATTGAATCTTATTGGAAGAAGGGATGTGCAAGCACAGTTGGGCTGATGGACATGTCTTCTAGAAAAGGCTGTTCTACAGGGAGCAAATGTATCAACATTGACCCAGCCACGTCTTGACTTTTATGGTCAGTAGAAAGGAGTTCATTACTGAGGGAGACGTGGCGTTTGTATCATTGCTGCCTGGATAAAATTGCTTTTGGGTACAAACACTCCTTTCCTCTGATCCTTTGCTCATAAATATTTTGAGAAATATAAAGAGGCCTTATTTAATTTCCCATGTGGAACCACAGAAGGAGAGAGAATGGGACCTTAAGCATGATGGTCTGATTGCTGGCAATGGTTATTAACTAACATTTGCTAATCATTTTGATCACCTTGCGGTAGGCTAAAAGTGCTGCTTCAAAAACCCCAAATCTCAGAGGACTAACCCAATAAAAGTTTGAAAATTTGCACCTCACTTATTGTCAAGTATGGGTCTTGGGTGAGAAAGAGCAGGGAAGCTTTAATCTACGTGTTCAATCAGAAACCCAGGCCTCTCCTATCATTGGCACCATTGTCCCCCACATCTGCAGAAACATTATTTCAGCGGGTAGGTGGAGAAAGAGAGCAAAGACAGCACAGAGCAGGTTTGCTGAGCCAATCTGAAATTGATGCGCATCACGTGTGTCCACATGTAAGTGGCTGGAACTCTGGCACATGGTCACATCTAACTGCAAGAAAAGCTGAGAAATGACTTTCTGAGTGCTCACAAAGGAGCACGCAGAAAAGGAGAGGCTGCAAGCTGACAGATCCAAATAATTTTTCCCCATCTACTAAGTTATTTACATGAAGTACAGTATGTAATCCTCATACCATTCCTTAAAAAGTGGTCCTAGGGTTATCTTAATCTTATAGGAGATGACACAAGAACAGCTAAGATAAGTAACTTGCCCTGGAACAGGCACCTAACTATGTCTGAACAAACACAAGGTTAGAACACAACCCTAGAGTTCATATTTTAACCACTACACTACACAATAGTTTTATTTATTGTGACAAATTAATAAATCAGCCTTCAGGGCACCTGGGTGGTTCAGTGGGTGAAAGCCTCTGTCTTCGGCTCAGGTCATGATCTCAAGGTTTTGGGATTAAGCCTTGCATTGGGCTCTCTGCTCAGCAGGGAGCCTGCTTCCCTCTCTCTCTGCCAGCCTCTCTGCCTACTTGTGATCTCTCTCTCTCTGTGTCAAATAAATAAATAAAATCTTCAAAAAAATAAAAATAAATCAGCCTTCAGATTTTTAAAAAAGATTTATTTATTTATTTGAGTGAGAAAAAGAGACGGGGGAGGAGCAGAGGCAAAGAATCCCAAGCAGACTCCCCACTGATTGTGGAGCCTGATTCAGGGCTCGATCCAATGACCCTGAGATCATGACCTGAGCTGAAATCAAGAATTGGACGTTTAACTAACTGAGCCACCCAGGCATCACTTGCCTTCAGATGTTTAAGTTTCAATGCATTGATATAACTGCAAGTCTGAACATGTAAATGGAGAACTAGATTCTAGAACACAATGACCCAGCAAGGTTCTTCTTCCTGTGAGGCTGTGATGGATAGCCAACTTCGAGAGAGCAGTGCATCCTGACTTATCAAACTAATAAGGCAATGAGGCAATAGTATGACACCGAAAATGAACACTTACCACCAAACCACATATGACTCTGAATGTCTTACATGAATTGAGTGTCTTAAATCACCAGTCTGTATTCTTCTCTACTTTTTCCAATTAGTAGAAAGAAGGGTAGAGATGGCCGGCTGGTTAGAAAACAGAGCTAAAAACAAAAACTAAAAACTCTATGCAGTAGGTACTGTTATGAAGGAGCTACGACTTGAAGAAATTAAGAAACTTGGCAAGATCACATAGCTAGGAAGAGCCAGAGGCAGGATTTGATCCAAGGCAGTTTTAGCTCTAGAATCCATGCTCTGAGACACTATGTTTAAAAAAAAAAAAAAAAAAATCCAATAAAGATGGTACCAACACTGTTATTGGTGTATTATTTTCCTCCACAGTGGTTCCCAGAATTACCCACATAGAATCAAAACTTGATACAACTCAGCTAATATCATCTCCTCTTCCCAGGAATTGAGGGCATTTCCTTAAATAGTTACACAGGAAATATTTATGACACTGAAGTTATTTCAATTGTGTTAAATTGAAGTTTGCAGTGTGGTACCTCTTTTTCCTTTAGTCTACAGCCATAAAATAAAAAGTAGCTAAAGCACTTTATGTAAATCACCTCATTTAATCCTAATAAAACCCTACCACAAATGTAATCTTATGTCCACTTCTTCAGGTCATAAAACCAAATTTTTAAAAGAAGGAAACTAAGTCCGGTGATAACTGACTTAGATCTGAGTATAACGCTCCTTGTAACATGTTCATATGAGTTCTGAACATCTGTCTATATAACAAGAAATAGCCTACTCTGGCATTCCAAGAATATAGTCTGTCGAAAATTCAGGACTTTACTTTCACAATTCTGTCTTTTTTACTTCCAGGGAAGTCATTTCCGTGAAGCACTGGTGTGAACAACAGTCACAAGTGGGAAGAGCAATGGGACAAGGAGAAGGAAGGAAACAGTTCCGTAATTTTAGAAAGAGTGTGAAGAAAAAAAGAAGACTTCTAGGTTCTATTTCTGGCTCTGGCTCTGTTTTCTAACCAGCCAGCCATCTCTATCTTTCTCTCCACTCATTGGAAAAAGTAGAGAAGAATATAGACTGGGTATAAAGCTCCTTGTCATTTTTGGATGAAAGATCTATGTAATGGCCTGCACAAACCCTGAGCCAACCATGTTGTGAAATCCACACTGTGTTGTAATATATTGCTTTCAAGTTTTGCAGGAATACTTTTACTCTGAATTCATGAGGTCAGAGAAGGTAACATTGCATTTTGAGGAGGAACACCAAAGATGGTCGTGAGCACTGAAAACAGGATGGTTGTGAGCAAAGCTTGCCCTAGGCTAACTTGTAATATCAGTAAAATTTGGGATCCTTCCAATCCTTTCTCTTCCTGCACTTTCTTCTTCATCAAGTGTTCCCTTCCCCTAAGTCATTTTTTTTTCCCATACCATTCTACTTCTTCAATGTTAATGACTAGATAGGTTAATTCTCTCAGGAGTACTGTATGTTGGAACATTCCTAAAGAAGAATAAGGCTGAACGGACGAATGGATAAGGAAGATGTGGTCCATATACACTATGGAGTATTATGCCTCCATCAGAAAGGATGAATACCCAACTTTTGTAGCAACATGGACAGGACTGGAAGAGATTATGCTGAGTAAAATAAATCAAGCAGAGAGAGTCAATTATCATATGGTTTCACTTATTTGTGGAGCATAACAAATAACATGGAGGACATGGGGAGATGGAGAGGAGAAGGGAGTTGGGGGAAATTGGAAGGGGAGGTGAACCATGAGAGACTATGGACTCTGAAAAACAACCTGAGGGTTTTGAAGGGGCAGGGGGTGGGAGGTTGGGGGAACCAGGTGGTGGGTATTGGGGAGGGCACATATTGCATGGAGCAGTGGGTGTGGTGCAAAAACAATGAATTCTGTTACGCTGAAAAGAAATTTTTAAAAAAGTAATAATTAAAAAAAAAAAAAGAAGAAGAATGAGGCTGTGTACCCAGCACTGTGGTCCATTAACTGCCCTCATTTTTAATATTTTCATCAACATCCTCTTGTTTGGAGAGGATGGTGAAGAACACCGAGGTCCTTCTCAATATTGTGACGTACTCTTAATCTATGTAGAACGTTTGTTCAACTTCCATGATGAATCTTTTCCCTCCAGTATCACCAGCAATGACCATCCTAAATTGCATCGATTGTGGTGGTTTTCAACCTTTGCACTGGAGTTTCAGGAGACAAACAAAGAGTTTTCATGAAAGAAAGTATGTTCATAGTGACATGCTAAGTGTGGACCTCAGTGCAAATTGTCTTGGTCCTGGGATGGAGTTTTGACTGTAGGCCATTCATGTGCCATAGAGTTCCAAGACTATCAGGTCTCTACTAAGTTCTTCCTTTTTTCATCTTAAACAAGTGGTCCAGGGTCTTGTCAATAGTGACGTCCACACCAAATTTTAATTCCTTGTATCCTAAGCAAATCTTTATAATGTCAAAGTAGTGTCCTTCTGAAGTAGGGAGATAAACCCCTTTTTCACAGTCACCATCATATCAATATCCCTGATTTCTCCAAACAGGACTATTTTCTTTTCAAGTCTAACTGGTCAAAATGGGACCACCAACATTTAGCAGTAAGTAGCCTTTGTATGCACACCACCCACAGCACCATAGGGCACAAATACGAATCCATGGGTCTGGACTCAGACACTCAGACATTTTCCTCATGTTCCCAACCCTGTTGCCTTTCATAGACTAAGGCATCAATCACTTTTTAAAAGAAGCCCTCCTAAATTCATATAAGTCATTTCAGATAAATAGATAGCTGAAGCCTATTGCTCCCACCACCTTATAAATATGCCCAAGTATCCTGAATTTCTTTTAGGCTCCTCTGAGAACTTCATCCCTCACCCTACACACATAAGTACAGAATCTAGGCTCATATAGCTCAGTGTCACAAGTCTCCCCCAAGTCCTCTTGAATTTCTAAGGCATCTAAGTATCTAAAAATAGCTAATAGCTATAAATTTTTAAAATATTTAATATCTAATAAAATATCTAAAAGCAATCTCCAATAAGTCCCTAAAACTGAGAACCCTACTTTGAGTAGCTTAATATATATTTTTCTCTCTCTTTGCCTTACATGCAACAATTCTCCACTTTGCAAACACCCCGATGTGACCCTCATAACAACTCAGTCCCCATGTTAGAAATCTTACTATTATAATGTTTGGTCTTAAATCTCTGAATAGTTTCCTATTAGTTTTAAGAAGTGTTATATGGAAAATGTGTACATTTTCACTCCTGCTTTGACACTGGTTGATCCTGTCTGGGGACTGATGCATCTCACTGATTACAGAGCAAAGGGAAAAACATAGTTCTTAGTTTAAAACAAGAACAGCTGCATCATATGTCACTGTGTTTTGGTAAATCCATCATTAGAGAGAGAAAGAGAGAGACCTCAGTAGAGCTTAAGCTCTTTGTCTAGTTATGTAACATAGAAATTCTTGGACTAAATTAGCTGTGTAGCATCAAGTTCATGCTGGTTCTATGATCTCATTATTTCTAGATCCTTATTAAAAGCAAGGTACTAGTTATTCTAATTTCAAAGTGTCTCCTTACACTCTCACACAAAAAGTCTTGGTTAGAAAATAAAAAGCATACTCTTATTTAGACACACACAAGGAGGTTAGTCACTTTGGTTCATTATTTGTAAATAGTACAAGAAGCCCCAGAGATTTTTTTCACAAGCTTAGAATGGTTCTGCAAATCTATGTGGACAGTGCATGTCTAGAATCATGATTGCCTGTTGTCTCTCCCTGGATTATTTGGGGGTGGGTATGAAAATAAATACTCCTGTACTAATTGGAGAATTACAGTATTATAATGATCAGGGACTAACTGTAGTGATTAGAACAGTATGGGAACTACATAAGTACCAACAAAGACAGGGAGCCTCCTAATATATGAATAATACAAATACCACCAAATCATCATCAGCTCCTGACCATTTTTCTTTTACATTCATATTCATTGAACAAATATTATTGAGTATCAAATGTGCCCAAATCTGCAAAGACCTAGGAGTTACAACAATGAAAAGATGGTCTTTCCTCCAAAAGCTCAAACTTTCAGGAGACATTGACTCATAAGGAGATAATAACTATCTAATATTATCAGGGATATAAAGAACGCAGATAAAATGTGCAAAGAGATATCATCATATTCATAGATTAAAGGAGAAAATTCTTAGCGTTCTCTCCATAGGTGCTCATAGCATTCAATCTCCTGGCCATAAGGCGAGAAACCTTATTACTTGTCCTCACTAGAACTTTTGCTGTCTGCTGATAATGGGGGTCATATGAGAACAAGCATTTATCTCCCTTGTTTTACCAGCTCCTGGTTCACTCTCTCCTCAGGAGAGATTAGCCAGGCTCATCAATTGTCCTTCATGGAGCCCCTCAAAGTGGGCTCTTGCTCACTTGGACATTTAGGTCTATAGGCAGAAAGTGTCTTTCTTTTATGCTTCTTGTCTCAGTGTGGGGATGGCCTCCTTACCATATAGGATCTCTCTCTTCCTCTATCCTTATCTCTTTATGTATTTCTCTCCATCTCCACCCCCACTGCCAACTCAACCTCTTCCTCCATCTCCTTCATCTCCACCTCCATCTTATACCAGTAATGGGGTGTGTGAATTAGGCCAAGATTCTAGGTAGGTAAGCTTCTCCAGCAAGGTTACCAAGAGCTCTGAATTATAGGAGAAGAATAAGTCTTGCTCAGCATTATTAGGTAGACACTTCTGTCCTATATGACTAGTGATCCTTATTGTCTCTTCTCTATAGTTTGGTGTACGGAATAGAAGAGGGAAGAGTCTTAGCTTCTCCATCTCCAACATCTTATTTGTGCTGGTTCATCATGCCAGTTTTCTCTCCTGAGACTTCCTGGACACACCAATTCTCTTGCCACCATCTACATCCTGAAATTTAACTATTGCTAATATAATGCATTCACTTGTTTACCAGATACATGAATACTCAGTGTCTGGTTCTGTGAAATGTCCTAGGGATTCAGCAGTAAACAAAAGATATGGTCTGTGTCCTAGTGAACTTAGAGCTTGGCCTGGGCAAAAGATAGTAAATAAATAACTATGTGAATAATTTGCTGTACTTTTGATACATGCTCTGAAAGAAAAGTTGACTAAATAATAGATTATGAGCAAGACAATTTTAACCTGGTCAATGGAATGAAGGAAGTCCTTCATTCCTTTCCTTCAGGAAAGTCACATTTGGAGTGAGCTGTGAATTACCCAGATTGAGAGTAGGGCAGATAAAGACTTTGAACAAAGAAAGAATGTGAGTGACACAGAAGAGGAGATGAGGCTGGAGAGGTATATCATAGAGGATCTTCTCCATCTTTAGACCTTGTTCTTAAAAGCAATGGGAAATCACTGAAGGATTTTAAGCAGGTGAGGGTACATGGTCAGTTCTGTGACTTTAAAGAGTACCTGGCAGCCACATATGAATGGATTGCAGAGAGGCTGCTGAGAGTCCAATCTAGAGGCCACTCCTTGGCCCATTGTGGGAGCAGTAGAGATGGAGAAAAGTGGGTGGATTCAAGATACACCTTAGGGGCAGAATTAACAACCCTAAGCAATTGGAGATTACAAAGGAGGAGGGAAAGGAAACTGACAAAGATCATTTCCAAATTTCTGACTTGATTAAATGTATAGATACAGATGTCATTTTTTAAAAATGGGAAACCAAAGAAGCAGTCCCTTCAGGATCTCAGGATCAAGAGCTTCCTTCTAGATAAGTTGAGTTTTAGGAGATGTCCACATGAGCTGTCAGCAGTCAGTTGGATATCAGAGTATCTGGCTGAAATGAAAAAAAAAAGATGACTGAAATGAAGATATAAATTTAGAATTTGTCAACATATAGATGGTATTTAAAGCCCTGTGAGTGAGGAGATCCCCCAGGGAGAGTGAAAATGAAAAAGATAAGAGATTGAGAGAGTGAGATCCAGTTGCCAACAGAATTAACTACTGTTAACCATCACTGGGGAGAGCTTGGCTTTGATGCTCAAAGAATAATGGACAGATTTTCTTTCAATTAAAATGATAGGATTAGGATTTGGGGGAAGAGAGGATGCCTATGACTTTTCAAGCCACCCCAGTAGTTGGCATCTCCTCCTCCCTCTCCTGATTCCAAAATTTATCTATAAAAGCACAGCACTTTGGGATGTTAGAAGCCCCGTTAAGTGAGAGTAGAGAAATATTCTCTCGGATGTGTGTTATTTACTTCTGGGGATTAGCTTTTCTCTCCACAAGTGCCATCTGCAAATATGTACCGTTAACGTTCGCACTAGCCCCCGTTAACCAAGTGAAATCTTGGTGTGAGGAGCCAGAGAGCAGGTCCCCTACCAAATCCTACCATGCAGATGCTTTACAGAAATTCAGTGGAAGATCACAAAGGAAAGAGCCAACCACTAAACAGTAATCTTCCCACACCAGTCCCTGGGTTGGTATTTAGGCAACAACCTACATCTTCATTTCAAGACCCCTGAGTCTAAGAAGTTTTCTGAAACTAACCAAGTGTACTTAAAACTTCACTTCAAGAGCCAGTTGGTCTTTGTCACTCAGCTTGTTTCAAGTAGGCCAACTGCAATATGCGCTTCTTCTTGTTTTCTTTATTTCCTATGATCCTCATAAATGGTGCCCAACTCACCACAGGTCAAACACAAGGAAAAGATGTCTCAGTGTGAGAAGAAATATGTGACAGCTGGTGAAGTGGGTCCCAGTGAGGGAAAAAAATAGAATAAGGCCAATTTCGAAGTTTCCCACAGTGCTCTGAAAGCATTACCCTGGAAGCCAAATTTGGGCATAATTGTGGAAAGCACTTCATTGCACAGAATTATTATATACTTAAAATGCCAAGTCAATTCACTCAAGGTTATAGCATAACCATCTATTCCCCATTTACTTTCTTTTTTTTTAATGGCCCAAAGAAATTAGTTAGTAGGAAACCACACCCAGTATTTTGCTGTTCATATGGGGCTAACACAATGTAAATAGTTTAATGGGTGCCATCCCCAGAAATTCTAATTCAGCAGGTCAGAGTGGAGCCCATGAACTTGCACTCCCAACATGTTCATAGGTAATGCTGGCACTGTTGGCATTAGGAGCCTATTTTAGGAATTACTTTCTACCCAATCTCCTAGAAGTCCCCACGGAATGGAGCCCCAGTTGCTCACAGTGGTAATCTGCTTGATAGGACACTTTTTCTTGTCTTCTTTGCCTTCCATTTGATGTTCCCCACTCAATTCCTAGGCTCAGCATCAGCTTCTAGGACTAATCCAAACCAAGACAAAGGCTGAGCCAGAAGGTAAATAAGCAGTAAGAGGGCAAAGAAAAACAATCAGAAACATGGCATCAGGGTAGCTACCTCTGCCTTTCTATAGGCATTTCTGCTGACCATGGGGCTTAAAACATCCCAGAGTTGCATTATCTTTGCATGCCTCACTCCAGATCCAAAGTCTCAGACTAGAGCATCAGATGGATGAAGTCTTGGACACATACTTGCTTTTTGGTTGTCTAAATGCCCGATCAGAAGACTTGCGATAATCTTGGATTCTTTGCTGTTCCTTTACATTTCTCATCCACTGATCATTACAGCTTGACACTTCAACCTCCTCATTTCAACCTCCTCATCCATATCATCTATGTCTGTTTCAGGACCTCATCCCTTTTGACCTTAACAGTCAAGAGTCAAGTTACTGCGCACATTGTTCTTAACCCATTTCCTCTCCTTTGCATTCTTCACACCCATGCTAGAATGAGCTTCACAGGATGACAATATGACTAGTCCCTTAAAACCTTCTAACAGTTCCTCAGGACAAAGGCCAAGATCAAAGAAGGCCTTCTGTGATCAAGCCTACTTCTCCAGTCCAATTACTTACTTTTTCAAAGCATATAGTCTACATTTAAGCTATACCAAATTACCGTCATTTTCCTAAACAGATGTTCTCTTTCACTTCCATGCTTCTACCCACATGCCTGGAATTCATTTATTTAACAAATATTTATTGAAATCCAGCTCTGTGCCAGTCATTGTTCAAGAATCTAGATGGTGGTTATTATATAGCCCTATAAATGTAAGAAAAGTTCTGTCTTCATGGAGCCTACCTAGGAGCAGACAATAAAAAAAATCAACAGCTAAGATGTCAAATGGTGACATGTGCCAATGGGAAAAATAGAGCAAGAGGAAAGATAGGACATAATACAATGAGAAGTTCAATTTCAAATAGAATGTGGATGGAAGACCTCAATGACCAAAATTCTGCTGGAGGAAGTCTTACAGATATCTAGAGATGGTCATTTTAGCAGAGAGAACAGCAGAGCTGAAGACCCTTGTCTCTCTCACTCTGCCCAGCTTCTAATGTCTCCTCTTTCGGAACTCCTACTGAGTGTCTCCCAACTTTCTTGCTCTCATTGCCAATTCTCAATCATGGATCCCATCTCAATGCTCTCAGAGCATGCAGGCATATTGTGATAGCATTTAAAATATTGATGATAATAAGTTGCAGTTAACATGTATAAAGTACTTGCTGAAGGCCAGGCACTGTGCTGCTGGCTTACTTGGTTGAGCTCTTTCCAGTTCTCACCAACACTGTAAGAAGGTATGTATTTATATCACTTCATTTTACAAAGGGAAAAAAAAAATGAGACCTAGAGATGTTAATTCACTTAAGATCACTATGAATTCTAATCTTTGCTCCCTGAGCTCTGGCATAAGAGGGACTATGTGTCCCTCACAGTTTATGCTTCATAATGGCAGGGTTCTAATAAAGAGCCATCTATCTCAGTGCTCAGACCTTAAAATGTTCGCATAATACAATGCAAGTGTTCTCTGCATGTATCTTACCGAATCATGCAAAAATGGCCAGATGAATGTGGACACAGTTGCTGAGTATGTCTGTGATGGTCTGGCTTAGAAGTCAAATTTACTTGGTGAGACGCTTGGGTCACCTCACAAAGAAAGCCTGGTATCTTTCAGAGAAGTTGGTATGGAATACAATGCAAAGCTGGTTTGGCTGCCAATCGGGAGAGATCTATCCTCCATAAACAGAGGAAATCAACACTGGTTTCAATTATGAGTTCCAAATGGAAAGTCATTTACTGATGATTTTCAGATGTTTGAATCACGGGTGTTAATGTATCACCAAGCCGCTTCTCATACTTTATGTTACTCCCCAGGTGAGTAGCTCCTAAGAGTTATTTATATAAAAATAATCAACAGTTCTCCCAGGCAACCCTCTGTAGGCCTGCCAGTGTCTGAGATTTCTAAAGTTCTCTTAATGAGTTTACCATTTTTCAGGTCCACAGTTGTCCTACCTGCCTTTCTAGCCATTATTTCTTAATTGGGGCTAATTTTGTCCTCCAGAGGACATTTGGCAATCTCTGGAGACGTTTCAAGTTAGGACAAGTCAAGGAGGTGGGGTACTACTGGCATATAGTGGGTAGAGGCCAGAGTTACTGCTAAATACTCTACAGTGCACAGGGAAGCCCCCCCAAAACAAATGATCCCATGCGAAGTGCTGAGAGTGCCACTGCCCTATCTTGTTACCATGTACAAACTCTATTGTCTCTCTTTGATTCCCATCCTCAGATATGGCAGAAATCCAATGATAGTCAAGCACTATCCTTACCATTGTTTATTGTGAAAAATCCTTGTTGCATTACACAAATTCCCTGATGTCATTTTAGGATGAATCAGTGGAGCAAAAATGCCCTCCACCCCCATCCAGGAGGTAAACATGTCTTCTTTAAAGCTCCAAAGTGTCACTTCCAATATAAAGACTCCCCTGACACCTCCCAGGAAGAACGGACCACCCTTTTCTTTGTACTCCAGCCATGACTTATGTACAACACCCGTATGGGAACTATAACAAATTCATTGCCAGTATTGATTACATGCTCATCTCCTTTACCACCTCCTCCTTAGCTCCTCATGGGAGCTCAGTGACAATGTCTAATTATTTTTACAGTTTCCCAAGAGCTTACCTAGCACAGCACCTAGCCCTTAGGAAGCACTCAATCCAAGTGTTTGAAATGAATGCACTTTCAGAGGAAATCTAGAGCGGATTTTACATTCAGCTACTCATATTCTCACTGTAAATGTGACTTTCTTCTCCAGTTTCCAAATAGAATAAAAGCCAAGCAAAGCACACGGTCCATCCCTTTACCCTCAGCCTCATAGCCTACCCCTAATGTTCAAGTTCAGAAGGCATTACTCCAATGTCCTCCAAACAACAATATGAAGTCCTGCTAAGTGTGGGAAAGAATGATAAAAATAGGCTGCTTAAAAATCAAGCACTTTTGCACAGAAAAAGGAGACGCAAACAGCCTCTGGCACCTTCCTGTGAGTAACAGAAGTTTCTATTTTAAAAGAAAGGCAGTCAAATAAGAAGCAACTTTATCACAATGCCGCTTTCCCAGATTTCTTGGCCAAGACAACACATCAGCCTGTATTAGGCTCTTGGCGTTCCATGACGGATCCGGCTCCAGTGATGATTCAGACCTGCCATGTGAGGAATGGAGACTTTCACACAAACTCGCCCCTTTAAAAAGAAGAAAATGAAGTTCAGTCAAAGGTCCAGGTCTTTCGATCGTGGGCCGCAATCAACTTCTCCCCCTGGCCGAGGAAAGCAATGAGCATTGCCAAAGGCATGGTCTTCCCATGGTTCCCCATCTTTCTGCTCTTAAGGAGCTATGGATGTCCACTTCCTCCCCTGACTCTGACGTGTCCATCTCCCAGAAGTTTCACAAACACAGTGGAGAAACTAGGCTCATGAGTCTAATCATCTTCTTTCTTCCTCATCCTTCAAATTTCTTTGGTGTTGCGTGATTCATAATGGGTCCTAGATGAACTTCATGTTGGGCATTAAAAAATATCCCACTTACGTAATTTCAAGGTACAAGTATTATTTAGTTAAGATTAAGTTTGCTTTTATTTTCATTAAGGGAAGGTTCTAGCACCGCCAGCTCCTGATAGGATTTGAGAAACAATGCTAACCATTTAAGAATAAAACAGAACAGTTCATCTGAAGGAAACAGAAGCGGTAAGTGTTATGCGTAGCCTCAACTGAGTTGATTATCATTCTTGGGCAAAATGTTGCCTTAAAGTTTTCCTGAAGCAAAGCCAGAGAAAAGGAACAGATTGGAAGTGAGTGCAAGTCAGCATTGAAGAATTTGAATATTGAGAAGCTGGGAGGCAGGCTTCACAGTCTCTTTCCTGAGGGAGCTCCAGGGACAAGTGCCCCCCTGCCCAGCCCAGGAGTGGGAGCTTGCACCTTACGCAAAACCTCTAGGGGCCCGACAAGAAGAGGGAGGTCACACAGGGGCTTTCCTGATGATGACTGTAAAACACCGAGTTTCTCGTGACGTGATGGAGGGTGTGGAGACAAGAGAGAAGCACTAGAACCCAAAACTTGGCCTCTCAGGTAGGATGAGCAGTGTGTTTTAGGTTCACTATGCCTGACTTTTCAAAAGCGGACCCATTGTGGAATTCCTAAAAGTCAGGTAATTCTCTTAAATAGTGAAGTCCTTACAACCCCCACCCCTACCTGGTCACTATTAGCAGTAGCTACCACCTATTGGGTATTCCTCAGAGGCCAGAGGCTGCACTCATTCAACAATGATCATAAGAATAGTGAGAACAGGAATAAAGACATTTATGAAGAACTTACGGGTGTCAGGCACTGTTCCATGCTCTTTATATATTTTAAGGCATTAAGTCCTCTCCATAGCCCCTTAGAATAGATAATATGACCCCAATCATATCAGTGAGGAAGTGGAGGCATAAACTTATTTACTGGGGCCGCCGGCACATGGGTATTCAACCAGGGGGAGCTCGGATAGGAACATAGACAAGGATTCTGTCTCTTGGGACACACTCGTTATTTTAAGCAGCTTTATTAACATATAATTCATACACCATACAATTCAACCATTTAAGGTGTACAATTCAGTGGGTTTTAGAATATTCACAGAGTTTGCAACCATCACCGCCATCAAATTTAGAACATTTTTATCATCCCCAAAAGAAACCCCAAAGCCTTCAACAGTATCTCTCCATCCATTCTCCTCAGCTCTAGGCAACCAGAAATCTACTTTTTATCTCTATAGATTTTCCTCATTTGGACTTTTAATATAAATAGAAACACATCATTAATGTATGGTCTTTTATGACTAGTTACTTTTACTTAGCATCATGTTTTCAAGGTTCACCCATGTGATACCTTCTGTTAGAATTCTATTTCTTTTTATTACCAAATAGGCCATAATCTTAACCATGACACTGTGCCCCTCTCTGAGGCTGGTATTCTTATTTTCGTTCTGTACATAAGAAAACCAAGGTTCACTAAAGTGCAATCAATTGCCCAAGGTCACACAGACAGTCAAAAACATGTGCCATCTGCTGCCCTGAAAACCAACTTCTCAAAACCCTTGCTGACTCCAAAGTGTCTTTCCCTGGAGAAGGCACCACAGGGAAATTAGCCTCATGTGTCCTGGTAACGTTCTCCTTACTTCCATGGAAGCCAATAAAGTCATAATTGAAAGATGAACTTGAGAATGGGGATCAGGACCGAGCATGGTGACTTCAGACAAATCACATAAACATTCTACACCCTGGTTTCCTCATTTATGGAAGAAGACCAATGACATCTCCTTCTTAGAGTTGGGAGGCGTGGTGAGTCAATAGCATTGCCTGGTGCCCGGCACTTTGTAAGGTCTTAGTTCATTCCTGAGCCCAGGCTATGGGGTTGTATGTGTTGAGGCAAATCTAGGACAAAAGATGGAGGCTGAGGAAGAAGGAAGGAGAGAAAGCAACAAAACTGTGATTGTGTGGGACTGTTGAGGTTATTTTCCTGCTTCTTGCTCTAGGAGAAATCAGTGCCATGGAACATTTGCAAAGTACGAGTTGATCTACACAAAGACATCTGGAGTGGACTCCAGGGACAGCAGCTCCGTCCTTCCCTCCTTTGGTGTGCCTGTGGGTGCCCCACTTGTCATCTGCATGTTTCCACCCCTACACCTGCATGATGCCAAAGAATTCAAAAGCTTTTGGTGGCAGTGGAGACTTGAGCACATTCCCTGGGAAGCCTAACTGGGCTAAAACAATAACCTTGATACGAGCATGCCAATTACTTCTTCAACCACATTTATTTCTACATTCTCCTTCATGTAATTAGAGAAGATAAGTATTGGGTTCAGGCTTCACAGTAGGTTTCTGAGTTTTGAAATGAAATCATTTATAATTAATTGAAAATTGTCTTTCTCAAAAGTAATGCAAGCCTATTTTTAAGATCTTACTAGCAGGCCCGGTATCAATTTGGAAAAGGCAGACATAAAACAAGGGATATGGAAAAAGCAACAATTAAAACATTCTCTTTTTAAAAGGGGAGATAAAAGGGGAGGCTAATTAATATTACAAGCTATAAAAGAGCAAGTTGTTTCAATCACTAAATGGATTTTTTTTCCTCTTGCAAATAAAGACTTCTATTCATTTATTCAGGTAATGCGCACCTATCATTAAAATACAATGGTTCTGCTCCTGGTTTCAGAGAATTCATTCCTTGTCAATAAAATATTTTTAAGAAGTTGTTCACGCAGGGTGAGCAGAGGGACGTGAGAACAGAGGAACGTGAGCCGGTCAGAGGACATTTTTAGATGGTTCGCCTCAGGCTCAAGAAACTACATGGTTTAGACCTAAATCATTGATCCACCCAGCCCTGGACTCCTCACACATTAATCTACAATATGTTTATATTTAGGGAAATTGAAGGCCAGGGATCAGCACATTAACAGAGCCCACTTGGCACCTTCCAGGACTATTTGAAGATTGTGTGCATTGATTCAAAGAATAATTCATAGGAATCTATTATAACAAAGAATAAAAGCTAGTCGATAGAGAACCTGCTCTAAACTCACAGAATTTTGCTGATAAATTCTCACTTCTCACTTTTTTTTCATAAACCTCACTTCGGCGGCCACCAACAAACCATGCATACTGACATGCAATGGACCTGAATGACTCCCTATTTCCCCCACCCTCTACTCCCCTCTCTTGACCAGGCATGGCCACAGGACTTGCTTTGGCCAACGGGACATTAGCAAGCATGACATAAAGAGAGACTCGTCTCTTGGAATGCTCGCTTTGGAGACACACCCTCTCAAATCCCAGCCACCATGTTGTGATCAGCTCAAATTAACCACATGGAGGAGACTTAAGGCCCTTACGGAGAGTCCCAGCTGAGCTCTCCATCAACAGCCAGCATCAACTCACTAGCCATCTCAGCTGAGGGAACCACAGTGAGTGAAGAAGACCCTCCAGTTCCTGTTGACCCTCTACAAATGAGCCATGCTAGCCAATGCTGCATAGAGCAGAGACGAGCTCGTTCTGCTAAATCCCATGCAAATTGCAGAATCATGAATAAATAAATAAATGTCGCCATGTTAAGCTACTGTTCAGGGCTCTCTTTGTTATATAGCCTTAGATAATCAGAACTGTGATTGGAGCACAGCACCAAACAAGGCTGTGAGTGAACTCTGCTTTTCCAGTCCAATACCCACTGTTCTGAACCATCAAGAGAAAGAGAGCCTACCTCTGATAGAAGCTGAGAGTTCAAGAAGCCTGGTTCATGCCCTGCTGTTCCCCCCAAAAGGCTATCCTTTAACCACAACTGCAAAAGCATCATTTATTTAGCTCTAAGGGCCAGGGACTGTGCCAACGGCTATATATGGATAGACTCACAGGATACCTCCTTTTATTGTCTTTGCTTTATTGCACTGCATAGATAATTGCATTTTTTACATAATGAAAGTCTGTGGCAACCTTGTGGCACTGTTTTTCCAACAGCACTTGCTCACTCCATGTCTCTGTGTCCCATTTTGGTAATTCTTGAAATATTTCAAACTTTCTTGTTATTATTATATTTGTTATGGTGATCTGTGAGATGATGACTCACTTTCGCTTTTGCTCAGTGGATGGTTAGCATTTTTTAGCAATAAAGTATTTTTTTAATTAGGGTATGTGCATTGTTTTTTTAGACGTAATTCTACTGCACACTTAGCCAGCTACAGTATAGTATAAACATAAATTTTATATATCCTAGGAAGCAAAAAAATTCATGGTTTCCTTCATTGCGATATTCGCGTTATTGCGGTGGCCTGGAGCTAAATCCATAGTGCCTCTGAGGTCTACCTATATCGAATATCATTCTATGCACATAATAGCTCTCTGAGACAAGAAGTAACATCATATAACAGATGGGAAAATGGGGACTTTGAGAAGTTAAGTCATTTGCCCAAGAGGTTCCAGCCAATAAGTGGTAGAATTAACGCACCATCAGTCCTCAACTACCAAGGCATCCATCCATGGTACACTGCCTCCACACCAGGAAGGCAAGGCTGCCCCACCTCCATAACCTGGGCCTTGCATTCCCTTTCCTTTCCCTTTGTCTTTATGCATTTGTTTATTCTAAATTTTATTTAATTATGGGAAGAACACAGAACATGGGACCTACCCCTTAACAAAATTTTAAGTGTACAGACATTATTGTTGGCTAGAGCTAAAATGCTGGACAACAGATCTCCAGAGCTTATTCAACTTGCTTAACTGAAATTTTATGCCTGTAGATTGGGCCTGGCATCTCTTTACCAGCAGCCATAAAGGAATTCTACTAACCTTTCCATTGTCTCTAGTCATTGTCCTCCCAACTGCCCAAGACTTTTTCTTTTCTTTTTTCTTTCCTCTCCTCTCCTTCCTTCATCCTTCCTTCCTTTCTTCCTTCCTTTCTCTCTCTCTCTCTCTCTCTTTCTTTTGGGATGTAGTTGCCAAACATCAGATAACGTCTCTCCTCTGGGAAGGAAAGAAAAAGAAACCTATTCTCTTCAACACAATGTACCTCAGAGGAGTTCCTGCTACTGGTTTGTCTCCAACCGCCACACACTCACCTCAGCCCCATTAGAAATCTGGAATCACCATGGTAAACACCACCCTATCCTGTCATAGTCACAGTCCTTTACGTTCACAGGAGATAGGGCCAGGAAAAGGAAGAGTCCTTACCCAGTGAGGCTTAGGTCCCAGGTGCCAGTAATCACTCTTGGCGAACGAGGCTAGATCACGTGACATGTCAAGAATGTGCCATGTGTTAGCATGAAAACCCCTTATGTTTTCCTTCCTAGAGGTTGGGTATCAAACAGTTAATACACACATATACAGATAATAATGAAAACAACACATAACCTTTTGCCTTCATTTGGTAAATATGATTTTTGGATTCCAAGCATACTGCTCTCTCAGGCTCTTCCTTTTTGTGGTATTTGTGTGTGTGCGGTAATTTTTGTATCAACTTAAAGTATCCTTGAAATCACTTGAGACTTTTGAAAGATTTAAGCCTTCAAGGGAAGAAGCAGAGGTGCCTCTCCTTACACCTCACACCCCTCCCATTTCAAGTAGTTGGGTAAGAACAGACGTCTCAAACTGGTGTTTAAAAGTGTTGAGCAGCAGTATTTACCATGAGGACCTCCCTCCAAAGCCGCTTCAATCCTCTCTGCAGAGCACTGACTAACAGCTGACAAGACAGAGCATTGAGTTAATACCCAATGTTAAGCCAAGTCAAAAATCAAATACGTCAATCACTTAACTAAAAGCGCATTTCAAAGGCGGACACAGCCAACTGGGTAGCAATCCTGAGCAAAGCTTGTCCTGGCAGGTGTCTGACGAAGACACTACTCTGTAATGCTTTCAGAGCCCTTCTAAGCAGTCAGCTTGGCACTCCACTGTTTTGTTGGAAAGAGATGCCTCCGGTTCGAGGAGCCAAAGCTGAGGAAGGGGAAGGTAGACCACCCATAAGCCATAGCAGTTTGTCATACTTCCCTAATGCCACAGCAACACTAGCATGTTGATCTTGCCCTCCAGCCTTCACAAAAGTAGATGAGAATCCCCACGCTGCAGTCGAGGAAGCAGACATATGTTTTCCTCTCAGAGTCAGGGGGTCAGCTTTGCCTTTGAATTCCTGAGATCTGGAATTCCCACCCATTGGCCACTAAGTCAACAGGGCATTCATCCTCCCCAAATCAGGGCACTGTCACAGCTAAAAAAAAATTAAGGGAGAAGAAAGGGTGGGTGGAATAAGAGGATAATGGTGCTAGTGGTATTTCTCAGTCTGCCTTCATACAGACTTCTCTTGTGTTTCATATGCTCCATCATTTCTCTCATCAGATCTCCCAGGGAACACTGTCGTCTTAGGTTATCAGGGACTGCCTGAAGCAGAGGATAAGTGAAAGCATTTCCCAAGGCCACAGACCAAGCTGTTGGAGGTCCTGGTTTGCTCCATCAATCCCACTTCCCAGATTTACGTTTGAACTATTCCATACTGGTGCTCAGGTAGAGGAACAGGACACTCAAGTGTGAAACAACAAAATACACCTTCTCTTTCGCAAAGCAAAGCAATATACCTCCGTCACAACACTTGTCATGATGTTAAAATACACTGGTAGAAACAGACAGGAAGAAAAGCCACAAGAAAGAGCCTGAGAGTTTGTAAGGGCTCTCAAAAGGAAGCGGTGCCCCTTGAGAATAGTTCTTGAGTACATACCTGTCACTAAAAAAGTCCCAAGTCACCCACCCTACACCAATTCCCATGTGTGGGTCTGCTGTAACCAGGGAGGGTCACAGATATATTCAATTCTGTAAAAAGCAGCTTTTAAAAATAAAATTCAATTCTTGGCATGTGTTGTAATACTTCCTCTGTTCCAAACTTAATACTGAAGCCACCCACAGGAGTGCTGTCTTAGCCAAATACAGTAAAGGAAACGAGCCTTCTTGCAGAAGGCCTGCATGAACAGCATCCAACAAGCAGTCAGGCTGAGAAGGCTTCCATGATACGGCACCACTGGACATGCTTCAACCAGGCAAGCCAGAGCTGTTCCTCTCCTGCTTTCTCAAAGTACTGCTCAAAAAGATAGCTCCATAGACCACAGGGAAAGAGGTCCCCTGGCACTTGGAACTTCACATTTCAGGAAAACAACACTCAGGTTTTGTCTGTGAATCCAATCTGTGTTAAACACAGAATGAGACAGCTGAGAAAGAGAGACCTCTCATACAATCTCGGCATGGTCCACGATGCCCATCCAGTTGTCCTTCAGTATCTACATTTGTACATAATTTACTAATATTTTCCATATATAATTCTTATCTTCTCAGCTAGCTCGTAAATTGTATGAAGGAAGAGACCACCCAGTTCCTGAACTATTTAAGCCATTAAAACTCACTTTCTCTACATACCATACACTTGGCTTCATCTACAAGAAGGCCTTCATTCAATGTTTTGTATTATTCACAACCAAGTCCTGAACCATTTGCTCTAACACATCATTTCTTGCTTCCTGGACTATTTGTCCTGGTTTTAACCTTCTAGTCTTTCTTCTTATAGATGACCTTTCCTTGTTCCTTGTATTTAGCCTCGAATTTGAGACATTCTTCAGTAGTAGATGAGAGCACAGACTCTAAACCAGCCTCCCCTGAATTCAAATCTTGACACCACCCTTTATGAACAGTATGACCTTGGAAAGGCTATTTAAATTCTCTAAACCTTAATTTTCTCAGCTGCAAAATGGTGCTCATGATAGCACCAACATCCTGGGATTGTTGAGAAGACAAAATGGCTTACATGAAAAGCAATGAAAACAACGCGTGGCATCACAGAATTGCTTAGTAAATGTCAGCAGCTGCAAAGCATATTTCTACCACTTCTAGGGCATGTGGACACTTTTGTCAACCTGGCACAGCTCATCCTCTCCCTGCTGCTTATCTTCCAGGTGCTTTACACCTGAAAACTCCAGCCACGTTCACTCCAGCAGATGGAGAAAAGAGCACTTATTTCAGTATGCAGAAACATCGTCCCTGCTGAAGAGTGAAGCACTATAGTAAGTGCTAAGAATTTCTGACCCAGCGATTAATATCTTGTTGTCTCCGGATTATTTAAACTGAGCTTCACAGAGCCTTTGTTAAAACAAACACAAAAAGTACTTTTCCCCTTTCTAACTGGTTTCTTATCAAAGAAACACAGGCCTTGCTCTTTACTAGGGAGCAAAATTCACAAATAACCCACTACAGGTATGACACGTCCATTCCTGTTCTCCACACTGCAAAGGACACCAAGAAAGCATTATTCATTCAATCAATTGATCCTTATTTGCCACACATCTTGCTATAGGTAGCTGGTATCTAATGAGACAAGACTAACACATATGAAATTATCAAAGAGCTATAGGAATTATATAATTAAGTAAAGGGAGCTGATTACAAAGGTAGTATTGCTGTGAAGGGCATCTTTGGCAGAGGGGCCTGATAATTCACTTATTCATTCCACAAACACATTTTGAGCATAATCTAAGTACCACATCCTGCGCTAGGCATTGGACGTAGCATTGGAGAGCATTGTGATTTCTTCCCTATAGTCCCCCTCTCTTCTCTGCAGTTTTCCCTGGGATAACAGCCATATGGTTAGGGGAACTGATTCACATAAGCCAGTCTTGACACACTCATTCATCTTGCCAGTGACTTATTCCTACATGTCATTGATAGTAAGAAGAGTTGGCTGGGGACTTCTGGGAAAGCTCTTCCGTGGTCTGAAGAAACCATCACAGGAAAACACATCCCTTTCCCTCTGGTTATGGCCTTATATGGATGTGACTTATACGGATGTGAAGTACTTAACTGCTGCTCACGTCGTGTCACCAGTCTGAAGATATAAAAGCAAGGGCCAAAAGAACTATAGGGAGAAAAGATCAGTACTAACAGATTAACTCAACTTATAACACTGCTGTATGTCTGAGTTTCCAGCTATAGAATCTCATACATTTCCTTACTGTTTACATTAACTTAATTTTTTCCTGTTGCTTGTATTCGTATATATTCTTATAGAACATATGAAGATCACGGAGATATGATCAGCCCTCAAAGAACTTACAGCCTGATGTTGGCAATATGGAATCATATAGCATAGGATTTTTTTTAGGATTAGTTAAGTACAATAGAAAAATGTTCCAGAAATAAAACTAGATCAGAAGAAGGAGGAGTTGGCAAAAATGTAAGAGAGGAAGCTTCACCAACTTCAATTAGTCCTTGAAGGACAGTCAGTGACTGATGGTAAAACAGTGAGAAATTGGCAATATCCCAACCTATCACTATAGAACTTGGCTTAATTCTTATGTCTTCATCAGTTTTTGTCAATACTCCAGACATCTTAAATGAGATAAAGAAGCAAACCTTCCTAGAAGTAAGAGCTAAGGTACTAAACATGTTCCTTCAGCTTGATTCCTGTTCCTGGAATCAGCCTGAAAGTTTCTCTTTTAAAGGCTATTTTTGATCTCTGAAGATGCAACCGGCTGCAGAATTATAGAAAATCAGAACACATTTACCCAGTGTGCATAGATCTTGGTAATTATGTGAATGGAAGAAAAAAAATTTTCTCCTTTGATTTCATTAGATGGTTGAAACTACACTTTTAGCCACCTTTTTCTACAGAAAAAAAAAAAATGTTTGCTGTTAGTTTAAAAAGCAGATACCCCTTGACGAGATATGTAATTGTTTATTTTACATTCATTGCATGCCTGTAACATTGGAGAATTCCAAACCAGATTTTAGAAATAAAATTATAGTCTTGCTACAGTTGTGGTTAGGAGGAATCATAATATGGAAGCTTTGTTTAGTTGAAGTTCAGACCCCCAGATTAATTTCCAGCTTTCTCCAAGCACTAGCACTGGAGGAGAATTTAGGCCCTTAGTGTCATGAATTCAAAGAAACATGCAAACCTTAGAAAGAAGTTTTATCATACCTCATTTAAAGATAAGGAGATGGAGACCCAGGGATGTGGCGAGGCATACAGAATTTAGTGTCAGAGCCTGGCCAAGAGCCCAAAACTCTTAAGGTTCAGGCCAATGGTCCTTCTGTGACCCATGCTGTAATATTGTTCTGTTGGACCCATGCCTCCTATAACCTTCTAGATTGGCAAGAAGAGAGCAATGAGGTTTAAAATCATACCAACCACTTCATAGATGTTAGACAAGGACTGGGATATGGATGAGAACTATGCTACTAAAACCAAGGGAAGAAAAGACAGGACCAGAGAAGGCACTAGAACACAGAATCCCACCAAACCATACACTCCTCTGTTGCCATAAATGAATGGGACTTCAGATTAGGAGCTACCAGTTGTTGACATTGGAAGTATGTATTGAACTCCATTCTGATTAATAGAATTCTAAATCTCAGCATGGAAAGAGATCTTTGTGATTTCTGCAACCCTCCTCAGATGTTGGACATCATAAGTCTTATTTTTAAATAGCTCCAGTGAGAAAGAACTCATTGCCTCTCAGGGAAGCTCATTTTGCCTTCCAACAGCTTTGACCATAGAACACTCTTCAGTCCACTCTCTAAATTCTCTTGATTCTAGTTCGGCCATCTATGGATATCTACGAGGCAGCTGTCATATCATCCCTGAGTTTCCCTTTTGCCAGGTCCTTCATTTACTTCTCATGTAGAATGATCTTTCCCTGTCATAGGATTTTCTTGCCCATCGCTCCCTCTCTTGTGGTCAAACATACCAACTTTCCTATCAAGTAGGGCTTCAGGTGTAGAGTGAGCAGCTTAGAAGCCAGAACTTTCCTTGCTCTGGAGATTGAATTTATGTGGTGGAACTAAAGCTATTAGTCTTTGAGATCACAGCCACCCCCACTCCACCTCCAGTCCAATAAAAATAATCCTGCATTGCCTGCTCGGTTCCCACTCCTTCCCAGTCCTGCTAGGGAAGGATTTTTGCTTACTGAGAGAAGCTAAGTCAACCCACATAACAAAGTGATAGAAAGAGGGGTAAGGAGAAGAAAGATCAGAAAACTTTATAGCCTATCACAGAGGAAGGGTTTCTTAGAGCTGAGCTTTATAAGAAAGAGACACTGGAACAGCTACAGATTATAAGGGAATTGGAAGAAAAAAGAAAAAGTCATGCTACAAAGGGCTAGGGTGGCTTAGTAACGGGATTCTCTTTGATGTTCTCCAAGAAATGCAAATAGAAGATTTCCGTTGTTTTTAACTGCCTTTAGGTGTTAGAGGTGTTAGATTGTTTCCTTGAATGTGACATACCACTCTTGTGACTGGACCACATGGGTCACTGAATTTGTTAGGTTATGCACATTAAAAATAATCCTATAACAGTTGCAATGATTTGTGTTCAGAGTGAGTTACTGTGTACCATAAACTGTACTAAAGATTTCACATTCACATTTATTATCTTATTTGATTCTTTTTTAAGATGTTATTGTTTTAATTCTTTATTTATTTGAGAGAGAGAGAGAGAGGGGTGTGGGGGGAGGAGTAAAGAGGAGAGGCAGAGGGAAGAGGGGAAAGAACCCCAAGCTGACCCCATGCTGAGTGCAGATCATGACCTGAGCCGAAACTAAAAGTCAGATTCTTAACCAACTGAGCCAACGAGGAGCCCCTATCTTTTTTTTTTTAATATTTTTAAAAATTTATTTTCAGCGTAACAGTATTCATTGTTTTTACACCACACCAGTGCTCCATGCAATACGTGCCCTCCTTAATACCCACCACCTGGCTCCCCCATCCCCCACCCCACCCCCCACCCCTTCAAAACCCTCAGGTTGTTTTTCAGAGTCCATAGTCTCTCATGGTTCACCTCCCCTTCCAATTTCTCTCAACTCCCTTCTCCTCTCTATCTCCCCATGTCCTCCATGCTATTTGTTATGCTCCACAAATAAGTGAAACCATATGATAATTGACTCTCTCTGCTTGGCTTATTTCACTCAGCATAGTCTCTTCCAGTCCCATCCATGTTGCCACAAAAGTTGGGTATTCATCCTTTCTGATGGAGGCATAATCCTCCATATTGTATATGGACCACATCTTCCTTATCCATCTGTCCATTGACAGGAGCCCCTATCTTATTTAATTCTTACAGCACCTCTTTGAGATATCAGTTATAATCCTCATAGTTGGATAAGGAGGCCATAGAATGTAGATGGGTGAAAGCATTTGCTCCTGGACAGACAGGTAAGTAAAGATTTAGTTGTTTCTCAGACCCATGTCTGTTTAACCAAATTCCATACATTATCTCTATGGTAGTCTTAGAGCAGAATGGCTCCATTTTTTGTCCAAAAACAAAAAGAGAAAGAATCAGAAATATGACTCTGGAGTTCAGGAATCTTCTGACGCCCTAGGGAGATTAAGCTACCTAAAGTTTTTCTCATGAGTAGACAGTCAAGCGCTGATCCAACATTGAGATCAGAGCCAAAAGCAACACACTAGTTGAGATTTGGGGCATATTCCTTAGAAAGATATTCAGATTTTCAGAAACTTCAATCTCATTCCCCACAATGCTGATTATGTAATTTTAGCCGATGGGCATTTTTTCCTTGAGCATATCAATTTAGAAACCTTAAAAAACAAAACTGGGTTCACAAAAATGTAATTGATAAAGCTAACTCTTTCCTAGCTGACTTTATGGTTTCAGCTAAAATGCAAGCTAAACCGAATTCCATAATGGACCATACTTCATAATAATTGTAGTCTATTTGTATGCAAATAGCTGAACGGCGTCTCTCAATTTCAGGCTCTGGCTGTAAACTCACATCGGTTTTGGGTAGATTCTAATTATGCATCTGATATAATAGGTATTGAATCAATGAGAAATTCTGACACGAGTTTTGAGAGTTAACACTTATTATTCACTATTTGAACCTTGGGTTCAAAAGATGTGCCTTTATAATCAAATGTGTTGTGGTGTACCATTATTTAGCAACTGTTTAATCTACAACAGGTTATTTAATTTCTCTGAGCCACCGTGTTGTAAAAATGGAAATACTAATGACTCTCTTATAGGATTATTGGATAATTAAATAAGATAATATATACAAAGTCCTTGGAACAATATTTGGATCAATAAATTACAGCTTTTCCTCTTCTCTGTTGTCAGACCAACCTGATAGTCATTGGTATTTCAAGGGGCCAAATTTCAATAACTTCCTTGCAATTCATTTATTTCTAAAAACACCCCAGACGGGGGTTCCTCCATGACTCCAGTCTGACCTTGAATGAGAAGACAGAGCTAATATTCAGTAGGAGCTGAGGGAGCAGGAAACACACTCAATGGGCAGGGTCAAGTAGACACTTACGTAAGTTTTGCTCTGGTCCACAACCTGCTCGCCTAGTCTCACATGATATCCTCAGGCATGACTGATGCTTACCCAGCCCTGTATTTCTGAGGACAAGGGCCATGGAAGGAAAAAAAATTCTTTACAGGAGATGTTTATTTTCCCATTAATAAAGGGAAATTACTTTGTTGGTTGGGAGCCCAGATTTTTAAATTACTCCCATGGCTGTATCTAAAACCAATTCAATATTTTAAAACTCAAATTTGTTTGGTATAATAGACTGGAGGATGTCATAACTCGTGACATGGCCAGTCATAAAATGCTCCATGGGAACAGGAGGAGTGGGAAGAGGAAAATTGCAATCATTTATGTCTAGAAGGGTCTAGTAAATGGCTGGGACAAACCTAGCTTCAGAGAACAGGGGAAAATTCATCCAAATGAGTGGAGGATGCTTATATTATTTTTTGACAGTAAAGTATGATAGAAGGAGGTAAAGCTTTGGAGGTGGACAAGCAGATCTTGGCTCAAATCCAGGTTCTGCCCTTTTTTTGCTGGGTAATCTTGGGTAAGTTATGGACTTGGCTAAACCTCAGATTCTTTGTCTATGAAATGTGGAGCCCAGTATTAATTTCATTATGGGGAGAAAAATAAGCAAAGTACTTGGTTCAATGCCTCATATATGCTAAGATCTCAATAAGTAAGAACTATATTTAATATTATTTCCTTGTTGTTCATGTGTTAGCAGCTACTGGATGTTAGGTCCTTCAACATACCTGTCTATTTTCCTCCAAGATATAATGCCCTGCCATATTTATTAGCATCCCCATTTTACAGACAAGAGAAATGATCCAGATGTCCAAAGCTGTGTAATTAAGAAAAAGGCAAGCTGAAATGAACCAAGGTCTAGCTGACATCAAAGGGCACATTATCTCCATTGCCTATCCTGACACCGTGGAAGTGAAAAGCCTCCTTCATAAGATGTCAGCTCTAATCTAAGAAAGGCTTTGACCTTTGAAAGCAAGAGGTACCAGGACAGCCTGGGTATATAGAATCCAGAAAGAAAACTAACTTCAGGGAAGCAACCAGCTGCATTCAAGGACATTAGAAAGGTGGATCCCAACCCTCGAGAGCTCAAGGCAACATGGCCAGACTCAGGGCAGAACTGGCTTAGATACCAGAATGGGTGGCACTGGCTTACCTGGAAGCCTTCTAGAGTTCTTAAAATCCCTGTTGACAGGGCGCCTGGGTGGCTCAGTGGGTTGAGCCGCTGCCTTCGGCTCGGGTCGTGATCTCGGGGTCCTGGGATCGAGTCCCGCGTCGGGCTCTCTGCTCAGCAGGGAGCCTGCTTCCCTTCCTCTCTCTCTGCCTGCCTCTCTGCCTATTTGTGATCTCTCTCTGTTAAATAAAAAAAAAAAAAAAAAAAAAAAATCCCTGTTGACAGCAGGAAGGATTAGGCTTAGGGTTTAGGGTACCAGCTGAGCTGCAGGTAGAACTCAAGTAGATCTAGCTGGGGAAAGGAACAGATGAGAAGCAGACAAGTCCCGACATCAGCAACCAGTTGATTGGCACATTTTTTTTTTTAAACTTTGCAAACAGTTTCCCTGAGATCATGCAGACACAGTCTTAAACCTGTCAATTCTAGAGGCTCCAGATTTACACATGCATGCTGCACTGTCATTCCCCAAGTACAATACAGCAGACTGCAATGTTTTTTTCTCATTATTGCTAACTACTGTTCCATGACCTTGGGTTTAATGACAGCTGCTTCTCTAGCCTCTTCAAATTAGCCAGTACCTTCACCTTGTGCATTGGCAATTCTGGAAGTTATATAACACTCCTTGGCCAATAACTTGCACCTGTGACCTATGATCTGGGTTTGTGTGGAGTCGACACATACAGGAACTACCCTTAACCATGTCCATGGCAGACATCACTTATCAATCACACCATTCCTTTCAGTTTGGCTGAGAAAATCCTCATGACCACATCCCAGGTGGTCACCACCAACGGATTAGATTTTGCAGATGACAAAACTTATTGACCAGAGAGAGCTAGTGATTTTCCTTTTGACAAATAACTGAATTAAAAAATTAAGCTAATAATGGATGCTTTAAATTGACCTTCCTGATTAATGGTATAAAGAAATGTCCAAGTACATTGGAACTTTGTGATCTTAAAATCAAAAACAACCAACCAATCCTTATTATATAAGAAGGAATAAGGAACTATGGATTCTCTCACTAGCTGTCTAATTAAATTTAGCTGCTATGTGCCAGGCTATATTCTAAGAACTTTACATATGTTATCACATTGAATACACATAACATACTAAGTAGGTACTTTTAATCTCTCCTTTCACCAATGAATAAGAAAATATTAAGGGGGCTAAATAACTTTGGTTATGTGAGGTCATCAGAAGCAGCAATGAGATTCAAAAGCAGGTCTACCTGACTTTATAAATAGACCTCTTATCCTCTACATTTATGTTATCCTGACTAGATACATGAGTCTGCTGTCTCAGGGACCAGATGATAATAAAGAGCCATAGTAGTGGGAATTTGCCAAGACAGTCACTCACCAGAATCCCAGGAAGACCAGGATATCAGAAAATTTCCCCTTGGTAATACTAGAGCAGTTTTTTTTTTTTAAATTTAGTTTAATTTTATTTTATTTTATTTTATTTCTTCTCAGTGTTCCAGAATTGTTTATGTACCACACCAAGTGCTCCATGCAATATGTGCCCTCCTTAATACCCACCACTCAGCCACCCCTCAACCCCTTTCCCTCCAAAACCCTGGTTTATTTCTCAGAGTCCACAGTCCCTCATGGTTTGGGAGATGTAAGAGGATTACATGGGCAAACAGCCCATTGGTTTCCTCTGCTCTGAAGGAACCTTTTTGTCTATAGCCATGTGCAACAGACATCTCCACAGCCTCAACAGGCACCCTTGCCATGGGAGGGAGCTTGAGATAACGTCAGTCAGTGCCAAACCGTCAGTTACAAGACAGACATCAATCCCAAAGTCCTTGCCATTACCTAGGTATCTTCCTGCTAACACCCATTCTTCCCTTTCCTTGACTCTTGGGGTGTTCCAGAAGGGGAACATAGCACCAGCCCCAGAGGACCCCACCCCTGTCCAAATAGCAACTTAATTCTGGAAATTTTCTCTGGCACTGAGAAAATTGTGGCTACCCCAGTGTGAGCTTCCTTGACTTTTCTTCATCTTTCAGATTTTCTCTATTTTCACCTCTTCCTTTACAGTGCTCTCAAAGTAGAAGTGTCTCCCTCTTGACCAACATTGCCTCTTCTTCTGGCACGGAGATCTGCATTTCTCCTAGAATTGGTTATTTCTGCTTTTCTCCTAGAATAGTACTCCATTTGTTATTCCCTCCCTGTCTGAAAGAGCAGTGAGATAATTCAGGCAGTTAAAGCTCTCCTCTAGCCCGAAAAACATACCTTCCCTTGAGCCTGCTACCCTACTAATAAGATTTACTCTTTTTACAACACCAGATCGTTTCTGACACCAAATGTGTAGGTTTTTCCCACAACAACAACCAATTCTTCAACTCTCCCGATACCAACTGGTTGTCCAACAATTTAATTCAATCCTGACATTAACTACCTGGAGCTGGTGTCAGACCATGTAAGTTAGAGGCACAGACCCACAAGACTACTCATACTTGAGATGCTGCTCCAGGCCTCCCATACGTCTGTCTGACCAGTTATAAATCTGGGGTGCTCATGACCCCCTCCTCAGGCTCTATTAACTGCTAGAACTCAGGGAAACACTTTATTCAGTAGCTCAGTTTCTTTAGAAGATAATATAAATGATACAGGTAAAGAGCCAGATGGAAAGGTACATAGGGCAAAGTTCAGAAGGATCTCAAGAACAGGAGTTTCTGTTCCACTGGAGTTTGGGGTGTGTAGATGAGTTCACCAACCCAGAAACTCTCAGAGCCCCTTCATGTAGTATTTGTATAGAGGTTCCATTATGTAGGGATGGTTGATTAAACCAATGGTCATTGGTGATTAAGTCAATCTCCAGCCCCTTTCCACCCTCCAGAAGTCAGATGGTGAGGCTGAAAGTTCCAACCCTCTAACCACAGGGTTGGTTTTTATGGCAACCAGCTCCCAGCCAGAAGCTATCCAGGAGTCTACTGAGAGTCACTTCATTAGCACAAACTCAGGTAAGGTGGAAAAGGGCTTTCACCCCTAGGATTCTGGAAATTCGAGGGTTTTAGAAATTCTGTGCCAAGAACCAGGGAGAAAGACCAAATACATATTTCTTATTCTATCACAATATCATACCTACTATGCCTGATCTCCTTCTTTCCTCTCTCTGCTAACATTGTTGCAAGAGTAATTTTTCCCATCAGCCTCTGTTTAATCACTGTACCTCCTCGCTCTATTGCCTCTGTAATATCATGTCTGTTACCATAACTCCAAGAGAAATGACTTCTGTTGGTTATCCATATGGGTGTTTGTATTCAATTACATAATGAGGACTTCTGTTTATAAGTGACAGGAACCAACTCAAATTGCTCAAAGATTTAGGGAGGGAAGGGGGCATATTGGTTCATTTACTCAAACCTTGGAAAGGGTAGGAATGGATCTGGCTAGAACATCATCAGGGTGCTCTGTACCACTGTCCATCTGTCTCATTTCTATAGCCATGCACCAACAAGGAAAGAGTTTGTTGGGAAAATCCAGAGAAAGGACAAAATTGGCCTGCCTTGAGTCACATGGCCATCTGTTGACCCACTCACTCTGATGGGGAAGCTTTGGTGACTGGGTCAACCTAGGTCCAGGGTCTTCAAGGCTAGCTAGAGTAGGGTAGTGTCTGTTGCTAAAAGATCTGGGAAATCACACACACAGCTTCCAGGGAAATCATGAACTGTGTAGCCACCATGATTTTGTGACCACCAAGCATTTACATGTAACGCTGAGAATTACGCACAATAAAATAATAGATGGCAGACATAGAGGGTCATTATCAGTATGGCACAATCATTAAGGCTGAAAGAATGTTAAGAAATACTTGCATTTCCAGCCGAATATGTGTTGAGGGTCTCGGACTTGTGTGTTGCCTGAGCTGTACAGTTTAGAGGTACACCCAGTAGGGCAAAGCATCTCTGAAGTCTTTCAGTTCAAGCCTAAACTTCTTTAAGAGAGCTACCACAGTTACAGGTTAACCTCTTGGCAAGAGTAGGTAACAAACAACTTGGAACAAAAGACTCCATAGCATCCAAACTGGAAAACTACTGGAAACTTAGGGCCAGTGGAACATGAAAGAGGGGCCATGGGGGAAATTCAGATTCCTCAGCTCAAATTCAGCCCACGGGAATATCCTACAGCAGGAGAGTGCTGTGAAATTTTCTAAGTATTATTATCCCAACCAGCAGAAAAGCGAAGCCAAGAAAGACTTGTTAAGGACTTGCTACATGTCAGGTGCACTAATACTCCCAGGACCAAGTCCAACCCATTTGACAGATGAGAACACTGCGGCTCAGGGAGCATTATGACCTTGCCCAAGTTTACACAGCCAGATCGTGACAGGCTTGGACATTTCACCCAGTTCTATCTGCATAGCTCCAAAGTGGAGACCATAGGCAATTACTAAGAAAATTTGAGTCCGAAACTAGGTGTTTGGACTGCCAAGATAGTGCTGTGGTCTACGGAGTACAACATTTTGTTTGTGTGTTCCATAATGTCAAACCAAGCACTTTTCCCAAGAGTGGGATTCTTCTGTCTCTTTTCAACATCAGTGGGATGGGCAGGAGGTGGGTGATGTTCCCTGCTTCCCAGTGAAAGGCACTGAACCTCTGAAAAGACAAAGTTAGTCCAGCAAGGTTGTCCTTCTCAACCCTTCCCAGCAGGGTTGGGACCCCTGGAAACATCTCGCTTCTGCTTTTAGTAACCACATCCCCACAGTTCAGCAGATCCTGGAACCAGGCCAGGCGGGTTGTTTTCTAGTGAACTCATCTCTCCTGCTTTTAGCTTCAATTCCTCATGACTGTTTTATATTCTGAGCCCTGCCCTTATTTTCAGTCTCTCATAAAGAAAAGTTGTTACATTAGAATTGAGTGACTCCGTCTGCCTCCTTCCTCATCTCAGACTGTATTTTTACATTATCAAGTAAATTAAAAGCCATACATTACGTGTATGTGCGTTATGGAAACTCATTTACGATTCTGGTTAGCACACATTTGCAGAACTTTCGCTGATCCAAGGACAGCCACGATTACCAATCAGGTGTAAATCAGCATTTCGCTGTGAGGAATACTGAGGGGCTGGCCAACCTGGCGGGGTCCATTTTGTCCTTTCTCAAGTTTCATGTGATCCCTTGGTCTCTTTGTCTGAGGAAGCGAAGGAGGGAAAAGCTGAGTGCAGAAAGGTCACATGAGGCTGTGGGGCTCTGGGCCAGGACGTCACACCTCAGGGAGAAAGACGAGATACCCCATCCTTGGGGGCTGGGCGCTGGCATCATCTCCCACAGAATCGCCACAATAATAGCAAGACAGTCAATACCCAGGGCCAGCTTGCTGGGTGTGCAAAGCATACAATTGCGAAGCCTCCGGTTCTGAGGAGGGCCTCGTGCCTGGTTTCCTGCTCTGCTGTCACCACCTTGAAATTCTGAATAATTTTTTAACAAGGGGCCCTGCGCTTTCATTTGGCACTGGGCTCCACAAATTGTGCAGCCAGTTGTATCATTCGCTACCATTTGTGAGCATTTTCTCCAAGTCGACGTTGAGCGAATGTTTCTCTTGCATTATCTAATTTAATCCTGTAATAGTAATTCCGTAAGTACTGGGGCAGACTTTAGGGCCAGGCACTGTGTGAGACCCCAAGGATATCAGAAGAAACAAGATAGCATGGTTCATGCCTTCATGGAAATGACATTCAAACCCATATAGACACCATTAATTTCAAGTTGTAATAATTGCTCTCACAGAAAAAAAAAAGAAAGTAAAAATAAATTACAGAGGTAAATATAATAGGAAGGATCCATGTAAAATAAAGTAGCCAGAAAGGGTCTTTCTGAAAGCCTGAGAAGTAAGAACTGCTGGACTCATTTTTCTGATGAGGACACTGAGTCTCAGAGTAGGTGACTGAGCCAAGGTCACAGAGTCAGACAGGAGCAGAGACAAACTTTGACGTCAAGTCTGGCTAGCGTGGTGCCCTCTATCCTACAGCAAAGCTTCTCAAAACTTACTGTGCATGGAAATCAGTGGGGATTACATTACTCTGTAGATTGTGATTCAATAGGCCTTGGGTTGTGCTGATCCTGCGAAGCCCAGAATCATATTTTGAGTTCGAGATCCTAAACCCCTGTGCAGCGGAACATGGTTAGGGGTGGTCATCAGATAGACTCACGGCACCAAGACCTGGGGGCCAGCTCTTGCTATGGGAAGTCTCGTTGGGTCCGTGCCTGTGGACAGGTTTAGACGGGCAGAGTAGGAGCTCAGGGACCACAAGACCTCAGGGGTCTCATGGATCTGCCAGAAACTTGGGGAAAAGAATAAAAAGATCCAACCATAACAGTTTCTGACCAAGAAGCTGGAAAGAGTACTGACCAACAAGAAAAGGAGCCTTCCCCTCCTCTACGGTTTCCTTCCAGATTCCAGAGCCCAGATTTCTCACCTTGAGTGTTAGGTCCAACTACTGTCTCTTCCACTACACCTGAAGTTCATTTTCTTTTGCAAAGTTCTCTATGAAGACAGAGCATGGCCAGTGCACATATATGAGTGAGTTTCAAGTCATCTTTAGATTTCTAAATTCCAATTTAAATACCTCACTCTCATTTATTTTTGTCCTTATAGAAGTATGGGAGTCATTTTTAAAATCTCTGTAATAATCTTTTTTGCTGATTCTTCTACAGTTTTCACGAGCCAAATATGACATTATAAAGATCTGACTAATTTATGGCAAAAATAACCACTTCCCACCCTCATAGAACATCTTCCTTTTATTCCTCAACAATACATTAAATATATGGCCAGCCATGGATGCCAGGCCTTTCTCTACTGTATACATATGCATTCAGTCTCCCTGTTCTCTATGGTTGTGTGTGGGTTTTTTTGTTTGCTTATTTGTTTCCTCATTACTGAAAGCATGGCAATTAACATAGTAAACTGACACATAGTAGGTGATGAATAAACACCCATTAAACGAATGTATAAATAACCTTGAACTAGTTTCTGCTGAACTATAACTTGTATTTAAACTATTACCTGTCTTTCAGGTGAGTAGGACCCTCCCCAAAGGGCGAACTGATGTCACAAGCAAAAATGTCGACGGTGGCACCTAAGAAATATTTTTCATGAGTAGTGTTTGGTACAGGAGTACAGAATTTGTAATTTTTGAGAAGATAGGTAGAAAAGAAAGTAGGAAAGAGTCCAGGTCTGGAAGTCAGGCAGTCTAGCTTCTAGCTATCTGTGTGACCTTGGGGAATTCAGTATACCTCTCTGGGCTTTAGTAAACTTAGCCAGGAAATGGCAGGGAGGATAGAACTAGATGATTTCAAAGGATCTCTTTAGCCCCAGCAGTCTGTGAGTCCATATGAGCACTTGGACTGAGGGTTTGAAAATAGAAACCAGTGCCAACAAGGAAAGATTTCCCCAGAAATACAAGTACCTATCCGTCCGAGAGGATCCTTGGACAGAAACAGCTCCCGCTCCATAGCCTGGGGTCGTCTATCCTACCTTGTGGTTATTACAAAGTCTTGATGAACACAGTTGCCTGTTGGACTGTTTTTTGTTCTTCAGAAACATCTGGATGGATGCAGTGTCCTAGCCTATCATCAGGCTCAGCCTCTGCCCATGTTTGATTCCAAAGCCCACAGTTTTCCTAGTGGTGCATCTGATCTACCCTCAGAACTCCCCACTGACTTGGTGCACTCCCTGCCAGATTGGGCCCATTTAACCCACATAACTGTCTGACACCAAGGCAGGTGATCAGACATCCTGTGGATGTATCTCCAAGATACGGTCTCCCTGAGGTGCTGCACAACCTCTCATGTCCTTCGGGTAGATCGCTCCCTCTTCTGCTTTGCACTTAGGCTGTGGGCAAGAGATCCCGGCTTCAGTCACCATCAGTGAGCCTTCATCAGCCCCTGCTTCTTCCCGCCTGCCCTATACTGGGAGCCCATTTTTTGGCAAGAAATCTTGTTTTTGTCTGTTTCCAATCCAATACACAAGCTCCCCACAGGTACCTAATGTGCCATCTGCATTTGCGTGAATATCATCTCTGCATTCAGCCCAAGTCAAGGGCTTTTCTCTCAGCATCTGGAATTTGTAGGTCTGCTGGAGGCATTGGCAGAGCAAACCAGGAGTGGAAACAAAAGAGCATCTGGGAAATGGGATAACCTACAGACAGAGGCCAAGGAGCTTGGAGCAGGCAAAGGAGAAAACTCTGGCTGTGGGTCAGGGAGAGGAAAGCAAACGAACGTAGAGTCTGGGCTGCGGATCTCGGTGTACCTAGCAATGCACGGAGGATTTTAACACCAGTGAATCATCTCAGTGGCTCTCTGTGTGTGAGGGCCCTTCCCACGCCCTGAAGCAGGGACTGAAGCTAGGTGAAGGGAAACGACTTGCCCAAAGTCAAGTAATGAATAAGGGGGTTCAGACCCAGACCTGCTTAGCTTCAAAGTTCTGTTCTTTCACTTGGAGTCAAATGGGAGGAGGACGAGTCAGGACAGGAGAAGGAGGAACAGCAAAGGGTCTTGAGTTTGAGCCTCACGATGAGTGGAGAGATTACTTAAAAAGTAAATAAGCTTTAAAAAAAAAAAAAGACATAGTTTATTAAACATTCACTCTATATTAGGCCCTGTATGGAAGCGTTTAGGTAAGTTATCTCATTTAATCCCTGGCAGTCCTGGGAAATAATATCATCTCTAATTCCAGATGATAAAAATACAGCCCAGAGAAGTTAGGTGACCAAAATCTCACAGCTACAAAAAGGGGATCTTTAGCTCCTCAATGAAATGAATTTAACCCATATTATACAAGATAAATGATGAATACCTTATCATTTGGCTAACTTAAGCATAATTTATATTCAGACATAATTCTCAGTGTTCACAGACTGCTGAGAGTCCCTGAGACGCTTTCAGAATGTCTAAGAGGTCAAAACTATTTTTGTAATAGCATGAAGAGTCCACTTGCCCCTTTCACTTGACATTTGCACTGATGATGCAAAAACAGAGGGATCCAGAAAGAATCTAGCCTCCTTGAAGAAGTAACTGAGCCAGGGGAGTGCACAGCAGGCACGGGGTGAGCCAGGGACACCTATGCTAGGAAGTAAGAAAGGACTCAAGAAAGAAAAAGTGATTGGGACATATCCCAGAGACATAGGAAACAGATTAGAAGGCTCCCACTGGCCAAATCTGAGTCAATTTTAGCACCTAAACAATTAAGTAGAGGAGTGTATTATAAATAATTGAAAAACTAAGTTCATGAGTTCCTATCGATGGAAGATAGACAAGAGACTGATGAATAAACAGAGAAACAGTCAGACAGAGAGACATATATACATACGTACAAAAGAGGGGGAGAAAAGAGAGCTCTAGCTTACAGTAGAGTGTCATGGCCCATGGGGAACCAAGGAGGGAGCCCTGGAGTTAGAGCATCATTTTGCAACCATCATAACACAGGCAGGAATCACCAATAAACGCCAAATCTAGAGGGAATTTGGATGAGAAGTAGGATGTTTGCATGGACTTCCAGTGTCTCCCCTCAGACTTCTTCCCGTGGTAAAGGAGAAAGATAAAGCATACTAATTACACAGACAAGAGCTTGGACCACACCTTGACTGGTGATCACGATTAACATTATTGACATTACCAACGAAAGACATATGGCGATGGCAGCCCTCCAGATGTGGTTCCCAAAAATGATACTCTGCAGGATTCTGGCCTGGAACACATACTCTGAATCTTATTGCAGTGAAACATTAGGAAAAACCATAATGAAGTTTTTGTTTGGGGGCTGGGTTTGTTTTTTCTTTCTCCTTCTTCTTCTTCTTCTTCTTCTTTTCCCATGAAGACATGGAGAAGTGTGGCTTTTACTCTCAAAAACATCAGTGTCTCAGGGACTCTCAGCAGTCTGTGGGTTCAGTGGGTTAAGCATCTGCCTCTGGCTCAGGTTATGATCTCAGGGTCCTGGGATTGAGTCCTACATCAGGTTCCTTGCTCAGCAGGGAGCCTGCTTCTCCCTCTGCCTGTGTCTCTCTCTCTTCAACAAATAAATAAATGAAATCTTAAAAAAAAAAGATCAGTGTCTTAAAAGAAAAAAAAAAAAGTTTGTGGAGGTATATTCCAGATTAAAGGTGGTGGAGGAAACAAAAGAACTAAATTTGATACTGGATTCCACACTGGATCTTGTAAGTATAACCTCATTAGGTCAATCGTCAAAACTGAAATATGGGCATTAAAATTGTTTTGTTAATGTAACTTTATAAGGTTCATAACTGTGCTGTGGTTATAGAAGGGAACAACTCTCTTCTTAGGAAATAGGAACTGAAATATTTAGTGGTAAATGGTGATGATGTATGTATCTCACCCTCAGATGATTTGACAGTAAGAAAAAAAAAAGGGTGGGGGTGGGGAGAAAAGGAAAATAATAAAGGAAATGGAAAGTTGAAAATAGTGAATCAGAATCAAGAATATATGGACGGTCTCTATGTTACTTTTATTTTTGAAAATTTTTAAAGTTGAAAATTATCTCCAAATAAAAAGTGGCAAAAAAGCAATGAGTTCAAACCTCTGGTACCTTCATGCACCACCACATGGGCGCCCGCAAATGGCTCTCACAGCCATTGGATTGCTTTCTTCACCACCACACAGTAACAACATATTTAAAGCCACTTTCATTTAAAAAATATCACTGAAGTTGCCGTGAGAATTGTTAGCTTAATAAGCCCTGACCTCTGGGTCCGCATCATTTTAATACTCTTCATGGGAAAACGGAAAGAACACCATCACACACTTCCACTGCAGGCAAAATAATGATCATTGTCTCAAGGAAAAGCATTTGTGCAGTTGCTTGAGTGGGAGTTGGATTAGCTGGTTTTTCCCGTAACCCCCCATGCAATTCCATTTTGGCTCACAAGGATGACGTACAGACAAACTATGGTTACTTAGACCTGAGTACTGATTGGGCAGACACTTCCTCAAAAACATGAATGAAGGGAGCCTGTCACTTCCAGGAAAATAGCGAATAGTATTTTTGCTACTAATAACATCTAAGATTTCCTGTAAAAACTAACAGAAATCTTAGTATCCCCCACCATGAGTTTGTAAATGTCCCGACGCTTAAATACTATGATTTTGTATATTATAAATAAAGCATGTCAATATTTGAAAGATCTGCATACACACTCAGTGAACCAATATTTTCCAAATGACCAATGCATGATGATACAAAATCATGAGAGGCTCAAAGACCCATTCAAAGTGCAAGAGATACTAATGGAATTTAAAGTATTTGGGCAAGAAAAGTTTATTAAAAAGGTTTCACCTTTTTTTTTTTTAAGATTTTATTTATTTATTTGACAGAGAGAGGCACAGCAGGAGGGGGAACACAAGCAGGGGGAGTGAGAGAGGCAGAAGCAGGCTTCCACTGAGCATGGAGCCCGATGCGGGGACTCGATCCCAGGACTCTGGGATCATGACCTGAGCCGAAGGCAGACACTCAACGACTGAGCCACCTAGGCACCTCAAAAAGTTTTACATTTTTGAGAAGCTACTATTTGTTGAGTTTTGGTATAATATCAAAGAAGAATCTCCGAAATTATGTGAAAGGCTATTGGCTCACTGAGTTCCCGGCTGTTTGTGCGAAGACACCTTTTTTTTTTGAATACATTAAGCAAAATAAATTATCACAACAGAGTGAGCACAACAGCGGTCTTCTATTAAGCCAGACATAAAGAACTTTGCAAAAATATAGGACAAAACTCCTCTTCTTACTGTTTCTGGCTTTAGAATATATAGCTATTCTTATTTTTGAAATATACCATTTACATTAAAAATGAAAGGGCTTTCTTTTCTTTTAAATGTGTAAGTAAATAAATTTTAAAATATTTATCAGTTTTCGTTTCTAATATGATATCTACATAAGCCAAAGCTCTTTGGGGGTCCCCAGTCACTTTAAAGAGCATAAAGGTGTCCTGAGATCATTTTGTCTTCTCAGTGGGCAGGATGGGAAATCCAGGTACCCTCTCTCAGGGCAACCAAAGGCTCTCTCTATAGGTATTTTTGTTAACCACACCATCGGGTCAGCAACAGGCACAGATGCTAAGCTTGGCCAACTGTACTTCCTCTTCTGGGATTTTAATTCTAGAACAAAATGGAACCACGGCAGAAGAACGGCTTCTATTCACTTACTCTAGTTTTTTTTTTTTTTTTTTTTTTTTTTTTTTTGAGGGAGAGAATTATGTTTATTTTAGTTTTTTTTAAGCCTTTCATCTATCAGCAATGGATCACAGGTGACAAAGGATGGTGAAATGAGATGGGCCTAGATAAAAAGGGTGGACTATTTCTTTTTTTTTTTTTTTTTTTTTTTTTTTTTTTTTTTATTATTTTATTTTTTTTTATTTTTATTTCCAGCATAACAGTATTCATTATTTTTGCACCACACCCCGTGCTCCATGCAATCCGTGCCCTCTATAATACCCACCACCTGGTACCCCAACCTCCCAGCCCCCGTCCCTTCAAAACCCTCAGATTGTTTTTCAGAGTCCATAGTCTCTCATGGTTCACCTCCCCTTCCAATTTCCCCCAACTCCCTTCTCCACTCTAAGTCCCCATGTCCTCCGTGCTATTTGTTGTGCTCCACAAATAAGTGAAACCATATGATAGTTGACTCTCTCTGCTTGACTTATTTCACTCAGCATAATCTCTTCCAGTCCCGTCCATGTTGCTACAAAAGTTGGGTATTCATCCTTTCTGATGGAGGCATAATACTCTATCCCCAGGGGTACAGGTCTGTGAATCACCAGGTTTACACACTTCACAGCACTCACCAAAGCACATACCCTCCCCAATGTCCATAATCCCACCCCCTTCTCCCAAACCCCCTCCCCCCAGCAACCCTCAGTTTGTTTTGTGAGATTAAAAGTCACTTATGGTTTGTCTCCCTCCCAATCCCATCTTGTTTCATCAAGTGGGTAGGAGAAGAATCACTTACTCTAGTTTTTGAGACAATCTGGAGTTGCCTGCTTCCTCTCTGTTCAAAGCCTGATTTCTTTAGCCTTTCTTTCCAAGTGATGAGGTACCTTAAGGCAGAATAATGCATTTCTTGTCCCCGCCCCCGCCCCTCCCCGTTTTAGCCCTAAGAGGATTCTGTTGCTTGTTACCAAGTAATCTTAATGATATATTCGTTTCTCGCTTTGCCCTGGGACTGCCTCCTTTTTGTGTCCCCTCCGGGTTGTAGTTCTGCCCTTTATACTGAATCCATGTGTTCCTGATTCTGCAAAGTTTTGTTCTCTGGCTCAACAGGATAACCAAGAGGGTTACAGTCTGCTCCTCCTAGTCCATCTTTCCAACTGGGATCCGAGATAAAAACAACCCCAAGTTGTTGAGCAATCTGACCGCTGAGACATTTCCCTTCAGCCTGGTTAAATTTCTCTTTGCCTGGAAGAGCCCAGGGCATTTCCTGCTTAGCCAATTAAAGCCCATTGTTTTGTCTTAAATTTAAGTAGGTGAAAACATTCTGAGAACACCAAGCCACTCTAAAAATTACAATACGGTTTTGTGTTATTATTATGCGGTAGATGAAAAATCAGAGGGACCTCATGGGGCTAGAGTAAAGAATACTAGATTTGGAATCAGAAAAGCAGAATTATAGTTCTAACTTTTTAATTCACCCAAGGTATGTCTTTGAGCAAGGACTGGATGAGCTCATCAGTCCTTTCCAGCTCTAGTTATATAATTCCAAGTTCAGCAAACATCACTAGCTATCACTTCCTCCTCCATGCTTCCTTAAACAAAACTCAGTGCCACCTTTCCTTAGCAATACTGCTCTGTGGATGAGATAGCACCAGGTAGACCGGGGCCCAAATATGCGCTAAGTAACCTCACTTCCCAAAGTGTTTATTTTTCCCATCTAAAAACTGGGAACGATGATGTCCAGGCATTGGTTTGTGGATGAATGAGGTGGCCTCCGTGACAAATTGAACACAAAGCCCGGAATAGAACAAACGCTTAATGAAGGCGATCTATAATTGTGTTATGGCTACAGGTGAACATTATCGCCATGGATTATAGTCTTCCTGCCACTGAATACATTTTTGCAGACAGCTTGCTATTTCTTCATCTGTAATTCTAAATGCGTTTTACCTACAACTCAGAAAGACCTCAGCTAAATTTACCACTTTGCATAGAATCAGCAAAAACCGTAATAGGATGTACTGTCAGTGAGTAATGGCATATATTTGTAAGGGATCAGAGTTCCCTGCAAAGAAGAGGGAAGGATTCAGACCCCGTCTGGGAGACCTCTTTTGCTGCTCTGTTTGCTACCCTGCAGTCTTTTACTCCGCTGAGTGGTGGCTCAGGAAATAAACTAAGACAGCATCATGGGCTCACCCTCAAAAGAAGCTGTGTCTCAGGACTTGTGTTTCTTGTGCTCAGCATATCCCACCCGTTGTGGCCTGAATTGTGTTCCTCCCCAAAGTCCATATGTTGAAGCCCTAAACCCCAGTATCTCAGAATATAAATGTATTTGGAGATAAGGCCTTCAAGGAAGTAATAAAATCAAAATGAGGTATTTTTTTTTAAGATTTTATTTTTAAGTACTTTTGACACCCAAATGGGGCTTGAACTCACCAACTCTGAGATCAAGAGTCCCGTGCTTCATGCTCCAATATGAGTTCTTTAGTGTAGGCCCCAATCAAATATAACTGGTGTCCTAAGTACAGGAAATTTGGACAAAGACATGTGCCAACGCAGAGGAAAGACCAAGTGATGACGGAAAGGGAAGATGGCTACCAACAAGGCAAGGAGAGTGGCCTCAGAAGGAATCAGTCCTGCCAATTGATATCTTGGTCTCAGCTTTCTTGCCTCCAGAACGATGAGAAAATAAAGTTCTGTTGTTCAAGCCACCCAGGCTGTCATATTTTGTTACATCAGCTCTAACAAACTAATACGATCCCCAAGGCCTAGAAACGTGTGTGGCACACAGTAGGTGTTCAATAATTATTTGTTCAATGAACCCAAGAATAAATGGAACAGCTGGCAGTTTAGACAAAAGTAGGTTTTGATGGAAGTAGGTCTTAGACAACATCCAGCCACACATTTATTGTGACTAGAGAAACTCGTCACATGAGCAGGTCTGGAAGCTCAGGGACTTTCAGCTCTCTGTCCTCGGTGAGTCTCCGAGAACGCTTTGTGTGAAAAGTCACTGAGGCAGAGACAACAATATAGGCCAGCAACAGAATTGGTCTAACACCCATTGAAGAAGGCAGGACAAGGGCCATTTAGGAATCCAGAACAGAAAAAGAAGATGGCCGCGTCTCATCTCCAAAGCAAAAGATGCCAATTCTGTGGTCATGCCACTGTGTCTTGCTCAGCTAGACACTTCTCAGCCTGTGTGGAAGAATCCATGGCTTTGAGAGGAAATGCAACACGAGAAAAGTCAACGTTGCTGGTCTCAAGCCCCACAACTCGACAGGTAGATTGCTGCCATCTTTCCCCAAACTCTCCATTCCTTTTGTTTTTTCCTTTTCTGGGTTTGGATACCGAGGCCAATGTGGTGAAGCAGGCTGCCTGAATCCCAAACTGGTCAGTGGCTGTTATCAACTAAGTTGCTTTCAGCTGCAAGCAATAGTAGTAAGGACAGAAACATCTGTAAGCAGTTAGGACACTGACTGGCTCATAGACCTGCAAGTCCAGAAATGGTCCATAATTTAGGGTTATTTTATTAAGAAGCTCTGAAGTATGCACAAGGATTCATGTTCCTTGTGCCAGACTCTCACAATTCAGGGTCACCTGAAGGCAGCGCCTTTCATACCCAGGGGATAGTAGCTCCTACTTCACATTTAATAGTAAGAGCCACTTTAAGAAGACCTCCATGAAGGGTGAGCAAGAATTTTCTTAGAATGCCCCAGCAGACCTCTCCTCATTTCTCAGAGGCCCAGTTTGGGTCCACATGCCTATTCGTGGACCAATCACTGGCAAAAGGAGAGAGAAGTATCTAGAACCAATTAATCATATTCCTGAACCACAAAAATGCTACTCTATTAGTGAGGAAGGCAGAAAATACGAGATAGGCAACCAACTATACCCACTACTACAGTGGTCCAACTATACAACCACTGCGGTGGTCCAACTAGAACGTGAACAAAGTCTTGCTCATACCGGGGTCCAGCTACCTCACTGTTTCCTATCTGAAAAAACTTTAAAACTTACAAGCCAAATAGATGAGAAAATGGTTAGCCGCCTTAACAACCTCTTCCCTTACACAAGTGTAGCTTAGTTTCTTTCAACAGTGAGATTCTTTTTTTTTTTTTAAGATTTTATTTATTTATTTGACAGAGAGAGATCACAAGTAGGCAGAGAGAGAGGCAGAGAGAGAGAAAGAGAGAGAGAGAGAGAGGGAAGCAGGCTCCCTGCTGAGCAGAGAGCCAGATGTGGGGCTCCATCCCAGGACCCTGAGATCATGACCTGAGCTGAAGGCAGCGGCTTAACCCACTGAACCACCCAGGCGCCCCAACAGTGAGATTCTTGCTAGAAATTAGAAGTGGCAAGGAATTCTGACTTTTCTAGAACTTTCAAGAATAAGTTACTAACAATAAGAGGGTCTTTCCATATAAAAAACATCCCCTTGGGTGCCTCTGGCTCAGTTAGGTGAGCATCTGACTTCGGCTCAGATCATTATCTCAGGATTGGCCAGATGGGCTCACAGGAAGTCTACGAGCTCCTCACCCTCTGCCCCTCCCCCCACTCATGCACACACACTCACTATCTCCCTCTCAAACAAAGAAATAAAAATCTTTTTTAAAAAATCCCCTCCCTTCTGCCCCCTTTTTGTACATTAAATACAACTGGGGCTACTCCAAGACAACTAGAAGTCACTATTTCATTACAGACTGTATTTTCTGCTCTTTAAAGTAGCTACATTACTCTTAACAAAAGCTCAGTAAGTTATTGACAAGCATCCCAAGAGGAAGCCATCACGACTGCCAACCTTGTGCTTTCAGCTGCACAGCGTCTCTGGGGGCGATGTGGGGACACTCCGGGGAAGCTCTAGCTCCTTCCTGCAGATGCCTTGGCACCGGAGGCTACTTTCTTCAAGCCCAGCCCTCCAGGCAATTGGTTCTGATCCTTTGGCTCGGAGAATCATTATCCTCTTCAGGTTTTGCAGCAGGAAAGCAATTGAGCCAAATGAAGAAATTAGAACCATACTCAGGCTTCACGGAAGCTTGAGCCCCAGCCCAGAAGAGCCCACTGAGAGAATTCCACACACACTCCACTGCACTTGAGCAGCTAATATATCAGGTCACACTCAAAAGTGTGGGCTTCCATAGGGCAAAAGGACGTGGCCCAGGAAGGAGAAGGTATAGAACCTAGAAAAAGATAAAGGTGTCACAAATAATTCCAGGTCCAACCAAGAACCCAAATCCCAACTCTGTCTATTCAGTGGTACATCAAATGACTAAGATACCCTCTTTTCCCTCACTTATCTCCCCATCTGTGGCAGACAGGCACCTAAGCAGAAAGCTCCAGCATCACGTGGTATGTGCTGTGAAAGAAAAACGCACGAGCTGCTAAGTTAGAACAGGTGAAGGGACCTGAAACGCTTTGGAGAGGGGGCTGGCGAGAATGGGTCAGAAACTCTGGAGGAAGTATTGGCTGAGTTTACCCTTAAAGAATAAAGGAAGGATACAATAGGATCCCAGGCAGCAGGGACAACAGGAGCAAAGGCCACAAAAGAAAAAACAAACAAACAAACAGGAAAAGGAAAACTTAGAAGGACCCAAGAGGCTCCAGTTGTGAGATTATAGGAAACCCAGAAAACCTGTAAAAGAGTTTGAGAATCTGAAAAACCTAGGCAGTAGAGAATTCTCTAGTGCTTTTAGGCAGCAGAGAGATGTGATTAGGCATTTTAACCACTCCACATACTTTTTTGGGTGTATATGCATTTTTCATGTTTTTATTTTTATTTTCTTAATACAAAATTGGCCCATAGCTTTCATCAGATTCCAAAAGGTATTGATGACACAAAAGGATTATGGCCCCTGGTATAGGAAGTAATAATAAATGTGACCATGGGTGAGAGATGTACGGTGATGGGGTGCCTGCGTGGCTTAGTTGGTTGACAGTCCAACACTTTTTTTTTAAAGATTTTATTTATTTATTTGACAGAAAGAGAGATCGCAAGTAGGTAGAGAGGCAGGCTCCCCGCTGAGCAGAGAGCCCAATGCGGGGCTCCATTCCAGGACCCCGGGATCATGACCTGAGTCAAAGGCAGAGGCTTAACCCACTCAGCCACCCAGGTGCCCAGAGAATCCAACTCTTGATTTTGGCTCCGGCCATGATTTCGTGGTCTTGGGATTGAGCTCTGTGTCAGGCTCTGTCCTCAGTGGGGAGTCTGCTTGAGGATTTCTCTCTCTCTCTCCCTTTGCCTCCCTCCTTCATTAAATTAATTAATTAATTAATTAATTTTAAAAAAAAGAAAGACATGTCTGGTCATATTTTAAAATATTTAGATGATAGAACTCAACCCAGGCTTATTGAATCAGGCTCTGGGCGTGGGCCTAGAAATATATGTATGTTTGTAAATCTCCTTTGGTAGAGCTGATAGCCAGAGAAATTCAGGAACCACCAGTCAGGACCAAGAGGGACAGGCCCTAACTCTTGTCTCCCCAGGACTTACCCACAGGCTTCCATTTCCTGTGTCTTTTTATTTATTCACATCATGCATGGCCTCTCCCCTCAAGTGAGGTCCTAACCTCACAGAAGAATGTCGTTTCACGCTCCAAAATTACAACAGAATATTCATAACCGAATAAAATAATCCCAGTTTTCATGTAATAGCCACAACCCACCTGGAGTAATGTAGTGGGGAGGACCTGTGACCTGGATGACCTAAGGGGCATTGGCTTTTGGGCGGCCATCTTGGGAGTAATTTTTAGCATCCCTGTCGAATGCCTAAGGTGTTCAACTAAAAAACGTGAGGGTAGTTGTTTTTGTAATTAACGATTCAGCGATATACTGCAGAGCTGTTGCCTTTCAGCAGCTTAAGGCTTTATTTTTACAGACACTATGAGTTGATGGGTGAGGAAAAAGGGGCCTCAAAATAAAGCATTTAGACAATGTTCTGCAAAAAATAGCTGTAGGAATTTGTTCCTGCCAATATCTAGAAGCTATAAATAAGAAGTAAGGGAGTGAAAGGAAGAAACTCGCATGAAATGCTTCTGAGATATGCTCGGCTTCAGAGATTTTTTTCTTCAAAAAAGTTGGAAACAGGTTGTGGATATGATACTCTAAAAAATCTGAATGTTCTCTTCCTCACCTCAGGAAGGGGGTGGAATATCATATCCGTTTACTGGAAAAACTAGGTCAGATAATACCCATTCAGAAATAGTCTAAACCAGAGCTGGTCCAAGCATTTGGGATCATTAAGAAAAATAAATTAATTAGTCCAAGATAATTCTCCACATCTGTCAAAGATCCAAAATGTCTACCAGCCCACAGTCCTGGCCTCTCCTCCCTTCTTCAGGAGCAGTTTGACGTATCATGGTCACGCAGGCATTTGTTTCTAAGCAGTTCTGTGTCGTGAATCATATTCTTGGTAATATCTTCTCCTTGGTTAATTCTTTGACTCAGAGGGACTTGAATATAGAATTGGGTTCATTTTCCCAGCAAGAATCCTCAGGACAATGAAGTCAACTCCATTT